>NC_084857.1:8664384-9864384 GCF_951802175.1 Populus nigra
TAAATCTCAGGGTGTTGGAGACTTATATGATCGTTAACTTTAGGATCTGTGAAATTAATTGAAAAACCTCCAAACTAGTCAGACACCCACATTAATTAAAAAAAATTCAGGTTTTAGAGCTTTTTTTTTTCCCTTCCAGGAGTTATGTATCACAATCGTTGATAAATTCACGGTCTCTTGTAATCGATAAAAATAAAATAAATGAAAGGCGATCAATTACCAAAATTACATATAATATGATGTCATATTGACTTAATTAATATATAATTCATAGCCTCGATTGGTATGTTACATGTAATGCTGACTATATTTTATTTGAAATCCATCTGCTTGTAATAGATTTTCACCAGCCAACAACATCGGTAGTAGGAAAAAATGACTGTCATCACCGGATCAAATCAGAGTACCTGACCGTATTGAGCGAGAAATGAAGGAAATATTCTCTATTCATTTCAAGACCTCAAGCAAACAAATTACACGAGATCTAACCATTTTACTTGCAAGATCGAACATGTTACACAAGAGATCTAACCATTTTACTTGCAAGATCGAACATGTTACACAAGAGATCTAACCATTTTACACGAGAAGTGAAGGGAGACTCTCAGGAACACACGTACTGGGCACGGATATTGTAACTTGTGCAGGCAAAGTAACCCCGGCGTACACTGTCAGTGCCAGGGAGAAATTAAAACTCAAGAAAGAATAACTTGAATCACTTTCGCTGCGTACATTTTCACGTGAATTATGAAGCGATTTCTTGAACAAACCGTTAAAGCATCTCCAGAATTTAAATAATCAAACTGAAAGTGACCCCAAAACAGAAAGAATGTGTAAAGAGAAAGAAACCAGGCGGGGATCGCACGGACGCATGCTTAGACTCAAGACAAAGGTGATAGATAGCATCAGAAGCACATTACTAATACTTTGCTGGCATAAGAAATGTGTGCACGTCTGAGGGAAAAGGAAGGAAGTAGACGACCATTTTACCAATTAATTTGGTGAAATCCAGATAGCATTTGCGCCAGAAGTACCGAAAGTTTTCCCATGACAGATAAGGCCATTTCTTTTAAGCCATGCATTGCAATGGCATGGGCAAAGTGGAAGTGACTTGTAGATTAATGTTACGGTCAAGATACGAAGAGAAACCATGAACATTTTGCGTGGATCATCTTATTAAGAGTTAATTATAACTTAATTCATGTGGTTTGTTGAAACTAGTTGATTAATCCATAATTATTATAAAAGTTAAACAATTCTTTGATTGACGTTGACCATTTTCTACAAAAAAATTATAATCAAAATCTTCCATTTCGTCGACTTCTCTTTTCTATTTATATTTTTTAAAATAGATTAAAAAAACCAATAAAACTGATGAAAAACTAAGTTATAAACAGATTAAGAATAAAAAAAAACAATCTGAGGAATAGATATATAATTGTTAACTATGCCTATCAACTAACTAGTTTTATCAAATTATATATATGAACTAAGTTATCGTTAACTTTTACAATTGTTTAAATATTGTTATACATCTATTACATCTTCATACACTTAAAACAATTACATGCAGTTAATTGATTTTTATTTTTCTCTAAAAAGAGTTTTCATAATAATGTTTATAAATGTCCAATGTCTATCTTGTAAAAAAAATGTAATATATATATATATATATATATATATATATATATATATATATATATATATATATATTACCATTATTGTAAATCTCAATTATATTCAAATCAAACTATGATGTAACAAAGGTATAAAAATAACTACTCATATTTATATAACTTATTTTAAAAAAAATATATTGATGATTATAATTACCATAATCAATGAGATATGCTCTAAACATTTTCCAAGAATTATAGTAATTAAATTGTGCGATAATAAGTCTTTGATTTTTTAAATAAAATTCAAAAAAATCTTTAAGAAAAAGAAATGCATCATAAAAGTTTTTGTAAAGTATTTTTTTTAAAAAAAAGATAAATAACAAATTTTAAATATATTATAAGGATTTTGTAGAAAAATATAAGATGACAGACTTATTTGGAAGAAAAACTTGAAAACTAAATTTACTAGTTGTTCATTTATATTTCGAAAATAAACTTATTCATACCTTTTTTTAATGTACCAGATAAATAAATATCAAATAAAAACAATGTTAAAAAAAGTTTGCTATTGTCTTTGAAAATTTCTGTATGTAGTCATATAGATCCATGGATACTATCCTGGTGGTAGAGTATAAAACATAGAATATTTGGTCAAAGGTTCAACTCCAATTTAAACTTCAAAAACATAGGGTTCAAGCAAGGAAAGGGCCAGGAGGCCGGTCTAACGGCTACTTGCTTGAGGCTTTCTTATTCCTTGATAATAAATCCAAAACGCAACCGACCATACCATCTTTTTACAGCTTGGCTCTCCACCACCAACCTCATCTCTCTGCACTTCGTTACCTTTTTGGCATCCTTAAAGGCTCCCTTTCTCACGAGTCATGAATCAAACCCTCGAATCCCTACCAAAACCCTTTCTGCAGCTTAAAAAGATTGAAGTCCTTTCTTTTCTTCAAACCAAAAATGCGTAGAAAGAGACTGCCCATTTTCCACAAGGTCTCTAATCTTCTTAGAATCTTTGTTGCCAAGATGAGGAAACCCACCATTCCCAAGCTTATTCTCATCAAGAAATCAAGAAAGCGTAGGAGGTTCAAGCTGCTCAAGCATTACAACGGGTTTCTTGAGGAATACGAGTTCTCTCCTTCGAGTACCTCACTCGCTCATCATCCCAGGAAACAGTTCAAATTTAGAAGCTATAAGGACAACATATACACTATGCTGTTCCTGTGTAGATGTTTGGGTGGCTTGAAAGCTGATCAGGGAGGGGAAGGGCGGTATAGATTGTCAATGGATAGTACTCTACCAGTTGCTACCATCAGTACTGGAGACTTTTTGGAGCCCTTGGATTATTTGGTAGATGAGGAAGATTCAGTTGATCAGAGGGCTGAGAGGTTCATTGAGAGGTTCTATCAAGATATGAGATTGCAGAGGCAGGAATCAATCTAGCCAGTCTAGTAGTCTTATCTCAGAAATTTTCATCTTTATCTCTTTGCTTTGATACAATTGTTTAACGTTTTTTGTTCTCCACGTGAAATTTTGAGACTCTGGGGATTCTCATTTGATTGTCAAGTATTAGCGTGTCTAGCTAAAATTTTAATCTTTGCGTTTGTGAGTGTATTTTAAGGAATTTGGTTCAGATAATATTTACCATTTCATTTTTTTTGTAATCGTCAAGACGTCAACCTCTACATATTTGGCATTTATACTTAAATTTACCTAGTTCATTTTCTACAATATTATATATGATGCTTGTACATCCATGTGGTTAAAATATTTCACGGGATTTCTTTTCTCAAGGAAAAAGGCGATATTTTCTGACTTCCCAGATTGTATTCTGGAATTTATTTGATGCGCACCAAATCAATACTCGCAAGCTCCTACGTAACTGAAGGGTGTTTCTCAAAAAATGTCATCTTGAGCCCTGACTCCATATTAACCTCCCTACTCCAAAATTGATTTTAAAAAGTACAAAGTCTAGAAAATTTAGTGCAAAATATATTTTTAGCCCGCACTTGTTGGTGGAGAAAAAACTTTCAATGTTAAAAAAAAAAAAGTTAGGAAAAAAAATAATACTCGAATAGCTAGTTTAATTAGTAATTTAAATAATATAATTAAAAAAATATAACAACAATAAATAGACAAACTAAAAAAAATTAAAAGAATCTAGTTAAATTGGGTTAACTTGAGAACTTTGTGACCATGGACATATGATTTAAATAAATCGAATAATTAAAAACATGATAACTTTTTTTAAAAAAAGAAAATGAAAAATAATGAAGCTTGATCTCTAACAAAAAAAATATTGGTGGGTGAAAATTAAGGAAATTATAATTTATATAAAAAAACTTGATTCGAACCTGGAACAAAATGCAAAATCTCTAACCAAGTCGTGATGCCACGGTGAACGCGTTCAAGAGCAAATTGAATAATATCATGAAACTCAATTATAGAACAACTAAGTGTTGAAGGATAAAAAATAACAAAAACAAATTTAATTTAAAAAGGCAACAAAAGAAATTTATTTTAAAAAAGCAACAGAAAAAATACAAGTCAACCTGAGTTAACCTGTAAATCCCGTGACCATGAAAATCATGAAATCCTTGAATTGAGTTCAATCAATAAGTTTAATTCCTAATTAATTTAATTTTGAAAGATAAAATCATGAAAAATATCAATTAAGAAAACTTGAAAAATAAAAAAAGATAAGCAATAAAAAAAATAGATATCAAACTTTATAGGGAAAAAAAACTCATGGATGATGAAATTGTAAAACAAATGACCATGACAACCCAATATAAAGGAAATGAAAAAAAAAAGTATGAATACCAATTTTCAACCAAACAAATGTTAAAGGATAAAAATAAAATAATTCAATTAAAAAAAGTCAATCCACATTAACCTTTAAAACCAATGAATTCAATCTTAAACCCAGAATTGACTCTATAGTATAGGAGAAAAGATTTTAGTTAACTCAAGTTATTTTGCAAATCTCATGATTATGAGCACATGATCAAGATAACTCAGTAGAAAAAAAAAAGATAGGAGGATCAATTTTAAAAAAATTGAATGTTAAAGGATGAATTTAAAATAAATCAATTAAAAAAAAACCAAAAAAACAAAATTCAACCTATGCTAATATTTAAAATCAATGCTTTTGGTCATAAACTCGATACTAATCTCATAAAAGACAAGCCATAAAAAACAACAAAGTATAGAAATCTCTTTAAAAAAAGTAGAAATAAATAATAAAAAAATCAGCGTTTAAACAGAAAAAAAACAAGCAAATATGGGCAAACCTCATAAACTTGGTCTATCTTTAAAACTTGCAACCCGCGAAATCTTTAAATCGAGTATAATCAATAAATTTAATTACCAACCAATTATTTTTCAATGATAAAATCGTAAAAAGGAATCAATTTTAAAAACTTGCAAAAAAAAAAGATAGCAACAAAAAAAAAAGAATTAAGTTTGCAAAGAGAAAAAAAAACATGGAGGATGAAATTAAAAAAAAACCAAAAAATAATCCTAAACAAAATAAATTGCAATAAAAAAAATAAAAACTAAATTTAAAAAATAAATAAAAAAATAAAAGTGATGTAAATTGAAAAATAATTGTAATTTTAGAGCTTGATACAAGTAACAAAATTGTAATAAAAAAGAATGGGACCAAATATAAAATATTAAAAAATAAAAAGGAGGTGAAATTGAATAAATTTTGTAATTTTTTGGCTTATTAAAAAAACAAAAAAGTTATCAAAAGTAGAGGGGCCAAATGTGAAGATGAGATAAATTACAGGGGGTAGTATGTTTTTTTAAGGTTATTACATGAAATTCAAGGGTAGTTAGAGAGAGAGAGAAAAAAAAATTATTGGTGGTGTCAAACTCGATGCACGGGGCTATTCACACGTTGATGCTGGTGTAACACTTGCAAATAAGTTTCTTTTTTATAACATTTAATGAATATAATTTACAATAATACCATTAAACACCTTTGTGATTTACAATGCAAATAATGTAAATTGATAAAAAAAAAAAATTTGATGAAAGTTTTGTTTGTTTTATCTTTAAAAACATCAAAATAATTATACCTTTCTAGAAAAAGTAATTTTATAGTGAAAAATAAAATTACCAATCTATAATTTATTAAAAATAATTGTATCACGGACAAAAATACTACTTTCTTTTTTTAGGTTGCTAAAAGAATTTCATGACTACACTATTCTAGTGATCTTAGTCTTGGGTTATAGTAATTTCTCCCTCACCTATATATATATATATATATATAATACTAGTATCAACGCTATGTTACAACTAAGATTTTATGTTAATTTGTAATGCATCAGCGTTACCAGTCATTTTTAATTAATAAAAAATTGTATACTTAATAAAATAAAATATGAATTGATAAATTGTAAAAAAAAAATTGACTAGCATTGATTAACAATTAAAGCAGGAAGTTGATCTTGCTTGTAAAAAAAAAAAAGTTAATGTAATGTAAATATCTGATTTCATGATGTGGAACACTTTTAAAAAATTATTTATTTAGTTATATAAAAATTAAAATAAATATTCTTAAAAAACAATGATTGAAATTCTAAATGAAAAAATCATTAATCAAAACTTTCTTGTCTCATTAATGTAATTTTTTTATTAAGTTTTTTTTAGCAGTGTAGTTTATAGAACAATCGGTCGACAAGTAGGATAGGGCTTGTTTGTTTCTGCGTTTTAAAAGTGTTTTTAATAAAATTTAAATTTTTTTTTATTTTTTTATTAACTTCAAATTAATATGTTTTTAGTGTTTTTAAATCATTTTGATGTGCTGATGTCAAAAATGATTTTTAAAAAATAAAAAAACATCATTGACATGTATTTTGACATAAAAAATTATTTAAAAAGCAACCACAACCACACTGTCAAACAAACCCAATGGGTTGAGCCACAATCTGTCTCCCAAGCGACACAACTTCCTCCAAGTCACATGAAGTGAGCCATACTGGAATTCAAGACACGCCACAACAGAATGAAACGTGTCAAATAGGATTTCTTTAAAAAATAAAAGAATCCATATTCCATTTCTATTTTCTTGTCTTAGTTATTTTCTGACTATTTGGGGTCTAAGTCTCTGTCGAAAATAATTTAGGTCCATCCTGGTTGGCTTTTTATTTGGTTCATTTCATATTAAAAAAAAAAAACTAAATTTAAAAACTAAATAAAAAAATAAAAGTGAGGTAAATTATATTAAAAAACTCATTATAATCATGAAAATAAGTTTCAATAAAAGAATAAAAAAATCATGAATGAATTATTTTTACACATTATATTAACATTTTTTTTTATAATTAACAATGAGTTTGCAACTCGCTCAACATGGATCTGCAGCTATTTTCTTAATAGAGAATAAAAAAAATCTTAGTTCGTATCTCTTTTTTTTTATATAAAAAGAAAAAAGCAAAAAGAAACTCTACTCTTGTGAAACTGGATTTCAAGCCATTTATACCTGCCATAATGAATTTACGGGCTAAGCCAACTAACACCATTTAATTGGGATATAATTACAATTGAATCTATTAATTGATCCATTCAACAATTTAAGACATGACAGTTTTAAATACAACCAACTAACTAAAATATATACTATGATTTCAATTATGATTTTTAGGAGCAAGATTAAATGGATCTTCAAAATTAGTTAATTTTTCTGAAAAGAAAATAGTTAAAATAAAATTCAGTTGAAGAAATACAGGGTGGTCCAGTTTGATGGGCTTTCTATTTGGGCCAACCCGTTCCATTATTTTAAAACCCAAAACCCCTAACCCCAATCACTCCACCGCTCTTCTTCGGTTCTTTCTTCCGTACAGCATCTCCTCGTATCGGCAGGCGTTGAGGTTTTAATAAAGTTAGCAGAGAGACTAAGCTACCTCATCGTCCTCGTAGATCGAAATGGCAACCAACGAAGAGCTTAAACTCTACAACTCGATGACCCAACAAAAAGAGGTATTCAAGTCCCGTATTCCCGGCAAGGTTTCCATGTACGTTTGCGGTGTCACCGCCTATGATTTCAGTCACCTCGGTCACGCTCGCGCCGCTGTTGCCTTCGACATATTATTCAGGCCGGTCCATTTCTATTCATCTATCTATCTATATAAACACGCACACGCACTCTCTCTTTATATATGCAATTAAATTTGTTTGTTAATTTATTTATTTGGGAATTTGATTTGATTTGATTATTTTGATTGTGGTAGATAATAGGGGATGCTGATTTCTTAATCAATTCCAAATACGCTTTCTGACGTGTAGATTTGATGTTTTATCTATGGCGATTCCTCCGTGGAAATTTAACTGTTATGGTTTTAGGCTGAGGAAAGCGTTTTTGAAAAAGATCTCTTTCATCGAGCAATGTTTGTGTACGTTGCTGCAATTAGACAAACCCCTGGTCCTTTCTAGATTTTGGCTGACAAGATGTTTGGGTTCAGTATCTAATTGGACTTCGAAGCTTTGGCTAGATTATCTCATTTGAAGTTAAATTAAGCATGATTTGTGCCATGATTTGCCGGCTGGGCATGCACTCTTTCTAGTTTTCTCCCCCCCCCCCTTTATTATACAAGTTTAAAACTGCTGGGAGTTTGGCTTTCTTTTTCCTTTTATGACTTCGGTTTATAAATTCTGTTCTTGACTCATAGTTCAGTCAAACTCCTCCCAAATTCTCTTGCATCCAATCCTCTTCTATCTTTCAAACTAGGATGCTCATGTGTTTTGCTCACTCAACTCACATCAAACGATCATACATAACATCTCCATTTATAATAGTAAAGTCTACAACAGAATATGAAAATACTCAAAACCAAAAATCCTTGTTCAAGAACTCACATAATATGTCGGTCAACTGGGATATTCTTCACTACCGAGCCATACAATTTGTCTCCCAAGCAACACAACTTGTCCTCCAAGTCACATGAAGTGAGCCATACTGGAATTCAAGACCGCTACAACAGAATGAAACATGTCAAATAGGATTTCTTTAAAAAATAAAAGAATTCATATTCCATTTCTATTTTTTTGTCTTAGTTATTTTCTTACTATTTGGGGTCCAAGTCTCAGTCGAAAATAATTTGGGGTCCATCCTGGTCGGCTTTTTATTTGGTTCATCTCATTCCATTTAGACCTTCAAATTGCTACCCTCAAATGTCAAGCAGATAATCTCTCCTTTTCAGTTTACTGCATCCCTTCCTTCCCTGGCATCGAGGTGTTAATGTTACAGAGCAGTCATTGACGACAGCACAACCTCACTGTCCTTGTTGAGAGAGGTGTGTGTAGATTGAAATGAAAAATGAAGGTGTTGAACTGTACATTTCAATAAACCAACAAAAGGAGATATTCAAGTCCAAAATTCCTGGCAAGGTTTCTATGTATATCTGTGGTGTTACCGCCTATGATTTCAGCCACCTTCATCATGCTTGCGCTGCCACTGCATTTGATGTTTAATTCCAGTTTCATATCTTCATAAAGCATAAACACGCACCATTACATGCATTTCTGTATGCATTTTATGTAATTGAACTTAGTTTTGCTTATTTGGGAGATTGATTGATTTGCTTATGCTGAGGTTAGCTCATATGAAGTTAAAATCGTTGCTCAATGCCTCAGGCTGATATGTGGCATTAACCTCGCTGGGTCGATCATGCACTCATTTTATTTTACAAGTTTAAAACTGCTTTATGTGCTTGGAGTTCTGGCATCCTTTTGGCTTTTTATGTGTTCGGTTCTATGTTATTTATTTGGCTTTTATGCATGAATGAAATCATCGACCATTGATTTGTGTGATTCCATTTTTTCATTTGAACTGCAACTGCAGATACCTACAACACTTGGGTTATGAAGTTACTTATGTCCGCAATTTCACTGATATTGATGACAAGGTGAGAATTTCAACCCAACAATTACAACATGTCTAAGGCTCATAGTTGGAGTAATCACAATATTGCATTTGTTCACTCTACATTACTGGGCATAAATTTGGTAAAGATCTGTGGATTCTTACATTCTTTCAGTCTTGGAATATTTGTTTTTTGTTGCTGAAACAGGACAATGCATTATTTTGGCTAGTTAAATATGCTAATTTATTAAAAAGCTTACTTGATACTGTAATTTGAAAGAACAAAGGGTGTATGAAATACATTAAGAACTCCATATCATTTTATTTCTGACTTTGTTTAAATTTGTGCCATTGTTTTTTATGATTCAGCTTCAGTTTTCAGAAGGGGCCGTGACCACCCCTGGCCCCAAAGAAATCCTTTCTTTATATATGTTCCATTATGTTTTTTGTCAACAAAGTCTGCTAGTGGAGCATTAGATAATTCTCTCCTAATCCCCAAAACCTCAAATAGGCTTACAAAACATTCAGAGGGTGCATGCTTTTGGGGTTTTTTAGTCAAGGTATGACGATGCATACAGTTTTTTATTGTACACATGTAAGATCGCCCTAAAGGCGATAAGGAGTCAAAATAAGTTTTAGTCTCTAGTCCAAGGTTCTATATATCTTCATAATGATTAAAACTGGCCTGAAGTTTAATGCCTCAACATCAAGATTTGCCTTGTTTTTCTTTTTCTTTCTATTCTTCCCAATTTTTTACTTTTACTACAGGCTTTATGCAATAATGATGTTGTTCATGTCAATCCTCATACAATAACGTATGGGTGTGTGTCTGTATAGACACACACCCATAAACTTTGCACATGTACATGCGCATACATCAATGTTCTCTACTTTTGGCTAGTATCTTGTCTAAAATTCACCAATCTCTGTCTTTGCAGATAATTCGTCGGGCAAATGAGATTGGCGAAGATCCATTATCTTTAAGTAGCCGTTTTTGTGAAGAATATCTTGTTGACATGAACGATCTGCAGTGCCTCATTCCAACCCACCAGCCACGTGTAACTGATCACTTGGAACAGATTAAGGACATGATAACTCAGGTTCCCCCCCTGCTGTGTTTACTTTGTTGTTGACTAAGCTTGGATTATTGCACTCTCTTTGTGTGGTAGCGTGCTTGTGTGTGCACCCAACTGGGTCATATTTTGAAATTGGATGGATCCCTGTTGAATATGTTAGAGTGGTTGGTAAGGCAGTTCAATCTATATTCCCTTCCAATTTTTCATATTGTGTCATGGAGTTTTTCTGCTGTGTCTGTGTTGGACACACCAAGAAAGATGCAACAGTCATATTTCTAGTGGATCCAGGTTACATTCAATTAAAACAGGATTAAACTCTAAACTGTGATTTTGAGTGGTTTACCTTTGTGGAAGCCACTAGTTTTGGTAATCTCTCTACTGAGTAATGGTAATAGCATATTAAGTTATTAACAAATAGATAATGGAAGTGTCAGGGTGCAGTAAGTAATGCTGCATTGTAAGTCATCTATTATGGTCCTTCATAATCAATTAGAGATATATAGGAATTTCGCGAACTGTTTTGGCTTTGAGTGGTTAAACCAGTTTGATACTCTTGAAGTTTAGTAACTTATTATAACCCTAGTGGACTTGGTTAAATAGGTCGTTGCGAACTTTTGACATATACAAAACCCAGTGGAACAATTTTTTATTTTATTTTAATCAAAGCACAGCTCACTCTACTTGCGCCTTTTATTTGCTTCTGATGCACACTTTTGGCCACTTTTGGCCTCTTTGAGCCATTTATGTGTCTGTGACATGAACAGCAGTTGCTTTCTGCTTCATGTATAACCATGGTTTTGTTTAATTGATTATTTCGGGTTTATCGCATGATGGACCTCAAGTTTTTCTTCAGTTATTATATATGTGATTCAGTTGTTGCAAGAGAGTTCTGTTTTCTTGTATTAAAGTGGAGACCAATATTTATGCAGATTATAGAAAAAGACTGTGCATATGCAGTGGAGGGAGATGTCTTCTTTGCCGTTAATAAATCCCCAAATTATGGTCAGTTATCTGGGCAGAGGTTAGAAAATAATAGAGCGGGGGAACGTGTCGCTGTTGACTCAAGGAAACGTAACCCTGCTGACTTTGCATTGTGGAAGGTATAAATCTCTTTCAAGATCACTGGAAATTTATGAAGTTGTTGGCATTGCACCATATCCAATGTCTACTTTTGCAGGCAGCAAAGCCAGGTGAGCCAAGTTGGGAGAGCCCATGGGGCCCTGGAAGGCCAGGATGGCATATAGAATGCAGTGCAATGAGTGCTCAGTATCTGACCTTCAAATTTGACATCCATGGCGGTGGGATTGATTTGATTTTTCCACATCATGAGAATGAGATTGCCCAGAGCTGTGCAGCATGTGAAGAGAGCAGCGTGAGTTACTGGATGCATAATGGTCATGTCACTAATAACAATGAGAAAATGTCAAAATCATTGGGTAATTTTTTCACAATTCGCCAGGTAAATTGATAATCAATTTTAGTTGTTATTGCACCTTTTCTTATTGAATTTCTTTCAAATAAAGAAATTTCATCCTTATTGGTTGTATATGTTTACAATTTTCTGTAGATCACTGAACGGTATCATCCACTGGCTTTGAGGCACTTCTTGATAAGTGCACACTATCGCTCTCCCCTCAATTACTCTGTTTCGCAGCTGGAAAGCTCATCAGATGCTGTTTTCTACATTTATCAGGTTTGACGCTTATGCATGCTCCCCAAACTTTTCATTTCAAAGTTTTCATGTGCCATAAACCAGTCATGGAGGGCCACTTGTTTGAAATTATGTTCATGTGTGTGTCAATGTGTCAATTGTGCAGCCTATGTAGGTGGGAATATGTCCGCTCAGCCTACTTTTTTCCCTTTAGAATTTTAATTTAACTTGCAGTGTTTGTCTCCTTAAGTTGAGACTTTTTCACGAGTTAGTGTTTTTTAGAGCTTTGCTGTTCAGTTAAATTTACAAAGTCATCCTTGTTTACCTGAGTTGCTCTGAGTTGCACACTAAAGTTTGCCACGTGCTATATTAAACATAGTTCCAGAATGATTTTAGTTAGCAATTTATTGAAAGTAGAATTTCTTGTGGAGTTCTTCATTTTCCTTTCTTGATATGCTTCATTCATAACTTGTTCATTTCCCTTATCATTGTGCTTTGATTCTGGTAAATGTAGTGCCATGATTCAACACAAAGAATCACAAGCACATCTATGCTTGCATCCTCATTTACACCCACCCACACCCACCTTCGGTGACAGATTCAGATGTTGACACTTTGATATCATTAGTATTCATACTTCTAGTAAATTATATTTATTTCGTGATTGTAGACATTGCAAGATTGTGAGGATGCTTTATTGCCATTTCAAGAAGGAAGTCTGAAGGAAGGCGCAGGACAGAATGCCAACCTGGTTGCCATTACTGCTGATGCCCAAAAATGCATTTCTAGGCTGCATGAAGATTTTGAGACTAAAATGTCAGACGATTTGAACACTTCGCCTTTATTGACTGGTGCTTTCCAAGAAGCCTTGAAGGTCGTAAATGGTTCTTTGGGCATGCTTAAGGTATGGTAATCTCACTCTATTACCGTGGACACTTTTTTGTGAATGTATGGAGATTGAACGTGTACTTCTTTCCTTGATAATTGCCAGAAGAAACAACAAAAGAAGCAACAATTGTCATTGATTCGGTCCGTTACCGAAGTCAAGAAAGAAGTTACGGAAGTTCTGAGAATTCTGGGATTGTTTCCTCCTTGCACTTGTGCTGAGGTGAGGTTTAGCAATTTCTTTTGTATACAACAACCTACTGCAACCCTCCTTATCTAGGCTTGGGATAAGGCCATAGTAACCTAAGCTAGCACATGCAAAGTTCCCAATTCTTTTTTTTTAATGATTTGTAAAATGTGAATTTTCTCCGAAATTCGTCAGCAAAAATTAGATTTTCCCTGGGACAGGTTTTGCAGCAGTTAAAAGGGAAGGCATTGAAGAGAGCAGGACTAACAGAAGATGATGTGATGAGCCTGATTGATGACAGAGCCGTGGCAAGGAAAAGTCAGGATTTCAAGAAAAGTGATCAGATCAGGACTGATTTGTCTGCAAGGGGCATTGCACTGATGGATGTGGGCAAGGAAACAGTTTGGAGGCCTTGTGTTCTTGTTGAGAACGAAGAGAAGGCAAGGACAGTTGTGGAAGAGCCAACGCCGCCACCACAAGCTGCATCAAGTTGACGGTGGACAAACCTTCTTCTGGCCCCAGCTTTTGCACGTGATACAGTTTTTTCTTATAATCACTCTCTACTGTTTTAGATCACTTCAACTCGGAATGGAGAAAATATTAATAGGTTTTGATTTATGTACTGGTTTATGTTGTAACATTGGAGGACTTTTTACACACATTATGGCCCTGTGAAGTAGCTCCTTGCATGTAGCAGGCGAACTGAAATTGTTCTTCCCAGCTTGTTAGATCAAGATACAATGTAGGAAGGTTGGTAATCATATGTTTACATCCTATTAAGCAGCCCTGTATCAGAAGAAAATAAATTTTTTTATGTAGCCCATAAATGCAACCAGCCTTAAAATGAACTCTAGGAAAAGTGATGTGCTTTGGCAATACAGGTATATTTGTTGGTGTCTCATGGGTCAAACTGTAAAAAGCCTTCCTAACTTTAGTTCAAAAACAGATACTCCCTTCAATTAAAAAAAAAAAAAAACCCATGATGTGTTTTACCGATAAAAATAATTATTCGAATTCACACCTGCACAATAAAAAATTACGTAAAAGTTGATGGAAAGCCTCTCAATTCCTCTTGCTCTCTCTACGACTCTTAATAAAAGAAAAAAGAAAAAAGCATAACCCATCTTCAATGATTGATTTAATTAGAATTTTAATGTGGGTGGGTATTGATGATTAATTCCCCAGAGATTTCAATTTTTTATTTTTTTTCATATTTTGCTCTTTTTTTTATCCATCAGGTTAGAGAAGCAGGGGAACTAGATGGATTTATAAGGGTATTTTTATTAGTTTTTTCAACGAGACCCTAACAGAAAAGATACTTTTAAAAAACTATGTTATTTAGGCCATGTTTGTTTCCTGGAATTCATTTTTCGGGAAACCACTTTCCAAACTTTCCTGTGTTTGTTTGCCATTAGGAAAGTTGGTCAACGGAAAACACTTTCCGGTCAACGGAAAACACTTTCTGGTCAACGGAAACACTTTTCGGTCAACGGAAAACACTTTCCAGTCAAAGAAAAATTTGGTTTGATTTCTAGGAAAGTGTTTTCCCTTTTGGCTGTGTTTGTTTTCCGGAAAGTGGTTTCCGGGAAACCACTTTCCAAACTTTCCAGTCAAAGGAAAATTTGGCTTGGTTTTCAGGAAAGTGTTTTCCTGAAAAATTTGGGCGGAAAACACTTTCCGGAAGTTGTGAAAAATTTAGAAATGTCATTATTTGCTAATTATATCAAATTTAATCCTCAAACTTTTGATTGTTATATATAATTTGTTTTGAATATTTATTTTTTAATTTCATCTCTTAAAATTTAATTTTTATATTAATTTTGGTCCTTATTTTTATAATTGCTATTTGCTTTTTTCTTATCATTTTTTTATTGAAATTTTTTATCTATCAAATTTGGTCCTCATTCTTTTGATTTTTACTTATTTTATTTGAAATAATTTATAAAATGTTAATTATTATTATTTTAATTTCTTCACCTTTCATTTTTTTTAATTTTTTAGATTTGATCTCTATTATTTTGATTATTATTTATTTTATTTGAGATAATTTATGAAATTATATTTTTTTTTCAATTTCATTCTCATTCAACTTTTTAATTTGTAAGATTTGTTCCTCATTATTTTAATAAACTTGAAAAAATAAAATATTAATAAGTTATTTTCCAGCTCATTTTCCATAACATAACCAAACACTGGAAAGTGTTTTCCAACTTATTTTCCATTATACTACCAAACATCGGAAAATACTTTCCCGGAATTCACTTTCCAAAAGGAAACTACTTTCCTGCAAACAAACGGGACCTTAGGGTGGAATCATGGATTTTTTTGTGAAGGAGATATTTGTATTTTTTGCTAAAGTTAGTCACTTTTTATGGTAGAAAACTCTGTAATTAATTACAAGGCCAAGCAAATTGCTCGAAGCTGTGATGTTTTGTCATTCTTCAGCACGTTCAGGAAGCTCTACTGGTTTCATAACTTTTCCTAATATATTACTGTTTCTTTCTTCAATTCTCTCGTGGTGCTGGGGTGATGGAATTTTGTGCGCGCGCGCGCTATAAAATGCAGTAGAGATTTTGTGGTTGGTAAGGAACTAGAATTCTAGAAAAGCTGGTCCTTGACATATGACAACCATTCATCACTTTTATGGATTCAATAGAATAGTAATTAATAGTCGGAGTAAAAAAAAATAAAAAATTCTCCTGCAACTTCTGCTTCTAATGCTTGTAAATTAATCTGAAATTTGTTTTTGGTTGTTAGCAAGGTGTAATTTTTTTTTTAATAGCTAATTCAACTTGTAAAATCATTTGACACGGTACTAAAGATTGGGTTCGAATCACGAACATGACGATGCGGCATAGAGTCTAAGGAAGCAAAGTAGCAAACTGTATTTTTTTTTTTTTTGAATTTGGTTACTGTTTCGAGAGCTCTCCTTGTCCTGGAAGAATTGCTGCATTTCCCTCGGCTGGCCCAATTCATTGTCTACACTCTACATAAAGGCCTAAAGTCACGAACATGTTGCCTTTGGATATATAACACACCGAATGATTCAATCACGAAGGTGAATTGGGCTCTACGCCTTCACCAGTGGCCTGTTTGGAGGACTTCGATTCTTACCATTTTGGATAAAGCAGCTCTTTTGATTTTTAGAAAGTCTGTTTATGATCATTGAATTTTCTTTCGGCACAAATTGCAAATTATATATATAAAAAAAAGAGTAAATGGTGTCTCGGACCAATGGTTGGGTTAATATCGGTTGCTTGCTAAAAACCTTTTGTCATCACTTCATTGCATCAGAAACCGATTCTATTGATCCACCAAATTAAACAGAGAGAAGAAATGCTTTGTAATTGAACTTCTGAAGAACATCGTCCTCCTATTCCGTTTCAGTTACACGACGATCATTTGTTGCACAAAGAAGAAAGCCACCTGTGTGATGAAGTAGCAAGCAAGGTTTGTGGGCCCTGATATTTCACGAGTCGGAATGTTTTTTACTTGTTAAAAAACATATCCAGGCAACGCAGGCTTGTTTCAAATAAGTAATTATGACTTGAGTTATAGAGAAAAAAATTGATATAATTTAATGAGATAATAAAAGATTAGATAGTGACAATTAAAAAAAAGAAAAATAACTAGCAAACCTAGCAAGCTTATTAAATTTTATGATCCAGATTATACGAATAAGACAATTTAATAAAAGATAAATAAAAAAAAACTATAAAACTAAATTTTAAAATAACTCATTGTTGAAGGATGTAAGGTAAAAGTATTAAATTAAAAAAATAATTAAAAAAAACTCGAGTCAACTCAAACTAACCATCTAAACTCGTGATCTAAATGAAGGGACCATGATAAATGAATAGAAACGAGATTGAAAAAAAATCTTGAAGGCCAAATAAAAAAAACTCCAACCAATAAAATTTTTTATAAAAAGCAAATAAATAAAAATATCGGAGCTTAATCTCCAATTAAATAAATATCAACACATAAAACTAAAACAATATAAGTTTTTTTTAAAATCAAACTCGGATTAACCTCATTAATTTAATTATAATTTTATTATAATCAAACCCGTGAAATTCTAAATCCTAACCCAACTATAATTTTATTATCCCAATCAACAATGCACCGATGTTTAGAGCTACGGTAAAATCGCTATCGTACTTGTGCCATGGGTTTTAGTTTTTTTTTTTGTTAATGGATTGGCGTCAACACAGAGGACTAAAAGTTCATTTGTAGATTAGAAACGAAGAAAAAAAGATGCTTTGTACAGAAGGATGGATCCATAGATCAATAGATTAGGTTTTTGAAACGAGGTTGGTGTCCATCTATGCATACAAGCCCTACCTGTTTCCTTTGTCAAACACGTGTGTATCTGAAAAAGGGAACATGAATGAAATCAAACCTTTCCAGCGAATAATTTTTCTTTTTTGAAAGTTCAGTGATTCACTGCGTAGAAAAGAGGGCCAAAAACTCCAAATAGGGGGAGTAGCTATAGCCATGGAGAGCTGGGAAATTCTGGAATGGAACCAAAAGAGAGCTAGCCCCTAAGTAGTCGCTAACTTGCTACAAGGCCCAACTTGCTTCCCGTCTTTATCGAGTTTAAAATACAAGTGTACTAAGGATTATCATAGAAAAACTATTGATCGATCGCCATCCTTAGGCCCCCACTTTCCTTCGTAGAAAGTAGAAACCGCTGCCTCTCCCTTCGGTTGTCTCTTTTAGTTGCGTTTTTCGACACTTCTATCTCTCTGTCTACCTACCGTTCTATCTTTATTATCTTGGACTTTTGTGGTTTTATCTTGATGCAGAATTATTTTTTATTTTTATATTTTAAAAATGTTTTTTTAAATAATTTTTTTATGTTTTTAGATTATGTTGTGTGCTGTTAAAAATAATTTTTTGTAAATTAAAAAAATATTATTTTAATATATTTCCAGACAAAAAACACTCTAAAAAACCATCACTATTATATTTTAAATTATTATTATTATTATTATTATGTACTTTAAAGCTGGCTCCCGGCTAGTTTGAAAGATTACTAGGAGAGGCAAACATGTAAAAACGTAAATGGTAATTTGCAATCAATGGTAGTTTGACAGGGGTGGGGGGGAGATCGGACCTTTGATGGCGTGAACTTTACTTTGAATGCATTCCATGTAGTTCCTGATCAATCAATTATCAATCCCTCCCTAGGAAAAAGAGGTGGTGCTTATAGTCAAACTACCAACCAAACCCGTTGTAGGGTCCATGGTTCCATGCACATGGCAATTAATGGTCCGAATCTTTGGAAATTTTCAGGGGTCCCCTGGCAGTTCGCGGAACCAGTGGCATGGTTCAAACTCTTGTTAGCAACACTAAGCTGATTTGTCAGATAGCTAGCTGGTGCCAACAGTCACTCCTTGAGAGTCGTAAAATTACTCCATGCCTGGAAAATCTTACAACTAACTGAAAACCCTTGTTGTGATGTTGGCATTAGAGTCATGGATGGAGGGGCATTTCCTGCTTCTTGTTATATTTTAGAAGTGTTTTTAAAAAGTTTATTTTTTTATTTTTTTTAAATTAATATTTTTTGGTATTTTCATATTATTTTGATATGCTGATGTCAAAAATAATTTTTAAAAAATAAAAAATATACATTATTTTGATGCATTTCTCAATGAAAAATACTTTGAATAGCAACCACAACCACACTTCCAAACACCCTTCTATTTTTTCAAAATAGCAGGTGAGAATTTTTTAAGAAAAATATCATATTTAAAAATTTATTTAGAATAATAGTATATTTTTAAGAATCACTGTTGACACATGAGACTCAAATTAATCTAAAATGATAGTTGTTATCTTTGACTTTCAAGTCGCATTTCTCACACGGGATTCCCTTCAAATTAGAATGTCAAAACCATTTCTTCCCATTTCTTTTCTTATTTTTGTCTTCCTACTTTCTATTTTATTGTTAGTGTAGATCTGGTCTCTCTCTCCATCTCTCTTTTTTTTTTCCACGACGACAGTCTCCGTCTCTCTCTACCACGACAATCTCTCATCTTACTTGCGGGGCTTCGCACAAATCCAGCCGCAACCGCTATATTTTATCATCGTCGCCACCTTTCAACAATTCCAGTGTGTTACATGTTTCCCCTTTATTAATTTGATTTTTTTATGCATTGATATTTCTTTTTTCACCCAGACCCACAATTTAAGATGAGCCAAACAAATCTCTATCTCGACATGAGTTTATCCAGCTTACAAAAAATGAACTCATCTTTGATCACCTCGATCAAGCATCTCTCAATTACTATACAAACCAATCAAGTCCAAACAATGCTTAAACTTGATTGTGGAGTTAGATTTCGTTAATATATCTGTAGGGTTATGAATAAAAAACAATCTTATTCATTGATATAGCACCATGTGACATGATATATAGAATGATATGGTAAATGACATCAATAAGTTTGGTCATTTCATGATACATCTGGTTCTTGGTCAGATGAATAACATTCTAGCTATCACAATGTATAACAATTAACTCATGTGGTCAAACATAATTATCAGTCAAACCTCTTAGCCATAAAAACTTCTTTTAATACATCTATCAATGTTATATACTTGATCTATATTGTAGATATGACAACAATCAATTGTAAAATTGCTTTTTAACTAATAACACACTCCAAAATAACGAAAACATAACTTGCAAGTGACATTCTCTTGTCCAAATCACTAGTGTAATCTGAATCTATAAAGCCCTCAACATTACCTCCAGTGCTACTACTATGTTATATACTAAATTGATATTTGTAGTACCTTTAAAATAATAAAGTATTCATTTCATTGTCTGTTAATGAACTTTATCAGGATTTTTCATAAATCTGTAGACCATATTAACAACATGTGAAATATATGAACGAGTGCAGATCATAACATATATAATGCTTCCAACTGCATTAGGATACAAAACACCTAACAAGTTCTCCTCCTCCTCCTCCTTGGTTTATGGTGAAAAGGTTGAGGATAAACTAAAATGGGATGTAGAGAAATATAAAAACAAGCACAATTAATCTCACAAGAGCACATATAATATTCATATGATTTAGCAATTTTGGTCTGCTCTACAGACCAAAAAAACTTAGAGAAATTCATTATAAAAAGTAGAAGATTATAAGACATCAAACAAAATTTTTCTCTATCTCATAATTCTAAAATAACCCAAAACTTTTTTTTTCCCTCTCTTTTCTTTAGCCGCTAGAGTGAGAGACTAAAATTACTCCCAAATAAATATAACCCTAAATATAATAATTTTATATTTTTATATGGATCAAGTGCATAAATATTTACTTTCTCACTTAAGCTCATAAATTAAGACACACCTAACATTAATAATAATAATTTATTTTCTTGGGGATGCAAAATGTAGATATTCTTCGAAACAATGCTTAAATGATGGGTGGATTAAAAAAATTTGGATGTCCTAAAACTAATATAAAAACTATGTCATTTTTTTTTGTTTGGGGTTCCACATTACCACCCCCCCCCCCAAAAAAAAATAAAAAAAACCACGGTGGGTTGAGATTGATTTCAAAACTAACTTTCTTAAGCCCTCGTTTTTATTTTATTCTATGCTTAAACATTTTTGTATAATATTTTTTATTTTTTCCTTTTATTTTTTTCAAAAAAATCTATCCTTTTATTTTAATATGTAAATTTGGCTTTTTGGAACCATTTTTCTTATTTTAGTTTGTAGACACGGATTCTAACATGAGTTTATATTAAGGAGAAACATTTTTATTTTTCAAAATTAAACTAGATTTATACATTAATTGAATGCTATTTTCATCATAAAAATGGTGACAACGGGAATATTGGGAAATATATTAGAATATAAGGATTTATGGACTTGATTTTAGGACGTAGGGAGCAATCCAATATATAAATCCTCCAACATATAGGCATAACTTAATTAATCGTTAACCCTAAAACCAAAGCAATCGTTCACACAACTTGAGTTTGATCTATCAGACCTGCAATATTCTCAAGAAATTAATTACAACTTCCATTAAAATATTCTCAAGAAATTACAATTATTTTAAGTGGAATTAGGTCGCTTCCAATCACCCACCAACGACGTTTAAATTGCATAGCAAACATACTAAAAGGAGAGCTGACATGAAATCGGGAAGTTTTGAGTTATTGTCACACCAACCATTACACTTCTAAAGGAAGACAACGCTGCATATATAGTAGTTAATTTATTTATTATGATAAATTTAAAGGATTAATTGATTTGATAATTGATTATAGATCAGTATATATTTTTTCATCATAGTCATCGGATTAATTTCAAATTTCTTGCAAATAAAATTATCATGATTCCTCTGGTCTTGGATAGTTAAAAAAGGTGGATTTATTTTTTATATGTAAAAATATATAGTAATTAAAAGGAAAAAAAAATTAAGATTATGATATGGATTCACCGTAATGTATGAGGTCATTTTCTAGGAAAAGTAAGAATTGATGCTTAACCTATCTTACCAGGCTAGTGTCATCATGCCTATGACATTCTGGTTCCACGAATTGAGATGTGAAAATTAATGCGATTGCTTATCTTTAAATCCTCTCTTGCAAGTCTTTGTTTTCCTTAAAAGATGGTAATTATTAATAATTAATGGGTTGACAGAGTTAGCATTCTTTTATTTATTTATTTATTTGAAGACTCCGGTTGAAATTATATTTTAAAAGATGTTTTATAAAAAAAAATTATATGATTTTTAATTATTTTAATGTGTTAATATTAAAAATATTTTTAAAATAAAAAAAATTATCTTAATATATTTTCAAGTAAAACACATTTTAAAAAAATTAAACACTAACTACTTACTATAATTTCAAACACTCCAAAATCCTCTATTACAAGTTTTTTTTTCCTCCTGGCACAAGGAATTAAAACGAATCAAAAGGATACATGTCTATCGAAAGTTTTCAGTAGCCCAGTATTTACCTTTTATTCTGATAAAAATTTCTGAGAAATGACTTGCGTATTTAGCTATACAATACGAGTGTTTTTGCAAAAAAAAGTGCTTCGATTAAAAAATCATTAAATCATTTTTTAATGTTTTTGGTAACAACATATTAAAATTATTAAATTTAAATATATTTTAAAAACACTTTCAAACACAAATACATCATAAATATAATATAAACACTTTCCAACAGGTCCTTTTTATGGGTGAATCATCAATTAATTAGATTGTACGAGAGCGCTCAATCACGTTCGAATATTCAAACAACTTGTGCTAAAAATTCGTCTGGATCAAGGTGACTAGCTAGGCAACGAAAAACTATATATATTTAAGCTTGATTAATTGGAACATGGCGATGAAGGAATGAAATGATACTTTCAACTCATTTTGGGTTGTAATATATATATATAATTAGTTCATACATTGAAATGGTTCCCCAATCGTGACCAAGTTTTTGAGAAAGGGATTTTGATTGGTTACCTAGAAGTGCAAGTCGCCATCAGTCTCGATGGCATCATGAAGCAAGAGATCGGGGTCCAATCCCCAGCTAGTATCATATATGTTTTAAATGCAAGGTCATCATCTTGATTCTTGTGGGAATGGGTTTGATTTTCTTCAACTCCTCCTCTCCCTTTCCACTAGGAGAGGAGTTGTTCTTTTTGGAAATTTATTCATATATCCAAAGGGTCCAAAGAAGAAACTTTCTCTTAGGGCACAAGTTTTCAAATGCAATTACGTTTGCTTGCTTTACCTTTTCAATATCAAACCCCAAAACATAATCATTTCAAGCAACCAAATTCAATCTAATCCTTGGAATATTCTTGTCCAATGCACTTACCTCCTAAATCCTGCCTGGCTATCAGGATTTTTGCGCGGACATAATGGGTACTTCGTTTTTTCTGGTGACAAAGTTTTAATTATTGGCCAAAGTTAGCCAAGCTAGCTGTGGTCGCTCACAGGCATGCATGCACTAAAGGACCGGCCTTGTAATTATGTTCATACTTTGAAGTTCTATATTTATCACTTTTGCACCGAAATTAAAGATTGGCGTCTGCATGACCTTTAGTGACCGTTTATACGTCAAATTATATATATATGGTGGAAAGTACTACCCTAGCTAGAATATTTATGTGTTAGGTGCGTCACTTGCATTATCATGTCTCAGTGGTTCCACGCAAGCTTTGTTTTACTCACAAGCTTCAAATTGGAGTTGATAATGTAATTAAGGGGCCATGTTTCTGATTAAAAGAAAAGGTGATAAACAATATCTTAAGGCAATAATTAGAAACTAATATTGTTGGCAGATGGCACCTAGCTAGCTAGGAGTACTATTATTTTCTTATACTATAATTTTTTTCTTGGCGAGAGGTTCAGATTTCACCACACTCCAAATCAAATATTAATTTGACTACAATCAGTGTGGGAAATTTTGGTCTTGCGAATGTGATTCGGTCCCGCATTGCATCACTCAAAATTCAAGAAGCAGAAGGCACTGACTAGAGGGAGGCACTTAATCAAACGATTTGTTAGTTTTCTGGAGACTGGAGCTCGTGCAATAATGTATTTTCTTTCATTCTTTCTGCTAGGAAATGATAGTTTTTCCTTCTCTCTTTCCCGTGATGTGTCTCTATGGGGCATTTATTGTCCTTCTATTCTAGTGGTCACTCTAGATTTCTTATTTGCTCATCGTGCATCAATGGGGGATAGTGGTGCAGTCGACCCCAGTTAATGCTAAAATGGATATACTTAATTTATTAATCAATAATGAAGCTGAGCTTAATTTGTCAAACTACAATATCTCATAATTAATTAAGCTTTAATTTATATTATTTCCTGTACTGGAGAATTCTTCTTTTTACCCCCGCATATACGCACTGACAATTAATTCTGCAAAGCTTACATATAATGTAAGAATATTGAAAAGGGAAATATGGAAGGGCTCGATGGGATGAATGCACGGGCGTTCAATCGTCCTGCGGTCAGATGCTATGATGAATTTGTACACAATAAAATTAGAAAAATAAAATTGAAAAGAAAAGTAAACAAAACCCTAATATACGCTAAGTAATGACAATCAGAACAGCTAGGATCCCTGGTCTCACAAGTCACAGCTAGACGCCAGTGTAATGTGACCTCGAGGCTTCAAGGAAATTTCTTAGACGTGTCCACAGAAAAAATCAACCATGTGGTGTATGCACAATTAACAAGCTTGTTAGGAGCAAACAAATATTTTGCTAAAGGTAGCGAGTCAGTTATAAAATTAAACTAGTTAGCAAAGCAAAATGGAGACGAAGAAGCAATTCCTGATCTAATGAAATAAATCATCGCAAAAATAAATAAATAAAATTTGAAAATGTACAAATATCCGACTTGGAAAATAATATTCCAGGTCACTCCTAAAAAATCATGGCCCAGCTGGAGCAAGACTAAGATGCAAGTCCAAGCCCAGTTTTTCATCAAAGCTAGGCCCATCGTCACCTTCGGAGAACCTACTCAATGATGTAGGCCCATTATGATCATCAACTACACTGCTAAAATGGGCCCTACTTTGCAGTTGTTGGTGTGGCCCACTAGCACTAGTAGATAATCCAAAATCTCCTACACTGTCACCATATGGTAAGCCCCCTCCACCCCTCCCACTCACCCCACTAGGGAACACACACCCATGTGAAACGTGAAACGGTGTTGCAGCACGTGGCAAGTAAACCCACGACGGAGAAGCCGCCGGGACCATAACCTGGCCTGCTGCTTGGGCCAGGAGATGCGGAGGAGGAGCAAAGGCAGAGATCATAGGGTTTCTACCAAAAGAAACGGCAGCCGCAGCTGCGTTTCTTGTGGCTTGCATTTGAGCTCGTTTGAGTTGCTGTCTTTCTTTTTTGTGTGCGTTTTGATGGCCACCAAGCGCTTGTGAGTTTGCGAATTCCCTGCAGCAGTACTGACACTCGTATTTTCTGCTGTCTCCTGAAGCCGTAGCTGGGACTGTCGTTGTAGCTGTAGCAAAAGAGGAGTCGTCAGGAGAATTACAAGAAGATGACTTGAGAGAGTCTGTTGTGGTTATTTGTTCTTCATCTTCTGAGACGTTGAAGCCGAATAGTTTTAAGCGTGTAGAGGTTGAGTTGTGTTTTGTTTCGTAGTCTAGCTCTGCCATGTTTAGATAGGCAAGCAAGGTGAGAGAGACTTGTTTAGAGAAACAAAGAGAGAAACTGGGGCGTGGGAGCTGAGGGTGTGAAGTACAAGGCGAGATGTTGCATGGGTGGGGTATATATACAGGATTAAAAAAAAAGTAAATGAGAAAAATAAAATAAAAAAGAGTAGTGTGATATGTCATAGAGAGAGAGAGAGAGAGAGAGAGAGATGGTTGCGGACATCCCAAGGAGGAGAAAGTGTGTGATGGTCTTTGGGAACACGAACCAAGAGCACTGGACCCAAAAGGATTGCACTTGTCTCGGGCAAATTTCTATCTCTCTCTCTCTATTGCGTGACACCACTGTACCTTCTTAGCTTTGATGGTGTATATGGGGGTAAATTGCAAGAATGCCCTTTGTTAGACAATGGGATTCAATTCAATAATAGTCCCATTAGTTCTTAATTAATTAAACATAGTAATAGTAATGGTAATTAATAATAATTATAATTATAATTCTTTATTATATTTTTAGCCAAAACAATTCTTTAATTAAGCTACCAGTTAAAATCTTTTTGATTTTCCAATTCATTGCTATTTCATAACTTCTCATCAAGAAAACCCTACTGTATCGTCTTCAAATAATACCACCACAGGAATGGCTAACATCCCCCAACAAGCCAAGATATATTATTACGCACAAAGAGATTCCTTGGAGGATTCTACTGCACTGATTAACTTCTGCGATGAGAGGAAACTTATTGTTATTGCAAGTAGGTTAGAAAACTGTGCACGAATGATCTGGATCCCTTGCATTCACTTCATACGGGTGATGAAAAGTACAGTAAGGTGACCAATTAGAAGTCAACAAATCGGTTTGATAAACCAATTAAAGAGACTTTATTGGCTGCTCTAATACTCAGTACACATGCAATGGACAAGTAAGTCCTAATGAACCACTTCGTACGTGACACACGTCGTACCTTTCTACTGTATATAATGTCAATGCTTCTCCATGACTTGGATTAAACAATATTCCTCACAGATAAATTAATCAAATCGCACATGTATATGATTGTACCTTCAATCATCTTTTAAGAGCTCGGGCACTTTTGTAACCTTAATTTACTGTCCTTAAATGAATGTGGTGGAACGAACCCCGACGACACATCGTGAAGTCCATGTCTCAGGCTGCTAAATATTAATAATGCCCTAATCTTACAAAACATAACTCCCTCTCTCAACTGTAGACATGTTTCTGTTGCCGTTTTTAGCCCCTGAGTCTCTCGATCCTACTCTCAAGCCCAAAGCTACTGCGCGCGTACCTTGGCTCTCAATCGCAGGGCACACACACCACCACCACCACCCACCACGCTCACTTTCAAAAGTCAAAACATGGAACCATGCATGCAGCACATTAACTACTTGCAACATTGGATCCATGTCCTAAAACAGCAAGATACGTTCAAGATTTAACACCATCGAAGTCCCCAACTAATCACTTCTTCATGGCCCACGTGTCACCATCTGAATTATCTTGCATATATAACATTAGATACGCATGTTTCACATGATATATACTATATAACCTTTTTTCTCACTATTATGTCTGATCGGCTCTATCTCCCCCCCTCCCCCCCTTGTGATGATGGGAGTTTTTTTTTGTGAATTGAAGTCAACATAAGAAACTAGAAATTTAGCTTACGCTTAGCTTAGCTAGTTGCTTTAACTTATTTGAAAGGCCATACTATATATAATTAATAAACAAGAAACTATACAAGACTGGCTAGCTGGATGGAAAAATCAAACATGAATTCTTTGAATATAAATGTTCAGGTGCTTACAACTATCACATGGCCCTACCATTACGTGCTGATGATGAATAATGTTTAGGATGTTTGCGTGATTGACGTTGAGATCTTCATTACTATATGGATTTATTTCTTTTTGAGAGATCTCTCCGAATCTTACTAACTACGGGAGAGAGAGAGAGAGCTTCTTTAGCAAATTTGTGATAACCCACTTGAGGAAGAGCATAAATATTATTATTGTTGTATATAATTATTGAAAACCTACTTGCAATGTCTTCATCACAACTCCAACGTATGACCCACCTTTGTCCCCTCTTTCTCATGCGTGTTCTATTCGAAAGACCTCTTTCAATTGGTCAAATTTTCCCATGTAAGAAAAAAAAGGCCTTGTCAATATCCCCCATGAATCTTGATGATCAACTTTGATTTGAAAGCTTATGTTCTTTTTCGACCGTTAGATTCCATCAATAAACACTATTGTTACTAGCTAATTAAATATTACATATGTAGTCTAGATTTAGATGATAAGAAAAAATCTTGTTTCAAATTCAAGTTTTGTTGCTAGTATATCTATGTTTGATTTGCTCTATTTTCATAAGATATCCTATACTTCAATTTAATCATGGTTGTGATAGGGTTTTCTTCATATATGTATATAGAATAAATAATTAAGAAATACTTTAAAAAAGAAAAATATTGTTCCCCACATCACTATTCACCGGTAAACAAATCATTGTGGATTGTCGCAATGATTTATCTTTTTTTAAAAAAAATTTTATTAACCTTTATAGGTCCAAATTAATGGTAAATTAAAAAAAAAATATTAAGGAACAGGAAGATTCAAAGATAAAGTACTAGGATGAAAAAAGTGGAAAAGAAAAGATGATTTTTATAACCTTGGAGCTAAACATACATTTTGGTCCTCTAAATTTTCAAATTATAAACCTTTAAACCATAACAATTTATGAATTCAATTTTGGTTTTAAATTTTATTTTTTTTTAATTTTTTTATCTCTAATTAGAGAGGTAAGAGAAAAGATGGTTGGATTCCAGTTGTAAAGAGAAAAAGTCTCGGTCGAGAGTGATTATAGCCACACAAATAGGTTGTTTTTGTGTCAATGGGTAAAGTTTATACAAGGTGTTTTTTTCTCTCTTAAACTTGCTTGAACTGGTAAATTTGAACCATAAAAAAAATTTTGTTTCTGGTTGGTTGTGTGTTTTAGAGCCAATATCTGGCTTGTTAGAGGCTACAAATATGTTTTACAAAGCATTCAAAGTGTTTTTTTTTTTATTTTTCATATTGAAATATAGTTGAAAATGAGTTTTTTTTTTATCTAAAGCAGACCAACTTGATTTTTCAGCGACTGGAGGTCGCTGAAATATGGACAGTGCAGGTGGCTATTTTTTTTCAAAGCATTAAGGGGCTAGTGACCTGTCTTCCTCTCCATAATAATTTTTTTAAAAAGTAAGGCCTAAGCATGAGGGCTGCTCCAGGCTCGCGCGCCTGTAACTTTTTTTAGAGGCCCAAGAACTCTGGGCCTTCCTAGCATGAGAGGGCGAGCCTTTTTTGCTTTTTTTATTTTTATTTTTATCCATTACAATTGCATTTTTTTTCTTGCCTTTTGCTTTTTTTATTTTCATCACTTAATATTTGGTTGATTATTAATTGAGCAACGTAATTTGTTTCTGTTTTATTTTTTTCCAATCACTTTGATATTTTACTAATTCTTAATTTTACAAATGTCTATTTTAAATTAAAAAAATTACAAAAAACATTGTTAAACTTAATTGAGTTCATGCCTTGTGTCCCAAATTTAACTAATTAACTTTGGTTAGCTAGGGGTTAGGTTGGATAATTTTTTTTTGTTGCATGAATTGTTCTTGATTTATTTAATTAGATACCTGCATGAATTTTTTGAACTATACTATAGGTTTTTTATATATAAAAACACATCATAAAAATCTACATATACATTTTTTTCAATAAAAAAAAATTCAATTCTCGACTAGAATCAAATAGCTATTATTCATTTAAGACGTGTATATAAATTAACCTACCTGCACACCCATTTCATGAATAAATTTTTTTAAAAAAACCAAAATGGCAATTTTTTCCTAATTACGAGGTTAATATATATGATGACACAAGGTTTAAATATCACGAGTGAAAAAACTAAAGGTCAAGTTAGCTTATCATAACCAACGGTTGTAATGGACGTGGCTTCTTGGATATTTTTTTTTCTCCTTTCGAATTTAACCAATTTTTTTTTTTGCCCCCCTTATCTACTCGGATGCACAAGACGATGAGGGATCTGATGGGATTGTTGTGATGACCCGTTGGTGAATAGTTTTATGTGGGCCCCGTTAGGTTTAATGAAGTCCCTAAAATGGGGTTTAAAAATTGGACAGTAAGAGGGCTTGGATTATAATTTCAACCTCCATGGATTCAGAAGTAAGCTCATTGGGATCTCCATTAGTGTAGACAAAAAGCTCTCCTAAACCTAACCACCCCTCTCGCTTTAGCATGTTGGATCCAATGATCTTTTTCTTTAGGTCTTTCTCCTTCCTGGGAAGGTTAGAAAGAAAAAAAAAAGGCAGAGGCGGGGCCACTATCCCCCGCACCGGGGGGGCTCAAGGAGTACTTCCCACTCGAAAATAAAAAGCACTCAAGTGACCACCACCTCAACTGATACGAGAAGTCATCCTCCTAAAGGTTAAAGAGTTCGCACAGGTATATGCTTGTCGGGAACAGTACTTGTGCCGGGTGATTAACTTCTTTGTTCACTTGTAAAGAGTTAATTATAAGGGAGTCACTTGAGTTTATCGAAATCAACTAATTAGTCCTTGCATTATAAAAGCAATTAAAAGGTCCTTGATCGTCATCATCGATTCAGTAGTTTTATTATAAATAGGTTAAAAATATTGGGATCAACTATATACAGTTCTTCAAAGCACAAGAACTGATTAAATGATTTTGTTAGATTATAAAGTTATAATTTATCCTTTGATAAATGAACTGCCCTTCCTCACTAATCACAAGGATAAAAAACAATGGGGCAGACTTGAGGGTTTCCCTGCTGTGTGCTTCGGGGGGGCTAGCAAAACCGTCATCAGCTGAATCAAGATATGACAAACCTCACAAAAAAAAAATAGCCAGGCCTATCAATAAAAGCATGAATGACAGGCAGGAGATGGGTAGTAGTAGAGGCCGCCATGGTTAAGGAAGGAGTTCTATGGGATGAATTTGTCAGGATGGTGGGTTGGCAGAGGCGCAAGGGTTTCTCCACTAATGGAGGGTGACACATGTGAGGAGGGTAAAGCTAAGTGGCCTCTCCCTGTTTTGAACAAACTACACTAGGACCCACCCCTCAATGGCGTACAATGGGACCGCATGTGCAAATTTGTGGCATTGGGCCCATTGGAAAGAGTTTTAAGCAGCTTAGCTAGAGTGGGTAGGGTGGTGAAAGAATTGTCCAATCATACTTTCACCATCTTCTTCCCTCGTTAACAACTGTCCTCTCTACGAAGGTTTCCTTTTTCCTCCTCCTTCGTTAATGGTTGATTGAAGCGATGCCGATCTTATAAAAACACTTTGTTGATATTATAAAAACACTTTGGGGCCTTAATCATGCTTACTTTGTTGGTTGATTGAAGGGATGCCGATATTATCATGTAAGATCACCCGAATCGCGTAGATGGCCCACCAAAGTTGTGCTTATCAAAGAAAATCAACCAATGATCGAGCCTCTATAAAAACATTATTTAACGAAAGATTATTCGAGACATGATCCTATCACGTTAGAAATCCATTAACTTTATATAATCATCTTTCTTCTCTTCTGCAACAATTACTTTTGAATGATCCAAAAAGATAAAAAGATTGCCCCAAAGTGACTTAGTTTTCAAGTTGGAAATCCCTTTCATAGATATGTTCAAGGCATTAAACTTCTTTTTAAAAAACAATCCCATACATTGTGGGTATGACTCAAAGAACCCTTCCATGTATTCAAAGTGACACTACCTCCTTCATTAAAAAATGTGTAAGAAAGTAGGAGTAGAGCTGGGTGGAGTTAGCTTTAAGTCATGTGAGGTGACACTTTTTTTTTCTCCCGAGTCTTCCTATAACCCAGTTAAACAAGTCAATCATTGTTGTTAACATGATCTGAAGCATTTAAAACTTCGATTGCCGTCTAGAATGTCTACCATTTCTCTTAAAAAAAAAAAACAAATCATTGCCAGTATGAATCCCATCAAGCTTCCGAGTGTGATTTTTCTTTTTTCTTCTTCTTTTTTTAATGAAATAAGTTCGGGAGTAGAAGACCTTGGTCAATCAATGAGACAAAATATATGTGCTTTGGTTTCTAATAAAGCAAGACACTACAGTACTAGACGCACATAACATCTAGCCCAAAGTTACATGGTCGGGGAACATCTGCACATGACATAGCAACTTATATTATAGAAAATTTTATACAGGTTCGCCCAACTGATGTTATTAAAATACTTGTTAAAAATTATTTAATATTATTCCAAATTAGTTTTTAGCTTATGCCTTCTTATATATCAAAGTTTTTGCCACTTGTGTTTCCTATAGTTACTAGTCTATGCGTAATTTTCGCCGCTTAAATAAATAATCACATTTATATAGCATTGGTTCATTACAGTATTGGCCACATTACATTTGTGTGAGAGAATACCTTGCTGATGCTGCCTCGCCTAGAGGAAGCATTTATCTTGCTTTCTAGGTTAAAAGTTCTGGTAAATTATACCGACCACCTTAAAATTTGCTGTATAGCAAAGATTCCCTTATCTTAGGTTAATCAGGGTACTATAATATTATCTTAATGTGAGATCGTTGTTTAACCCACCTGGCTTGTTTGTCTTTGTTATAGAAGGAATAGAATTGCAGACTATGATTTTTTTATTCGGATATTACTTAAAGATTTATGCTACATGTATAATTGAGGGTAGCTTTTAACTTATCAAGCTGGATAGTACTGTTTGATCTCTAATTATAATTTTATTCGTATATTACTTAAAGATATATGAAGATATATTTGTTCATCAAAAACTATGTATGTATATCAAGATTATAACTATTTTCATAAAAAATTTAAATCATAATTTATAATAATTATTTTAATATTTTATGTTCGTGATAATTTAAAAATTAAATTTATTTTATTTTATTTAAATTAAAAATGATTATGAAAAAGTTATATTATTAACTCAAAGAAACAAAAACCTCTATATTGGATTCATAAAATAGAATAAATTTATAATGCTAACTAAATATGAAAATGTAAGAAAAAAATCATTTTGATTTTTTACTTTTCTAAAAAGTGATTGTATATAAAGAAATTTTTTTTTTGCATTTTTTCTTTTGAAAAAACATTAATGGAAAACTGTAAAGAATATTTAAAATGTGTTTTTAAAATTCAGTATAAATTTGGAAAACAAAAAAAAAAATAGCTTTCCAATTTGTTAGATGAAAAGATATTGTATTTAAAAAAATATAGATTTTTTCTTAACTTTAAATTTATAAAGATTTGGAGTATTATGCTGTATTTGAGCAACCGGCTGTACGCATATCTTGATAAATATTGGAATCATAGAGTTTCTGTTCCCTGGCGTGCATGTGGGACTTGGCCTCTGAATAAGGGCTCAACAGAAATTAAAAGCTGGAATATTATGGGTTTCAGGCAGTTCATAACTGCCTCATGTGATTATCGATTAATTAATTATCAAGACCCTTGTGCACGTATAAACAATGAATCCTGGAACACTCGAGGAATTTGTTTGTTGGAAAAATCCAAGTAGATACAAGGATCTAACCACAACTGCAATTGTTTTTAATTCAAGAAAGGCCCAGACAAGAAGTTTGATTAAAAGAAAGGGAGTTCATGTTGAGCGCATTAAAAAGCCATCCTCACATGTTTTCTTAAACAGGTAACCTAAGATGCTACTGTTTCCTGTTCTGTCACTCCAACTCATCATCGCAAGTTATTTGTTTAATTTAATTTCTCTTAAGATCCCTTAATAAAAACCCTAAATCATAATAATAGGAATGCTGTTTGAAGACGCATTGCCCTCAATGTTTAAACCATTCTCAAGCTAAGACGATCATACAGTGTGGCAACCTCATAAATCTCATGCCGCCGGCATCTTTCCAGTCAATGAAACTGATTTTGGAATTCTCCTTACTGATCAAAATGGACAATTTAAATCCGATTATAGTTGGTAAAATTAAAATCCCTCATTCTGTCAGAAAAGCTTTTTCCCAACTAAATCTTGTTGGGAAAAGTTCATCGTTTATGTACAAGTAAAGCTATTTCTTATGTCGGCAACCGGAGGTCTTTTTTACTTTAAGAGATTCCATCCAATAGTATTGGCAACGGAATTTCATCTATCTATCTGATTGCATGTTGTTTTTCACGCGAAAGATGACATTCAGTACTGTTTGGACATATAGATATTACACAAGTTTTTTCTGGACTTCTAAGGATGTGTCTGTCTTCACAAATGTTTCCAAATCTCAACCCCATGTTTGTTTGTATTAGAGATGAGAATAAAACTTGGATAACATGAACAAATATTTTAAATTCAAAGTTGTAGAAAACGCCTACAGATAGTTGTAAATCGAGGAAATATATAATATATTTACTAGGAGGTCAGAAGATGATTGAAGTAGTTGAGCATCTAGTCACTGGCCATCAGATTGATTTAACAATCTCTTTTAAGAAAAAGTCTTGCTGTTCAATAAATATGCAAAATCTGAATACAATAATACCACTCATTTCTGTTTAGATACATTAAGAAAAGCCGCCATCATCACCGCCACAACGAGAGAGGAAAAAAATAAAGAAGAAACAAAAGAATGTTTTATTTCACTTGTAAGCATTACAACCAATGTTCAGGTTCTACATGAACTAAGAAGACGGGTGCAGTTTTATGAAAATATGAACTAAGATTATACATACAGATACATTCAGACTTTGACACTTGCAGAACCATCTCGGAAAAGGCCACCTCGGTAAAATCCTAAAAGAGAAAATAAAAAATCAAGCAAATAATACAAGACAAGTCTATGCATGCTAAGTGGGCGGCCCAAGTACTTAACCCAATGATGGATATCCAGTCAAATCCCTCGAAGCAATACAAAATCATCAAAATACGTCTCTACTTTTTCTCAGACCCTTTGAGGTTCAAGTTGAACCATTTCTTTTTGGAGGATTTATCCTTTCCATCAGAGCCTCCATCTTCCACTGGACTCTCAGCTTTTGAATCGTCACCGATTACTTTGCTTGTACTTCCATTACTTAAGTAGCTCACCATCTTAGTTACAGTGAATGAAGCATGTATACTATCCCGCTGTTTCAGGAGCTCATCAACCTGCAGCAACCAAAATGATAAGGTGAGCTAAAAAAAAAAAATGAACCTGGACCTCCAACGTACAGTGCGACCAGAAGATATGGAGCCAGAGTGAGCTATGGCAGCTATGATTCCACCATGACAACGGGAAAAAGTTATCAAATACTAAGTTGGATGGGAAAACAATCTTAAACAGAGCTTTCCAGCATTTTCAAGTGGCAAATGGTTGTAGAATAAGAAGCTACACCCTTGATTTTCCTCGTTGTAAAAATTCATTTTCACCCTTTTTTTTCTATCATATAACTTCCTTTGCTGAAGAGACAAGAAGAGAAGATACAAGGTAAATGTTGTCACTATGACCAAGCAACGAGATGACCTTCTTCCCCTCTTGCAATGAACTCAGCTCCAGAAAACAATTCAAGGAAATTTACAATAGCTTGTGTATATGCTTTTGTATGCTACTAATTTAGTTTGGAAATATTGCACACATGTAGAATAAGAACATCTAACAGGAGACACCAAGTTTTTGAAGCATACCGATTGCTTTTCCTGGCTGTATCTGTTGGTTACTTCTTGGAAACGAGCCAAAGCCTACAGAACATCACAAGTGAGTTTCAAGGACAAATGGGCACCACCCTATACCCATGCAAGTCACATCAATAAAGCGGATTCTACCTTTCTGTACTCTGTTTCAAATTGGCGTAGCTCATTTCTTTTTCTAAGAATTTGGGCCTCAATATCCTTGAGCTTCTCTGTGGTATCCTCGTAAGTCTTTGCACAAAGTGCCTCGATTGTGTAGGTAGCAGTCTTGAAAAAATTATCTCCTGAAAGAATTCAGTAAACGTCAGACAGATAAAAATTCTGTAAGACAACTAAACCATGCTCTAAGACACAGAAAATAGTTCGAACCATAAACTGCGAATATATGAGTCCCAGCTTTCAGTTCAGAAACTTCACAAGGTTGAAGACCTTCCAACCTTTTAAAGAAAGCAGCATCAGGATCCTTGGCTATTGCTAACTGCACCACCATGGTGTAGAAAAAGATTACTACAGCCACACAAGAGGAAAAAAGCAGATAACATACACCAAAGTAAGAAGACGGGGAAAAATCAAGTGACAGGATGGGACCCCATACCGCATTCAAAGTTGAATCCATTCTGTACACTTGAAAATGTAAGAAATACATCCCTGCAGAGGTCACCTTGCCAGATTTCTCACTATCTTCCTGTATATAGATAGTAATATAATTAGTTTTGTGAATCCGCAATCAAGGTGTTGATTATAACACCACCGGATAGTGACTGGTGATTTAAGCAAATGCATGCAGAGGTCACCTTGCCAGATTTCTCACTATCTTCCTGTATATAGATAGTAATATAATTAGTTTTGTGAATCCGCAATCAAGGTGTTGATTATAACACCACCAGATAGTGACTGGTGATTTAAGCACATGCATCTAAACAGCTCATGCGGACAATTTAAATACATCTCTAAGTGGTCGAGCAAATAAAATAGGATGATCAACATTATCCAGGGTACATAACATCATAAGAAAGGGAAATTTCATAAACCTAACATAAGTTTTAAATGCTAGGATGAGATATCACTTGATTTCACAGTAATCATGGAAATCAAATTGAACTTCCAGGGAAATCTGAAATGAATATTCAATATATTTGCTTTTGAACAACTAGAATAAATCCATAAGTGAAGCAACTACAATCAAGTGATCAAACTCTGATGTTTGAGAGAATATGCTCCTCATAACTTTATTAAGAAAAACAAGAAATCTTTAGTTTTTCCTCATTAAATTACACACACGTCCAAATGCAAGATAAACATGGTAGGCATTAAATAGCAGGTAAGCGAATGTAAATGTAAAAAGGTTAATGCGGTTTGGCTCAACCGATATCAGTTCAACATATAACAGGCAGTCCCAAGTACTTTGAAAATCTGAGATTGTGCAAAAGAGGAAGTCAAAGTAGTGACAAAAAACAGTAAAGATTTAGGAAGTTTGGCACCTGAGTAGCAACTCTTATATGTTCTCTCTCTATGGATTACAATTGCAATGCAGCTTGGGGAACTCACATGCCCACAATCATTAAGCTTGCCCCCCAAAAAATAATCAAATTAGCATGTACCATTCATCACAAGAGGAAATGCTAAACCAAACTTTCTGGAAGATCACTACAATCCTTAATAAAGGCCAAAACCATCCAAAGAACCTTTAAACAGCTTTTGAATGATATTTGCCACACCATCAGAACCTAAAAGAAAGTTACAACTACAGATGGTAGTTGAAGTCAAATTCTTCCAGTGCAAACCAACCTTTTTGGGAAGAATATTGCCATCTTTCTTACTAGTCAATTCCTTTAATTAATTAAGACCCAATTCAGAACTCCCAATATAAAGAATTTCATCCTAGATATCAAGGCTCAATCAACAGCAAAATGCAACAAATGTTTAAAAATGTACCACTTCAAAAGAAGGAATATTGAAACAACTACAAAGACAGGCCCAAGTCATCTGATAGAAGGAGCTCATCTCCAGATGTTCAAGCCACAATATCTTCCCATCTAAGAGACTGCCATTGGCACGCGTCAATGCCTTTATCATCCACATAGTACTACCATTTAATGAGCCATCAAATCCTCTTTCGGGTTGCTTCCTCGTGCTCTCTTATAATTGCTTAGGAAGGAGAGAAATTGAAGATTATTTGATGAAGACACCCTTGTTTCTAGTTTAAGAGATCTCTTCTTTAAAGATTTTATGTTGCAGGTTAGGTAAACACAATACTTGGTTCACTACTTTTTTTATTGTAAGCTAGCAGATGACCTAAATCATAACGATAACACTTTTTAGCTTCCAAGGAATACTTGTGGTATACACAAATGGGAGGCACTCTTTTGGCATATTTTTTTTCCTCACTAATAGCCAAAAAGAATACATGTTAGGGGAAAAGATAATCCATTAAATTCAGCAACGAGTCGCCTTGCCCAAGAGCTCCAGCAATCCAATTCCTGTGATTTTCTCATGGTGACTCGTAATATACAAGCTCTGATGCTTGTTGTCAACAGTCTCAAAGCTTTATAAAGCTCAACATAGACATTTTAAAGACCCACCTTCACCACCATAAAATCAAGTAAATATGAGTCCTTAATTAAAAGCCTCCACATTGATCCACCATTACAGGTCAGCAACACCACATATCAGTAGCCCAGAAGATCTATATAACAGAGAACAATCCTATGGTTGGTACAACCTCTTGTTCTGTCTAACTTGATAAATTCTTTACTATTTGTTGGTATGACAATGTATAGTCCATTTTGGTGCATGTAATGGTGAAAAAGGATTGGAATATTAACATTTGCTGCCTGAAACTACAATATTATATTATTATGATTGCATATATTAAGATTCAAAACCTAAAAGGGTGCCTTTTAAGTGGTTGGAATGTGGGATTCAGGTTGTAGTGATACAGAAGAGCATGGATGGCTTAACAGGTAGAATCTGATTGGAAAAAAAGTCTTAACAACAAGCCCTAATCATAAGAATACGCAACACTGTCATCCAAAGTTGCAAGCCAATAAGGAAATGGCAATAAGCATACAAAATGTCGCCACAACATCAATAAAGGTACAGAACTTTGTTCCATGCATACTTTATGGAGAAAATATAGCAATAAGCTAAAACAACACAAAAGTTATTAAGCTTTCATCCATGATTTTGTCAGTCCACAGCTTTAAAGAAAGTTTTTCCTTCAAGAAAGAATAAGCTATAAGCATACAGGAGTGTAAGAAAGGAATAGCACCTGTAAGGCCAAACCATAGCCACCATTGGCATCTTGTTCAAAATATAGCAACTGTAAATCAGAAATGCAACACAAAGCTGTTATATTCGCATAAAAGGAAAGTGGTGGAAGGAGATATAAAGTGGTGGGGTGTGGGGCCAAAAAACTCCTCATATTCACCGCACTTGGAACTCAAACAACCTTAAATTTGCTTTGTGTTGTTGAAGTTACTCTTACAACAATCCCAGCCTCAGCTTGTTGCTCATTTATGGTTACACCAAAGAAGTGGGCACATTGCTTTTCCACCTGCAATTAAGATCAAATACATCAACAAAAAAGAAAGAGTATAATTATAACTTATATCAGTCATAAATGTAGAAAGTACCTTCCCACTAACTGATGTACCGACAGGGAGGGGTCTGACTGTGACAGTTCCATTAAGAGCTTCTTCAAGAACATTAGCAGAAATTGTAGTCTTGATAGGGACACCGAGCTTGCTATAAACAACCAAATAAGAAATTTAAAAAAAGTTTTCCTTAAAAAAAAAATCCAAATACTTCCAACTCAAATCACCTGAATAATGCAGCAAACACTGTATTGACAGTTCCCAGATTAGACAAATCAATTTCCATGTCCATGCTTTCAACATCCAAAGCCTGATTAGAAATAATTATAGAAGTCCAAAAAATTCGGATGTGTCATCGATAAAACATATAAGTTGCAAACATGAAGAGAAGAAAGGAAATAAGATCAAAAGTCATTCCAGCTTCTATGAATTGACAATTAATAACTTAACTCTAGAGAGGGCCAACATGTGACATTATGTATTAAAAAAACTGCAACCATTCAGAATTAGAAAGACAGTAAATGAATGCCCCGAAATTCCTCATAACCAGACAGACAGAATGTGGAACAGCAAAAATATGGCCAAAAGAAAGCTATTACTAAGTTTAGTTGTCAAGGTGCTACACCTCTATTTATATTATCTTTTATGTTTCACTGGCCATTCAGATTTTTGGTACTTTCAACACTTTATTAAGTGTGCCATAGTTATCCTGATTGCTGTCTTTTATAACTCCCAAAGGGAAATTCCAGCGAACTGCACAAAATAGACCCTCAAGCTACACCATCCAGTATCATTTTTCACAACAATGGAGCACTAAACATCGTACATTAGAAATGTAATATGGAATTACAGAGAGGGAGAAAGAGAGAATGAGAGATAGCTGGGAAAAGGCACCTCAAACCCTGCACTGTCATATTGCCTTCTCTTCTCAGGGTCAGAGAGTATACTGTAGGAATATGCAACCTCCTTGAAAAGTTCTGAAGCTTCAGGATTACTGGCATTTTTATCTGGATGATATCTGTCCAAAACTTATTTCTTAGTGACCATAAGCTTGTACACAAATTGACATAAAAATTGACCAACAACCTTGTCATTGAACAAATGATTACCCCGCAACAAAAACGGGATGTTATACAATGAGCATGAAAGATCATGCAAAAGAGAAGAATACATGGAATTTGCCAAAAAAAATAACTTCACTTATCTACAAAGAGAATAATAAGAAAGGATTTGATGGTGAAATAGCTAAATTCTCTTTATTATCCGATTCATGTTTTCATTATTACATTTTATAGAGCATAAAAGACAAAAGAAAAAGAAAAAGCCATAACAAAACTGATGGCAAAGGACTTGTGTATTATCATTTTATTTTGTTTATGTCATGTGGATATATGGCTTCAAAATGGCAAATGAGTGGAACTCAATTTTGAACATATCTGGAAAATATAACATCCAGTTCCAAAATGTGCAATTTCTAAACCCAAACATTTTACCGTTAAAAACAGCCTTATACTCCATTTAGTAGAAGATAACAATAATAATAGAAGAAGAAGAGGAACATCTGTAAATTGGTTCATTTGCTGGGATGGAAAAATCAAAGGAAGAAACTGGTTTGGAGAAGGGCTATGCATCCTAGGGTTAAAAAAAAGGAAGCAAGGAAACTTTTTCAAAGAATTTTTTCTTCTTGAACTGAAGCTTCCATTTCCTTAATTAGGCAGAAGGAACCAAAGCTTCCCTTCCAAGCCTTCTACTTACACCCTACCGAAGTGCGAGCAATTTCATCAAATTCATTGACCTCAATTTTCCACTTTTAATCAAATTGATGGTCTGCATCTACCAAGCCTGTTTTGGATGATAGCATAAGAATATAAGTAGAACACAGATGGGAACATAATAACTCCCGCAGCACACCAGACAGTCCGCAAACAAAGCAAGTGCATCATACTCAGAAGATTATTCAAGCTATTCACATGCTTAAAATAAAATTCCAGCTCATTGACATGCTATCTATCCAAAAACTGCAGAGATTGCACTTGTTATAAATCAGTTTCCAAGTACTAATTCCAAATTTCTCACTTAATCAAGGGATACGAGCACTGACCCGACAACAAATTCAGTCGAGTAAAATTGTAAAGAGCTGATCAATGAAACCCGATTCAGCTAATAAGTAAGAGCAATAAGGAAACAAACTTAAACTCTGAAATCGAAAACTAGCAGAGCCCATAAGCAAAAAAAAAGTCAGATACAACACGCAAACCCCCAAAAAAAAAATCAATAGTAAAGCAGCAATAAAGAAATGACTTACTTGAGAGCAAGTTTTCTATAAGCAGTTTTAATCTCCTGATCGGTAGAATCCCTTGATACCGACAATACTTCATATGGATCTCTTCGATGTACTGGCGGTGCTGATGTAATGTCTGTCTTCTTCGAACCCATCTCTCTTCCCAATTCCTCTCTTCAGACGGTCTTTTCTTCTCCTCTAAAAATTAAATGTAAAAACTGTCACGAGAGAGAGATTTATTTACTCTGCTTTGAATCAGCAAAAACCTAATTAATAATAAGAAGAAGAAGAAACACGGAATTCAAGCAAGTTTTGGATCCCTGATTAGTTTCTTTCTCGAGGAAAACAAAAGCGAAATTGCCAGTTTCAAATTATAATATAAAAATAATTCAAACTACAAGATCCAGATACTTTTGAAGGGAGCAAGGCAGCAGCTAGGGTTTTTGAAAACTTACAGATTATTATATCGGGGGGAGAGAGGGGAATGAGAGGCTTGAGTCGCTTGGCTTGAGAGACGACCCCTTTTGCTCTCTGTTTCTCTCTTTCATTTCTTCTTCTACTTTTTCTTTTTTTGTGTGTCCTAGCGTATTTTCAGCTGCCTGATTTTTTTGCCCTTTTTCTTTTCTTTTTACTTTCCATGGTATAAATAAATCAGCGTGTTGACTGTTGTTACAGTGAAGAATTATATAATTTTATAACATGCGAACTCAGTCAATTCAAAATTTTGAAAATATTATAAAAATATTATTAATTTAATGTCCAAGAAAATACTATTACAGCTAGAATATTATATATTTATAATTTTCTTCTCGAGCAAGTAAAATAAAAAACACTAAATTCATCTCTTCCCTTGCCACCGTTTCTTTCTTTATTCGTTTAATAGAGTACCTTTCGGATTAAGAGTTTGACACTCACAAGTCTTCGCTAATTTTTAAAAATAAAAGGAAACAAAAAGAAGGTGTGAGGAGTTGGATTAGAGAAATCGTTCATGGATACACAACATTAACATCCTAACTGGCTCATATCTACCACTATATGGCTTGTTTTTTCAGTTTTCTTCTCATTTACAAGTCTAAGATTACTTTGATAAACAAAATTAAACATCATTGAGCGATTAAAGCTCGATAAAAATATTTTAAAAAATTGTATGTAAGTGTTAAAATTTTAAATTATTCTTAACTTCTTATAATAATATTGCAGATTAGAGTTTTAAAAAATATACATGTGTGTTCGAATATGAAGTTATTTAAAAAAATTTAAATTAATATTACAGCTTAAATCAATTTAAGTTTTGTGTTAGGTTGTTAAGCAAGTTTTAAAAAAAATAAGAAGATGAATGGTGTTTTTTTTTTATATGACTCCTAGATCCCTTACCTTACTCTAGCCCTTGAATTCTTATGGAAAAAAAAAAAATTATTGTTACACAATTTACGCTTACCTTTCTTAAGGAAAAAGGCTGGACAGAAGGTGACATGCCTATTTATAACCCGCTGTATGGAAAGATTTTTGTTAAATAATAATATATAAATTTTATCGGTTTAGATAACGGGTTGTTCTTCTTGTCCGATAAAAATAATATTGGCACGAAGACCGGTAGAATAAGATTGAGTGCAAAAGAAAACAAGAACCTATATGAGATTATATATAGAAAAATATATAAAATATTTACACAATATATAAATATATATAAAATAAAAAAATGTGAATTTTTCCGTAGCGGGGCTGCGAGCATGCTCAAATACCTACACTAACCAGGCAAGCAACCCAGATAGCCTGGGCTGAACCAGCCCAGGCGAGCAGACTCCTTACTCGCCTAGGCTGAGTCCAGGCAAGCTGGATCACGCATTTGGCTCTTTTCTTTTTTTCTTGGCACATCAATGAAACTTTGGGACTAACATACACTTCCATGACTTGAAAACCTCGAGATACAGATTGTCGTAAATATGCAATGTATTTGCATATTGTAAATTATAGACAATTTATGAACTCTCAATTAGCGGGAGCTGAAACAATCAGCAATGATAGATGTGTTATTAAAGTTTTTTTTTTCAAGCTTTTGGTGTAAAGAACGCAATTTTTCTCCGGTTCAATCGTTTCGTGTTTACCTAGTTTCTCGCATTAAAACTCTAGTTAAATAATCGTTTATGTAGCATTTTTTTTTTTATCCACCCTTCTCTGACCTTCATTATGTAGATAAAAAGAAGGATGGGCGAATATATATAGTGAAATTTTTTCTTGTGTTAATGTTATTTGTTTTATTCTTCTCAAGTTGTTTTTAAAAAATAAAATCTCACTCAACTTTTCCGCGGCTTCTTAGCTTGCACATGTTATATCATGTTGATGTTGTAATGCAGTAATAATAACAACAATAATACACTAATTTAATATAAAAAATAAACTTAAATTTGACTTGTTTTTACTTTACAAAAAAACTATCAACAATTAAAAATTATAATGCTTTGATAATTGCTAATTTGATTATTTTACAAACTTGTGGAGTCAAACATGTGAATCTTTGGCAATCAAGATGATGATTCCATGATTTAAAAACGCAGTTAAAATTATATTTTCTTAAAATTTATTTGATATCGTTTTAATATACTGATTTCAAAAATTATTTTTAAAAAATAAAAAAAATATTATTTTAATATATTTATAACAAAAAAAACAAAATGGCACAGTTGTGATTTAAACTCTACGTTTCAAATTTTAGCTAAATTTTCAAACAATCAAATTTGAGTTCATCATCCCTAAGCAAACGATTCTAACAAAAACAAAACTTGCAAGAGTTAGGAGTGCAATATATTTCAACATGCGCTAATGAACTCTGTAATTTCATAGAAAACAAGATTGGGAATCCTTGGAGTTTTTATGGTGCCAGATGAATTTTTTTATAGATGATTTTTGTGGTTACAGAAATTTCATAATTGATGAGGGTCTTGGTTGGATAAGGCATCGGGGTGACACGCAATGGGGATGAATTCAGCAAAACATAATTGCGTTGACCAAGTTAGGTGCTATTTGGTTTTGGTCAAGGCAAAACATATTTGTCTCTGTTCCATATAAACCTCAGAGCCTGATGAACGTTGGGGTGGCCAATTCAGCAACCACAAGAATTATTTTTCCTTTTTGTCCCCCCTCTGGTAAGAGAGAAAATTGAAAGACGAATCTCGATCAGTAGCAACCCACGAGCCACTAAACAACGAAGGGTTAGCTGGAGCGAGACCAAACACAGTTATGCACTGGCCGTGTCAAATTCACCAGGTGTAAGGTAGGTACAAGTATAACTGGTGCTTCAAGCCGTTGTGCGCTGGCCGAGTCAAATTCTCCTTAGCAGATACAAGCCAGAAAGTATGCTTCACCTGTTGGTGCTTGTGATTTGATCAAGTGCATATATTCCATCCAACCCTCCCTAACACGACACCGAATAGCTAAAAAGTTTAAACATCCGATGTGAAGCATTCCCAAGGGATTTCTCAAGAAAATCTCAGGGTGTCCATATATGCATTCTAAGATTTCTAAGCGACTGAAATCAAGATCAACAGTCATGGCTCGGAACACAGCTTATAAAATCGAAATATTTCACAAGGTAACTCGGCTAAACTCAGCAACTAAAACAAAAAAAATTTCGATTTTCCTATACACTTCTTTAGAAACGCTTTTACCTGGGCGAGCCAATGAGCGTGAAATAAGAAACAAAAACCATGCGGCATAACATGGGTGCTCCTGCCCCCCGCTAGCTGAAAATAACACAGCCAAGGAAAAAAATGGTAAAATGGAACTGATTATTGTAATGGCATATCATTTACAAACCAATGTGATTGCTGGGCGCCAAGGAGTGCTTACATGCGAAGGCCATATGCCCTCACTGGTTTGAAGTTGAGCAGTTTGAATCAGTTGAATCAACCTTAATTACCCTGGTATTGTATGATCCACAAAACCTACACTTGTGGTATAGCCAGTGAAACGGTGCTGTGCCCTTCTTGTCACAGTCATTGCACAATATATCCTGCATTAACGAAATCAGTCTTAGTATTCCTTGAAGGGTGATAATGCTCAAAGGAGAGTTCGGATAATTACCTGACAGCGATCCCGGTACTCTTCTGGAAGCTCCTCAGAAGCCAACAGCGCATCAAGCATACCAAAGTAAACCTGAATGAAAAGAACAAAGCCTTCAGAAGCGTTTAATGCACCTCATCATTATTTCATCCTCAGTACATAATACGGACATGAACAAATATTCCCACTGCATTCTAAAATAAGTTTTCATTTACATTTCAATGGCATACTTCAATAGAATGCAGATACAGGTATGGCTTTGAAGTTAATTTTTATGAAAAAAATTATTTCAAGTTCATTTTTTGTCCAAAAGAATAGCTCAGTTATCTCCTGGAACCATTAAGGCAATTCAGGTGTTTTTCAGATCTGATTACAATATCTAGAATGCTGAATTTCAATTTTATAATCTATTCATTTCCTCTAGCTTCCTTGGCAACTATAAAGAGGGTAACTGAAAAGATCCCTGCATGCGATGTCTAATTCTTAGCAGCCTGCTAGTTGAGGATTGCTGGGAAGCATCTCTCTAGAAGTCTTTTGGTACATGGATTAGAAGGATTTGGTTTGTAGATTCCGTTTAATACAAGGAAATGCAAGCGGACAGAACGGTCCATGTAACAAGCATACCGCCATACTATTCTTTAAAGGACTATTCATTCAAATAACAGGACCGCACATCAAGCACCAAATAAGTATCACAACCAACAAAGCAAATATTATGAACAGACAAGAACCTGCAATGGCCCCTCATTCCAACAATAAAGCAAAATTCTAACCTAGTCAAACTAAACCAAGTCTCATACGATTGTTTAAAAAATATAAGAAAGAAACCAAAAACTTTTCTAGACTGTCATTACCGCGTTATGAACATGTAAATTCTCATGATCCCTTTTTCTTTATTTGTTATCAGGAATCGTTTAAATAATTTACTGAACTCCATTTGAATTTTAAAAGGTAAAGAAAAGATCACACAAACCATTTAGCTTTAATACCTGGAGAAGAAGACTAGCCAGGTTAACAAGATCTAGCAATGAGGCAACGGGCAGTGCTTGTAAGTAATCATTAAATAGGCTCATGCTACACCATGGATCGGGTCAAATGTTTTCTAATGTAAAAAAAGAATGCCCAGGCAATTACAATTCAAGCAAACCCGAGTTAATTTTATTAGCACGTAACATGAAATATGAAATTGAAATAACTCACAGAAAAAAAAGCGAAAAGAAATCGCAAAGTTCAAGGCCTAATAATCTAATATTAAAGGATAAAAAAAATAATTTCAAAAAATATAACATCGAAAAAGAAAACCGAAATCAACCCGGGCAAACTTGACTAGCCCGCGATATGAGATTGGAATTAAAAAACAAAATTTTCAGAAACAAAATCAAGTTAATCCGTGTTAACTTTACTAGCTCACTCCCAAGATAACCTAACAAAAACAAAAAAATAACAAAACTCAAGGACCAATAATTTAATATTAAATGATAAATTTTAAAAAAAAATCAAGGAAAAAAAAACTCATGTCAACATAAATTAACTCGACCAACCTGTCACCCGTGACATATGATTAGAATAAAATTAACTAGATTTTCAAAAAAAAAAACCTAGCAAAAAAAAAGAGTTAAATAAATAAACATTGAAAACCAGAGTCAATCTGAGCTAACTTGACAAACCCGCACTTAAAATAACATAACCCAATAGAAAAAAAAGTGAAAAAATCACAAAGCTCAAGGGCCAATAATTTAATGTTAAATGATGAAATTGAAAAAAAAATCAATTTCATAAAAAAAACATCGAGGAAAAAAAAATTAAATCAACCCGGATTAACTCAACTAACCTGTTATTGGGGATATAAAATCGGATAACTCAACAAAAGAAAAATAGAACAAACAAAGAAGCTAAGAGCCTAGCAACCAAATGTCAAATGATGAATTTGGAAAAAAAAAATATTAATTTTTAATAAATGACCCAAAAAACAGCTGAACTTAAATCGAGCCCGAGTCACGAGACAAGAATTACCAGGTATGAAGACAATCATGAAAAAATAACAAAGTAGAATTTCTAACCGTAAAACAATTTTAAACCCAAACATGGTATAAAAACAAAATGAAATAGAATAATTAGTGGCTAAATTAGAAAACAAAATAAATTTAAAAAATGATATAAAAAAATAATTAAAAGAATAAAGATCTAAATTGGATAAAAGAACTAAATTAAATAAAATGTTGAGGGAAAAAAAAGATATATCAAGAAAAGTATAACAAAATAGCAATAATAAAAATAATGGGAACCAAAATTGGATTTAAAAAATGCAATAAAATAGTAAGGGGTGAAATTAAAAAAAATTTTAATCAAGATAAGTATAAAACACATTAAAAAAACAATCAAAAGCAAGAGAACCAAATTGAATACAAAAATCAAATTGAATAAAATGTCTAGAGATGAAATTGAAAAAAAAAACTAAACTTCAAAAATCATCAAATGCAAAATAAATAGTAATAAAAAGAATGAGAGACAAAATCGATAAAATTACAAACTAAAGGATACAATTGTTTTTTGAAAGGGTTGGCATGAATTTCAAGGGCATAAGAGAGAAAAGAAAAAAAACTCCATCTCAGCCCAACCGGATCTCCACCGTGAGTACAAGCCACACTGCCGGAAAGAGGATGACTCACCACTCTCAACACCGTCGTAGATGGAGGATTTTGGTAATCGTAAGGCCCCGCATGCGCCGCCCAAAAAGAGCGGGGGCTATCACACGTTGGCCCATGCATTGCACGCGTCAACAACTTTTTTTATAATATTTAATTATTTAAAATTATCAGACAACCAATAACTAAATCCAAACATTACCAAAAAAAAAAAAACAAAATGAAAATATTAAAACACCCTTGAAACCAACCTTAGTTTTTTTGGATTTCAATGGTAGCTCTGTTATTTATCTGTTTAAAAAATAGAAATGACAGATGCCTCTCTATGCATGTTCACTTTTTTTCTCCTAAGGGCATGATCGCAACTTAACTGTGCAATTTTTTAAAAAAAGACGACAACCTCTGACCAAAAGCTTATCATTATTTTACGTTGAAGGGCAAAATAGTTATTTTACTGTGATAAAAAAAAAGTGTCTAGCTAATTTATCCTCAATTAATTTTACAATGACTAATGGATCCCCTGAAAAAATGATTCTATCCCCGATTGTAAGATTCTTAAGTTTTTGGGATAGGAGTAAAAGTGGCATGTCACACAGTGAAACTAAAGCTACAATGTTTTACTGATCGCTTTTAGTTTTTTTTATAATAAATTTTTATGATCAACAAAATAATTTTACTCTAGGAACAACAAAAAATAATGCTCAATACCTGGATAAGAGATGTAGCGAGGTTAACAAGATCAAGAAATTAGGCAATGGGCAATACTTGTAAGTAATCATAACTTTTTATGATCAGATCAACAAAATAAATTTCACTCAAGGACCAACAAAAAAATGTTCAATATATTGGAAGTATTCCTCATTAATACGCCATGTGCAACTCTAAACATCACTTCCCTTGATGGCACTCTACAATAGCATCATAGAAGAACAGACTGAGAAGATGAATCATTTTTATCTTACCGACATGTCTCCCAGAGATTTGCTGCAAATTGGGCAGATGTAGTGACTACAAGTGTACGCCTGACACAATGAAGTGCAAACAGAATTAAGTACCAGGCACACAAAAAAAAGGTACTTACCATATCACTGCAACAGGCAAAAAGTTGAAACAGAAAGGAACGGCAATAACCAGACAAAACCAGTAAAAAATAGACCTGAAAACAGGTTGAATGCATGAAATGGCCGCAAGGAAGAGCTTTGACACTTGCACTTGAAGTGAACATGTCGTCGCAGCAGATTGGGCAATTTGTTTCCAGACCTTTCTCTCGACATTTGTGGTCAGCTAGTTTCATTGCCAGGCAACAATTGCACTTCATGCAATGAAAGAAGTCAGCACCAAGCCCAGTACCCACACGGCATAAATTGCAGAAAGGACAATGATAAACAGCCCTGAAATAAATTCAGTGCATCGCAGGAAATCAAGTAGTAAGGATGAGTTCAGAAGCAGTTACTTGCATGAATTTATAGACCATTGGAGAGTTGAAATGATTGAATTGCTTTGCTAAGTTAGACCTATACCTTTCTCACCATGGCTTAAAAAATAAATGAAAAGGAAAAAAGGTCATTTACAGTCAATTATCATTGCAATCAATATTATTATTCCATTAATTAAAATGGAAGAGAGTGTAAAATGCAAATATATTTCTTGTGGTATACGATTCCAGACATGTAGTTGACTTCATATGCACCCTGTAATTATAATCGTTGAAAAAGTTGAATTTCCAAGCTAGAGAAACTACAAGAGAGATGGCAAGTAATAGATTTTGGAAGAACAAGTGAATATATTAATGATAGAAAATGTACATCACATTTCTATTTGAAATCCAGAAATGTACTACCTGGTTAAGCGTAACCAAGAACCACAATATTCTTTCATGTTTTCTGGCATCAATTAATCTGAATACCTTTCATCGTCAAAAAATTTGCAGATGCTGCAATAGTACTTCGCCATTGAGAACCCACCACAGGAAATAGAAGTGCAAACTGGTCCAACCGGCTGAATTTTCAGACAGCGCATACACATCATTTCAGATGTAGCCTTCCTGAAAGTACAGAATTAAAATACTATCAAGTTAATAGAAAGTCCAATCAAAACCGAGTATGACTGAATAACACTAAGTTACCTATCCATCGAATGGTCACTGACTTTATCATGGCAGAACCTACATGCAAATAACTTGCCACAGCAAGTAGCACGTAGTTTACAATTTCTTTTGTAATGCTCACACCCAAATTCTTGTTTCTCTGGGCCTCGAAATGAAGGAGAACATCCAAGTAAGTCTCCACCATTTGAATGGTCACCAGTTCTTGCTTGAGGGGACTTCTGCTGCGCGGCTATCCAGCGGCTAACAAAATCAAATATGTTGATCAGAGTGAGTAGAAGAATAGTAATGCAGAAAACTGCAGAAAGTTTACACAGCATGAACAAACCTGGTCATAAGATTTTGAATAAGGTAAGCTTTTCTTCTTGGATCAAGAGTTGAATCTCTAGAAACTTTCCTAATCTCTGCTTCAAGCTCATTTTGATTCATCCGAAAAATATCTTTCCAGCCAGGCTTAAATGTATGATCACTTTGATCCAGACTTTCACGGAGATCAGTACCTGAACAAAAAGATAAAAGATAAAACAACAAAAATATATCTTTAAAATGTTTTAATACCAGCTAGAATAAAAAGCTACTTCCAAGAAACATCACAGAATGTCTCAAGTTTGCAGCTTTATTCACACACAAATTGTGCCGCATTCAACAGCAAATAAAAAATAAATTGATAGTGCGAATAAAAGATTGCAGAAACCTAGTGATATACAACTCTCTGATGTTGTAGCATGTGGCGTTGCAGCAAAAGTTCCTTCCCACCATTCATTAAGCCACTCACTAAACATTGTGTTTTTGGTCGCCTGCTTCCACGTGTCCATCATCCTGTTCTGCTCCTCCAGAGTGAGAGCAGACGTTACCCATGGCAACATCGATTGAAGCACCTCTGCACCTGTGGTACCAATTATCTGACCAACAATTTTGTCCTGCTCCTCTACAGAAAAATGCCTGTCAAATAATGGCCACAACTCAAGTTCTTCCCGGAAAACATGTTGATCCAGTGTTACTCTAATGGATTTGCACATCCCCTGAAGCTTTGTTGCAAGCTCATTATACTGTCTAACTGTATAGTTACAATCAGACAAATTAGCATGCTTTCCAATTAATTCATCAGCATGATTTGTATTCTTCAAGTAGTCTTGAAGTTGAGTGAGCTCAGAAAGTGCAGATGAGATATCTTCAAATAATTTCTCCTCCTGCTTGTGGTCCAGAGTGTAAGAATGGCTAACATTATGAAGTGTTTCTTTAGATTCTAATGCTGGGAATACTATATCATCCTCTGCATTACTATGTGCTCTATACAAACCCCACAGCAGACGAAATCTACCTGTAAACTGCCTAAGCAAAGTTTCATTGCATTCATTTAGTTTTCCAGATTCAACATCTAAATACTCCAGGTCTTTGCGGATGGCTTTATGAAATTGAAATATGTTATCAATGGGCCGTGATGAGCAACCAATATTCGTGGGGCTCGTGTCCATTTCCCAGTTAAAAAGGCTGGAGTTAAGGGAAGGAGCAGAAGGACTAAAAGATGAGCGTAGAGATTTAGCTGCAGCAAGAGAACTAATTCCTAGATTGTTGCTACTTACTCCTAACCCAGGGACACAACAAGATTTATTGCTACAAGATGATTTTTGGGTATCAACAGGGTCTGAAGAGGGACAACAATTGCTGTCTTCCTGAGCTAACAAGTTTCCACGTTTCCCTGGCCTTCTACAGTCATCAGCTCCATCTACTTGGACAAAGGAAGACTTCTCATCAACAGATGACCTAGGGCTGCATTTACAGGACTGCTGTTTAGTATCTTCCTCAGTCCCAGCCAAGATTCTCACCGGACAACAACCAATAGCACTTGAAGACAAACAAACATTTTTAGAACCACCCTTGCATGCCCAACCAGAAAAAAGTGTAACCAGTGCAGAATCTGAAGCTGGAGCTGCAAGAGATCACACTGCAAGTTAGGACTTGACAGATATGAAGCACTGATAGCATGAATACCACAGTGGCGAACCCTCTATAAAATGTCATAACGATATAAAGAGTATCAATAAAAAGGAGAGGTGGTGAATTGACTCTGAACCTGCCATGTACATATTTTGAAGAAAAGACCTCGCTGCTTCTTCACTAAGTGACCCTACCAACCACGGTAAGACACATTCAATCAATTTCAAGGGCATCACACATAAGCTTTGATAAAGAAGTTCACGCTGTCTTTTGGCACTAAAGTGCTTTCGAGCAAGTGGAAGAACCTGCCAAAGCAATATACATGTCAGATGGCTTGCCAAGCTAGCAAAAGCCAAGAGGTGCATGGCTGTTGATTTTAAATCCCAACCAATATGCAGGTGATATTTTAAAGCTCTATCTTTCTTTTCTTTTCTTCTTGTTCGGTTAGAGAATTCAGGAACTAGAAAATCATCTCTGTAGGGAAGACAAGTTCCACAGTGATGCAGCAATATGCTTACCTGAACTTCCTCATTTTGGAAGTGTTTCTGTATGTTGTCCATGATTTGATCAGCTTGGGAACACAGCTTTGTATAGAAATCAGTAAGGGATGTGTAGGCTCCAGCATTTTGAATACTTTCTATCAGGCACCTAAGCTTGTCAAACTGAACTTCTTCTTCTGCATGCTCCTGGGCAAAAGAGAGTTCCGCGTCTACAGCAGGGAATATAATTTTGTCCTCAGCAATACTGCAGTCATAGAAAACAAAAAACACATTTCAAAAATCTCGAGTGGTCATAAGTTTGATAACAAGACAAAAATAATATTCATGTTCTCTTTCTATTATGCTTGTCTTTGTGTCCTCTGTAGGCACTGAAAGGAAAAGGAAAGGTCCAAGAAGTTCAACTGCCTTTAAAGAAGTGCAATTTGAGGAGATTTGACCATTCAAAAGCTTCCATACTTTATTGAGGAGAAGGGTTTTCTAAAAAGACAACACAACTAAGGATTCAAAAGACTGACAAGAGGTAGAATGCGTAAGTCATGCAGTGGACTGTACTATGAAGGACTAATCACCCCAAATACTTATCTTTAGGCATGAAGAAAGTTACATCAACGCACTACTGATGAAACGAACAAGTTGCTGCACTTAAACAATGTTATAAGGACATAATATGGAAACACAAAAATAACTGCACCTGTGAAAGATGCAAACTTCAGCAATGAATTGCAGCCTCTTGTTGAATGAAGACAGATTAGAAAAATCTCCAGAATGCTGGATGCTCCTAGCTGCCTCAGTTATATCATTCAACTCTCTTTTAATGGCATTGTGCCAAAGCAGAATTTCATCTATTGGATGGAATTCAGTGGAAAGGGTGGCATCACAATTTAGCTCCATATATTTCCTTTTACCCATTCTAGAAGATTCACATGCACAGTGTCCTTTCATGCTTTGACACCCTAAAGTTGGCGCTCCTGAATCTTGACACCAGGCCTTAGAATTATCTTCACAGCTCTTACACGTTTCAGACAATTTTGCCCCTTTCATCCAGGAGAAAATAACCTTCATCAATAGAAGTTTGAGTCAGCTTGTTCAAGTCCATCCAAAAAAAATTAACTGCCAAATATATCCTCACCTGCCGAAGAAGTTTCTCTTCTGGGATTATCTTACACAAGCACTTGTGCATATCCTGATGCTCATCAGATGATATAGAGGAAGAAAGCCAAGGAAGAAACTCTGCCATCATATTAACAGGAATGCTGCACAGAAACTGCCATGCCAATGAGGCCTGCTCTTCAAATGAAAACTTCTCGATTAGCAAGGGAAAGACCTGCCACGTCCAACAACAAGCTGGTGAAATTCGAATTTATTTTTGACTGAGTGTATCAAACTCCTAATGAGTTATTTGTGAAATATAATTGCCAGTTAGAAAGAGAAGTCTCAGTGGCATGGATTCAAAAACTTAGAGAGCACCTTGTTCCCTGTCAGCTCACCCTGAGCAGTACTAATTTGTTGCACATAGAAAAATCTGAAAGACAAAGACAAGGCTACTTATTTCTAGAATATCTATTTAGAAGTCTTCCCTTGAGCAATGCAGATGTGCACTCTATTCCTCAGGGAAATCCTTGTGGAGGATAAGATGTAGTGTCATAATATTCATGCCAAAACCATATATATCTTGTATAAAAAAGATGTTGGAGCTGGCAATTTGCTATTGGAACTTATAGACTACATTGTCCCCCTTTTTCCTGTTAAACTTGGGGGAAAATATTATTGAACAACTGAAACGAAAAGGATGGACTTCACTTCATGCAGATCAAATGTCATGTGACTGCAGCATTGTTAGCCTCCCCCTTTGCATTTTTATAACCAATGGCAGTGCATATAGACTAGAAACACATCTTTCATTGTGTGTTGATCGTAACTTCTATCAACTGGAGTGGATACTGAAGCACATTAGTCATATGCTGAAACAGAGACAACTCTCAGAGCAAGGAATGCTTGATAGCTTAAAGAACTAGTAGGTATTCATGTTTAATGTGTTTGAGGAAAATCAATATCAATGTTCAAACATGCACAGAATTTCATTGTACCTTTCAGAGTCTTCTGAAATAGTCGTGTTGACACAGATTTATTTCAAGTTGAAATATACATTTCTGATTGTTAGTCAATATTTTTAATATCTTCTTGTTCTCTAGTTTAGTCAATCATTCATTACTACATCTGAAACTCTACAATCTACATGTTGTAACAATCTCCCTCCACCTGTGGAATCTATTTATCCTTGTTTTTCCTTTTCGTTCCTAAACTGTTTAAAGCATTAAAGAAAGCTCTGCACATCATGTGCGGTTAAAAGATACAGATTAAGAGAATAGGGGGAACAAGTTTAAATTCCCTTAAACCTATCATGAGAAAATGCAAAGCTATCCTTGCACAACCGATAAAAAAGAATACCTGTTCCTCTTCCTTGGACATATGCTGGTCAATTGATGTTTGAAGGGCTCCTGTACGAGAGGCTAACTCTCTACGATAGCTTTCTTCATTTTGCATGTTTGAATTGAGCAGCTCAAATAATTGATCGAAAAGAACACTCTCCCCCTCATGTTCAAGGGAGTAAGTCCGTGCCACATTCTTCACACGTATATCAAGAGCAGGAAAAATAACCTCCAGTCACAAAAAACATACTGTCAGAATCCTCAGCTAATTGTGTATAAGCTAAACCCAAAGAACAGGGAAATAATCCATTTTCAAGCACGAAATTTGTGGCTGGTAAAATCATTTATCACATTAATTGCTTCATCATGCTATGAATTATGATTCTCTCAAAAATAGATAGCAGAGACCTTAAAAATCCATGTGAAAATAGTAACACTGACTTTTATACACGGGATTTATTGCCCACAAATGCTTGTTTTAACTAGTGGATGCTACCTAACTAGCTAATAAAGACACATGCATAATCCAAAACAGCCAGCCATTGAATCTCAGTCACATCAAGAATGAGAGAGGTTAAAAGAAAGGGATTGTACACCATTGAGCAGCGCAAGACCTGATGGGCCTCCTAGTGAACAAAAAATAATTGACCACATCAACATTCCAAATACCAGTCCTGTATGTTTCAATACACGTTCCCAGGACACACTGTTTTCTAGATTTTCAGATATTATAGACCTACAAAAGCACTGATGCTTTCCAATACCAATTGATCTGATCAGACTAACAAATTCCAATTGACAGATGACTATGGAATCCATGCCACAGTTGTTTCTGACAGCACTTTCTACCTTTGGTCAGTTTAAGGATCAGAGTAGAAGCATGAAACTACAGTAACAATTGTCTTATTCCCGTTTCACTTTGTACTGGATCGTGAACAGGAAATGCATCAGGATTTTAAAGCTTGTACCATAGCCAAACATATGGAAAAGAAAATTTATACCGTTATTTGACAAAACCATTTCTACTAAAAGCCACAATGCTAGTATTTCTTGCAAGAACAAGTGGCAGATTTCTCCAAAATATACCCTTTTCATTCATCACACTTCATATAATAATATCTAGATCAACTTGTGATAAATTCCACAATAAGTTTTCAGTTCAGAGATCATAATATATCATAAAGATATTTCACAGCATAATTAATTAGAGAAAGATGACTGATATTACTGTTGTGCAGAAACAATGATTATCAGATTATCTTACCCTCTCAACCTTCTCCATTTGGCTAAAGTTTTACATGCTTATAATATCTGTAACTTCTAAACTCTTGCCAGCTTTATTTTGTTTTGTGTCAGATGCCCCCGCCAGATTATATAGATACAAATAGCTCTCAACCCCAAAATTATCAGTGTAAAAATAACCATCGGGCAAAGCTAGATACATGATGGAATACTCTATAACTTAAGAAAGGAGGGACAAGAGTATAAATGCAATGCTAATTCAATAACTGATACCTTAAGAAAAGAATGCAGATTAAAAGGGAAAAAAAGAAAATATCTGAAATAATGTGAATTGATTATAGCGAACAATGCATACCACAATCAAGACAGGCAGGAAATTAAGTACCTGACAAAACATATGGAGTCCATAATCTACCATGTGATAATTAATCTAATGACCAAAGACTATGAGTGGTGACAGTTGAAGTATAATCTGATATTTCAGTTTCCTAGCATTTGAGAGGGTCTTGCCCTAAACATGTGATGGATGTTACAAAAACAGTTTAAGCGTCTCATATTATGTTGTGGCAGTATCGTGCCTTTTTGAGGCTAAATTGCATGTGGTGACTCACCGACATCGTCTTCCCACTAGACAAAATTCAATCTGCAAATCCAACTAAAGTGTGCATAAACAACAAAATGGTTACAAGCTTCTCGTGACTCAAAAGATTTGACCCTGTAAATCTGAAATTCAACATTTAAGTTGGAAATGAGGATATGCACTTTGATCAAGCAACGAAAGAAAATTTTAAACTCTGATTGCAAATGTCATTGTGTGCACTAATGACAGAAAAAGAAAAGGAAAAGAGAGTAAATATTACCCTATATGTGATCAAGTAATTCCAGAAGAAATGATAATTCCAAGTCCCGCCAAATTATATAACAAACGAGAATTTTAATTATATTCCATCAAGACAACATGAATTCAAGGCACATGGTACTTGATCTACTCTAAAACCTGCTGTTTAGGAAACTAATAGGCCCAACAATACGTGCTCATTCTTAACAATCCGGTAAAGCCTTAATCAAAGCTATCAAATGTAATTCAATCACAAAGCCACGTAATGAACTGCTATTGCCATTGGCGATTCAGACTCTGCCGAACCTTGTTTTGCAAGAAGAAAAAATATTTAGCACCACCATACTAGTATCAAAGTATAGAGATACTATCCATATGTATCAAAGCAACCATGCACAAACCTTCAACTGGTCCTGTCTACGACTACAGCGAAAAACAAAGCACACTCTCAACCAATCCAAAATAAGCAACTCAAATTACCACGATTAACAAAACTAAGAAAATTTAAGCAATAATCACACAAAATCATCATTAAAATGGCAAATAAATTAGAAGGCAAATTCATTTGCATATCCCTAAAAACCTCCAAAACCACTTAATCGATTGCAAATACAGTAACACGCACAGAATCTGATACATAATTGAAAAATGAAAAGGCAAACTGGGCTGATCAAACTCGGTATACAAAAATCAATCAAAGCCTCAAAATCAACAAATCTGAAACAAAAATTAGTTAAACCAACCTCGTCCTCAGCATTGCAGTGATGCTTGTATATCGAGCGAAAGAGGTAGTAGCGCTCAAGTAACGGCTTAATATCACCACCAGTGGTGGCAAAAGTGATGGCGGCGCGATGGAGACCATCGAGCTCGGACCTAATAGCTTTATGGAAGAAAAGGAAGATAAGAATTGGAGATTTCAAAGCAGAATTTTTTAGGCAAGTTTTAGACGGTGCAGAAGGATCGATTGGATTCACTGGACCTGCCATTACCGCTACTCCTCCTGCTCCCCCTCCGTCTATACCAGAAAATGGCGTCGACATTATAGCAGAAAATTAATTAACTAGTTGGAGAAGAATCTTGAAATTCCTAATTTATCTCCTTTTGTTTCCTTTTTCTTTCAAGAGAATTTCATTTTTTTGATTTTTTTTTAATCGGTTTCTTGTTCGGTTCTCCAGTTTTCTTGGATTATTTGGTCTTTGTATGCAAGAGAGGAGAAGAGAACGGAGCGAATACAAAAAGAAGAAGAAAGGTAGAATACAAAATAAGGAAGATGGAGAAGACGGGGGGCGTTTTATTATTTTAGGTCGGTCTCTCTCTTTTTTTTTCTCTTCTTTTTTTTTCTTCTTTTCAGTTATTTTAGGTATTGAATTTTTATTTATGTTTGTTTTGGAATTTTTTTATTTTTTTTTTCTTACAGAGATTCATAGGGTGATGTGAATCAGAGGACGTAAGCCGGATTTACTAGGATCGACGTCGGACAAGCAGAATAAAATTTATATATTTCTAATTTTATTTTATTTTTTTGAATGGTTATTCTGACACTTACATTAGTACAAAGAATTTTACCTTAGTTTGTTATAGAATTAATTGCTCGTTTATTTTTATATTTTAAAAATATTTTTGAAAAAAATATTTTTTTATTTATTTTAAATTGTTGTTTTTTTTGTGTTTTTAAATATTTTTGATGTGTTGATATCAGAAAAAAATAAAAAAATATTATTTTGATGTATTTTCAAGTAAAAAACATTTTAAAAATCAATTATCATAACGATACAAAACAAGCCAAAAAAGAAAATCTGCACTACATCACAGGGCGATTATGTTTTGAAAGAAGCAAGAAGAACTTGATACTCGAGTCATTAACTTGATTATATCCAATAAGATTGATAAATTTAATAATCGGATTTAAACTGAATGGAACAACAGAAAACAAATCACAAAAAAACATTTGTCAGTAATAAATAAATAAAATGAGTGACTGATATCATACTTATAAGAAAAAAAAAAAAGGATCATTGGAGATTTATTACCACTTGATTGTGAATATTATCCACAAACAAAAGAACTTGTTGAGTTGATTTAAACTCAATTGCAAAATTACACAAGATGACATCGAAATAAGTTGCATGGTTTGCTAGACCAATGCTTTGTAAATGCAAATCAAACAAAACACGATGAAATGAGTATCTGTCTAAATTTAACCAATCAATTATATTTCATTAAAAATAATATATCTCAAAAAACAAAATAAAAAGATCTAGATAACTCAGCCAAAAAAACAAAAACACAAACAAATGATGTAAAAAGCATATGAAAAAACAATGAGCTTGATCTCTAATAAAATAAAAAATCAAATGATAAAACCTAAAAAAACACTAGATTAAAAGAATGATAAAAGGAAAAAGCAACACCTAGCGAACGTATTTAAACTGGGTTAATTTTTTAAACTGGAATCCTTAAAATTCCAAAATGGGGTTAATCAATAAACTCAAATCTAAATCAACTCCATGTTGAATGATGAAATTGAGTTTTTTTAAAAAAAAAACTAAAAAAATTAGAAAAGCAAAACAAATAATCAAAAAAATAAGGATAAAATTTGAGAGTAAAAAAAATAAAAAGTTACATTATAAAAATTATTTTAAATGAAATAAATTGCAATTAATAGAGGGGTTTAAACAAGACAAATTTAAATAATCAAATGATGATAAAATTGGAATAAGTTTCAATTTCTATAAGTTATTTCAAATAAAATAAATATTAATAAAAAAATTCAAGGACTAAAACAAAAACAAGAGAAGTAAAAAAATCAAACGAGAATGAAATTGAAGTAAATTTTGATTTTTGTAAGTTATTTAAAAAAAATGAATATGAGCCAAAAGATTAAGGACAAAATCAAAAACAAAGATATGCTAATGGGTTGATTTGAAAAATTACAAGGCAAGACGCAAGAAACGAGAGAGAGAGAGAAAGAAATAAGAAAACACAAGACATATCAGTCAAATCCAAATATAAGCTCTGTTTTTTACACGCGTCATCTCAAGATAAAGAAGACACCGAGACAAATTTAATGACGCTCTAAAATGACATTCTTAGTTACCGAAATCAACAGCACACACCGTCCAAAGATGACAGAGTAGTTGGCACCTGTCAATATTTTTTTAATCCCTTTAATTTATTGAAAGACAAAACTAACCCTCACAAATTTACTACACCCTACTTGTACAATAACAAAAATACCCTTAGACCTAACGCATAAAAAACTAAAACTCAAGGGTAATGAGATATTTATATTGTGCAAATACAAATGACAGTACGCAAACATCCCTCCCAACCATATAAAGTTTTTTTGTTTACAAGGCTAGACTGGTAACTTTATTATACACTCTACAAGTAAAAATACAAAGTTACCCATAAACAATGCTAAATAATGCATTGGTCTTAAGAGTATTTATGATAACTTGTAGTGCAATTTTAAAGGCAAATACTCGTCTTGCCCTGTATCAATTTAAAAATGCGACCACTAGAAAGACAATCATGCCCTTATCATTCAGGCAAAAGTTTTTTTTTTCATGGGCCAAAAAGGGACGGGGAATTAACTATTCCCATTTAAGGTGTGTCTTGGGGAACAATGAATTCTCCGTCTTTTTTAGTTTTATCTATAATATACCAAAATTTATTAGTATTTTTAAAAGCAACTTTTTATTGGCTCAAGATTATTTTTACTGTAGCTTGGGTCTAGAAACCAGCCCTGACATGTTCTTGGCTAAGCGAATCTAGAAACTGGTATAGGCTCAACACCACACCCTTTACTTAGATATGTTTATGGGTCTGGACACTTTGCTAGGTCCCAAAGCCAAGTGTGTGGCTATGCCCCTTAAATCAAGGTGTTGTGCATGGACCCGACACAACTCACAACACACCCTATACTAGGCATGAGACTCGCCGCTACAAGCATAAATGTTTGAGAGTGGTAATAATTATTTTTTAAAGTGTTTTTTCTTTTAGAAATATATTTAAAATAATATTTTTTTATCAAAATAATCTATAAATATAAATATAAATAAATAAATTTAACCAACCTCCATTCAAGTCGCAATCTGATACATGAGGCTTGATTTACTTGTTAGTGTGAGGGTGTTTGAGAGTATGGTCGCAATTGCTTTTTAAAATATTTTTCATTTTAAAATATATTAAAATAATATATTTTTTATTTTTAAAAAATTATTTTTGATACAAGCACATGATCTAAAAATATAAAAAATATATTAATTTAAAGTAAAAATAATAAAAAGATTTCAAAATTTTTTAAAAGTATTTTTCAAATGCAAAGTTGATTTGCCAGACAAGCTCGATATGATGTTAAGAGATTTGGATAATATTTAGGATAAAATTAAAAAAGCTAGATAGATTTTTGATGAAATTGATAATTACTATACAGGTTCGAGATTTTTTGTCGTTTCTCAGTGTTTAAATCATCACTCCACAAGGCTTAGACAATTTGGATTGCAATATATTCGCTCACTGGATAATTCTCTCGAGCTAAGTTACAGGTAAAATTATTTTTTTAATATAAGATAATATTTTGATGTTAGTAATATTTTTTCTAATATAAAAAAATTCAATCACGAGAAAAATAATTTGATATAGCCCCATTATCTTAGTGGGGTTAAAAAACATTATGGATAATTGATAAAAATATAGTTTAAATTAAAATAAAATTTTTGTATAAACATTAAAATGGTAACATACTTAATCGATTCAAATTAACTCATGTTAACTTGTCAATCCACATACCAAGTCATGATATTATGATGACTTCATCGGAAAAAAATTATAAAACTTAATTTTCAGTAAACGCAATGTTAAAATACGAGACTGAATAAAAAATAATTAAAAAAAGATAAAAAATAACTTAAATCAACCCGAATTAATCTTCCAAACCCGTGACCCGGGTCATGAGACAAAGATAAACCAATAGAAAACAAATTAAAACAAATTATAAAACTCAATTTACATTCAATCTGGTATTGAAAGATGAAATTGAAAAAGACACAAAAAATTACTCGGGTCAACCAATCAAACTCAAAACTCGAGTCATGAGATGAGGGTAACCTCATATAAAGCAAACCAAAATAAATCATGAAATATAGTTCTCAATCAACCCAATATTAAATGATATAATTAAAAAAAAATCTAATAGGAAAACGAAGAAAAAACTCAAGTCAACCAAGTTAGAATGTGTTTGGTATTGAGGTTGCTGTTGTGGTTGTGGTTTTAAAAAATTGTTTTATAAAAAATACTTTTAGTTGAGGTTGGTTTGGAAACATATATATTTCGTTAAAACTGTGGTTGAAATTGAGGTTGAATAAAAAGTAGTTTAATGTGTTTGGTTAAAAAAATACTTTTTAAATTGAGGTTATAAAATAATTAATATATATATATATATATATATATGATTTTAAATTTAAATATTGTAGATTTAACTACTATTATTACATCATGAAATAAATAATATTGATATTAAATATTTTTTATTATTCCATTAAATCACGTGCAATGTCATCACATATGAAATCTATCCAGCAATAACTATATTTTCCATGGTTTCTTAAGCGCGCAACAACAAAAATTGAATTTTTTGTTACGCCATCAAGCGATCTCCTTTTAATTTTTTGAATAAAACACAATAAAAATAAAAATAAAAATAAAAACTAAATTTCTTTTTAACTGGGTCGGACCCGGTAAGAACATAATTGAAATTGTGATCAAATTCCACAAATGCTACTTCATCATGCGATATCTTTCTAATTTATGTAATGTTATTAAATAATATTAAATACTAATTTTTCAAGTAAAACACATTTAAAAAAAATACAATTTCATTATGTACAAAAGTCATTCGACAAGAACTACAGTTTCATCCATCTTTTTTTGAGCGTGCAATAAAATTAGGTAAAATATTATCAGGAATAAAATTGAGATTACAGTACGAGTAAATTTAATTCACCTTAAACTAATTTAAAAAAAAAAACAAAAAAAATAATATTGTTCATGGTCACATGAACAATGCGAGTGAAATCAATCAACTGCACTGATTTTTTGAAGAAAAAAAACAAAATTTTTCAAACTATTTTTCAAAAAAAAAAAAATCATTTTAGTTAACAGTGCTGAACAGTGGAGCATTGCATGCTCCACTGTTCTGCTTTTTCCAAAACATGCGATTTGGCTTTTGATTTTGATGAGTCCTACCATTAGAAATCAATTCTTTCTTCTTAACCAAACGGCATTTGGTGTGACTGCGGGTGAACCTTACCCGCAACCATGTTACCAAACGACCACTTAATCCGTTAAACTCGTGGCTGGGGTCATGTGTTCATAATAACCTCATAAAAAATAAATTAAAATAATTATGAAGTTCAATTCTCATTAAATTTAATATGAAGGATAAAATTAAAAAATAAATATAAAAATAAAAAAAAGGAAAAAATATTATTTCAATGAACAACATTATTCAAGAAAGTAAACAGGAAAATCCCTTCTTCCTTTATTTTTTCTGTTGTTAATGTTAATGTTAATGTTTATGTGAATGTACTATTTTAAAAAATAAATAAAACCCAGTCCTGTTATTTAGAATTCGTAACGCGGGTGGTATCACTGAGCAAACAGGTGCCAGGTAAGATACGGATCCATGGACACGTATGGGCACTATGTGAGAATCAGCCTCCACCACGGACATTGAGGGGCCCGGAGATTTTTCACGGAGTCCACGTGAGCTTCCACCGAGAACGGATAAAGGGCAACATGGTCATTAGCTTGGTCAGTCAGACAAAAACATCGCGCGTGGTGGTTCGTGGTTCATTACATGATTGTATCACCAGAACAAAGCATATTCAATGTGTGCTCCTTTTCATGACACATTTTGTCGATTGTGTGACATCAATGGCGTCGATCCTTCTCATCGATCTGACTTGAGTGCCAAATATTTCATTTATTGAGTATTTGATTTTCTGGTTTAGTGTTTTTTTTTCCAAATATTAAAATGAGTTTATCTTTACATTGACTACTTGGCACGACACTCCACACCAGGAAACCTTCGTCGTGTTTAAGCTTGTGTTTTTTCTTTTTGAGGATATTTTCAAGGTGAGGTGGCAAACTCTTTCAATCTTGAGGTTTCACTGTTTAGTCCGTCACTGGTTCATTAGAAATGTGATACTTCCGTATCTCCATCGATACTACACGTGACTGAGATCAAATAAGTAATATCTTATTTATGAATACATTAGTTTAAATGATTGACGCACCATGGATATACGTGCGTGGACAGTCCCATGTGAAAATATTTATATTTATCGTGCTGCTTTTAATTATTATTTTTTTTATCGAATATTAAGTCTCCATTTAAACTCTAAAAATGCAAGTGTGCGTTAATACTTTTTTTTATTAAACAGTGTCACGTTCTTACCGGGGAAATTTTAAATGAAGTACGAATTTTAGCAATGCTATTTATTGTCGTTGAATTGTATGCACCTGTCATTAATTTTCATAAAAAAAAGTCAATGCAAATATTTTAGTGTTTCTGTCATTACTTTAAAACAATGATTATTGATTAAGCAGATAACACACGTGCATAATAATTTATTTCATTTCTCAAACAATCCAGATTTTAATTTAACTATCGCCTAAAAAATTGAATCAGAAGAGATTTTATTTCTTTTTGAGAATTAGTAGTGCTTTTAAAAATAATAAAATAATTCAATTTGAAATCTTTTTAATAAAAATAACATAACTTGGTATGTGTCATTATTAAAAACAAGTTGAGGTCGTGAATATTTACTTACAAAGAAATTGTTAAAATGGGTTAGTACTGATTTCTAATGGGAGAAGGAGGCAGAAGAAATTAAAGAATAAAGAAAAGAAGATCTCATATATACATTGAAACTCCAACTATAACACCAATAAACGTTATAGAAAATAATTGAAGTGGATCACGTTCTTAGTTTAAAAGCAAGTCAGCAATTACAGCAAGGGAAAAAAAGATGAAAAAAAAAAATTCATGAAAGCACACCGAAGCTATGACTATGAAACTAGTAGTATTGTAAAAAAAGATCACGACAAGAATAATCAAGCAGCACAAAAAAGATCATCAACAATGATCGAATGAAGACATAAACAACAAGTGATTCACTTGTTTTTTTGACAAAGAGTGTGGCCCACTTTAATCACATTTGATAATCTTTATTTATATAGTTGGATTTATCATGTTAATATCTCTTTGATAATCTAAATAGTGTCACAATCGAAGTTTTGAATATACATTTAAAATCTTTTTTTTTCATTTTCTATCTTTTATCTATTGAATTGCATTCCCAACTCATTTTAACAATTTATTTGAAAATTTTTACTCATAGCCCTTGACTTCTTACAAGTTGTTATTTATAATTGTTACATATATTAAACTGAATTACTTCATCAAAAATACATTTATGTGTTATTTAACTATTTTTATATATATAAAAAATAGTGTTAGCAAGCAAAAATACTCGATATATTTTGATTCAAGTAAATTGAGCCCCAACTAAATTTCACTAGACTATTTTATATCACGTGAATGAATTAAAATCTATTTGTTTTGCATAAAATATTTCACGAAAAAAGTATTTTATAGATTCTTCTGTGTTTGTTTTTTAAGAAATTGTACATGTTCCATGTAAAATATTTTACAAAAAAACTGGTAAATTAAATTATTGTATAGTTAACTTTAAAACTTAGTTTATTTACTAAAAAATATTTTTATTTAACGAAGTTTGATAAAATATTTTATAAATATTAATATATTTAATGGATGATATTATAAATAAATTACTATTTATAAAATATTTTACGGTGTTAAAAATATTTTACATTAAATGAATGTATTTTAAAGGTTGACTGTAAAAATTTTTTTATTGATTATTTTTCATATAATTTTTTTTAAATAAATATTTATAAAAAAACAAACACTAAAAAATATCATAATGTAAAATATTTTATGCAAAACTGTAAAAATCAACATTTTTTTTTTAAAAAAAAGAAGAGAAGGGCGCGAGCGAGAATGAAAGAAAAAAAACAGAGCACGCCTTGGAGGGGGTAGTATGGTAATTTAACTCTGGAAGGGCCGAACCGGTTGTTATCCCAAAGCAAGGCTTGAAGGGAGCACATGAAACGGACGTGTAAGGCGTGCAAATCGCTAGGTGGCACATGACATGCCCGTGCCATCGCAAGACATGTCTCTCCTCTCCTAATACTTGGAGATTCTCGTTGCTTTTCATCCACGAGACCATTTGACTATTCATTCGTGTTATCCTAAATCGTAAAAATTCAATCTAATTGGAGGGTATCAAAATAATTCTTTTTTTCAGATGAAAAACATTCATCAAATCATTTTTTATACATCAAAACTTTTTTTTTCGATGGAGTTTTATATTAACAAGTAATTTATAGAAAACTCACAAAACTTTTTTTTAAAAAAAACAAATTTTAAATGATAACTTAATTAAAAAAAAATCATACTCTAAATAAAAATAATGATGTGATTACTCCAACTACACAGATAGATTCAAATAAAATAAATCTTCCACATCTTTTAGAAGAGCAGGAACAGGAAAAAAAATAATCTTCTAACTCAAAATTAATGTACCCTTTTCCCTTTCCCTTTCCTTTTAGATTATGTGAATGTATTAATATATATATATATATATATATATATATGTGTGTGTGTGTGTGTGTGTGTGTCAAGAAAAGGACAAAAATTAGATAGCGGATTACTCTAACAGGACAGGCGTCTTGAATTTGATCAGTGATGTTTTAGTTCTGAACAAGAATCTATAGAAAAAGTTTAAATAATCTCTGAGGGTAGAGATTATGAAAAAATAATACTGTGATATTGATAGTGTCCAACCAACAACATTAATTAGTTTATAAAGATGATGGCTAAAGAGTAGAGCAATCCACCCCCTAATTGTATCCATCAGCTTTAAACACACGCAACACCTCCTTAAACTTTGATTTATTATCCTTTTTCTTCTTCTTCTTCTTTTCCTAGTTTACCTGGAGGTGTATCATAACATACCATGGAACATCGCCGTCACCTGATATATACACAAAAGAGAGCGAAGGGGTTTGAAGACTCTCGACGAGAGAGCTCCTGCCGCATATTGAGTGTTCGATCGGCCACTCACCAACGAGACATGCATTGGCATTAATTACTAGCTGCTGCTACTGATCTTGTGCTTCGTTTGCGTCGGCCGGAAATAATTACTGGCCAAGTACTTAATATTACTCTTGACACACAAGTGTTAAAGATCTTCTTCTCCCACGGTAAAGTTTTGTTCCTGGTAAAAAAAAGTTTTCTTCTTTGCACAGAAGTAATTAATCAAATCTCTCCTTTTAATAAACAACCATCTTCTTCCTCCGCGTGTATGGTACATGTTTGGAATCCAAACATGGGGATTTTAAATTAATGGCATGAGTAAATGGATGGAGAAAGGAAGATTTTCTGGGAAAGTTAGATGGCATTATATGCCCACGACTGGTCTGATATACCACAAATATTTTTCTTTTCTGCTTTCTTTATGTCTGAAAGAGATAAATTCTTTTACGTGGATGCGATTGGGTAGGGCACTCAACCATGCAGGCGTTTTCCCTGTGAGTGGATGACCGTGGAAAACCAATATAAATCAATTGGTCACTTGGGTGAGTGTGTTATGCTTATGTTTGGCACACATTCTTCAATTAAACATTGTCCCACTAAATATGGATAATCCACCATGGACCCAAAAGCTGCCACTATAATCTTCTCCAGATGAGGTGCTGTCAATTTCACCTACTTTTTTCATTTTGATCTGTCCAGAGCACTATCCAGACACTTCAAAAAGTTTCCCACACTAAGCATATAGTATTACCATAATCTACTTCTTTCTACTTAAGTTAAAGACTAAAATTTGATCTTCTTTGCAAGCAGGAGATGCAAATGCTTTTTTAAGTATGGATTAAGGAAACCCTTCAGGCAATGATCTTATAATAGAAAATTTGGTATCCACTACCTCAAATTATCAAAGCGTCTACAATGGCATCCACGTGTGTTTTGATAAAAATAATGCCACCAGTCCAACAATTATTTGCTGTGGGTAAATATTCTGAGCATCTTTTATGCTTCATGAAAAGCCAAATTCCATGTATTTCCACCCAAATGCATCGAACCCATGCAACTCGATATAGACCCAGAAAATACTCACCATAGAGAGCCACTGGGAGGAGAATAGCGTAATTGGAACTAACCCTTCAATTGAGATTGTGATTTCTGGGGCAAGGTCCTGAACATGGACGGTTAATCTCAGGAAATTAAGAAAATCTTATCAATTCCCATCAAAATATAAGTGAAGAACTAACATTAAACATATTACAAGCCCTAGTTAGTGCAAACTACAAGAGGGGGTCTCGAGCAGCCCCTGGTGCAGCTACCAATAAATTTCTCTATTTTTTTTTTCCTCTGGAAGTTTGAATGCAGATTGACTAGACAAAACACTGCCCAGTAACTTTTCCTGTTCACTTAGGGGACAATTGACTTGGGTAATGCAGGCCAGATGGAGTGCCCCAAATTTTGGTCTAGCACCGCTGCTCTTCTGCATTGCATACACTCAGCACTTCAGTATTGTGTGGCTTTTGGAGTTCATGCCATATGCATATGCCTAATCTTTGTGACATCCTCCATTTCCCCTTTACTTGAATCATTGGTTATGCAACTTTTACATCACGGACAAGTCATGATCTCTTCCATTGGTCAACTTTTACATCACGGACAGGTCATGATCATGATCTCTTCCAAATTTATACATAAATTAATGTTGAGCAGATTTTTGTTTTTTTTTTTTTTATTTCAAACTAATATTTTTAAATTATTAATACAAATTATTTTAAAAAACAATCATTATTATATTTTAAAGACTTCTATAATTCACGGATATATGTTTTTTTTGAAGCTAATATTACAAATTACATTACCATTACTGTTTCTAAGAAAACTAAAGGGTATGCCAAAAGTACCATAGCACAAAGAAGAAAAGATTATGGATTGTAATGGTGTTTAAGGTGTTTTTTTTTATAATAAAAAACAAATCTTTCTCGTGTGTTGCAGGTAATTTTTTTCTCCTTCTCTCTTTCTCTCTCTTTTCTCTATCCTTTGCCTTGTCCTAGCACACAATTATTATTTTTTTGGCTCGGTCGGTTGATTTGTATAAGAGTTTATAATAAGAGGAAAAAAGGAAAGTTTATAATGAGCTCAAGAGCCGTGATCACTTATATTTGACTAAAAAATTATTAATGGGCCAGGCTTCATATCTGGGCAACAGCAAGCCTTTTGCTTAATTCAATTGTTGGTATCCGGGCTTGGCTCGCTTAGCCCAGCTTCCAATGAAATTTATTCCCGTAAAAAAGAAAATCAAGATCAACAGCAGTTCAGTTTGACCCTCCTCTCTTTCTTTCTTCACTTACCAGTCCAACAGAAACTTCTTCATTTTCTCACTCGCTAATCTGCAAACAACATTTTTGACGACAAAGACCAAGGCCATTTCTGTGGTGTCATTTCTGACTCCAGCCTATGGAGATTTTCTCTCTTGGAGAATAAGCCCACGGAAAATGTACTAAGGCAAACCAGGATCGAGTCCATATCTAGTACTAACCCAAACCAATTGAAAAACTCCATAGCCCAAGTATAAAAAGCAATAACAATGTAGTTCGAGAAGAAGAATAACATGAAAAAATTTTAAAAAATAGTTTAATTGGTTAAATTTTAAATTTATTTTTTTAATAATTATGAGTTTGAGTTTTTATGGTTATGAAAGTTTACTAATTTTAAAATTTGAGGAATTAATTGAGATGCGCATATGATGAGCTAAACATTCATATTAATAATAATAAAAAATAACTAAAAAAAACCAGGAAAAGAAGTTGGGAATGCCAAGTTAAAAAAAAAAGTAGGAAAGGATTTTTTTGGATTGTCTTGATGAAAGCGCATATCATTGCAATATCCATAACTTTCTTTATGGTCAGACAAGGAACATACCACAAAAACTATTTACGATCATATTATTTTACGGTCCAACAAGAGGAGCCGAGTAGAAGGGAATACCATCGTATTGTTTTATGGTTTGCTTCCTTGGATCTTATCTCCTCCGTGTCGCCTCTTCCTCTCCCTTTCAGGTGATGTCTCAGAGAAAACAGCCTTCCTTTATCAACTCTATGCCATAATTCTTGGATTTGGATCTCACTGCAAACTTTTCTCTAGATTTCACCTTTTTTGATGGCCATCTAGCTCAGTCATATCCTGTGATTGGCAAAAGAAATCAAACATGTGTGTTGACTTTATTAAGAGCTAATTTGTAAGGAAATGGATATATGCTATATAAAAAGAGCATGGTTAGTGTTGGCTTTATTAAGAGCTAATTTTTTTATTTTTTATACTAGAGAAAAAAGTTTAGATGGAGACTTATTTGTATTGCGAAAGAGATCAAATTTAGTCACAAGAAACTTAGATATAAAATTATTTAAGAAGAAAAAGAAAAAAAAATCATGAGAAAGAATTTATTTGTTTCTGTGTTTTAAAAAATTAATTTTCTTATTTATTTTAAATTAATTTTTTATGTTCTTAAATTATTTTGATATACTAATATAAAATATAAATTAAAAAAATAAAAAAATAAAAAAATATATTATTTTAATATATTTTAAATAAAAAATATTTAAAATCATAACTAAAAATACCTTATTTATTGCAAGTATTAATTCTAACCATCTTTGCATTAAAACAAATAAATAACTTGACTTTTACAAACAGTCTTATACTTGTATTAGTTTTTTTTTTCATTTTATATGACACAGTGAGAAAATTAAATGATATTAATAATCACGACAAAAACTTCTATCATGAAAAATATCATATACCAAAATAAAACAAAATATATTCTTCCATAATAAATTAAATATGGTGATATTAGTACAGTGAACAAAAGTAGTTGTCCTCTATTAACGATAACACCAACCAAAACCCGCCATGCCAACTGTCCCTTCAATAAACGCACCCCCAGCTCACCATTATTTCTGTACAACTACCGCATTAACTCTCCATCTGTCTTTATTTATTATCAAAACCTAATCATCCATCCCTCACTGCTCTCTCCCTCCTAAACCTCACTAAGCTAATCCAACAATGGCAACTTACAATCTCGCTTTAATCCTCGGAAACCCCTTAAACGACGCCGAATTCCTCCTTGCAAAGCAAACCCCACCTCCAAAATTCGGAATTGAAGAGTATGATTCATTCGTTGACTCTGATCTCTGGGACTTACCCTCAAAGAAGCTGGACCTTGTAGAAGGAGAATTGGAGCCTGGTAGTCTTGTTATCGAAGGCATAGAGAGGACCAGTCTGCTCAAATTTGATTTTGATTCGGCTATTAACAAGGTGATTTGCAAGTTTAATTTTGTGTTTTTAAATTGTGGGTTTGTGTTGTTTTACCGGTTAAATCGGGTTTCAATTTTTTTGTGTGGCTTTTGTAGGTTTTGGAGCAAGTGGGGTTTAAGGCAAATGATGGAGGAGAGTGGAGATTTTTGAAGCATCTAGAGGAAGCTGAGTTTGGCCCAGGATTGCCAGTTCATACGGTGTACATTTCGGGAAAATTGTTGAACCGGAATCAGAATTTGCCAGGTTTGTTTTTAGCCGTGTTAATTTTGTTGACTGGTAATAAAAAACTATGTTGTTATTGATAAAATGGATTCGGGTTCTGTATATAGGATTCTTTTTTGGATTGGTTCCGCTTAGGATTTTTTTTTTTTTTATATTCACAACTTAAGTTTCTATGAGTTTTACACTGAAGCCAAGTTAGCTTTTGTGATGATGCTGTTGCTAAAGAATTGGGGTTTAAAGTTTGCTAAACAGAGAATTTGGTGGAACTTTAATTGATGGACTTAGGTTCGTTTGGGAACGCGGCTGCAGCTGCGGTTGCGTTCCTAAAAAATTTGAAATTTTTTTTTTTACTAAAATTTAATATAGTTTGTACGTTTTGGATTGTTTTGATGTACTGATGTCAAAAATAATTTTTAAAAAATAAAAAAACATCGTTGACATGTATTTTGGCATGAAAAGTTATTTGAAAAGCACCCGCAACCACACTGCCAAACACGCTCTTAGATATTTACCTCATAAGTTATATGGACTTTATCATGTTTTTAGTTATTACTAGTTTAATGGCCCCGCTATTGCTGCTGCTTGGATTAAAATTTTGAATGTAGAAAAATAATATCTAAATTGTTGAAAATTTTTATGCATTGTCGTTAAACTTGTTATAACAATTCAAACATGAAAAATCTTAACTTGACTTCTTATTTAGTTTAATTTTAAATGAAATTATGTGAGAATTGTCCCGACGTAACTTTATTGACTAAATAGAATCAAAGAAAAAAATTAAAGAAAATAAAGAAATAGACCAGTTTCACTCTAATCAACCTGCAAAAACTGCAATCTGTTTTATGAACTCTACCGAGTTGATTTGATTTTTTTAATTATATAAAAATTAATTTACAATCAACACAAACACAACACTAAATGATAAAATTAAATAAAAATTAAATATTAAAATATAAGATTAAAATAAAATACAATAAAAAAGGAGCAAAATAAATAAATAAACGACCAATTAAAAAAAAGTTATAGGCATGTTGCTAAAGGAAAAAAAAAAGAAGGCTAAGAACCTGTATGAAATTAAAAAAAAAAGAAGAGATAAATAAAAGAGGTGCAATAACAACCCCCAGGCTTGTTACAACAAAGCCTGCGTGGGCTTGAGGGAGGCCTGCGGGCCCTGGGGCATTATTTTTTTCCGCCCCCTCTTCTTGAAAAAGGAATTCCATAGTCAATCTATTGCCGCATTAAACATATCATCCGGCTTAACCAAAGATCAAAGAAATATATCAAATTGTTTCATTGTTTATATGAACAATTAAATCGACTGCACGCTATTTAGTTGTTTTGTTAATGTTAACTAGGCTATGGTGAGTTGCTCAAAACGAATTTAAATCGCTTGTAATAACATGCAGGGCTGTGTAAGTGGATGTCTATCCAGAGTTGTTTAAGCTGGCTTGTGGATGTAAAACCAAGTAGTGATCGCGTGGGACCCTTGGTAGTTCTTGGTCTTATTAATGATTCCGTGCATTCTTCAGAGAAAGTGAACACTGCCTTGGATTATCAGGTTTGCTAGATGCACTTCTGGCAGCAAACGTATTATGAAGCTTAGTGCATGTGAAAATAATCTTTCCATGTGGGGAATGACAGTTGTGGAAATGAAAACCTACTTGACTTGGATGCTTGCTATTTTAATCAGTAATTCTCTTAATGTTCAAGCAGTTATTATGCTTACATGCTTCACCTTAATGATAACAAAAAGAAAAAAAGAAAACTGTTAAAATATTTTTGTAGAACAGAATAGTGTTCTAGAAAATGTAACACGGAAATGCATACCAGTATTCAATCGACAATTTTGTCACAAGAGGTTTATTTATAATGTTCCTTTCAATTTTTTTTGTTTGGGATGTGCCCTATTCTGATTACTGCATTTGTACTTGAAGTTCAACTACTGATTCTGTATCTGATTTTTACATTTCTGAGATTTATATAAGATATCGGTATCTGTCCCCTTAACTAAAATGAAGACTTGTATTTCTTGTTATTAAATATAACTCCCCCCCTTTTGGTGACACTTATTCACATTTTCAGGAATATCCACCTGGTGTTATAATTGTGCCTATGAGAAGTAGAACAGCCAAGCCTTTCCACACAACAAACTTGGTTGTATTTGCGCCTGAGAGTGTAAAAAATAAATGCGAGGATTACAATTTTGTAGCACACGGAGATGCATTGATAGTGGACCCAGGATGCCGTGCTAATTTTCACAAGGAGGTATGTCATTTTGTTACTTTGTGAGCCACGTTTTGCTCCAAAATCATTATAGAAGTAACTCTTTGTGAAATTGGGCATGCAATGTGTCTTAATGCTATCTTCACGCAATGCAGACTGCATTTTCTTGACACATTGGCAACAACAGCAATTGTATTTAGGATGACAAGCTCATATTGGAAACAGGTTGTAAGATGAAAACAATTATTTGTCCTAGATCATACTCTCAAGATCTCCAAAATTCTCCCTCGGGCCAATTATCTTTGTGCATGATTCATCTTGTTGCAATGCCGTAATATTTCTTGTTACACAATAAAGCACACAAACTGTTCTTTTAGTTAGCTTATAAAAGACAGTTCCCAAGTATCAACTCCAATGCTGTTAAATAATATTCATTTTTGAATTCTTTGCACAACTTTGTTGAAAGCCATAGCTGTCACACAGGACATCTAACCCTCTAGTCCAATCAAATTCACTCTAGTGCCCTGAAAGAAAAGAAGAAGAATAAAATGAAGAAGGTACATACAGAACTGAATTGAACTTGATAACCTTTTACAAGTGCATACCTTGATTTGGTTGTGTCAGGGATAGACTATAGTCATTTTTTTTTTCCTTAGGCTGGAGTCTATGATGTCAGTCAAATTGCAGACACCGGCTTAAATATTTAATTCTTTTATGGCAATTCTTCTAATTAAAAATTTGATCACTCTACCATTTGCTTGATCAGCTCTTGAAAGTTGTTGCTCCTCTGTCGAAAAAGTTGGTCGTCTTTGTTACCCATCACCACAGAGATCATGTAGATGGTAAGATATGCAAAAGCATTTGAACTTACTTTGGCATCATGAGACCAGACTAGAGTATTTCCGTTCCGTGCATACCATGATCCTTATGACTTCTCTAACTTTTCCAAATGGCTGAGACAACAATAGCATACTGAATTGTGTTTTTTGCTTGAACTTTTTAAATATCAAGTTATGTGCCTCTCTCATTTTAGATGCTTGTGCCACACTTAATTACACAGTTTAGACATTGGTTCTGATTTGCTGTCTAATGGTTTCTTTCAGGTCTTTCTGTCATCCAAAAATGCAACCCTAATGCCACTTTATTAGCACACAAGAACTCAATGCACCGCATTGGGAAAGGTTCCAATTACTTTGGCATAGTGATGATATCATTTTGTTATGGAGTGTTTAAAAAACAGCGTTTGTTAAAAAATCTCTTTTCTTAATGCCATAATCACCAACTTTAAGCGCAGTGATTCATGAAATAACTTTTTTCAGGTTAATGAGCTTTGTTTTCAATCTCGTTAACTTCATTGAAGCTTAGCAGATATCTTATATTTTGCAGGTGACTGGTCTCTTAATCACATCTCAGTTTCTGGAGGTGAAGACATTTGCATCGGTGGTCAGAGATTGAATATTATTTTTGCTCCGGTAATTCTTTCTGCATGATTGTTTGTTTTGGAATTTATAGTTACAAGATGAAAACCTAGTTTCACTGAAATTTGTAATGCCTGTAATTTGTGTACTTCATATTCCGTACATGTTTGTGAAACTGGTTAGTTATTCACCCACCCCCATAAAGAAGGCCTACTTTTTAGTTGTTAGCTGAAATATAGGGTTGTCTTCAATCAGGGACATACAGATGGGCACTTGGCACTGCTTCATGTTGATACTCACTCGTTGATAGTAGGTGATCATTGTGTGGGGTAAGATTCTTAGAAGACTGCAATTATCATTGACAACAGATTCTTGACAGAACTACATTATCATATTGAGGGCAGTCTCAACCATGTGATTTATAAATTAGGAAATGATGCTATGATGGAAGAGTGAAAGGCTAATCGTTTCAATATCATGAAATAATATGTTCATATAAAAAGGAAATCACAATTAGTTGGAGCCAAAAGAAACTTGCCTTTGACATTTGTATATTTATGCATTGCATTTTTGTGTAATTTCAAAGAAAATGAAGGCTATGGATAAAGTTTATATAATCATGTTGTCTGTATTTTCACCTCCACATTATTAAGTGTTTGCACATGTTTGTGTGTGAAAGCGTTGATGGTGATCATCTTGCAGTTATGTGATAGCCAAAAAGTTGTGTCAAATTTACTGGAGAGCTGTAATTGAGACTTGAATGGATTTCAACCTGTCAAATGGAGTTTTTTCCCTCTTTCAAGTTGCCCCATACAGTACTCTAAAATCTTCAGATGAACAATGCACTCAGTTTCAGTTGCATATAAACACCAAGGAGCCCCCTACTTGTTTACCTACCTTTTCCCCTCCCATTTTTCTGCAAGTGTGTGTGCTCACCCACACAGAAAAGCCTCGCATCAATTTAGTTTTTATTCTCATTCTTTCATATTGTTCTCTAGGATCCGCATTCCTAATGCATCTATGGGTTTGTTGCAGTCAAGGAAGTGCCCTCTTGGACATTACTTCTGGTGGAAATATGACTGTAAGTAGATAAAGAAGCTAAAGTGAATACATTATTAATCTTGAGCTTTAATGCATGCACTACCAGCAGCTGTTAAATTTGCTTGTGCCATCAAACCTATTCTGTTGTTGGTATCGGTATGTATTAATATATTCTTTTGTATTACGGTGGTGTTGGACTAAAGAATATGTGATATAGAATAGCATTTGAAAACCGAGGGTTTTCTGCAATCAATAGGTAGACTAATATTTGAGAAGATTAGGGATATGTATTTGGAGGGATTAAGGTTGAAAATAGCTCATCTAGTGCAGGAGTGGGGCTGGAATAGAGCTGAACCTTTGAGTTTCTCTGAGCCTTCTACGAGCCCTGTGGAGAATAGAAACTGTTGTCGGTCATTTCTTTTTAAACTCTTGGTATTCTGTCCATGGATATGCTATCAGTCAAACTGTAATAGAAAAATGGAATATAAAATAAAAAAATGTTCAAATAAATTACTGCTGTCCGAGTTTTTATTTTCCTTGGATTAATTTAAACATCTTACTGTAGAGGTTTATTGTCTATGCAGGATTACTTCCAATCGACTTACAAATTTATTGAGCTTGCCCCACATGTTTTGATCCCAATGCATGGAAGAGTTAATTTGTGGCCAAAGCGCATGCTTTGTGGATATCTAAAGTATAAAACAAATCACTTTTCTTTCTTTAGCCACAACTCTGTATCATTGTTCTTTTGGTTGAACTGTTAAGGAAGCAGGACCTTGAAGAATTATTTTTACAGTTTCAGATTAGGATTTTTCTTTCAAGTTCAGACGGTCGAACACTCTTTTCTTTTTTCTATACAGTAGGAAGATCTCAGGCTGGACTATTTTGAGCCAAGAAATAAATACTATTACCTAGTTTGGACTTGAATTTCATATAGGTGCGCATGCTGTTCAATTGTGGTTCACCAAGCTGTATAACTATAAATCGACCAATGGTCATATTTTTTAGTCAACTCGATGTTCTAGCTCACTGAACAATAATGTTTAGGAGAGTTGCACGATACTGATTTGCACTTGATTTTTTCCTTCTCATGCAGGAATCGTAGAAGTAGAGAATTATCGATCTTGGAAGCAATAGAAAATGGAGCAAAGACATTAATTGACATAGTTGCCAATATATATTCAGAGGTTGATCGCAGTCTTTGGTTTCCTGCTTCATCAAATGTTAGGCTTCACGTGGAGCATTTGGCTCAACAAAATAAGTTACCAAAGGTAATTTCTGCCATGTTTGTGTTACAAATTTATTTTCCTTCCAACAGTAAATATAAACATCTGTATAGTATGGTTCTAGTTTCTCTGTGTATTCATTCATAGGCAAACACCAAATAGTTCCTATGCATTCTGTCACTCATCGACAGTAATAAACCAGGGGGGGTAATACTCATAAAGGGCTTGAAGAATTTTTTTTTTTTTTTTAAAATACTGGTTCAGTTACACTAAAAGGCTTCTTATGGATGGTAGGGGGTAATAGCCGTGTACGTACACAGCTTGTGTTTTGAACAGAATATAACCTATGGTAGCAAGATGAATGCATATTGGAAAAATGGAAGGAGGGGTTGGATTGACCTTGACTACAGCTATTATTCACATATTCAAGGAGGAGGCAGGGAATTTTTTTTTTTTTACCAGGGGCTGGGCCCCTGCCAGCCACTCTCTCTGCCTCCGTCCCTGCTTGTAGCAGCAATCGCCTATTGTATATATATATATATATATTCATGGGGACAAACGGTTGAACAGTGTGTCTTCGAATTTTCATGCCCATCAGATTGTGTTTTTTCTTTTTCTTTTTTGCCTTGAGCTTCTGATAATCCACATCACACTGGGCACACCTTCTTACCTGCTGACCTTTAGTTTCATACTCCTACACACGCGCATGTGCTGAATGGCTCGGTTTTGGTGCGTGTGTGCGTGAGGAGACTAATTTATGGAACTGTAGCAATTCCTTGTGTCTTGGACAAATTGGAAACCAGGTCTAAGTCTAAATTTCAGTTGGTAAAAAATAATCTATTATAGCCTAAAATATTGTTTTACAATAAACCTAGACCCAGACCTAGACTTGACTCGAAACCTAAACCGAGCCATTCAGCACATGCACGTGTGTAGGTTTTAAACCTTAAGCACTCTTTGTTTAGGACCTTGTCTCCTTCAAAAGCTAGAGTGTTTTTTTTAAGTTAATTAACTTCTCAACTTTTTATTTTATAAACATCAATCAAGTTTTGTTGTGAGGTGTTAAGTCATTCAACTAAATGGACCATGTACTGTGAAGTTTTTCCATCTTGTTTTACAATCTGATAAATGAAAGATCGCTTGCAACATAAATTGGATAATTTGTCGCGGGACTGATCAGAGAATACTGCCTTTAGGAATTTTCGATTCAGAAGTTCCAAAGGACTTGCGGGGTGCATTTTATATCCAGATGGATTTGGGCATATCTTGCTGCTGAATTTCTGTCCCGGTCCAAGAACCTACATATACCCAAAATACTAATCGGTGGAGCAGTGGTCAGCTTCGCCGTGTTATACTCGTTAAAGTACAAGCTCAGCTGAAAGTAAGAGAGGTAAGGGTGTACAATTTGCGGCTTTCTGGAAAATGGTTGACGCATTATGGCTTTCATATGGTGATTATTCATCGTGTATTTGAGGCTTCATGGAAAATGTTAAAAATGCACCGGCAGCTAAACCTTCCAAAGAAGGGCAGCATTTTATGATACAAGGTGCTTCCACAAAGCCAATCATTGATATTACTATGGATAGCTGCGATGTATAATTTCTCTGCGACTGAAATAGTTGCCTTCTCAAAGCTTTAATCATGTAGGTGAACCAGTCTCGGTATGGAAAATTTTATGGTGCTGAACCTATACTATAACCAATTATATTATCAGATATGATTTTTCCTCTCTCTTATATGCTATAGATATTCAATAAATATATAGTTTGAGTATTATAAGATTTCTCATATGAGTATATCCTAAACAATAAGAATTTCGTCATCCATGGATAACATGCATCCAAAACTGTTACTCAGCTGATGAAATGAGTGGCACTGTCAAACCCCATTGGAGGGAAAATCTGCATCCAGAACTGACCAAATTTCCTTTCTTATTTAAACAACAAGAAGCAACAACAAAACTTTTGTTCTAAAGGCACAAACCGTAAGAAATCGAAAGTCTTGTATCATATAGATATATAGATTTTAAAGTTATTTGCACTACAAAAGACACAAGTACTAAAAAAAAAGAAGAAGAAGAGAGAAGAAGAAGAAAGAAGGGATGGGGTATAAAACGAGAAGAAGGTTGTTATCAGTAGAAAATCATCGAAGACACGACTGTGTTAGTCAGATATAATTCTCCAAGGGAAGGAGAATATGAAATTTTAAATGCTAATTCAAACCATTGTTGCATAATGTCAATACAATTAAAAAAAATAGCATTATGATTTTTACAAAGGCTCTTATATTTGTATTAATTAGCTATTTTTCTTTTATTCTTGTGAACATATATATATATATATATATATATATATATATATATATATATCATGACAAAGAATTCTATCAAGAAAAATGTAATCTGACCAAACTTTATGTTCTTCTGTAGTAAATTGAATATAGAGATTTTAAATAACGAATTACAATGGATAGAAAGGGGGATGTCCTTTATTAACGGTAATACCGACCAAACCCACCACCACAACTGTCTTTCAATAAACTCAACTACCACTTCACCGTTATATCTGTACAACTACTACATTAACCCTCCATCTGTCTTTATCTACACCTAATTCTTCCCTCACTGATCTCACCATCTTCAACCTCTCTAAAAAAGTCGAAGTGAAAATGGCTACTTATAACCTAGCTTTAATCCTAAAAAACCCCTCACACGAAGCAGAATTTCTCCTTGTAAAGCAAAACCCGCCTCCAAAATTCGGCATCGAAGAGTATGATACATTTGTTGACTCCGATCTCTGGGACTTACCCTCAACAAAGCTGGACCTTGAAGAAGGAGAATTGGAGTCTGGTAGTATTGTTATAGAAGGCTTGGAGAGGACCGATTTGGGAAAATTCGATGTTGAATCGGCTATTAGCAAGGTAATCCTATGAGTTGATTTTGTATTTTAAATTGTGTGTTTGTTTTGTATTATTGATTAATGAACTGGGCTTTCTTGGTTTTTTTTTCTTAAGGTTTTGGAGCAAGTGGGGTTTAAGGTAAATGATGGAGGAGAGTGGAGATTTTTGAAGCTTGTAGAGGAAGCTGAGTTTGGCCCAGGATTGCCAGTTCATAGAGTGTACATTGTAGGGAAATTGTTACCTGGGAATCAAAACTTACCAGGTTTAATTTTATCTATGTTAATTATGTATCACACACACACGCGCACACAATTTAGTTAGCTCTGCTGACGTTGATGCTGGTAGAGAATTGAGGTTTGAAGATTGTTACAGTAGAATTTGTTGAAACTCACATTGATGGACCTAGAAATGTTTGGTGTTTGGAGATACATAGTTGTCTAAGAGAAATTTCAATTTGGTTCTGTTTTAGTTATTAGTACTACCATTGTATCTTTGGCGAGGCTGGCAAAACTAATTTGGAATGAATGGAATTACAAATGCAGAGCTCTGTAAGTGGATGTCTATCCAAAGTTGTTTGAGCTTGCTCGTGGATGTGAAAAAAAGTAGTGATCGTGTGGGACCTTTGGTAGTTCTTGGTCTTATAAATGATTCGGCACAATCTTCAGAGAAAGTGAATACTGCCTTGCATTATCAGGTTTGCTGGATGCATTTCTGTAAGAAACATATTTTGGAATTCTAGTTTTTTATTCTTTAAACTGGTTCTCAATTGCCTGTTAAACGATTCTCTTACTATGGAAAATGACAGTTGTGGAAATCAGAACCTACTTGACTTGGACACTCGCTATTTTTATCAGCATTTCTCTCCATGTTTAAGTGGTTATTATGCTTTTATGCTCCACCTAAACAATAGCAAAAAAGAAGACTTGTTAAAATAGTTTTGTAGACAGAGCAGTGTTCTAGAAATTGTAACAAGGAAATTCATTCTACTTTTAATCGTGACAATTTGTTACAAGAGGCTTATTTATAATGTTTCTTTCAAATATTTGATTTTGAATGTGCCCTATTCTGATAACTGCATTTGCATTTGATGTTCAGCTACTGGTTCTTATCCAATTTTTGGATTTCTAATTTTTATCAAAACCCTAAAACAAATTGGTGTGAAATCTTGTATTTCCGTTATTTAATATAACACCCCCCCCCCCCCCCCCCCAACACACACACGCACACACTGTCTGTTGTTTTATTTAGATGACATTTATTCTCATTTTCAGGAATATCCACCTGGTGTTATAATCGTGCCTATGAAAAGTAGAACAGCCAAGCCTTTCCATACAACAAACTTGGTTATGTTTGCACCTGAGAGTGTAAAAAATGAAAGTGAAGATTACAATTTTGTAGCTCATGGAGATGCATTGATAGTGGACCCAGGATGCCGAGCTGATTTTCATGAGGAGGTATGTCAATTTGCTACTGGCTCTGAAGCATGCATTGTACATATGATTTCTTTCTGAGCCACATTTTGCTCAAAAATCCTAACAGAAGTAAACTCTTTGTGAAATTGGGCATGCAATATATCTTCAATGCATTCTTCCCACTATGCAGCCTACATTTTCTTGACTTGACTGGCAGCTGCAGCAATTGTATTGGATGAAAAGCTAATAAGTGGAAGCAGGTCGTAATTTTACTGAAATAAAAAATTCATTAGAACCTAAATGGAAGGGAAAACACATTGTCCAAGATCATACACCCAAGGTCTCTATAATTCTCTCTGTTGGGCTATTGATCCAAGTACGTGATGCATCTTGTTTGGATGCCATAATATTTGCTGTCATACAATATATCACACAAACTGTTCTTTTAGTTTAGCATATAGAAGACATCTCCCTAGTATCAACTCCGATGCTGTTAAATGATATTCCACCTCTTAATTCTTTGCAGAACTTTGTTGAAAACCATAGTTTTCACACACAGCATCTAACCTCTAGTTGAGTCAAATTTACTCTAGTGACCCGAAAACAAAAATAAAAAATGAACTAAGAAAGATCATATGGATCTGAATTTAACTTGATAACCATTTGCCAGCGCCTACCATGATGTGGTTATTGTATGGGGAAGACCTTGGTCATTTTATTTTATTTCATTTTTTATTTTTTGTTGTGGCTGGTGTTAATGATGTCAATCAAATTGCAAACAGTGGCTTAAATATTTTATTCTTGTAAGCTGTGCAATTCTTCGAATTAAAAAGTTGATTGGTGTTTTATTTTGCTTGATCAGCTCTTGAAAATTGTTGCTGCTCTGTCTAAAAAGTTGGTCGTCTTTGTTACCCATCACCACGGAGATCATGTTGATGGTAAGATATGTAAAAATGCTGTAACATAGGATCATAACTTACACTTCGCCTGAACTCTTAAATATCACCTTTTCTACTTTGGTTCTGATTTGCTGTCTCGTGGTTTGTTTCAGGCCTTTCTGTGATCCAAAAATGCAATCCTACTGCAACTTTATTAGCACATGAGAACACAATGTGCCGCATTAGGAAAGGTTATAATTACTACGACATTGTGATAAATATATGACATCTGTAAAAAAATGTTCTTTTTCTTTGTATCATAAGCACCAATTTTAAATAGTAATATAATGTCCATGAATCAACTGCTCCTGGATTAATAAACATTATTTTCAATCTCATTCATTTCATGGAAGTTTAGTAGACACCATATATTTTGCAGATGACTGGTCGCTTGGTCACATCTCAGTTTCTGGAGGAGAAGACATTTGCATTGGTGGTCAGAGATTGAATATCATTTTTTCTCCGGTAATTCTTTCTATGTGATTTGTTTGGAATTTGTAGTTGTGAGATGATAAACCAAGTTTCATCAAAATTTGTGTTCTTCATATTTCGTGCATGTTGGTAGAACTGGCTACTTGTTCGCCTAACCCATGAAAGAAGGCCTACTTTTTAATTATTAGCTGAAATATAGAGTTTTCTTCAAACAGGGACATACAGATGGGCATTTGGCACTGCTTCATGTCGAATCTCACTCGTTGATTGTAGGTGATCATTGTGTGGGGTAAGATTCTTAGAAGACTGTACTTATTCATTAAAAATAGATTCTTGATGGGACCGCATTATCATCTTGAGGGCAGTCTTAACCATGTGATTTATAAATAAGGGAATGATGCTATGATGGAATTGCGAAGGGCTTATCATTCCATGATTTCAAATCATATGTCAATAAAAAAAGGAAATCATTATTAGGGGGAGCCAAAAAGAAACTGCCCTTGACATTTGTATATTTATGCATTGCATTTTTGTGTAATTGGAAAGAAAATGAAGGCTATGGATAAATTTTATATAATCATGTTGTCTGTATTTTCTCCTCTACATTAGTGACTGTTTGCACATGTTTGCGAGTGAAGACATGGAATGTGATCATTGGTTCATATGATGAATAAAAAAGAACTCCCAGTCAGGATAGCCAAACAGTCGTTTCAAATTTACTATGAAGCTGTAATTGAGACTTGAAAGGATTTCAATCTTTTAAATGGGAATTTTTTTCCCTCCTTCAAGTTCCCCCAATGTGGTATTCTAATTTTTTTTTTTCGTGATGAACAAAGCACTCAGTTCCAGTATTCAGTTGCATATAAACTCTCTGGAGCAAATCCCCCGCCCCCTGCACACCCAGGTGCAACAGCCGCACATAAGCTGTTCTTGAACAGGCTCGCCTACGCCCCCTCAAAATTTTCAAAAATTCATCATGCTCCCAGTAATTTTGCATATTTTTCATATTGATCCTTGTGATATTCTAATTTGGCCCCTCTGAATTTTTTCCTTTAAAGTCGTATTATATTTAACTTAGCCTCCCAACAATTTTACTCACCTTCTGCCATTGCACATACCCGCACAGAAGAACCTAGCATTTATGTAGTTTTTGTTCTAATTATTTCATATTGCTCTCTAGGATCTGCGTTCCTAATGTATTTGTGGGTTTGTTGCAGCCAAGGAAGTGCCCTCCTGGACATTGCTTCTGGTGGAAATATGGCCGTAAGTAGATAATAAGCCACAATGATACTACTACATTATTAATCCCGTGCTTCAATATATGCACTGCTAACAGGAGTTAAATTTGCTTGTTCCATCAATCTAATCCTGTTGTTTGTTTCATTGTTGTATTGATATGTTCTTTTGTATTACAATGGTGTTTGACTAAAGAATATGTGATGTAGAATAGCCTTTGAATTTGAAAATTAATGGTTGTTCTGAAATGGATACGGGGGGACTAGTACTTGAGAAGATCAGAGATTTGTTTTCCAGAGAGATTTAACTGATCCAGGGAAAGAGTGGGGCTGGAACAGAATTTACAGAAACCTTAGAGTCCCACTAAGGCCTTCTAATAGAAAGTTTGGTTAGTTGATATTTTTAGATTTTGTGGTATGCAGTTCCTGAGGTTGCTAAATCAGTCAAACTGTAATGGAAAAATGGAATGTAATATAATAAAAATGTTCAAATAACTTGCCTCTGTCCAAGTTTTTATATACATAGAATCTATAATTTAAACATCTTAGTGAAGAGTTTTGTTGTTTATGCAGGATTACTTCAGATCGACTTACAAATTTATTGAGCTTGCCCCACATGTCTTGATCCCAATGCATGGAAGAGTTAATTTGTGGCCAAAGCACATGCTTTGTGGATATCTAAAGTATGAATAAATCATTTTCCTTACTTTAGCCGCCACACTGTATTATTGTTGTGCTTTTTGTTAAACTTTTTATATGGGATTTGGCTATTGCTGGACGATAGAGACTTATCTTTACGAGTTCAAATTAGGAATTTTTCTTTTCTCTGTACATTAGTAAGATCTCAGGATGGACTATTTTGAGCTAGGAAACAATACTTTTATCTAGTTTAGAATTGCAATTTCATGTAAGGTGCACACGCTGTTCAATTATGGTTCACCAAGCTGTATGAATTGACCAATAGTCTTACTAGTTACCCAACTCAATATTGTAGCTCGCTAAACAATAATGATTATGAAGAGTTGCATAATACTAAATTGCATTCTTTTTTCTTTTATTCTACAGGAACCGTAGAAATAGAGAATTATCCATCTTGGAAGCTATAGAAAATGGAGCTAAGACATTATTCGACATAGTTGCCGATGTATATTCGGGGGTTGATCGCAGTCTTTGGTATCATGCTGCATCAAATGTGAGACTTCATGTGGATCATTTGAATCAACAAAATAAGTTGCCGAAGGTAATTTCTTCCACCTTTATGTTACAATTTTTTCCCCTTTCAATGCATGTATGAATGGTTGTACAGGATGGTTCTAGTTTCTCTGTGTATTCATTCAAAGGCCAATAGTCCCTATGCTTTCTTTTCATACTCATAAAGGACTTAGGCAAATTTAAAATAAAAAAAGAAGTTAACGATTCTCAGTTACACTAAAAGGCTTATTATGGACTGTAGGGGATAATAGACATACGGAACTTGTAACAGATGTTTTCTTGAATACATGATTACCTCAGTGTATTTTTTGCCCTGAGCTTCTGATAATCCACATGAAACTGGCTGTATCTACTCACCTGCTCAAGTTATTTACCTTTTTTGTGTGTGAGATTCATACTGTTATGGAATTTTAGCAATTCCTTGTGTCTTGGAAAATTTGGAAACGGCAATGCTGTATAGGATAACAATTAGAAATTAGTGAAATTTTCTAAATTCCATCTATTCCTCGGAGAGTGTGCAGGCCTTCTCTGTAGACACTTTCAATTGCAGTTTGATTGCATTTGCTGAGAAGGTGGGTAAAATTGAGCCCAAGTGAGGAGAGCTGCTGTGTCTGGCACATTCGCCCACTACATCTCTTAGGTCGGACCCCTTCCCTTGAAATTCTCCATAGTCATTCAACTATGTGGACCTTATACTATGAAATATCACTCTTGTAATCTGAGAAATAAAAGATTGCTTGCAATGTAGATGCATACTTCGTCGCTACCATGTCGCTACTTGTGATGAATGATGTTGAAGTGTTGCCATGTCGTATGAAATGAAACTAGTACTCTTGATCTTGAACCCCCCACAGTGAGATAATCTTCCACTGAATAGAATGGCACAATTATTGAACCAACTCTCTCAGATTAATATGTTTTGATGATTATGAAACATCTTGCTATTTTGTATCCGAGTTAATTGTGTTGAGCTGTTGTGCTAGGGTTTGGACCTAAATGGTGTTTTTGGACGCGTCAAACTATGATCACTTAATCTCAACAGTGCCGGTTTGAGGAGCTCTCTCTTCCCCGATAATAATTTATTTACTTTCATTTAGAAATTCATCAATGTATTCAGTTAGAGATTCTACATGTTGATATTGTATGAATAAAATTCCTTCAGAGAACATGGAAACACAGGTATATAGAAGAAATTTATATCGTTTTCTTTATCCAGAAGCATAGTTTTAAAATCTTTCCTTTGCTCTCTGGTTTTCACCCCTCTTCTAATCTTCTTTGTTTTTTCTTAGTTTTGCCTAATATGTCATGTGCTAAGCTTCTCTTTTTTTCTCCCTCTCTCTCCTAATAATTTATTCCAAATTTCACATTGAACAAACCTCTAGCATGGTAAATGCTTCGGCCTTCACCGATTTCACTGTCCAACACATGATATTCTTGATCCTCTCCCTGCTTTATTCACGCATGGGAGTGTGTGAGGGATCCAGAGCCACAACATCCATACCTTTCAATCAGTAACACCCCACAGCCAATAGCAGTAAATCAATCCCAACTTTTCCTTCATTTCTCATAAAATCAGGTATGTCTTGAAATTCACGCTTCTAATCCTCCCAGTTCTGGCATTTCCCATGTGCTCAAGCAACATTTACCTTGCTCTTTTTTTAACGTCTCGGGCCTTCCCAAATTCTCCGATCACGCTGTCTTGGTTTAAAGGTTTAAAAACATCGCTGATTTGAATAAAAGCAAATCAAACCATTTTCAAGGTGGTACAAGTTTTAAGCTAGAGACAGGGAGGTAGGGAGGGAAATGAAGCAGTGTAAGATCACTGTGTTTCTAAAAGACCTGTCCATACGTTTTAGAAAAGAAGTAAGAGAAGGCAGTCTTCAAGCTACAACCACTGTAGTTTTATGTTTGTCAATGGTTTCATTTGTTGTGATTCTTGCAATGTTTATAAATAATAATGTCAAGAAATATCTGTTATCCGAAGATTATTCTTACTATCAGTTGGCTACTTTTACCCCTCTATCATCTGGGTCTCCATGTCCATATTTTCTTTGCAACTCTTTTTTATCTCCTCCTTCCTTGCAACCATCGCAATTTCCAATCACAAGCTTGAGAGACTGGGTAACTCCAAAGGAACTGTGTCATTCTATGAATGACAAGGAGCTATTATGGCGAGCCTCAATGGTGCCACATATTGATGAATACCCTTACAATCGTACACCAAAGGTTGCATTCATGTTCTTGACCAGAGGGAGTCTGCCTTTGGCCCCACTTTGGGAAATGTTCTTCAAGGGACACGAAGGTCTCTACTCAATCTACCTCCACAAGTCACCGGAATTCACAAATCGACACCCTGAATCATCAGTCTTCTACCAGCGTCAGATACCAAGCAAGGTCAGAACTCATAAATTTATTCTTGCTTTCAGTTCGTATATGTATTGACAGGCAAAACTTGGCCTCCCAATGGAAGTAGAAGAATATTGTAGGCTTTAATTTTTTTGATATGCATATCCAGTGCATTTAAAGTGTTTCTTGCAGCCAGCTGAATGGGGGAGAGCAACTATGATAGATGCTGAGAGACGTTTATTGGCCAATGCTCTACTCGATTTCTCCAATGAAAGATTTGTACTGCTCTCCGAGACTTGCATTCCAGTATTCAATTTCAGCACAATCTACAACTACCTTATGAACTCAAACCAAAGCTTCCTAGGTTCATTTGATGACCCAAGACACATGGGGCGTGGTCGATACAACAAGAGAATGCGGCCAACCGTGACATTATCTGATTGGCGTAAAGGTTCCCAGTGGTTTGAAGCTCACCGCAAGGTTGCGATCGAGATGATATCTGATGTGAAATACTATCCTGTTTTTAGAGATCATTGCAGGCCTCCGTGTTACATGGATGAGCACTACTTCCCAACTCTAGTAACCAAAATTTCCCCTGAGCTGAACTCAAATAGGAGCATCACATGGGTTGATTGGTCTGGTGGTGGATCTCACCCCGCAAGATTTGTGAGAAAGGATGTCTCTGAAGCATTCTTGAATCAGATCAGGAATGGGTTTAATTGTACATATAACGGTGGCATCACCACAGTTTGCTTCCTTTTTGCAAGGAAGTTTCATCCAAGTACTCTAGACCCTTTGCTAAGGATAGCTCCAGGATTGCTTGGTTTTCGCTCTTAATTAGAAACCTCAAGATGTCTAGCTATTTTAAGAGCAATTAATACAATTCGATCAAGCAGCAAAACTAGTGAGATGATTTTAATTATAACAAAATGACGAATAAAATGACTCCTCAGTGACAAAGATAATTACAGTTACATATATAGGATTCGGATTACACAGGAACCAAAAAAATGGTTGTATTTCAGATTTTACCATGGTTATACCTTGTTTTCCTCGGTCAGAGGGTTACTACCATTATCCTCATACCCAACCTGGTCTTTTACATTGATTTTCTTCTTCTTCTTTTTACCATGGTTGTATTTCAGATTCTCACATCCTGAGGGACCCGTCATTTATATTTTCGGGGAGAACTTCTTGTTTGGATTTGAAGTTCAGATTTCAGAAGACCACTTCAGCTGAATGACGTTCGAAGGCTGCCCATTTCTCAACTCGCAAGTTACTCGCCGGCTATTTCAATGAAAGCTTTTGGGCCAGTTGAAATGGGCTGCCATGGCTGTTCGAGGTTTAAGAGAATATTAAGGCTTGATTTTGTGGCCCATTACCATTAATAAAATATGGTTTAAACTTGTAAGAGTGACTTTGTTTTGTTCTTGCCGTAGTGTTTTCATGAAAATTGATTTTTTATTATTTTAAATTAATTTTTTTAGTGTTTTTGAATTTTTTTTAATATGGTGGTGTCAAAAATAAATTTAAAAAAATAAAAAAATAAATTATTTTAATATATTTTTAAATTAAAAACAACTGCTATTACCACAATGTAAAATAAATTTTTTTGATATAATTATAGAGTGATAGAGAATTTCATTAAGAATTCAAATGGGACAAGTAAGAAACTAATTTACGTAGTTATTTGTGTCTGAACTTATTCTAGTTATTTCCATTCTCAAAGAAATCAAAATCATTAATATTTAATAAAAGGGGAAGTTTCGTTGTAGATAACTATTAATGATAGTGATAATTTTAAGAAAGATGGTGATGGGCGCGGCGGTGAGAATATTCATCCCGTCATGGACAATATAAAATCTCTGTTCCAATTAAATTAGAAATAAGGGCTATTATTTTTCTTTGTTTTCCTTCCCTTTTTCTTCTCAAGAATCTTCCTACAAGAACTATTAAATGGAGGAACACGTGATTTCTTAAACCAACCGCGCTGTGCTGATGCATTCCGGTGGCCGCTCCATGATGTTAGGAGTGATTTAGGGTTTAATATTCTTTCTTGAACGGTCAGCATGCAACGCTGGCAATGATTTCTTAGTCAATTGAATGAATAATAAAATTAATTCTCTTGGTCTGGTCCCTGTAGGGTGGCCAACTCTCCCATGGCAGCCCTTCACTGATTACCAACAACTCAGAAGACGTGTATGTTGAGCCAACTTGTGAAGAACCTTCCTTCCATGCAAATGTATTAACTGGCGGGCCGTCGGCCTCTCATTCTTAGTTGCCAACGCTGTGCTGCTAAAATTATTCTTCAAAGTCAAAAGGGCCTTTAGCTTTCCAAATTCAGACAAGGTCAGAGTTGGTAACTAGCTAGCACACATATGTTACTTTAATTGCCCCTAGCAACTTATTCATTTCGAAGAAAAAAAGAAAAAAAATAGAAGAGAGAAGGTATAATGCTAATTCTATATATTATATATTTTAAATAAATAAATAAATAAATAAATTATTGAACGAAGAAAATCAACTTATTCAAGGCATGAGATTTTCTATAAATGAGCTAAGAAAAAAAAAAAAAAACTAGCTGTATCTTGTGGAGACAAAAACAGCTTGCTTCTGAATTATTCCACGTGGTTTCTTTTTTTAATGTTTGAACACGATGGATTCCCTGTTGAAACAGAGAAAAAGTCGTAATTTTCGTTATTAAAAAAAAAAAAAAGAAGTCGTGATTTTAAAACAATGAACCAGAAAGCCACCGTCATGAAATGGGGTCGCCCCACAAATTTAAGCCAACGGCATCTCATCTTCTGATTTCCACACCACTCTCTAGAGATTTCCCGTCTCTCCTTCTCTCTCCCTCTCTCAAAAGTCATCAAAATTGTCATTTCTTCCTTGAAATTCTCCATTAAATATGCTTGATCGCCTTTGCTTTAAGAAGTTCCCCATCTATCTTTGCATGCATATATATGTATATGTAATAGTTAGCGTCTCGTATTAATTTCTTTTTATTAGCTTTTAATTTACACAAACTTCTAACAAACAACTCTAGTCTTATCGTCGCATCTATCTGTGTGTTTGGTGGTCATCAATCCCTTCTAGCACTGCTTACAACAAACGTTTGTTTGACAGTAGTATCATTTATTCTTAAGATATCATCATTTTTTCCAACTGACATCTCTTGTGCTCGAAGGAAAGAACTGCTTATTGGATCAATAAAAGAATAATCCTGAAGCCTTCGCTAGCAAGACTACCACTATCCCCTACTTTAGTTCTTTCGAGTTATTGAACTCTTTCCTTTCACATATCAAATTAAAGCAACCAATTACCATGAAGGGTCAAACTCAAAACCAGAATCTGGTCACTACATTTACAAAGCTGTTCAATGCCCAGTTGCAACTCATCAATGTCCTTTCTCTCTTCTTTTTATTTGGCTGTGGTCTTGCCACCGGAGTCATTCTTAGTTCCTATCTCAACAACATATCATTCAATCTGCAAGTCAGTCATTTCTCTTTTTCTACCACTACCACAACAGCATCGCCAACATTCAAGCTGCCTCCTCGCGTAGGCTTGAAAGAATATCTGAAGGTGCCTGATGTTAAGCATGATATGGATGAAAAGGAATTGCTGTGGAGAGCTTCCGTGACTCCAAACATACGTGAGTTTCCATTTGATAGAGTTCCGAAGGTTGCTTTTATGTTTTTGACGAAGGGGCCAGTTTTGATGGCTCCACTGTGGGAGAAATTCTTCAAGGGACATGATGGGTTGTACTCAATTTATGTGCATTCAAGTCCATCTTACAATGAATCAGAGCCCGAAAGTCCTGTGTTTCATGGCAGAAGAATTCCCAGCAAGGTTAGTTAATTTATCGCATAATTTCGTGTGGCTTAATCATGTGAATTTAGCATTTCTTATCCTATTGTTTTGATCCTTAGCAATATCCATGTCCTACATCTATTGCACAAATCATTAATTAAGATTGATATATTTTTTTTCTTAATAGCAATACTTGATTGATTAAAGCCCTTTGGATTTCTATCAAAAAAGAAAAGGATTAGAAGCCTTGGGATATATATATATATATATATATATATATATATATCCATGTCCTACCTAGGTTGTTTCCTAGAAGAGATAAAATGAATGCCTTTTGTATCACACAGTAGACCGGAGATCAATAGAGATCCATTTCTCCACTCAATGCAGGTGTATGAGAAATTGCCATTTAGCTAAAAAAAAAAGGAGGTCATGCCAATCTCAACCACCGCTCCTCTCTAAACAAAATCTCTACCGCCACATATATGTACTCGTTTACATATCAAATTTAGCACAGTAATAAATAAGCACGCGCACACAGCATGTACATTAAGGTTCTATATATGATGACCCATTCCTAGCCATTTTAAGTTGAAGTGGAATTTGTTCAGAGACATGTTGTTTGTTGTCCATGGGATTCATGAAGGTCTTGACATAAGAAAATTAATGAAGGTCTAAAAGATCTAATCAACAGAAAAACAGCGTAAAAGAAAGATCTAGTTGTCTGCGTGAATTATTAGACTGCCTTTTCTTGATATTCTATAGCACAGTTTCTACGGTTCTTTTTTGTTAATTATGGTTGCTCAATTTCCTGCTTACGTGCCATGATGCAGGTTGTTGAATGGGGAAATGCAAACATGATTGAAGCTGAAAGACGACTATTAGCCAATGCACTCCTTGACATTGCTAACCAACGTTTTGTTCTCCTCTCGGAATCATGCATTCCACTCTTTAACTTCTCCACTGTCTACACTTACCTAATGAACTCAACCAAAAGTCATGTGGAGTCCTATGTCTTAGAAGGTCCAGTAGGTAATGGCCGATATAGTCCACGGATGAGACCTGGGATCAAAATCGACCAATGGAGGAAAGGCTCACAGTGGTTCGAAATAGATCGAGACCTTGCCACTGAAATTGTCTCGGACCGAAAATATTTTCCCTTATTCCAAAAGTACTGCACGGGACAATGTTATGCTGATGAGCATTACTTACCAACATTTGTGACTATGAAGCATTCGAAAAGGAATTCAAATAGGACTTTGACTTGGGTTGACTGGTCCAGAGGTGGGCCTCATCCTGCTAAGTTCTTAAGGACAGAGGTGACCATTGAGTTTTTGGAGAGGATGAGAAGTGGCAGCAAATGTGTGTATAATGGGAATCACACCAACACTTGTTTCTTGTTTGCAAGGAAATTCTGGCCTAATGCTCTAGATAGGCTATTGAGGTTTGCTCCCAAAATCATGCATTTCAACTCATAGGTTTACAGAATAGTTTCATTCTTTATTCATTTGTATAAATATTGCATATTCCCTCTCGAAGAGATTGGAGTTTACAGCTCTATGATTCTTTATTCCTTCATGTTACAAGATATAAAACATGGAAATTTTTAGGTTTTTCCCTTGCATGTATTTACATGTGCTCCGCTTCAATAATATTAATCCTAATTAATAGAAGCACTAATTTTATTTCTGTTGCTCTGATTTTGTTACTAATTCAGTGTTCTTTTGATGAACATTGTCGATACCATATAGCAGCAATGGTGAAAGCAAAGCCTGTCGTCATGGTTCGCGCAGTAAAAAAGGACAGTAAAAATCTATCAGAAATTCATAATCATCTGCTAATTTGTTTTTTGAATGTTTCTAATTAAATCACAGTCTAATTGATGATTACTGGTTAAGTTTACCGAAGCCTGGGTACTCAGAGCATTCCCCTGCTGCTGCTGCTCTTTTCTCTTCATGCTTTCACAACAAATGCATTCATTCATTTTTGGAAAAATTAACATGAAAATGACTACCATCTCCAAGATTTCATCACATGTTCAAGAGGGCATGTTGACTGTAACATAAACAGTTGTGTTTAGGCCCTTGGGGGCCAAAATGGCTGGCAACCCAAATTTATTCATGATGAGGGGTGGGGAAAGGGCATTTAAAAAGCCCTGACAATCAATATTTTTATCTTGCTGCTTTGCAAAATCCAGCTCTAAAAATTTAGAGTCCTAGATGCAACCAAATAATGCCTGCCCCATGCGTCTACTACCAATTGATTCCATTCGATCCTGTAGGCTTACCTTCAGGTCTGAAATGCAGTTTTCAAACCAAGCCCTCATACCATTAGCAGAAAAGAATGGTTAAATTGAAGTGCACATTCCACAATGATTAAAAATTAAGATTCCATGGCCCAAAGAAGAAGTAAAGAGATTCTGTCCAGGATATAACAATTAAATACTCCCATTCATGAATATTTTATGCAGATGAACATGGCAATCGCCTCAAGATAAGAGGCCACTAGTGATAAAAGAAATGTAGGGGGATTGGCCATCCCTGTCTAAGTGATCAATTTCATGATTACGAGAACATCATTGGTAGAACAAATTTCATCAACTCTTTGCCGATCTTTTAGCATAAACGGCCAAAAGAGAAACATATCCTCCGATTCATTGAATCTAACAAAAAAACATAACAAGGCAAAACTCAATAATGCAGGAAAATTAAACCCTCCATGATTTACATCAAACCCCAGTACTCTTAGTTTATAACTGAATAAACTGCCCTTCTCCTTCTGCGACAAATTGTTCAATCACTGGCCAGCTCCACTAGTCTCTTCGGACAAGCAAGGAGAATCAGAAACAGAGTCAAAGGTGTCGTGACATGGAGACATTTCGACCCCGCGTATCTCCTCAATCATCCTAACCACGTGGCCCATCCTAGGCCGATGATCAGGAGATGGAGTTGTACAAGCCAATGCAATTTGAAGTAGGCCCACCATCTCCTCCTCAATATCCTTATACCTCATCAGCTCCAAATCAAACACCTCAGCCGTCCACTCCTCCCTCACCACAGATTGGACCCACCTTGGCAAGTCCACAGGCCCACCATACCCATTTCCAGGCCCAGCACCACAATCCACTATAGAAGGGCATTTCCCTGTTAAAATCTCCAATAGCAAAACCCCAAAGGAGTACACGTCAGATTTTTGGGTCTGTTTTCGACCGTCAGATGTTGCTTCGGGAGCGCGGTAGCCATTGGATCTTGGGGCAGAATTAGTAGAAGATGCAAAGAGAGTGAGCCCAAAATCTGAGACACGGGCATTGCCTGCCTTGTCTAAAAGGATGTTTGTGGATTTGATGTTACCATGGACGAGTTTAAGAGCTTTGCATGAGTTGTGCATAAATGCTAACCCACGGGCTGCTCCAGCTGCTATTTTTAGCCTAGTAGTCCAGTCCAGTGGGGTTCTTCCTGGTCCTCTGTTACCTGTCGGGATACATAATTAGGCATATTTTCCCACAAATTTAATAATTTTACACTAAACAACAAGAGTTGGGTTGTGTATCAAGGGTGTCTCCCTCATGTAATGTCACCATCAGATGTTTGAGATAAGAATCCCGAACAATTTGGGTCCAAGAGTATCTTAAAATTGGCTTGATCTAAACCACCGACCCAATAGTGACATTAGGTCATGGTTATGATGTGATTAAAGAGCCTAAAATAAGAGAAATCATTGCCCCGTTAACCTATACTCACACACTAGATTCTTGAGTCACCCTAAAACACACTAGTATAGCTTGGCTAATGCCTAATGAGGTTAATTTTTGGTCTTACATTCGCTGGAAAAGGAAACAGACCAAAAGTAAAAGGATTGTCGAGAAAACACAATTATCTGTAGTGTTGTCCACTCCTGCTATATCCCAAATCACGATCAAGCTCATAAGCTAAACTTTTCTGTCAAATATTTATAACTGCTCCCTTGTCCGTCATGAATAATGGCAATAACAGTAACTATGCATGGACCCCACCCCAAATACACCTTACTATTCAGGGGCGAGAGCCAGCCTTGCAACCATTGGATTTACTACCAAGAAAGAAAGAATTCATCAAAACTACTCGACTGAGGTCTGCTTCCAATGCAGTGGCAGCACAAGCACAACAGCATATCAGGCCCCATACTATCAGCAGCCAGATGTCCAATTCCATAAAAAACAAAGCGAAAAAATTCAGAGGGGCCCGCTAAAAACCAACCTATACCTACTAAAACCTACCCCGCGTGTTGGACTCCTCCGGCTGCACTCTCCCTTCCCACTAGGGCATGATCCCAGAATAATTTGTAATTTTTTCATGGTCCACAATCTAAAGCAGTTCCTAGAGCCCCAAACAATCAAGAACGATCATCAAAAGAATCTAAACAATAAAAGAAAAATAGCAGCTAAAGAAAGGAAACAGAGAAACCGAAACGATATGGTAATGGAAACACACAGAAAATTGAGCAAAAACGTAATGCAACGTACCATGAAGAAGCCAAAACAAGCTCCCATTTGGCATGTAATCATAGACCAGCAACTTCTCTTCTCTAGCGAAGTAATAAGACTTAAAACTAACCAAATTAGGATGTCTTAATCTCCCTAAAACCTCCATATGTTGCTCCAACTCTCTTTTCCCTCCAACATTAGCATCCTTAAGCCTTTTCACTGCCACCACATTCCCATCATCAAGGACTGCTTTGTATGCGGTTCCAAACCCGCCTTTCCCTAACATCTCTGCTGAAGCTCTAAGTAAATCTTCAAGCTCAAACCTTTCCACCCCTTCAAAGAACACCATCCTTCCCCTCTCAAAGCCCGGCTGGTTCGGGTAAGGGCTCGAAGAGTAAACAATCTTCTCGGTTTCTAACAGCTTTGAGCCCTTCCCATTTCGCATTTTGGCTGCGTAGTTGCGCCAGAAGTAACAGTAGAGAAGGAGAGAAACCACGGCAAGAATTAAAATATCCCCTAATATAATGGCTATTAGGGCTAATGGGCTTATTTTGGTTGATGTTTTGCTGATTTTGTGGTTAGTGTTTATTGGTTTGTTTGGTGCTACTACTGAGCTTGGTGTTGAAGAAACTATGCTTGTTGGGTTAGTTCCAGGCAACAATGGAGACGCTATAGCCCCATCGGATCCGGGTCTTGTCGGGTCGGAAGCTAAACTTTTACAAGCCTGTAACGGGGATCCACAAAGACCAGCAGGGAGGCTTTGAGCGAAAGCGGATTCAGGGAAACCCGATAAAGATTTGGGTATTTCACCGGATACCCGGTTATTAGAAACGTTAAAGTCTTGCAAGCTTGGTAAATTCAAGCTAGAAATGGACCCGGTAAACTGATTCTCTTCAAGCCTTAAAGTCAACAGATGAGTCAAACGGTTGACAATCACCGGAATGTTACTGGAGAAGTTGTTGTGAGACAGATCCAAACGGTAGAGTCTAGAAAGAGGGAGGACAGAAACAGGGAAGGTACCAGAGAAGTGATTGTGAGATAAAAAGAGAAGCTTTAACGCACTGAGGTTAGAGATGTTTTGAGGTATGGGACCTGAAAGATTGTTTCTTTTGAGGCTTAAGACTCGAAGCTGAGTGAGAGAGGTTAAGGGCTGCAAAGAGCTGCCTTGAAGGTTAAGGTTTTCGAGGACAAGACGAGATACTCGGTCGTTGAGACAAGCAATGCCCATCCAGGTACATGGGTTGGTGCTGGAGTTCCAGTCTTGGAGCTTGTTATCTGTGTCTGACAAGGTTTTGAATTGCAGAAGAGGTTCTGAATCTGGGTTGGAAGAAGCTTGGAGAAGAGAGAAATGAAGAGATATTAAGAAGAAAGTTGTCATGTATGGAAATAGAAAAATGGGATTTGCTAGTGCCATTGTTGAGGATCTGCAAGAGCAGAGAGAGTAGGGAGCAAGTGAAGGGAGTGAGGAGGATTGCTTGTAGCTTGTAAGGGAGACAGGTGAGAGTTGAGGGTGTGATTAATGGAGAGGTGAAGGGGTTACCTCCTTAAGTAAATGACAAGTAAATTAAATTACTAATAATTAACAATCTTCATTTCTACTAGAGATGATTTGAGGTGGATGGAACAAACAAGCAGAGTGAACTGAAAGGCATGTAACGGATGTACTGCAGGGTTAATTTTGATTGAAAAGACTTCACTGCACTTCTATTCCTATTAGAGTAACGCTCTGGAGTTAATTTTTGTAAATTAATTTTATTAATTATACTTGAAGCCAGTTACAATGGCTAAACTGGAGTAACTACTTACTAATTATTCTTATTAATGTTGAAGTTTGTAGAATCCCTTTTGATTTTTAAGCTAATATTTTAGTGTTTGCAAGTGTGATATCTTCTATTTTTGAATGTTTTTTTAATAGTGTGTTTTATTTAAAAACATCAAATTCATATTTTTCTTAGTTTTTTTTGTATTTTAATATGTTATTGTTAAAAATATTAAAAAAAATCTGAAAAGTTATTATTTTAATATATTTTTCAATTAAAAAATATTTTTAAAAACCATCATGCACTATAAAAACAAAAATATATATAGAATGATTGAAATTTAAGATTACACAAATAGATCACGTTGTGATTTTTATATTTAAATATTAAAATTAATCAATATATAAATATACCACCTTGTTAATAAAACCAATAAAATAAAAATAAATAGATTGGAAGACCTGAGCTAAATCCTCATTTCTCCCGTCTAAATCAATATCTTGCCGTTAAACAATAAGCAATCATGGTAAAAAGCCCTGATTTTGTATTGTTATGATTTATTAATCGTTATCTTCCGTAATCCGTACCTACAAGATATCCTGACACGCGTGGCTTTTACCTTTCCAGTATTACTACTTACTGGCGTACGTTTTCTGTTTGTTTTGCGTGTAAAAAATGTTTTTAAGAATTATTAAAAAGCTTTATTTGCTTTAAATTAAAACAATTCTTATAATTTTATATTATTTTTTATGTGATAATATAAAAAATATTTAAAAAATAATAATTTTAAATCTTTTCAAAATAAAAAAAATACTTTAAAAATAACTATTTATCATAGCAGGCATGAAATCACTAAAATTAACCCCCTTTATATTGTATTTCAAATGACAGTGGGGTAAATTTTGAAAAAAAATTGTTTAAAATTAATTTTTATTATGCTTTTAAATTATTTTAATATATTAATATCAAAAATAATTATTTTTATATATTTTTAAATAAAAAATATTTTAAAAAATAATTACACTACACCATCTTAAACACCCTAATTTTTTTTTTTTAATTCTAACTGGCTAGTAGCCTAGTAGAGTAGAGGGAGCTCTCAACTTTTTGACTTGTCCGTATTATCCAGCAAGTAAATTACCAATTTGCTGTGGACATATACAGCTTTTGACAGACAAGACAGGAATTATTTGGTTCATCTTTTTGTTTAACTTGTTAGCATCAATGCATGTCTTCTTTTGAAGTCATGAGATTATGGCAGAAAGGTAGGGGTAATATTGTGATTTCGATTCAAAAAGGGCACAAGTTCAGTTAGCAGCGGCACGAATAAAGAGCGCAGCTTTGGCTTGGCTTTGGTTTTCGAATTTGTTGCCATTTTAAGCTTTTGCTTTTGCTTTCGCTTTTCATCTTTTTCGCAAAAAACCGGTCTGCTGGTCATCTCTTGCTTAGACCACGGGTTTCTACTTTTTAGTCTATACTTCCTGCCACGTGGTGCATTAACGACTGGCTACTTTGTATATCGACTAAGGTATTGTTTGGCATTGTATTTTAAAATTTTTTATTTTTTATTTTACTCTAAATTATTATATTTTGGATGTTTTCAGATGATATTTTGATGTACTAGAGTCAAAAATAACTTTTAAAAAATAAAAAAAATATTATTTTAATGTATTTTGAAATGAGAAACACTTTGAAAAACAACCGCAACCATGCTCTAAACACGCTAAATACATCTCTTCCACTTTACAAGCATGCAGTATCGTGGTAGGAAGCTTGAATTTAATTTAATGAGATTTATTACTTGTTTTATTTTTAAAAAAGTGATTTTTTTTTAAAAAATATTTTTCAGACTGAAAAATATAAGGCTTAGAGAAGGAAAGGTGTTTTTTTCTTTTAAATTTGAGACAACATCTTTCATTTTGCATGTTATATGTCGTTGTTAATCTTTATATTTAGATGTTGCTATTTTAGGCTATTTTAAAGCTTGTTATTCATCACCTCTCGAAAAAGAAAAAACATGAAGTTTTTTGTTTATCGATGTTTGTATGGTTAAAATTCTTTGTTATTCTTTTTTATTGCATGTTATCGCTTTTTACTAATGATAAAGGTGTTATTAGATCAATTTTGGTATGCTAAGAACAAGTCTCCTTTCAATTGAATCTTCGACATGTCATGTACACTGACTAATATATTTACAATACAATATTTTTTATACCCTTTTAAGAGCTTGAATCTTGGATAATAACGCAGAGAACATACTAAATTATTAAACAAATTGAGTTTCCAGAATCACTCACTGCATGCCAGTCTAGCTTATGCTATTAGAATACTAGCAAACACAAACAAACAGGGCACAATTTGTCTCGGAGACCAGCATTTCTCGCTTTATTATTTGAATATCCGTGTAATCGATAGGAGGAGGCCGTATATTAAAACCACGGTAGACTGGCACACTATTCCTTGCACCTTGCACGAAGCAGGCAGGAATTCATTAATAAAATATTTAATACATGTGCAGTTTGCCGATAGCTTTATTTTCTCATGTCTCCGATGTTGAATGCAATCGATTACTGGCTTTCGTTTTCCAATGCAATCGAGTATAAGAAAATTGGAAGGAGAATTTTGTCTTGGGGTTGGGGATGGACCATGGAGCCTTCGACTTCTACTCAAATTTGCTCGGTAGGGCGCAGCATTTGAGTGGGGCTATAGTAATAATTGATGGAGAGCGTCAAAGGCGTTTGTTTCAGGGGGGCGGTCAACCGGGCTGCAAGGTTGTTCATGAAATTACATTGTTTTTCAGCTCGGTAAAGAAGCTCGTTTCTGGTCCAATGATCAAGACAAGGTTGTAACTCCATTCCAAACCAGGGCGTCGTACGCGGGAGATTGCTAAGGACTTATTTTGGTATTGTCGATGATTTTTTATTCTTTCTTTTCATTTTTTTTTAAAAAAAACTATTTGCTTAAAACGACCGACGGTCAAGTTGCCAAAACTTTAAAGAAGAAACGAAACGAAGTGGTTTTCAAAAAGTTGCAATAATATATATATAATTTGTAACAACCCTAAGATTTATATAAAACTCCGAAGCTAGGCTTGGTGGTATAAAACATAAAGGACAAAGGTGGGCTTAACCATAAACAGCGTTGGGGTTTCGAATTTGAGCTCGACTTAAGCCGAGTTTCACAGGAATACTCACAGGTTTGGCCGGGCCGGCACGTGTTCAGGTATCTACTCAGGGTTTCTATCGAGGGCCAAAGATTCTGGGTTTATTTGTATATGGTGTTTGTATTCTGGGCCTATTGTCCCAGTGTAGATTCTTACTTGCTTTTGCCCAGTTGAGCTATGGATCCACTCTCTTTGTCCGAAAGCAGCAGAACGGCTGTTAGATCAGCTTGATTCACAGAGAGACATCATCTGCTAAGTCCAATTCTTGGTTTCTTGGACTATAAGATAAGCATTGTTTCTCAAAGAACCTATAATAATGCTAGAAATAATTAATTTTTTTCCCACTAAGAATGATTTCAAGTCCATTTGGGAATAAGCAAATTGAATGAAAAGGCAGAGCATTTCTTAAGTGTTCAAAACTGTGAAAGATTTTCGATTCCCTTGCAGTCTCTTCCTTCCCTGTAGAAGGTCACTTTATTGAGCTACCTAAGAAATGCAAGAGCTTTATACCCTTGCGCGTGATCTGTATAAAACGTAAAGAGCAGCACATTCCCTTGTAAACTTCTTTCAGCGATTACTACACTTCACCTAGTTTCCCTAGAGTTTAAAGAACGCATGAGAAAGTCATGCCTGCATTTTCCAACTAACCTGATGCGAACTAGCTTGTTGCAGCTTGTATGAAACAAAGAATGCATGAGAAATACCTCTTAATTCCTTTCCTAAATGACTTTGGTCAGCACTTTCCAGGCACTCCTCACAACCATTCATATCCCATTTCATTGAAATCCTTCTCTAGACAGCTTTTCGTAGCCAACATTTTGTACTGTTTGACTGAGTTCCTTTTCCTCTTTCCTGGCACTCCTTACGTTGTATTCATGAAGAATTCAAGCTCTTTTCTGCAGGACAAACGCAACAAAAGAATAATGTGTGCCGTTTGATGCACAAGCAATATGAGATTTTCTGTAATCAACAGTAAATGGTTTGGTGCATAAGTGGAGATCAGCATGATAATGCATAAGTGGAGATCAGCATGATAAGGACTAAGGATTAAAGTTCAGAAATGACTGATCGAAAGAGTAACTCTGAACAGGAGTGAAGCAAAGCAACTGGTATTGAAAAACTCAAAGTCAACTAACCGAAAGGATTGGTTTGAATAAGAGATAGTTTGAATGCAACAATGACTGACGGTAATCTTACAGATAGGTCTATTTCTCTCTCACACAACACCAAAGCGTGGATAGCACAGAAGTCAGCCTCAACATTCTGGACGTGGAAAGGGTAGTTTATGTTAGGGCCAGGACCAGTTTCTAGGCTGACAAGCTTCATATTTTTGGTCTGCCTATAAAATAGATTTACTAAGAATGTTGAAATTACGGACAATAAATCCGACATGTAAGGGTATTTTGTGGAGGGTGATTCCGGCATCCCATGCGCGGACCGGTGGTGTACTAATAATTGCTCATCGGAGGGTAAAGCACACTGAAACACAATATTTTAATGTGGTTCGGCAAAACCGCTTACATCCACGGGAGAAAATCATTGTATTAGAGATAGAGAAAGGGTTACAATACATACATGTACAGGAGGAGAATTACATCCACTCTACTCAACTCATCAACTCATCTTTGCTACTCTTGTAGCTGCTGCAATGGCAGCAAGACTGCTGCCATTGCAGCCCTTTACTTTCTCTCCACACTCTTCACATTCTCACCACTCTCTACTCTAATTTTGCTCTCTCACGTATGCCTCTATTTATAGGCATGAATGGTGCCACCAGCTCCTATTCTTCTTCAACAAAGGTGGCTGCCAACTTCAACTCTTCTTCAACAAAAGTAGCTGCTGCAATTGTCAATGGTTATTGCACATTAATAGCAACTAACTTAATATTTTGAGGATTAACAAGTTGTGGAGACTCATTGGGAATATAGGATTAAAGAAACAGGTAAAAAAAAACAAGAATTTAAAGGTCTATACAGAACATAGGACCAGCATAGTAACCTCTAAACAAGGGACATAACCTGGTAATTTTGAGAGTCAATTGCATTTTATTTACTTGATTTTCATACTCTATATCCATTTGATGTACGATGTTATTTTCAAATTATAAAATATTGATTGCAAATTGAAGTGATGCCTTAATTGGCTTTCACTGCATATTAAAATATATGACATATGCCGCATTATCTCATGAAGTGTTTGCATACGAGGTATGGAATGTATTGTTATTTCTTTCAGTTCTAAAGTCCTAGAATGAGGTGAATTTGAGTTGAAAAGGTCTTACTGCACCAGAAATTACAGGCAATGTTCTCTTGTACGAGAAGATTAGTCAATGGCCAACTGCTCTGTCTTCTATAGGGTGGAAGTGTCTCATATACTGTGACCAATTTGATCAATCTGCAGGCCTGCCATTTACGTTGGCCATCATATTCATATCCAAGTACTAGCCTATCTATGATGTCAGCTGCATTATCGAAAATTAGTCTGTCATTAATCAATAGTAATTAGTACTATCATGCTGTATTACCAGCAAAGAAGAAGGTAGAAAATATAAGCAGTAGGTAGGTATCATACCTGTTATCGCCATGACTCGTTCGAATTTCCCCTCGCTGTCCAGTGAAGAGGTAACGGTTTACAACATCATTAACAATAAATCCAAGTCTCCTTTCAAGTCAATAGTAACCAGAATCAAGACAACTGTCCAAAGTAACAGTCGTTTGTGACACTGGTTAATGTCTTGCACCCTGGAAGACTAGTGGAAACAAGTTGAACTTGGGGAACGAGTAATTATAAAACTAACCCTACTGTTTTAAACGAGGAAGTTAGTTCCTCCCCTTAATTTGCAAAGACTGGATGGCCCGTCACAAAGCTTCTGTGAAAGTCTTGAGCTTGTTAGAGTTGTTAAAATAATGGCAGTCTGAGAAATTTGTATCTATCGAAATTTGATGGAGATGAGGTTCCACTTCTTCCAATGTGGGTGGGAACCACACAGATTTGTTTGGCCATCTTCCTCCATCCTTGCTGTTCAAGTATAATTGCGCTTTAAAATTCAGGTTGATATTCTAACCCTGATCAGCAAATTTAGATCATACACGCATTTCTGATCCATTTGCAAAAATTTTGAGGCCAACGTAACAGAGTTCAAATTTTCACAATGAATTGCTATATGGAAACTATAAAATAACCCGCTCCTTCTCAAAGCATTTGGATTTGGACTATTCAAAACGATGCACGAGGGCAGCGTAAATTAACCCAAGACCCCCCAACGAGGAGCTCTTTTCAACAGTCATTGTGACAGAAAAAATGGACGTGTCTATGTAACCTTGTCCTAGCTTGTCATAAATCTAAGGGAACCTTAGTAGCCCAACCTTGAAAAACCAATGGTCAGTCGTCCTTTACGAAGTTCGGTCTAGAACAGCATTGCTCCTTTTTCCCAGCACCCTTGTGATGTCATGAAAACTCGATAGGAGATTGAATACCCCTCTCCTGCACTAAGGTGATAAAATGGCCACTCCTCTAGGCACAGAGAATATGATAGCATAGCAAGCCTTAAAAATAATCCAACTCTTCAGCTTGATTAGTTTTCACTACTAGCAGAATATCAGCTTTTTTGGAACTCCAAGCAGGTGCTCCTTAAACCAACTCCTCCTTTAAATGCTAAGGCTAATTTTACATTATAGGCACATATTACATTTACATTTGCCGCGCCACCGTACTAAGATTCAAACAACTGCCTGCCCTAGGTAAATGTCGTTTACCAAAAAAAAAAAAAAAGGAAGAAAGAAAGAATGAGTGAGACAGTAAAGAGTTATGCCACTCTGACTCCACTTGGACGTTTTCCTTCCATGGCATCCTTCTTATTACGGCAGTCAGCACAGAGGAAAGGCCCTTGCCAAGGCTTTGAGCTGGTGGAGAAGATAGACCCAGCATGAACCGAGATGCCCTCACTTGGAGCAAGGTCAATTTGACAGACAACACATGTAAAAAGACCAGATGTTGATTGCGACGTGGAATCACCATTCCCTAATCTGGAGAACACATTAAAAATAAGAAGTTGGATGTACAGTAAGAAATTCCCATTCCCAAGTCTGCAGGACACAACTTAAGATGTAGGTAAACATTGAGACAAGCGCAGAGCTTCTACATTTCAAGTATGCATGATAAAACATGGACCAGTAAACAAGGATAACCCCACTGACACGTCAACTGAACAAATTAAACTAGATGTTATGGGGTGTTTTGTTACCCTATATATTTTAGGGTAACAATACAAATTTTTCATGCTCCATAGTAAACTGTGTTTAGAGAGAGATGAAAATTATCAGCATTGACTCAAAGTAAAAACGATTCAAGATATCCAATTGTTTTATATGCCACTGCGCACCAGATTCATCAGAGATGATCAAGGCTTGTGATTTCTCTTATCTGCTATTAATTAAAATTAAATTACCAGGCCACAAATTACAAAAGCCAACTCAAAGAAACTGTTAAAAAACTTGCATTCCTCTTCTAAGTGCTAGGGCTCAAATCTAAATCTAACAAATTCCCATCCCATTGCCACCACTGCCAAGGACTGAAAAGCGTGAGGCTTGCACCTTAAATCACTTTTCTACAATGTTTAAAACACAGATGACCCAAAAAAATATACATACAGATAGAACAAAGAGAAAAAAATCAACTCAGGTCCAAATAATGACAAATTACAACTGGAACAGTTAAGGGTACTTCAAAAAATACATTCACAATTTACAATAAACAACTGGAACTCAAAAGACAAAATCCCCCCGGACTAGTCATATTTCATAGCTCATGTAGGTCAGGAGCAATTGTCCTTTCATAGAGGGAGTGCACATGATACCTCAAAATAAAAAATCACTTGAGTTTGTTTGCTACCGTCAAGGAGTTAACACAGTGATAGCATATAATATGAAACTGATAGATGCCTGTTTCCTCTCCTTCTGCTAAAAACTTACTTTTCATACTATATGATGTATCATGAACAGGACAAAGGTGGAGTATTGCAGGGGGAAATCAATGTGAAAAAATGCATGCAAAAATGGCAGCACTAACCTTTCAGCAAGCATAGCTGACCCTTCTTCAAACAGTTCTTCAACTATACCTATGGCAGAAAGCTTCTTCGATAGCTTACTGGCAGAAAAATGGGATTTCTTCCTAAACAACAAGGCTCTTAGCTTGTTCTGTTTCTTGGGAGGAGTTGAAGGTGGAATTGAATTGTCAGGAGGAATTATGTCAACAACCACGCAGGTTGTATCATCCTTTAGTCCCCTTGTCCTTAATGCTTCCTGAAGAACAACATATAAAATGAAGAAAGCAATTTGAGCATTTGGTATAACACAAGCATTCATTAAAAGCAAGATGCTACTTCAAGTCAGCTTTGCCCATAATATCGACACACGTATTATTTTAAAACTGCATTGGAAATTTGAAGGGCACTCTAATTGAACCAAGACTTGCAAAGGAGAAACACTGCAGAAAAGAATGTTAATCACCTTTACTACTTGTCTGGCAGCAAGTTCAGCTGGTAAACCATGACAAGATTTTGCTGCCATTTCTGAGGATAGAGCATCCCATATGCCATCAGAAGCAATTATAAGCCTCCCACCTGCATTTGATAGCTTTATATGGAATGGAGCAAATTAGAGTTCATGCTAAGGGACAGCACAGACATTAAATATTACTGTACAGGTTTTGCTTTCGGAGAAAGAAAATAATTAAAAGAGTACAATACATCAACAACTAAAAAATACTTAGTAGAAGTAAACTGAAATGATTCTTACTTTCACTTGTTTGACAAATGGAACAGGAACTATAAACTCTCCAACATCCATGTCTCCAATTGACCTAGAAAGGCATAAACCTCCAGGCCAACAGCGAAGTGGACCGATCTGTAGCGTTTAAAGGTTTAGCAAAATATATATACAGATATACCAAAATTATCATCGCCTGAAAGAACATTCATTTAAATGACAAGCAGTGAGACTTTAACAGTTGTAATAAGAATAGCGTGCAAAATCTAAAAGCACCTCACCTCAACACCACCAACAGTGCTAAGCCTTCCAACTACCCCACCACTTGCAGTCACCCTTTTCCTCCTGCAGATATTGTAGAATAGATTATACTTCTGTCAAATATTTAGAATGAATAAGGTCTTGAGAATAGACACATACTCCTCCACGTTCTCTTGAAGTCTGTGATCAACAGTTAAGGAGAAAACAGCACCACCCTGAGCATCTAAAATACAACGCGAGTCCCCAACAGAAGCAACAGTAACAGTCCATCTATCAACTATTACAAACGTTGCTGTGGTACCCGATGTTTCTCCTGAAGAAAGGCACAGCATAGATTTAAACAGAAATTATCAGAGTTACCTAAGTGCACAAAATGGAAACCTAGAAAGGATAAAAAAAAACTGAAGGATCGGGGTAAATAATCCCATGCCTCTGCTCTGGAACTCCTTATCAGTCTTCACAAATCCAGCAACTAAAGCACGGGGTAAAGCCTGAAGCCACTCCTCCCGTCCAAGATCACGAGGAATAGCACCCAAAATATGATTCAACAAATTCTCCCTTGTATATATTGCTGCAGCATTTCCATTGTGCCCATCGAAGATCTGACAGTTAGGAGAGAACAAAGACCATCTTATCGAACAAGAAAGATATAGCAGTAGAAAACACATTCAGGTCTTACAGATACTTTGTTTGTTTCTGAACTCTGTTAAAGCAGATCATTCAAAGTTTTCCACTTTACATACATCACTATAACAGGGACTGGAAAAGGGAAAGTTGTTAAGTTTGAAGCAACCATTGCCCTTGGTCAACAACAGAATAAAACTCTTTGGAATATTAGATCATTAATCAAATAGATAAAATAACAAATGAAAACCCCAACTCCAAAACTTCTTCTAAAGTTGGTTTTACAGAGAAATCAGCACTGAAAAGTAGACAGCATAGAAATATATCACCCAACCCAAAGTTTGGTGCACCGTGTCCTCATACCCACGACAGTGCAAAAGAAACTGCATTCGCCAAGGATTGAAGCAGAGCCTGTTAGTGCATATAGGCAATTTGGTCAATGACCCGATATCCTCACTTAACAAAAAAATACAAAGTATACTTGTTAATTATTTTTTATAAAATATATTTATTTATTATATTTTATGAAATAAAAATTACCCCACTTAACAAAAAGTTCCAAATAAAAATTGCTTAAGACTCTATTTGTCGAATATACATAAAAAAAAATATTTCTTAAATATTTTAAAATATCTCGTTTATAATTTTTTATCCTCTTATTGACTTTAAGCCGCCTCTATATTGAAGATATGATAGGAGTTGAAAGAATAAGAATAAGAATTACCGCAAACACAGAAAATGTTGATGACGAATTCCCTGGTAACCGCTGACAATCCATCTTAATCAGGAAATAATCCTCCCCTTTCCTAGACTGGGCTGCATGACCATATTTGACAATTGGCTTCTCCATCTTCTCGATCCTCATTTCTCTGCTGATCAAAGCAGCAAGAGGCACAAGATTATCACGCCGACGCCTCTCTTCTCCAGAAGCCATTATCTTCCACTCCAAAATCTTAACCACCGGAGTCTGGACCTCAGACCTTCAAGTTACTGGTTTCTTCTGTCTCAAGAGCATATCAAACCCCAAAAATCGAAGTGCTTATGGTTATATCCGGTGCAATCCAACTTAAACATAGCTTCCTTGATATCAATGGTTCTCCTAGAATATATCAAACCCGCCAACCCCGTTCGCATGAAAATTCCAGAACTCAACACTGGAATTAAAAAATTTCAATCAACCGCCAATTTTTGTAACTTGATCTACAGTCATCAGTCAGAGAATAATAGCAAGTTTTAAACTAAGATCAAGCAGAAAATGAACACATCTAAACTAAGCATGCAGTTTAAGGAAGTTGCATTTGTAGTGAACAACCAGCATAACAAAAATAACCATAATCTACAATTAGAAGACCAAAAGCTCTACTGTAAACCTTAAATAGTTAAAACAGTTAAGCAGCAAAAGTGAGCCTAGCTAAAACCGTATGTAACATTGGATTCATAATCTGTTAAAACATAAGCTGCCAGCTCTAGTAAGAGAATGTGAAATTCCAGGAAGAAGCAAGAATGTCTGGTTTGTGTTTCTTAGCAGAGAGAAAAATGCAGATCAGATCAAGACACTAAAGTAGCCAACGCCACAATTACAAGGATATGGAACGTGTTTTGCTGATAAAAAGTGAACTGTAATACCATTAATCTAAAAACCCAAAAATCTTTCAATTAAAGAAGCAAAATCCCATGTTATAAATATAGAAATAAACAAAATAAAAGGTGAAAGATTCAAATAAATTTTAAGTACCAGATCAGCTTCTATACATTTTCCTCTACCAAACAGAGGTAGCTGTTTTTTTTTATAAAAAAAAAAATTCACTTCTTCACCGAAACTTAACTAAGAAAAACAAAAGGGATTGCTTAAAAAGACAACCTTTTCAATTAGTGAAAGAAAAGGGAGAAGCTTTGCTGGCTCTATAAAGCAACCTCTTCACATACCCACATTTCCCTTTCTGTAAAAAATCTATCCTTTTTTGTGCCATCCCACCTTTGTTTTCTTTTCTTTTTTCTCGGGAACAAAAAAAAATAGAAGTTAGAAAGCCAGAATTACAGTCATAAGACCAAATCACACAAACCCAATGAAGTACAATAGTGTTATAAAATTACTAGGAAGTAAGGAGTGTGTGCTTGTTTATCTAACCAAAGATGAAACTTTGGGCTTGGAGCTGGGTGAATAACAGAGGAACAATAAAAATAAAAAATGAGTTCATGCCTTCTTTAGCAAGATGATTTTTCCACTTTCATTGGATTTGATAGGTAAAATGAGCTAAAATGGAACTAGGGCAGCATGCAGTTGATATAGTCTTGATAGTTGAAGGTTGAAGCTAGAAGAAAAGAAGGTAACAAGAACAGCAGATAGATCATTTTTTAGGGTTTTAAATTTTAAATAAATGTTTTTTCTTTCATGAGTGGAACACTGACACGTACTCAAGAGAGTCCAGAAGGAGGTTGCATGTGTTCTGCAGCTATCTATACACAGATGGGGGTGGTGTACGTGTCTTAATTTGGCAATAATTGTAATTTTTATTTATTTAAGTGTTCCCTATTGTTTTTTAATTTAGTGTCTATATTAATTTATATATTTTTTAATTAATTTTATAAATATTAAAATTAATGATTATATAAATTTTTAACAATCTTAAAATTTATAAAACTTAAAATATAATATTTATAAAATAAATTTAAAATCTAACCAAATAAATAACATCCTTTAAAATTATTTAGGCGTTACTTGGCCCGGTACTGGTGGAAGACTACCTTTACAAAAAAAAAATTATGTGGTTGGACTGTTCTTGGATGTCAAATCTTTGGATTAATGGATGGGTTATTCGCCGGAGTCATCAATTTAGGCGCCGTTTGGAAATATGCTTAGACCGCGTTTCAAAAAAATAATTTTAAAATAATAATAATATTTTTAAATCAATCTAATTTATTAATATTAAAAATAATTTTTTAAAAATATATATTTTTTAATATATTTTTAAGTAAAAAAATTCTTTAAAAATAATCATTATCATATTTTTATACACTTTTTTATTATCACTGTAATATTTAAATGTTTACTAATATAAAAGATAATATTATAGTTTTTTTTCTATTTTATTTTTAAAAACTTTAATTTATAACTTTTCAAGAGCAACAACCATAACTAATACATGACAGAAAACTTCAAGAAAATTACTAATCATTAAATCCTGATCTCGACGTGAGATCTGATAATGGATCTCACTAATCTAGCCATTCACGTATATTCTTGATTTTTTTTTTTATTAATATTTAGCATCATTTGTAGCCAGTGTTTTTTTTTTTAATCTCCAAAGGTGGACTTTGACGGTCTCAGCTTCTTATAGTGAATGGTCCAGGCAACAATCGTAATAAGGCGCGAGAAATGAAGGATGACGCTAGCTAGCTAGCAATTAATCGAGAAATATATGAGATAAACGTGATGGTCAATAGTGAACACACCTGGTCTTGGGTGGTAAATAAAAACTAATTAATAGTGCATTTGGCAAAACTTTAAAATTATGATTTTTAATTTGAGTTATTTTTTATAAGTAGTTTATGACAAAGATAGTTAAATTATAAATATGTTTGATAAATAATGATTGAAATCATTTTTTAAAAGCTAATCATTTTTATTCAAATCAAAATTAATCTTAATCAATCATGCTTATAAATCTTTTTAATCAAAAGTAAAAAAGTAAATTAAATTAAATTAAAATTTGTAGTGAAAAAAAATAGAAGGAAAAATTTGTTTTTTTTTTAAAAAAAAATAGCATCTCGGATTTGTCTACTACTCTGTCCATAGTAAACACGAGATCTCAGGTTTGCCCATGCTCACCAGTCACCACAGTTACTTACCAAGGCAATGTGAACATGCAGTCCAAGCAAGTCGAGGAGGAATTAAGACAACAAATATGAAAATATAAGAACTTGATATTGGTTTTTTAAGCCAAAGGGATTGATTAACTAGTTAACTAAAAAATACAAGAATCAAACAACAATTTACCCCAGATCATTTTATTCTAAAAAAAAGGAATTAATTAATATCAGGCCACCCAGAGTCTCCTGTAAGAGAAATTAAAACCATATATAAAAAAAAAAACAGAGGAATCAGATCATCCACGCAATCCAAATTCACTCACTATTCATTCCAAAAAGAAACCAACATCCTTGTCTCGAGCCATGTGATTAGCCGGCCTGCATGTGGTCTTGCTAGGACTACTTTCCTTGTAAATTACTAGAGGCCATAGTTTAGGCATGAAGGGCTATCGAAATGAAGGAAATGGAGGCAGCATTGATGCATAGGATTGCCGTAAAAAGATGCTAGCTTCATTTCAAATCTCAATTGCTTGACAAATAGTAATCCGTAAAATCATGTTCTTGGTCAAGAGGAGCACCCTCTCTCTCTGGAGGGGAGTGGCAGCATTAATGGCCAAGCATGCACTCCTTGCTATGTTCAATAACATTAATGGTTTTTGAACCCATACGACTTAGCCCCTCATGATTGGAAACCTATAATTCAGTCCTTTGACTATTGTTGACTAATGCTCCATTGAAACATTTGTTGTTGTTGTTGTTTTTTAAAATTTTAAGTTACCCTTTGACCTATGTAATTAAAAACCAACAAAGAAGAAGCTTAGAAAAAAAAACCAAGATGTCTTGACAACGCAATGACTAGCAAAAAAATCAAGAGACTAAGTTAAGAATTTTAAAATGTCGAGGATTAATTTATAAAAACCGGAGAATTATTTACTTATGTTTGAAAATGTAATGATGATTATTTTTTAAAATGTTTTTTGCTTGAAAATATATTAAAATAATATTTTTTTAATTTTAAAAAAATTATTTTGATATCAACATATTAAAATAATCTAAAAATATAAAAAATATTAATTAAAAACAAAATTAAAAAAATCAATTTAAAAAAAAACAATACATTATGCTAGTGTCATATCATCTTTTTTATCTGAAAATACTCATTATATTTATGTTAGTCAAAATTTAGGATATTTCCAAGTATACCTTCGATCGGAGACATACATATGCCATTAACTATAAGCTACGATAAATACAACAAGATTGATTTAGACTCTCATGGGTGAGCTATTTACATAGCTCTCTCGATAGTTTTTTATTTTTTCTAAGCAACTATAAATATGCTACTAGTCATTTGGTAGGAGGACAGCCATGATCCATTGCTCCCCTATGCTACGTAGCAAGTATGGATTTAGCTTTTTTTTCTTTTATTTTCATAAGTAAATATGAATTTTTTTTAATCAAATATCTTGTGTTGTTTTTGAGTTTTTTAAAAAATTAAAAATTTAATTTTTTTATTTATCTTAAATTAATATTTTTTTATTTTCCAGATTATTTTGATATATTAATATTAAAAATAATTATTATAACATTTATAAACAATCGGTGTACGCGTGCAGGCTCCATATTTCGGCTGCAGAAACACAGCATGACAGACATTGTTTTCGTTCCAAATTTGTGATGAACTAATTACAAGAGCTATGTTTTGTATGGGCTATTTAACATGTAATAATGTATACGAGGGCAGTAGTCTAATAGTACGATCACCAGCAAAGATATTTACAGAAATCTGTTTGCACTCAAAAACATAAATTCGTTTCACTGCTGATCATGAACAGCATCTGAGAACGAGCCTTTCTCGCCCCCACAGCCCACATGCCAGGCCTGTTTGCTCCAAGGTAAAAAAAAAAAAGCAACGTTTTAATCTAGGCTCATCAATATACGAGAAGGATGAAGTTTCCCTCGGTTTAAGACACATGTTGTCCCTATAGCTCTTCAAAAGGTTTAATCTGGTCCCTCTACTTGATTTTTTTATTAATTAAATCCTTGCTCTATGATTAATGTAAACCATCTACCTAACACCATGTTTAATTTGGTGATGTTAGTAGTTTTTTTTATTTTCGAAACTATCCTGGATGAGTGACACAAATAAATAAAATACAAAAAGATTAAAAATACAAGAATATATATATATATATATATATATATATATATATTAATTGAGGTTTAAAAAACCACAAAAGGAAAACGTTAGCATAAAGAACGTGATTCTCTATGTTCAGTATGTTTCTATCTTCTTCTTCTTTTTTAAATTGTAATGGTATTTTTAAAACAGCTTACATGTTAATTGAAATTATTTTTTTTCTAAGTAATTTTAATAGCACACCTCTTACATAAGCTTGGCCTATTCAGAAAAAAAATATAAACTAATTGAATGAAAACCTGGTCCTATTTCAGATAAGGACTTGATTTTACTCTTAAATTGTTTGTATTAAATAATTTATTCAAATACTACGCGTGTTTTTACACCTGACACATTTTAGCCTTGACTATTTTTTTAAGAGTGATACGTTGTGGGTTAGATATTTTTTAAAATTTTTTAAAAATATAAAGATGCTAGAAAGTCAATAATTTAATGCATACTAGATAAAAAAAAGTTTAAAATATTAAAATATTGATATATTGGATGATATATTATTTTTAAAAAAATATTGAGATGACGACCTATTAGATTAATTTTTATCAACCATGATTAACCTGCAAAACTCGCAATTCAAGATAAAAGAATGTGATAATCTCATGAAACCTATACCAAGACAAATTGGGAAGGTCAATCATGGTTAATCAAAGATTGGTGGTCAGCGCTAAACCATATGCTATAAATTTTTTAACTAAATATGAAAAAAAAGTCAAGGTAATGTAAGTGCTTTCGAAGAAATAAAAAATTAATTTCGAGACTCGGATCATTGAGTAGCTTGCTTTTTATAAAATCATTTAATTCAATACCATATAAAAAAGGCAACCTTAATTTAACAACAAGAAAGATCAAGAAAACTCGGATAAAGTTTCTAAATATGAGTTAGTTTTCTAAATTTAGAATCCATAAGATTTTAGACTCGGGTTTAACAATTTACCCTTCAAACTATATGAAAACTATGAAAAAAACCAAGATGAAAGTATCAACAAGTCCTTAAATAGTTTTAAGATTTTTTAAACTTAAAGATTACATGATCATTACACTGTGCTTATAAAACGAAAAAATCCAAGAAAAAAAAATCGTAACTCAATTGATTAGATTCTAGATTTGTTCTCTAGAGTTTACTAATTCAAGTCTCAAAAACCTCATGACCACTAGAGGCTTATATGGTCGTTAATTTCAGGGCCTGTAAGATTAGTCGAAATATACATAAATTAATCCGAACATTTACATTAATAATAATAAAAAAAACAAAAATTTAGCCGCATTTAAATAAATTCAATGTGCCAAAAGCACAAAAAAACCAAGCCACCCTAATTAAATCAATAATAACTTATAAATCCCATGAAAAGTCAGCTTTGTCTTTTCTGATAAAATGGTCAAACTTTTCAGTCCTCTATTTCAATGACTAGCAATTTCTCTTTTGAGCTACAATATTTCCCCCCACAAATCTTAGTTTATGTTAATAATAATTAATCAATATAATATAATACAATACAAGAATATACGATGTCTAGATTTTCGTGATGAATCACAAGAGCTTTGTTCAGTAGAACTGTAGAAGACGGAGGAGGTTGTGAAGGAGAGATCGAATCCAACTAATTCAGCTAGAGTCACGGCCGATGACCTCCTTTCGATACTCCAATCATCAAGGAACAAGAGCTTCACTGAAAAGAGACCGAGTCTCAGATACACAAGTGAAGTAGAGGCAGAACCGTAGAAGTGTCGAATGTCGTAGCATGATCACCTGTCCAAAATGAAACGGCAAAGTCGCCGTGACAGAGGGTCGAAGTGTAAATAAAGGTATGTACCATGAAAAATAACACTTCACTGATGGCCAACGAAAAAATTGAGATGCTTCGTGCTCTCCAGAGAAAATTTATAGCTTATATCATTGTAGAATTTTTTTTAATTTTTTTATTTAAAAATATATTAAAATAATATTTATTTTTAAATTTATTTTTAATGATGAAAGTAAGTTTTTTAAAAAGTGTTTTTTAAGAAAAAAAATAACTTTGTTTGGGGTGAGTGTGAGTACAAACCGTTTGACTTGAACAAAAAAATCTAACTAATTTTTTTTTAAAATTTTTTTATAAATGAAATTATAAAAAAATTCCAAAAAGCGTTCAGATCAATTAACTACGGGTATCGTAAATAATTTAGTTAATTTACTCACTCTCCACTGACAGAAAATTAAGGTTCTGATTTCACATAACCAGCTTTCCCATTCAAAACGCAAAACAAAAACAAAAACAAACCCTGAAGTAAAAAGTGTTAATATTCATCCTTCTTTTATGAAAAAAACGAATAAAGTATTCTGGCAAAGACCCAATCTTTTTTTCTCAATCGTTAGTTTGAAAAGAGAAAAAAAAAGAACACTTCCTTGAGGATCCCATTCATTCCCTTCCAAAAATACTTGCCAGAAGGCTAAAAATCGTACCTCTTCAATTCAGTGTTTCTTCCACGTCTAAGAGCAACCGGGTCCAAAAAAATTCAGTCCTAATAAGTTAACAACCCTTCAAAGAGGCCAACCCCACCTCGAAAACATAGCCCTCTCGATCAATGTAATGCAATAGAGTCATAGAGAGAGGGGGCTCGTGTTTTTTCTCTCTTACATATACCTATAGGTATATATATTGATTGATGTAGATATAGATCTGCCATGGTGATTTGGTTTTGTTTTATAGAATTCTTAGAATTGTAGTGAGGTTTCAAAGATGACTGGAGGTGGGGAAGCTTCCCAAAAGCGAAGCCCCAGGGAGTTAGCATGCCATGCTGGTGCTGGTGCCTCCGCAGGTTTGCTTGATAAAGCTCAAGACTTTTGGTTGATAATGTTTTGTTTGTGATTTTAATTTGTGGGTTTTATGTCTAATTCAAGAAATCACAAGAATTTTTGTTTGTTGGTTGGTGCATGCAAGTTTAGGTGATTAAAGATTGGATAATTTCTGCAAGATTATATAGTTGATTCTTCTTGCAGGTGTTATTGCAGCCACGTTTATGTGCCCATTGGATGTGATCAAGACAAGGTTACAAGTCCATGGCTTGCCTCTCAATTCAGGTCAAGGAGGTATGGAAGATTTTGTGCCCTTGAATATAATGTTTTATGGTAATCCTTTGAAAAACTATGAATTGGTCAACTTATAAGCATCTATGGTGCACATTCTGGGGATGTGTTCTGCGATTGAATTGCTTTTTAGATATTTAGACGAGTAAAGACTGCACCTTTTTAAGAAACAGAAGGCTAAATAGCTTTGACAAGGAACCTAATAGGAACATGAACCCTGATTTTTTGTTTATGACTAAACTGAGATAATGAGTGGTAATATTTTTTTACAGGTGCTTGTTTGTTGGTTTATGATAAATTTTTGGTTTTAAGTACTAAGGCAGTCCATAAAGTGTTACGATTATGTCATCTGTTTCAATGGGAAACTTCTAACTTCCTTCCTCCATCTTCTTGACCTTTTCCCCTAAACATGCATGCATTGTCTTCCCTAATTGTCCTACGCAATCATTATTAACTGGTAATTGTGACATTCAGAGTATATTGGATTGCCATCATTCCTTAGATGAACTAGAAAATATGATTATTCTCCAAATACCAGATGGATAGTGCAGTTTCCTTGCTTATTGATTTAAACCCATTCTTGTGCTCTTCCGTGCCCTCTATGCTCAGGTAGTATCATCATCTCAAGTCTTCAACACATTGTCAGAACTGAAGGTTTTAAGGGATTGTATCGTGGGCTCTCCCCAACAATAATGGCACTTCTTCCGAACTGGGCTGTGAGTATTGCCTATGTTGCTTTATAATTTTTGAATTTATAGATAGATGCTTGAAAGACACTAGGGTGCTTACAATGTGATTAGTTGGGCTAAAATGTAATGTCTATGATCTAGGACTTAAAGTGTGGATTTTCTGAATCCACCGTGTCCCAAGCTTGCCTCTTTGGTTCTTCCTTGTGTTCTTGTGGAGAATTTTAATGTTGGGGAATAGGAAATCTGGTTTTATTTTCCAATGAATGGAAAATAATTGTTGACATGTCTGCAGAAAGAAGACAATGATCAATAAGAAGCCATCACCCTATCCATGTTGATTGAAAAATTATATAATGAAAACACCCTCTAAATTCCAGGGCATGAATTATCTCCGGGATTGATCAAAGGGAACTGTGTTAAATTACTTTTTTTTTCTGTCAAGACAAACACATGCAGAACTACCACCTTATGTGCTCTTCACATTTCCTGTAATGACAAATGTGTTCATTTCATTTGTAGGTGTATTTCACAGTTTATGAGCAAATTAAAGGCATCCTTTCAAATGGTTGGTTTTTCTAAGAGTTTCTTACTTGAAAATTATGCGTTGGTCTTCTTTTGAGTTCACATGAGAAACCACGTTCTATTAATAATCTCTCTGAGATTGAAGAATGTCAAGTACTGTTCTTATTTTGATTTATTCTAAAATCTTATGTCTCATATTGTAGAGGATGGGGATAGCCAGCTCTCAGTTGGTGCAAACATGGTAGCTGCTGCTGGTGCTGGGGCTGCAACATCCATTGCAACAAATCCATTGTGGGTTGTGAAAACCAGACTCCAGGTAAGTCAGCATGGTTATGAATCTGATTTCCTCTGAATATGTATACTTGTTAAGATCACAATGGTTCTATAACATGTCAACTATAATTGCTGCCTGCTAAATTGTTGAAGGCTTCTATCAAAACTTCACTGTAGTTTTTGATTTGACAAACGTGTATGCACATGTTTTTAGTGGAATGGACTTTCTAGCTGCACTTGGTTTAAGCTGCTGCCTTGCCAGAGTTCATAGCTGAATTGGGACAACCATGTCGCTATATATTTAGTCTCGCAGAAGTATCTAAACCAGGTCATAACTGGAGAGTGGGTGGAGTTATGAGGATCAAACTCCTCATCAATTCTAGCCATCTTCAAACTTCAAAATAAGAGAAGAAACTTCAGTCAACACTATTTAACATTATGTTTCCCTTGTATATTTAGTTATTCTTAGATCCTAAACAGTCAATGTGCATGACCATATTGTGTTAGAGAAGAAACTTTCTTTTCTATATTCTGATTAGCTACGATGCCTGATGATTCTTTGCTTGGATGTCCGGGTACTCTGATATTTCATGTGAACAACAACTGTTACTCTGCATAGCTTATAATCGATTAATAATTGTTGCACCATTGCTGTTCCACTTTAGATATTCATCTGTTTTTCTTCTCTTTTAGACGCAAGGAATGAGGCCAGGTGTGGTTCCTTACAAAAGCATACTTTCTGCTTTGAGGCGGATTAAACAAGAGGAAGGCATGCTAGGCTTGTATAGGTCTGGTGTAAACTCTTAATTTTGATTCAGCTTTCTTGATTAAGCTTTTAAATGCTGAAGGAATTGATGTGAAAGTACATTTCTGTAATAGTTAAGCCCCTTTATGTTTGTAATGTTTTGCAAGCATTTGTACTATTGTTTTAAGATGATTAGAAAATCTTCTTCTCATGATTTGGTTTCATAATGCTGCATTCTTTGTTTGAAACAGTGGGATTTTGCCTTCTTTGGCTGGGATAAGTCATGTTGCAATTCAATTTCCAGCATATGAAAAGATCAAGTGTTACATGGCAAAGAAGGGTATTGTTTATTATCTTATAACAGTCCAACTTCTGTAATTATATTCGAACAGCTCTGATTATACTATTTTGAAGTTCTCAGGTAATACAACTGTTAATAATTTAAGCCCTGGGGATGTCGCAATTGCCTCTTCAATATCCAAAGTACTTGCCTCTGTACTGACTTATCCACATGAGGTACGCTTTGACATGGCACTTTACTCTAGTGAGGTTTTATCTCCCATGAATACTCCATCCCCTTCCTGTGTGTGTTTGTCTATTGTTATAATATCTTAATGTCAAATACCAGGTGGTACGTTCAAGACTTCAAGAGCAAGGGCAGCTCAGAAATTCTGAGGCCCATTATGCCGGTGTTGTTGATTGCATTAAGAAAGTGTTCCAAAAGGAAGGTTTTCGTGGATTTTACCGTGGCTGTGCAACTAACTTAATGAGAACGACTCCGTCTGCTGTGATTACATTGACCAGTTATGAGATGATACACAAGTTCTTCAAGGGCATTCTGCTTCCTGACAAGAAGCATTCACATGCCCAGACTAAATCCGATGACCATGCCAAACCTCAATAGGCGATCAAAGGAAATGTTAATAGTAGCAACACCGTTTCGGGGCAATCATAAACCCAACCAAATAAGACTCCCTCTATTCCTTTGGGAAACAAAGAGCAGCTACCTGCTGCGCACTGATTGGTGCTGTTTCTTTACAACATCCCTGTTGGGGAAATTCTCAACAGAAAATGAAATGGACAAGTTAAACGTGAAGGTAATAAAAAAATGCAAAATTCTCTCGCCAAAATTTTGATTTATTTTTTGGTAAGGTAAGGTAAGGCCTAAGTTGGTTGATTCAGTCTTTTTTTTTCCTTCCTGTTTTCCGTCCTCAGGCCGTTTATACCTAGTTTAGTTTTCAATGCCTGACTTCCGCTTTGGACGTTGGGGATGATCGAAGGATTTAATGATGTGCATTCGTGGACCAGGCATTTTAGATATTTCCATCCTGTTAACTTTACTTAGGGAGGCAAAAGGATATCATGGTTAGATTTGGATGAGCAGGTGTTTAGAATCTTGACTTGTAGTGTATGCATATGTATATTTCGCTTGTTGTCATGCTTGTAATTTGTTAGTTCTTCAGATCAATTCGAGAGTAGAGTTTATTTAAAACAAGTTAATCTTGAGACCAGATAACAATAACAGCATCAATATAGCAGAGGGCCAGGAAGTTTCCTGTTGGCAAAAACGCTGCAAAATTATAGAACACAGAATGCTAAAACGAGGCTATCAGACTAATCATATATTCGGTGAAAGATGGGGACCCCAAAGTAGTTATTGTCCCCTTCCGGGTCTGATTTTGAAGAGGGGTCTGAAGAAGCATTTGCTGAATTGACGTGAGAGGAAATGTGTTTTCTCTGGTGTCGATGCCACCGGATGAAAAATATTGACACCAAAATTATTAATACCATGAAAGGGGGACTCCGAGACCTGCAGTTGAAAAGAAGAGTACTGTACTTTTAACTTGAATATATCCTTGGAGGAAACTATTTTACTGGCAGGGGGTTTTTCATTGAATGTTGTTGCCGAAACATATGCAGAAGAGAAATTGAAATGTTGAGGAGGTAAATTACCTAGTCCGAGCTTCAATCTCAATTTTTTGCTCTGCAACACAAATAAAAAAGGAAATATGTTATTAGTGCGAAACTTAAAACTACGAATTTATGCATGCTTAGCCCAATCGAACTCTCCAATATTTAACATGCATAAAAATCAGAAAAAAAATATAATTAAGAGCAAGGAGGACCTGCTTATGAGTAATATGGGATTTTGTGGCAAACTAAATTCTATTCTCACGACCCATAATTGTAAACCAAACCCAATAAGCTAAAATCAATTGCATAGAAGTCAGGAATTGAGTGGAATACCAGATATAAAGGATAGTAGGTCTAGTAAAATGTCTTAAAGGTCCTCAGGACTATATTGGGTCGTAGTATACAAATATAAACAAACTTTCATGTATTTATCTCTCCTTATTTTTGCTGTGTCCATGCATATCATACCTTCAATTGAATGGATGCATTTGCTCTGTCCTTCGATGAATTATGACAGTGGTTGTTTATGAATTTGAATTTGAATTTGAATTTGATCCGTGAGGAGGTCTTGGAGGGGAAGACAAGTAAGGTTTCGGCGGGAATGGCAAGGACTCAAGACTTCCTTGCAACATGTCTACCACTCTAGACATTGGTGGGCGATTTGAGGGGTCGGTTTGTATGCACCACAAGCTTGCCAAAATCATTTTTCTTGCATTTTGTTCCTCCACTTCATTGCCAGCCCCTCGAAGTTGAAGTTCTTCACCTATTTCAAGACGCTTGTATATCCAATGTGGAAAATAGATCTCACTGGCATTATCAACTCCGACGCGAAAGTTTTTTTTCCCTCCAATCATTTCTAACACTAGCATCCCATAGCTATAAACATCAGATTTGTGAGAAACCCCTCCAAAATTTCTACAAAATACTTCGGGGGCAATGTATCCAGCAGTTCCTCTTGCACCCAACATCGATACGATACTCTCTTTACTGGGGCATATTTTAGCCAGGCCGAAATCAGAAATTTTAGGACAGAAGTTTTCATCTAGAAGAATATTATGAGGCTTTATGTCAAAATGTAAAATCCTTGTGTTGCAACCTCTGTGCAAGTATTCTAATCCTCGAGCAATGCCAACTGCAATTTGGTATAATGTTTCCCACCTCAATTTAGGTTGTGCCTTCGAGAGATTTTCTTCATATATGTGCTTGTCAAGTGACCCATTAGACATGAACTCATAGATTAGAGCTCGTTTAGGACCCTCAAAACAGAACCCCAGAAGAGTAACAATGTTGACGTGGGAAGTCATGCCGATGCTTGAAACTTCATTTACAAATTCTTCTCCATTACTCTTTGATTTCTTCAGGACTTTAACAGCAACAAGACGACCATCAAGTAAATTGCCTTTGAAAACACTTCCATAGCCTCCTTGGCCTAGTTTCTCTTTGAAGTTTTTGGTCATTTTCTTAAGTTCTGAATAACTGTATCTTTTTGGTGCCAAGGTTCCATAGTTCCTCAGAAAAACTTCCATACTTTGACTTCCTCTGGGTTTTCTCCAACAGGAAAGGAAGTGAATGGATGAGTACTTTCTAATGATGACGCAACAGATTGTAATTATAAGAACTCCAATGCTGATAACTGTAGTAAAAAAAGAAGATGAGGAAAATAATGCAGTCTAAGAATGAGTCATTTAAACTATTTTTGAAGAATGTTTCTTCCTCTAGCAGTGAAGAAAAGTTTAGTAAATCACGCCATCTATGCATATGTGCTGCTAGACATTTAGAAGAGGTAAATTACCTAGTCCGAGAGTCAATCTCAATTTCTTGCTCTCTGCAACACAAGCAAGAAAAGGAAATATGGCATTAGTGCAAAACCTACAAGTTAAAACAATGAATTTATGCATGCTTTGCCAAATCGAATTCTCCAATATTTAACATGCACAAAAATCAGCAAAAAAAAATCAGAGCAAAGAGGACCTGCTTATGAGTAATATATCCTTGGAGGAAACTATTTTACTGGCAGGAGGTTTTTCATTGAATGTTGTTGCCGAAACATATGCAGAAGAGAAATTGAAATGTTGAGGAGATAAATTACCTAGTCCGAGCTTCAATCTCAATATTTTGTTCTCGGCAACACAAATAAAAAAGGAAATATGGTATTAGTGCAAAACTTAAAACTTCGAATTTATGCATGCTCTGCCCAATCGAAGTCTCCAATATTTAACATGCACAAAAATCAGAAAAAAAAAATGCTTAAGAGCAAGGAGGACCTGCTTATGAGTAATATGGGATTCTGTGGCAAGCTAAATTCTATTCTCACGACCCATAATTGTAAACCAAACCCAGTAAGCTAAAATCAATTGCATAGAAGACAGGAATTGAGTGGAATACCAGATATAAAGAATAGAAGGTCTACTAAATGTCTTAAGGTCCTCAGAACTATATTGGGTCGTAGTATACAAATATAAACAAACTTGCATATATTTATCTCTCCCTATTTTTGCGGCGTCCATGCATATCATACCTTCAATTGAATGGATGCATTTGAGGTTTCCTTCCATGGTGTGATCACATTCCCCTCTTTGCAAATAACAAAGATAACACAGAGGCAATACTGACACTTCAATAGAGAAGGTAGCTGTTAACAGCCTGAATATGTCGCCATAACTCTCGGTATTATTCACTGGAAGCTGAAGAATTGAACAGGTAGGTGGAGGACTAGGCAGACTGGTGTTGCGAGTATAATAGATGCTGAAATTCTTGCATCCTGTATAGTTCAATTCAAGACGGTGAGGAAAATTGACACTAGGGTCACATTTGAATAAAGTTTGGGTGGAGATTTCTTGAATAGAGAAGTATGGGAGACTTGGTGGAAGACTCAAATTGTTAAAGGAATCGCATGAATTGGAATTCAAATGTCCCCTTAAATCTTTATCAGTGATTGACATAGTACCAGCCTGAGAGATGCTGTGAAGTTCAAACCATTTTCCTCCCCTTACTAGTTGGATCCTTTGAGAATCTTCGTTACAACCATCCACCACAGAGGGACCGCATATCTCAGGACTTGTGTTGTTGGTAAATGGGAACCGGATTTCTCCGAGCTTTCCACAATTGAAAGGCGGACACTTCTTCAAGGGCCAGGCATCTTCTTTGGAAGCGCAAAGAAGCAAAGGGTGAAAGAGGACAAAGAAAACTAGCAAAGGGACGGGAGCCATCCCCGAGCTCCCAATTTTAAGAAACAAAATGGAGACACCAACAAGATCAACTTCTCTTGCTTGAACTCTGTCTTGGTGTCTCTTCAAAGTACATATAATTCTTTTTCTGGCAACACACGTCAGTTGACTTGGAAACTGGAGTAGGAAGACTAGTAATTAAGATGGACAGCAGGTGGGGCAGCCCTGCGAAATTTACATGTTAGATATCGTCTGTTTGGTCGGTGATAGCACCAGCCCAGTAAATTTGCACCTGGTCTTTGAAAGACTCCTTCCCGCTGGCTAGCAAATCAAAGAGAAGTTGACCTATTGACTTTTCAAAGTCTTCTTCCCAAATACCACGCAATATGAACAGAGACTTCTTTGCAGCTTGTTATAAATGCCTGCATGTGCAATAACAAGAAAGCGAAGCATAGGGTTTCGCTAAATTAGATAAGGACCCTGCAGTAACAATGCAATAAGGCATCCTTCTCAAAGAATGGACTCCATTAGACGGCCCCTGAGCTTACTAGATGCCAAGGATGGAGTTCTAGGGAAGATTAGAAATTGGTGAGAGAAAAATGACACATTAAGCGTCCAAGGAAAGTTCAAACGTGGAGGAGGGATCATAGAGGCAGAGGTGTAATTCATGGGTCATAGTCATCTCTAAAGTTAAAAAAATAATAATATCAGTGACCATGAGTCCAAAGGTGATGTTTCAATTACTTCCATTCCATGGGCATTCTACGTGGAGGGATCCAAGGAAAAACCTTTCTACAAGGAAATCAATTTGTTGCGTGGTAATAACTAGACAGGGGTAGCGCTACACCACCGGATAGCTATTTTTTTTTTTTTAACGTTAAAAAAATATTAAGATAATGTAAGCGTTTTTAAAAAAGTAGAGAAAATTTAAACCTTGAGATATTGACTCCCTGTCCAGAGGAGAATATAAATACTATAATTCTAACTAAAATAAAAAAATTAAGTTTATAAAAATAAAATACTCAATAATAATTAAATTAAATCCATTAAATAAAATTTAATTAATAAATTTCTATTAAAAATTCAAATAAATTAAACCAGAATATAAATTAAATCTCAATCTTTTAATTGTTTAAGCTATCATTTGTTGATGATCATATAAGTGGGTAAACCGTGTCTAAAATATGTTTTTCTCATTGTCTTCTTCTTTTGTTTCATGGAAAAAAAACACCATTTTGCTATATAAAGCCGTTTGTGAGTGTACAATCTAAGAAAACAAAAGATTTATAATTGGATCTTATAATAGTAGGCATCAGTCATACACCATGAGTTGGTATTAAGTTTCAAAATGTCTCCATCCCTCCATGACCAGTTAACAGAAAAACTAGATCTTCTAGTGAAGTTAATATGTATCTGGACTCCATTACGGATGATGTATTTGCCTTTACATCATAAAAACTTTAAACCAGTAATCGGCGGAGATTTCATCTTTTCATTAGGATTAATTTGTCGTCATCGTAGATCGGTCTTCTATATTTTTTTTAACAGTCAGATGACTAAAAAGCCCATAAAAGCAAAAAATGTTAAGCTATCTTTCAAGAGTATTTTTATTTTTTAAACTTAATAAAATGACTAATATACCTTTTTACATATAAAAAAAATATTAACAAACATCTAATGGCTTTTTTATATTTTAATCATGTTTTTTTTTTTATAATCAGGTTGGTTTAGAAGTTATTTAATCATTTAAACTACATAAGGATTAATCTTTAGACCAGATGACAATATCAGCATCAATATATATAGCGGAGGGCCAGGAAGCTTCCTGTAGGCAAAAACGCTACAAAATTATAGAACACAGAATGCTAAAACGAGGCTATGAGACTAGTTATATATTCGGTGAAAGATGGTGATTCCTATCATACCAATTGAAGTGAAAATTTAATACAAGGGCGCCAAATTTAGTTTTAATGGAGGAGTGGAAGAAGCATGACATCTCCCACAGGCATCTTCACTGTCGAGCTTCTTTTTTTATTAAATTTATTTCTTGCGTGAGGTTGCCCTCATCCTCTGCCTTTTCTTCCCATGTTTTGATCGGGTCCCATACCCTATTCTCACTCCTACTAGTCCAATTAACCCCCTTTCACTTTCTCCTGCACACCTTCTAAAGTGTTCAACACTCAAATTCAGCCTGACATTTTCATTTCAGGCTGTCATTCTTGCACCACACACCACTTTTCCACTGCTCATCTTTTTTCCTTCTTTTACATGCTATTCTCCGCCAGCAAAATTCAATATGATGCTTCAGGGCAACAAAGATAAATAACCGTGTCAAGAAGCAAGCTTTGGAGAGAGAGAGACTTCCTCACTACCAATTATTTATGATTAAAAATCTTCTAATTCTGATATTATTTTTGAGGGAGTATTTAGAAGAATTAAACACCTGGGACCTATGAAAAACAGAACGCCACTCCAATCCGATGTATGAAACTGAATGCACCAATATATTTGATCTGAAATAAATAAAAGAAAACTAAGAAGGGAGGAAGAAAAAGGTTAACTGTAATCATAACTGAATTTGAGAAATTCAGTATTTCATTTGCATAGTTAAATCAAATTACCCCTCTACATCCCTAACTCATATCGGCAAATAGAAACACTCCCTCTTTCTCTCTCTTTTTTTCTTTTTTTTTAACCCAAAAAAATTGGATTAATACCAAAGTTATTTACTAGCACTTCAGTAACAGTAGAAAACCCCTGACATGGCAGTTAAAATCAAATTAACATTGAAGTTCCTCAGTCTCCGGGATAGCAACAAGCATAGGCCGCCAAGCTCTCCTCAAAATAGACCGGTGTCTAAGCCCGATCCAACCGGGTCTAGGCGAACCCGGTCCATCTCCTAAACCGTTAACTTTCATCCTATACACGTCACACTTACCTCCAAATCCTCCTCCAATCACATCTTCCATCTCTTTCCCTCTCTTCCCCTCTTCTAATTCATCATCAAACGACATCGCCGAAGATATAAACAAGTCCTTCAAAGTGTCTCTCTTTCTCTCCGGCAACGGCGCCACCGGGTGAATCGGCGGTAGCTGTGGTTCCTGGCGACGAGGAGAGCGGCGTCCGAGGAGCATCCGGAGTGTGGTTTTACGGCGCTGGGGGAGGTGGACAACTGGACTCGTTCTCGGGCTTCGTGTTGGACTCTGTGCAACGCCGCATTGTGTTGCTAGAAGCTTGAATTTCTGCAACGTCGCCATTGTTGGCAGGTTCCTCCCTCGTTGTCTCTTAATTTGTTCGCTCTCTATATCTGATTTGCCTGTCTATTTAAGTTACCTGAAATTTCGGTGGAAAATTTTGAATTTAAAATAAAAATAGGGAGTATCTATCACTATCAGTGTGATGGTAATAATGATGTTTGTGTGTTTGTGGTTTTGCTTGGAAGAAAGAGGAAAGGATCAGTTTTGGAAATCTCCAATTCTCTACTTTAGTTTTCTTAAAGTGCGTGCTTCCTTCCTTCCTTCCTTCCTTCCCTCCTTTGAATGGAATATCTTGGAAAATGAGAAAATTATGTTGTCTTCATAGATTAGAAGAGGGCTTTGGAAAAGTCTGTCTTGTCCTTTGCCTTGCTTTGTAGAGATCAAAGAATCAACACATGGACAAAATCTAAAGAAGACAAAACTAGATATAAATAGAGAAGAAATATGAACGGGACATATTTTTATATTTTTTTTACGGGTGATAAGTTTTTTTTTTATTTGTCTTATTCATGTATGTTTGTATCATCAAATAAATTATTTTAGAAAAGCACGTCCTCCTCGCAAAAAGAAGAATTCTTCTCCCGGCCTCCCTAGCCCCTACATTCAAACCTTAGATAACAATATGGTATCTTCAGTTTCCAATTGGCTTGGAGATATATGCCTTACACTTATGAATAGAACTTGCCATGACCAAGCATTTCTAGCTCCTCTTCCGTTCTCTATCGACCACTATTGGATCAACCTGTTGTGGAGTAGGAGCATCAGTGGAGAAATCTGTTCGAATATCAGGGATTTAATTTGCTTGTAAAACATAACCACACAGTTCTAGTTTTAGGAGAATGATGGTAAAGAAACAGAACATAAATAGTTCAAAGCATTTGGAGTTCTGGAGGAGCCATGGGATGCACAAATTGTATTGAGGATATTTTCGAGGTGTAAATTAAAGAAAAGGTATGCAGTTTTCTGGTCACCAATCTCTCTATTGCAGTTTGGACATGGATATAACGGCCAAAATATACTAATAAAGCGACACAGTTGAAATATTAATTGCTGACATTAGGTGTAGTAGAACTGCTAAACCACTGATCAGTTGTGGAATTCGATGACAGCGGTGACCGGATATTCTTTAGCAATGCAGCCACATCACAATCCGGAGGTTCCTTTTTCTTTGATGCATCGTTATCACCATGCTCCTGTTCCAGATTCCCCAACTCATACCCCCCACTCTCCATTGCTTTTAGTTCCTTTAGCACCTCATTCATACAAGGTCTGATTTCCTTGCCCTGCTGCAAGCATAAAAAAGCCAACTCTGCAACTGAAGTTGTCATTCTTTTAATTTCCTCATCTGACTTGTACCCAAGATATGGGTCAATCAACTCATCAAATGCACATTTTTGAATCATGTTCATTGCTAATGTGGCCAAATTAATCTCATGCTGATTCCTAGTCATATCAACAGCAGGCATTGATGATATGAGCTCAATGAGGACAACACCAAAGCTATAGACATCACTCTTAGCTGTCAGCTGGTAACACTGATGGTATTCTGGGTCAAGATAGCCAGGTGTTCCCTGTGGAGCAGTTGAGATGTGAGTGGCATCGTTGGGGAACAACCTGGAAAGCCCAAAATCTGCAACTTTCACACAGAAATTGTTGTCAAGAAGGATATTGTTCGTTTTTACATCCCGGTGAATGATATCAGTTGCATGCAGATAAGCCAATGCGCTAGCCGTTTCTATGGCAATCCTCATTCGAATAGTCCAAGTTAGTGAACCAGATTTGGCTCGATCATGATGGAGATGATCTGCAACTGTGCCATTGGGAATGTATTCATAGACAAGGAGGAGCTCGCGGCTGTAGCAAGAAGTACACCCATAAAGAGACACAAGATTTTTGTGGCGCAGGCGGGTAAGGATTTGAATTTCATTCATGAACTGCTTTATCCTCTTACGATTGTGTTCATATAGGCGCTTGACTGCAACTTCCCGCCCATCTCGGAGTTTGCCTGTCGAGATTGATAAATAAAAAAAGAAAGCCCATAAATATAGTCGCTAGCTTTCTTTCTTTCATCCTTTGTTTTTCAGTTAAGAAAACCTACCGTAATATACAGTTCCGAAACCTCCGTCACCAAGTTCGTGTTTGGAATCGAAGTTGTTTGTGGCTTCTTCAAGTTCAGAATAGGAGAAGATGGGGACCCCAAAGTAGTTAGTGTCCCCTTCCGGGTCTGATTTTGATGAGGGATCTGAAGAAGCATTTGCTGAATTGACGTTAGAGGAAATGTGTTTTCTCTTGTGTCGATGCCACCGGATGAAAAATACGGACACCAAAATTATTAATACCATGAAAGGGACTACGAGACCTGCAGTTGAAAAGAAGAGTACTGTACTTTTAACTTGAATATATCCTTGGAGGAAACTATTTTACTGGCAGGAGGTTTTTCATTGAATGTTGTTGCCGAAACATACGCAGAAGAGAAATTGAAATGTTGAGAGGTAAATTACCTAGTCCGAGCTTCAATCTCAATTTTTTTCTCTCTGCAACACAAATAAAAAAGGAAATATGGCATTAGTGCAAAAGTTAAAGCAACGAATTTATGCATGCTTTGCCAAATCGAATTCTCCAATATTTAACATGCACAAAAATCAGCCAAAAAAAAAAAACAGAGCAAGGAGGACTTGCTTATGAGTAATATGGGTTTTTGTGGCAAGCTAAATTCTATTCTCACGACCCATAATTGTAAGCCAAACCCAGTAAGCTAAAATCAATTGCATAGAAGACAAGAATTGAGTGGAATACCAGATATAAAGAACAGTAGGTCTAGAAAATGTCTTAAGGTCCTCAGGACTATATTGGGTCGTAGTATACAAATACAAACAAACTTTCATGTATTTATCTCTCCCTATTTTTGCTGCGTCCATGCATATCATACCTTTAATTGAATAGATGCATTTGAGGTTTCCTTTGTTGATTTTACAGTCCCCTCTTTGCAAATAACATTGATAACAGAAAGGCAATACAGACACTTTAATAGAGAAGGTAGCTGTTAACAGCCTGAATATGTCACCATAACTCTCGGTATTAGTCACTGGGAGCTGAAGAATTGAACAGGTAGGTGGAGGACTAGGCAGACTGGTGTTGCGAGTATAATAGATGCTGAAGTTCTTGCATCCTGTATAGTTCAATTCAAGACGGTGAGGAAAATTGACACTGGGGTCACATTTGAATAAAGTTAGGTTGGAGAATTTTTTATTATAGAAGTATGGGAGACTTGGTGGAAGACTCAAACTGTTGAAGGAATCGCATGAATTGGAATTCAAATGTCCCCGTAATTCTTCATCGGTGATTGAAATGGTATCAGCCTGAGAGATGCTTTCAAGTTCAAACCATTTTCCTCCCCTTACTAGTTGGATCCTTTGAGAATTTTCGTTACAACCATTCACCATACAGGGACCGCATATCTCAGGACTTGTGTTTTTGGTAAATGGGAACCCGATTTCTCCGAGCTTTCCACAATTGAAAGGCGGACACTTCTTGAAGGCCAAGCCATCTTCTTTGGCAGCGCAAATAAGCAAAGGGTGAAAGAGGGCAAAGAAAACTAGCAAAGGGACGGGAGCCATCCCCGAGCTCCCAATTTTAAGAAACAAAATGGAGACACCAACAGGATCAACTTCTCTTACTAGAACTATGTCTTGGTGTCTCTTCAAAGTACATATAATTCTTTATCTGGCAACACACGTCAGTTGACTTGGAAACTTGAGTAGGAAGACTCGTGATTAAGATGGACAGCAGGTGGGGTAGCACTGCGAAATTTACATGTTAGATATCGTCTGTTTGGTCGGTGATAGCACCAGCCCAGTAAATTTGCACTTGGTCTTTGAAAGACTCCTTCCCACTGGTAGCAAATCAAAGAGAAGTTGACCTATTGACTTTTCAAAGTCTTCTTCCCAAATACCACGCAATATTAAAGAGACTTCTTTGCAGCTTGTTATGAACGCCTGCATGTGCAATAACAAGAAAGCGAAGTACAGGGTTTCGCTAAATTAGATAAGAGCCCTGTGGTAACAATGCAATAATGCATCCTTCTCAAAGAATGGACTCCATTACACGGTCCCGGAGCTTACTAGATGCCAAGGATGGAGTTCCAGGGAAGATTAGAAATTGGTGAGAGAAAAAAGACACATTAAGCGTCCAAGGAAAGTTCAAACGTGGAGGAGGGATCATAGAGGCAGAGGTGTAACTCATGGGTCATAGTCATCTGTGAAGTAAAAATATATATATATATATATATATATATATATATATATATATATATTAGTGGCCATGAGTCCAAAGGTGATGTTTCAATTACTTCCAATCCATGGGCAATCTCTGTGGAGGGACCCAAAGAAAAACCTTTCTACAAGGAAATCAATTTGTTGCATAGTGATAACTAGACACTAGACAGGGGTAGCGCCATACCACCGGATAGCTCAATTTTTTTTTTAACGTTAAAAAAAATATTAAGATAATATAAGCGTTTTTAAGAAAGTAGAAAAATTTTTATACTCGAGTTATTTACTCTGAAAAAGAAAAATATAATATTATAATTTTAATTAAAATAAAAAATTAAGCTTATAATACATTAAATAAAATATCTAATAATAATTAAATCAAGCACAACAAATAAAATATAATTAATAAATTTCAATTAAAAACTCAAATAAATTAAATCAAAAAATAAGCTAAAACTCAATCTCTCGATGATTTGAGCTATTCCTCATCTATAATTGCATAAATAATATCTCAGATATAATGTTTCTACTATCATTTTTTATACCATTTTGATATCTAAAGTCGTTTGCCAGTGTACAATTTAAGAAAACAAAAGATTTATCATTGGATCTTATAATAGTAGGCATCAGTCATACACCATGAGTTGGTATTAAGTTTCAAAATGTCAGCATCCCTCCATGACCAGTTAACAGAAAAACTAGATCTTCTACTGAAGTTATTGTGTATCTGGACATAGATTGTTATTCATTGAAACACTATAGTGATGTATTTGCCTTTACACCATAAAAACTTTAAACTAGTAATCGGGGGAGATTTCATCTTTTCATTAGGATTAATTTGTCATTATCTAATTAATTAGAAATAGATCGGTCTTCTATTTTTTTAAAAGTTAAATGACTAAAAAGCCCATAAAAACAAAAAATGTTAAACTATCTTTCAAGAGTTTATTCATATTTTTATTTTTTTAAGCGCAATAAATAACTGATATAGTTAGTGGCTTTTTTATATTTTCATCATAGTTTTCTTTATTATTATAATCAGGTTAGCTTAGGCGTAATTAAAAAAATGGTTGACATAGCATTCCACGTGTCAATGTGTGGGTTATTCCCGTGTTATTTGGGCTGTGCGTGCAATGGTGTTTGGATGCAAAACAATTGCTTTTGGGGCGGCTTTTGAATTGTCTTGGTGCCCCCTTCATTCTTGGTCGTCGTGTGTAGCCAACGAGCTTCTGGTTTGGTATCAATGATCTTTTTTTCTTCTTCTTTTCTCTCTCTCACTTAATTTTCTTGCTTGACCCTCTAAATTTTCAAAGTAGTCTTCAAATTTGTTTTTCATTTAGATTTGGTCTATTTTTTATTCCTATTGATTTAATTTAAAATAATATATAGAATTGTGAATTTTTTTCAATTGCATTCTCCTTTAAGTTTTTTAAGTTTTTATGATTTCATCCTCCAATTGTTTCCTATAAGATACGATTCTTATTTTTTTATTGATTTTTTTTACTTTGACAAATTTTTTAGATTAATATTTTTTTTATTTTATTCTTCAACATTAAATTTGTTGAAAATTGATCTTCTTGATTGAGCCAAGATCTAAGATTTTATGAGTAATAAGTTTAGAAAATTAGCCAAGGTATAAGAGATTCACCCGAGTTTGCTTCTTTTTTTTTTTACCTTTTTTTAAGTTTATGTTTTTTTAGTTTATCATTTGACATTTATTTAATTGGAGATTAGGCTCCATTATTTTTTTTTTGTTTGCTTTCTATATGAATTTTCACTTGTTTTGAAAATGACTCGGGTTATCTTGAGTCTTTTTTTGTCGTTTTTTGTTAAATTTAGCTTTCTTATAGAAAAATATTTTTATTAAATTAAATTAATTGATTAGACATAAGCATGATTTGATCACTTTATAATATTTTATTTGGTTTGTTTCCAGGTCGTTGTTGTTACAACGCATGCAACCTCTTTTGATGTCGTCATCTAGCCTTTTGTAGTGACATTAGAATTGTTTCGGTGAATTCTTTCTGATGGTAAAATAATGACCACGAGAGAGAGACAATGAGTCTCTAATATTAGGCTTTTCTTTCTTACACTCATGAGTATTATATTGGTAGCTTATTTTTATATTTAATTATTGCTAATTTTTTTTGCTTTATTTATTGTTAATATTTTTTTTAATCATATTATTAAATTAATCAAACTCGGTGAACCTAGTCAGATCAATGATAATAGTCTCAAATGTTTCTTGATTATTTAAAAACAATCGTGTCATCTGAATATTTTTTTTTTGTCAAATTATTTTATTTTATTTTATATATAGTTGTTGCATTTAGATAATGACACGAGACTTGTATTTCTTATAGAAACACTTACATTGTCTTAATATATGTTTTTAAATTGAAAAAAATTTAGGTTGACCTGTTAGCATAGCGTGGATCATCTATCCAGTACATAATACATGGAGTTTCTTAATTTTGTCCTTGATTGAAGCAGCAAGCTGCAAGATTGTTCGTATCTCAAAATTCCCAATAAAAGAAGGGCGACACAGCAATGAGCAGTTAGTTTTCTTGCCTGAAGTGAGGTCTCTTTGGCCCCACTCTCGCAACACATGCAGTTCTTCATCCATGCAACCCGCTATTATTGAGTGGATAATTTGACAGGCAAGACTTGGTAAAAAAGACTGAAGAAAGGATGGTGATGCCTACCACACAAAAATTAAATGCTTTGAGGAATTTTTGCATTTGAAAAAAATACAGTACTGCATGTCCGCATTGTGGTCTGAGAACTGCTGATTTTCTTCTAGTAATTTCCCAAATCTTTTTATTGGAGCATTATAGCAAGGAACGAGTTGATTTGGCAGATCAAGCATGCATTCAGCCACAACAAAAAGACAACTTGGTGGATTTTTCTGTCCAGGAAGTTTCTTGTCATACATTACGCTTGCCACTTTCACATTTGTGATTGTTAAAGAATACAGGGAGAAATTTCTTGGAATTTCAAGGATGGTATTTCCATTATTAATCTTGCTGCAGGCGTGTCATTCTTCGTCCACATGACCACTCATGCAGTGCAAGCGTGCAACTATTTTAGATTGCGAAGTTGTGGAAGGCCATCGGAATTGGATGAACAAGTGTCATGGAGGATTTATATGAGATTGTGAATGTTGAAAGCCCATAAGGATTGGCAGAGTACACAAAACAGAAATATTAATTGCTGAGACTATATGGTTCAATCTTTAAATGAAGGTGCTGACTGCTGATAATAGTCTTACAGTTATTAAGATGCTTAATTAGAAATGCTGGACTGGCTCTCAGACACTCAATTGCTGGAAAGAAAAGAAGATAAGTGTGTTTGTGTGTGTGTATTATAATAAACTTCCGAGCGAAAAATACTTTAAACAGTAACCGCTATCACATTCTCATATACATTTAACAACTTTAAGTTGGGAATAACTGTCGGTCTTGCTGATGTAAAAGTTATACTGAACTGATCACTTCTTCTAGCCCTCCCATTTCGACAGTAGAGAGTAAGGCTAGAAGACTCTGTTTGAAGTCTGTATTTGGGATTCAAATCGCCAACATACCGCCACGACGCTAATTGGTCAGTTAGAACGAGTCTTCGGCATCTTAATTCTGCAAACAGCATGTAGTCTTTTGAGAGAAATACACAATATTGACTAGCTCAGGCCATAGAGTTTTACAAGACATTTTGGGTACAATGCGTCATTGTCTCATGCAAGGAAGATGCGATGAGTATTTGGAACTTAAAGGTCATGAATTATGATAGTGGTTGTTTAAGAATTTGAATTTGATCCGTGAGGAGATCTTGGAGGGGAAGACAAGTATGGTTTCGGCGGGATTGGCAAGGACTCAAGGCTTCCTTGTAACATGTCTACCACTCTAGACATTGGTGGGCGATTTGAGGGGTCGGTTTGTATGCACCACAAGCTTGCTAAAATCATTTTTCTTGCATTTTGTTCCTCCACTTCATTGCCAGCCCCTTGAAGTTGAAGTTCTTCGCCTATTTCAAGACGCCTGTATATCCAATGTGGAAAATAGATCTCACTGGTATTATCAACTCCGACGCGAAAGTTTTTTCTCCCTCCAATCATTTCTAACACTAGCATCCCATAGCTATAAACATCGGATTTGTGAGAGACCCCTCCAAAATTTCTACAAAATACTTCGGGGGTAATGTATCCAGCAGTTCCTCTTGCACCCAACATCGATACGATACTCTCTTTACTGGGGCATATTTTAGCCAGGCCGAAATCAGAAATTTTAGGACACAAGTTTTCATCTAGAAGAATGTTATGAGGCTTTATGTCAAAATGTAAAATCCTTGTGTTGCAACCTCTGTGCAAGTATTCTAATCCTCGAGCAATGCCAACTGCAATTTGGTATAATGTTTCCCACCCCAATTTGGGATGTGCCTTCGAGAGATTTTCTTCATATATGTGCTTGTCAAGTGACCCATTAGACATGAACTCATAGATTATAGCTCGTTTAGGACCCTCAAAACAGAACCCCAGAAGAGTAACAATGTTGACGTGGGAAGTCCTGCCGATGCTAGAAACTTCATTTACAAATTCTTCTCCATTACTCTTTGATTTCTTCAGGACTTTAACAGCAACAAGACGGCCATCAAGTAAATTGCCTTTGAAAACACTTCCATAGCCTCCTTGGCCTAGTTTCTCTTTGAAGTTTTTGGTCATTTTCTGAAGTTCTGAATAACTGTATCTTTTTGGTGCCAAGGTTCCATAGTTCCTCAGAAAAGCTTCTATACTTTGACTTCCTCTGGTTTTTCTCCAACAGGAAAGGAAGTGAATGGATGAGTACTTTCTGATGATGATGCAGCAAATTGTAATTATTAGAACTCCAATGCCGACAGCTGTAGTAAAAAAAGGAGTTGAGGAAAATAATGCAGTCTAAGAATAAGTCATTTAAACTATTTTTGAAGAATGTTTCTTCCTCTAGCAGTGAAGGAAAGTTTAGTAAATCACGCCATCTATTAAATGTGCTGCTAGACATTTCGAGGAGGTAAATTACCTAGTCCGAGTCCGAGCTTCAATCTCAATTTCTTGCTCTCTGCAACACAAGCAAGAAAAGGAAATATATGGCATTAGTGCAATACCTAAAAGTTAAACAACGAATTTATGTATGCTTTGCCAAATCGAATTCTCCAATATTTAACATGCACAAAATCAGCAAAAAAAAAAAATCAGAGCAAGGAGGACCTGCTTATGAGTAATATGGGATTTTGTGGCAAGCTAAATTCTATTCTCACAACCCATAATTGTAAACCAAACCCAGTAAGCTAAAATCAATTGCATAGAAGACAGGAATTGAGTGGAATACCAGATATAAAGGATAGTAGGTCTAGTAAAATGTCTTAAGGTCCTCAGGACTATATTGGGTCGTAGTATACAAATACAAATAAACTTACATGTATTTATCTCTCCCTATTTTTGTCGTGTCCATGCATATCATACATACCTTCAATTGAATAGATGCATTTGGGCTTTCCTTCGATGGTGTGACATTCCCCTCTTAGCAAATAACAATGATAACAGAAAGGCGTTACTAACGCTTCAATAGAGAAGGTTGCTGTTAACAACCTGAAGACAACCCCTTGTGTGGGGCGAGTTTCTTTTAGAGGGAGGGTCTTTTCCAAGGTTAAATTCTGGACTCTCGATATTATTCACTGGGAGCTGAAGAATTGAACAGTTAGGTGGAGGGCTACGTAGACTGGTGTTGCGAGTATAATAGATGTTGAAGTTCTTGCATCCTATTTAGTTAAATTCAAGATGGTGAGGAAAAATGACACTGGGGTCTCATTTGAATAAAGTTTGGGTGGGGATTTCTTGAATAGAGAAGTATAGGAGACTGGCTGGAAGACTCAAATTGCTGAAGGAATCGCATGAATTGGAAAATGTCCCCGTGAATCTTCATCAGTGATTGAAATGGTATCAGCTTCAGAGATGCTTTCAAGTTCAAACCATTTTCCTCCCCTTACTAGTTGGATCCTTTGAGATTTTTCATCACAACCATCCACCATATAGGACCGCATTGTTAAATAATATATTTATTTTTATTTTGTTTATTAAAAGTAAAATAATATTTTTAGTTTAACTTATATATAATCTTTTTGGATTTAGGTTAACTCAAGCACTTTAGAATAAACAGATTAATGAGAATTTTAGCCTTTCTCTTTTATGTTCGTTTTTCTTTCATGTAAAAAAAAAAATTTGGGGTGATATTTTGTCTTCCGCTTCTGCAAAATATGGTATTTTGTCTTTCCTTCAGCTTCTGCAATTTGATATTTGTTTTCAATTTCTGCAATTTGTGTTGTGTTTTGGTGTAATCGTATAATTTCAAAAAGATATTGTTTAGTTTATGCGATATCTATTCAGTTTTTGCAATCTAGTACTTTGTTTTTCGTTGCTTTTGCGTTCTGGTTCTTTTTGTTTGTTAATTATGGCTACCGAAAGAAATGATTCGCTTCAGTCTGTGAGTGTGAGGTTGGATGGAAAAAATTATTCGTATTGGAGTTATGTAACGAGAAATTTTCTGTAGAGGTATGAAGATGTGGGGATATGTTAGTGGAACTTATGTGATACCTAAGAATATTGAGGAGGGGGATGTTGTTTTGATAGATATATAGAAAGCAAACAATTCAAATATTATTACTTGGATCAACAACTCTGTTGAGCATTCCATAGGCACGCAGTTGGCGAAACATAAGACAACAAAGGAGGTTTGGGGTCATTTGCATAGGTTATTCACGCAACCAAAGTTTGCAAAACAGTATCAGTTGGAGAATGACATACGAGCTCTTCATCAAAAGAATATTAGTATTTAGGAGCTTTATTCTGTTATAGCAGATCTTTGGGATCAATGGACTCTTACATAATCGGCAGAATTAAAGGCATGTGGTGCCTATATTAAGCGTAGAGAGCAACAACGATTGATACAGTTTTTAACAGCACTTCGCAGTGATTTTGAAGGATTTAGAGGTTCAATTCTGCATCGTTCTTCATTGTCTTCTGTTGACTATGTTGTTAGTGAGTTATTAGCTGAAGAAATACATCTTCAGTCTTACTCTGAAAAGAAAATTCTTTCTACTTCAAATCCTTCTGTACTAGCAGTACCTTCTAAGTCATTCTCTAATCATCAAAATAAGCCTTACACAAAAGTTGGCTTCGATGAGCGCAGTTTCTGTAAGCAAGGAGGTCATTGGAAGACTCAGTGTCCCAAGTTGAGACAACAAAATCAAGATTAGAAGCATGACAGTCAGTCACAATCTAATGTTCATAGACCACCTCAGGGTTATAAACCATCACACCACAATACTGCAACAGTAACTTCATCAGACTCTATCACCGATCCTGGTACTCTAGCTGAGCAATTTCAGAAGTGTCTCTCCTTGCAGCCATAAGCAATGTCCGCTTCTCTTTCCATCGGTCAGTTGCCTCATAATTCCTCAGGTATGTCATATTTTGAATGGATCTTAAATTCTGGTGCTTCACATCATATGTCTCCAGATTCTTCATCTTTTACCCATGTGTCCCCTTCGCCCTCCATTCCTATTATGAATGTTGATGGCACTTTCATGCCCATAACAGGTGTTGGTTTTGTTATCACGCATCACTTGTCTCTTCCTAATGTTTATCTTATTTCAAAACTCAAATGGAATCTTGTTTTCGTTGGTCAATTATGTGATTCTAGTGATTCTTTAGTCATTTCGTCTCTTTTTTTTTGTACAAGATCTGAAGTCTCAGAAGCTGATTGAGATAGACTGTAAAGAGAATGAACTATATATTTTGAACGAGTTAAAAGTGTCAGTTGTCGCTGCTGCTACTACTACTGTTGATTTGTCTTCTTTTTGTTTGAGTACTTCATCTTCTAGTTTTTATTTATGGTATTCTCGCCTAGATCATGTTTCTTCTTATTGTTTGAGATTTTTGGCATCCACATGAGCTTTAAGAAATTTTCAAACTTGTGATATTTCTGACTGTAGTGAATGTAAACTAGCAAAATTTTCCGTTTTACCTTTTAATCGAAGTATTTCTGTTTTTTCTTCACCATTTGACTTGATTCATTCTGATGTATGGGGATCTTTTTCTATTGCCATAAAAAGAGGGTCTCGATATTATATTTCATTTATTGATGATCATACTTATTATTATTGGGTTTATTTAATGAAACATCATTCTGAATTCTTTGAATCAAGAGGAGACTGCATGAACCCTTAACCGTTCAATAATCATAGCGATTCTTGTTAATTTTAGAGAATTAGATTTATCCCTAATCCTAATGACTGGCTAATGTAAGAGAATTAGATTTATCCAGCCAAGTCCACCTCTCCGATCCCTTAAACGGGTCCCTTTTTGCCAAAACAGCCCCTACCTACAGACAGTTTGTTCTTGGTGCCTGTACTTCGCTAGCCTAGCAAAGATGAACCTCATCTAGACAGTGGAAAGAAGAGAGATGTTTTGACCATGGTTGTGTGGACATAACGATCCCAGCAGCACACACAACTGGCACTTATCTTAGCCAAAACACACATGTGGGCAATGGGCCTATACCATATACTAGCCATCACTCTCAAGAAAGAGATAAAATTTCAAGACAGGAAAAAAATTAATAATAAAATGACTCACCGGAATAACACCGCCGAGAATGAGGTCTGTCAGGGCAGAAACATTTGAAATGGTACGTGGCGTTGTCAAATCCACACTTGCCACCACTGTCTTCACAATCGCTACAATTACTTGCTGTCCAATTCAACACAAACCCTCCTTCTAGCAATAGCATCCTTTCAGTCCCAACATTCTCACCTCTATACACATCCACAGGTGCCAAAACTCGAGTTCCACATTTGTCTAAAGTAGAACCCAGTAGAGGATCATCTTCGAGCATTGCTAGAGTCCATACAGTTTCATTCTCCCCAGGACAATCAACCTTGTAATTTAAAAGCTCACCGTTATTTGATAGCAGCGTTGAGTTGCAATTGTAAAGCAAGAAGACGCCTGTACTGTTAGAAGATTGACCAAACCTGCCATCATCTAGAGATATGTTTTGGATTTGAGGAGTACAGGAGGGGCTTTTGCCAAAAACAGCTGCATTTGAGACACGAAGAGACTGGTTTTGGTAGTAGATTTCGTGGATGATATACTCACTATTGGACAGATTAAAGACTGGCTTGCCTTTGTCGTTGCAAGAGATAGTGAATCCAGGGTAGCCACAATAGTCGGGTTGCACGCCTTGGATATGAAATGGGAAGCTTATGCTTTGGCCATCGCTACAGCTTTTGGGGTTGCAAGCGAGGAAGTGAGGGTCTGTACATGAGGCTTTCTTTGCCAGGAGAAAGAAAGTGACAATAAAGAGATTTATTATTGGAGAAAAGGGTGTTAAAAAGAAGTTATGGTTCATTTTTATGGATCTCGATTTTGTGGAGGAGAAAGAGAAAGTGAGGAGGAAGAGGCACGATGGTGAATAAATTATGGGGGACGAGGGTGAAGAGGGAATCGATGTAGCGGGAGTTATAAGAGGGTGAGTTTGACTTGATTTTTGCAGCTTTTCTGACTCTGACAATTTTTTATAGCAGGGGGCTTGTTCATATCTGATTAGAAATCTTAGACTGTTGAATATAAGGCAATGTAAGTCGGTGTTGCCCACATGGAGCGTTCATTGTCAGGAAAGCAGCGCAAGTTGACCAGCACAAGGCTATGTGCCCTTCATCGTCTGGGCCTTCTTACAACTTAGAAGTGATAATTAAATACTTAGCCATTACAGGTTTATTTAATTTTTACATGTATCGTATTATATTTCATTTTGGCACCCTCCATTTTCAGAATCTTAATTTTGCCCGTGTTTCTGGTTTTCGCTAATTATTATTAAAGATTTTGTTTGAGATTGTGATAGCAGTGACGGTTCAAAGTGTTTTTTATTTAAAATGAAATTTTTTATTTTAAAAAAATTATTTTTGATATCAGAATATCAAAACGATTTAAAAACATAAAAAATATATATATTTTAAATTAAAAAAATCAAAATTTTTAGAAACACGGTGCAAGAACTTGATAGTGTGTGTTTACTATTGTGATATTGAATACTTTTTAAAAGTGTTTCTCTTTTAAATATATTAAAATATTTTTTATAACATGTTCAATTCTTTTTCAAGTCATAAAACATTTTTAAAACACACATAATGCAAAAATAAATAATACCATAAAAACTATCAAGATATGTTTTTAACACTGTCACAACCAAAGCTTAGAGAAAGAATATTCAGAGTTACTTGTCAAGAAAAAAATGACAACAATAAAAAATCTTTTAGTTTCTAACTAGTTATAGGTTTGCACTACAATGAGGGTAAAATTAAAACTTTTGTGAACGGAGTAAAAAATATGCAAACCAAGAAGATTTATTTGATATTTTTATTAAACATTATTTAACATGTCAATCTTAAAATATCTTAGTTCAACTATTTTGTTTTTTCTAAATTTATGATTAAACTGTGTGGAAGTTTTCTTAGCGTGACTCCGTCTACCTAACCTGTTCAAAAGCATTTTGGTTGACCGGTAAAATAGCTCGTGGATGAAATTTATATAAAAAACCTCTCACTCTAACTTCTTACCTAACTCGAATTTAAAATTAAATCTTATAAAGTTGTCCCAACTTGATCTAGTTAACTTGGTCGATCTATAAATAATTTGTCCTACCGGTAAAAAAATATTTAAGGATAAAATTTAGAAGAAAAAAAATGATGAAATTAACAGTAAAAAAAACCCTCTTAACTCAATTTTTTTTTCCATATCGGGTCTAAAATTAAATCATATAGAAGTTGTCTTAATCTGATCAAGCTGGCTTAGCAAATCAAATATAACTCGGATAATTGTTAAAATATTATAATAATAATAATAATGAGAGGAAAAAGAAGATAAAATTAAAATAAAGAAATGGGATAATGAAAAAAAGAAAAGAAGAAAAAGAAGAAGTACAAGAAAGCTTAAATGTTTACTATCCATATAACCAATGAAGCTCGTCGTCAGTTCTTAGACGTTTTAATAGAGAACAAGTAACTAGTTTCTTGTCAATTCTCAAATGTTATAATTCTTTTATCTGGCAACACAAGTTAGTTGACTTGCAAAAGACTAGTAATTAAGATGGACAGCAGGTGGGGTAGCCCTGTGAAATTTACACGTTAGATATCGTCTGTTTGGTGGGTGATAGCACCAGCCCAGTAATTTTGCACCTGGTCTTTGAAAGACTCCTTCCCACTGGCTAGCAAATCAAAGAGAAGTTGACCTATTGACTTTTCAAAGTCTTCTTCCCAAATACGTACCACACAATATCTAAGTCAAACCCGTTTGGTTACGTGGTAGCGTTCATGTTTCCTGCAGTTTCATTTTGTAAGCTGCTTGGTTAATTAAACAAACGCTTGTTACTGTTTATGGGTCTCATAGTATGTGTTTGGTATTGCGGTAGTGGTTGTGGTTTGAAAAAAGTAGTTTTAATTGAGGTTAGTTTGAAAAAATAAGTGTTTGGTTAAAACTGTGGTTGAAATTGAGGTTGAAAAAAAGTAGTTTAATGTGTTTGGGTAAGAATGCTTTTGAAATTGAGGTTATAAAATAATTTTAAAAAATATATATTAATATTGATAGTTTTAAATTTAAATATTGTAGAATTAATTACTCATATTAAATTATGAAATAAATAATACTTTATATAAAATATTTTTTATTATTCCATTAAACTATTTAATAATACAATTAAATAAAATATTATCATGTATAAAATTGATATTACAGTGCGAGTAAATTTAATTTACTCTATACTAATTTTTCGGTAAAAATATATTGTCCATATCACAATGCAAATAAATTTAATTTATTAAAAAAAAATATTAATAAATTTAATACACACTAAAAAAACAAAAAAAAAATTGTTTTAACAGTGCAAGTGAATTGCACAGTAAATGGAAAGCATGATTTTTCTGCTTTTTATTTTTAACGTTTCAGCCGCAAAAAACACGCGGGACCCAGGCACAGTAAATCAAGTTTTTTCATTACCAAACGGCTACCAACTGCGTTTTAATTAAAACGCAGCCGCAGCCGCGTAAACAAACGGACCCTATTAGTCTGCTGTGTTTGAAACGCAAAAAAAAAGAAAGCATCTAGGAGTTGCTTCCTGCGCGGCAAAATGTTGAACCGTGCTCTACTGTTCAGTGAACAGTGGAGCATGCCTCCACTGTTTACGTGAACAGTTTTTTTTGAAAAATCAGTCCAGTTAATTGATTTCACTCGCACTGTTCAAGTGAACGTGAACAACAATTTTTTTTGTTTTTTTAAATTAGTTTAAGGTGAATTAAATTTACTCGTACTGTAATCTTAATTTTATTCCTGATAATACTTTACCTAATTTTGTAGTTCTTGTCGGATGTATTTTGTACGTAATGGAATTATAGATAGTTTAATGGAACAATAAAATTTTTTTATATAAAGTATGATTTATTTCATTATGTAATAACAATAGTTATATTCACAATATTTAAATTAAAAACCATCAATATTAATATATATATTTTTTAAAATTATTTTATAACCTCAATTTCAAAAGCATTTTTAACCAAACACATTAAACTACTTTTTCTTCAATTTCAATTTCAACCACAGTTTTAACCAAACACCTATTTTTTTAAACCAACCTCAATTAAAAGTACTTTTTATAAAACAATTTTTTTCAAATCACAACTATAACAGCTATCGCAATACCAAATACGCACGTATAATATCAACAAAGCCAAGATTACAATTTTGTTTTTATGTTTTAAAAGTTTTTTTAAAAAAAATTAAAATGTTTTTATTTTTCCAAGGAAAAGAAGACTTCAGCGACGTATTTTTCCAAGTCTATTTTCCAGCATTAAATTCCACCGCCAACCATAATTCTATTCCCTTTACTTGAATACCTAACGCTTCAACCAAAAAAAATGACAGACTGCACTTTATATTATATTATTATAAAAAAAGCTAAAACTAAATATGGTTGTTCTGCCAAAGATTGTTTTTTGGAAATTTTGTGTATTTTTTTACAGAAATAATTACAAAACTCTTATTTGTATCTGAATTTCACTTACCTTTTATATTTTTATAAATAGTATTTTTTATTGTATAGTTTATATCTTCAATAATATTTTACGTCCTTAATATTATATTTTGTTTGAGTTTTTTGTTTGGCCCGAAATGAAAAGTATAATTTATAAAAGTACAAGAGAGAATGAAAGTTAGATCAAACCATAGCATCTATTCTCTTTTTTTTTACATTTTGGTTCTTGAAGTTAAGAAGTTGTATGCAAATATCCCTAAACTTAATTTTTCTTACAACAAGGTCCCTCAGTATTGAGGGAGGAAAGAGAAGACTGGAGAGGCAGGAAGGCTTGGTATTTTTAATTTCTAGAGGGCCTTAGAAAGTGTTCTGAGATTCAAAATGGTTTTTACCAAATGATTCGATGGTGTTTTCAGGTAAAACAAAAATTGTGAAGGGCCAAAAACAGCAATCCCCATTTGTTCGGTGACATAATGATCATCGAAAGTTGCATGCGGTGGACAGCACGTCACTCCTTGCAAACAACGCGTCATCCACTTTTGTTTGATTTTTTTTAAGTTCCTGGGCCAGGCCCGTCTAGCCTAGGAGTTCAGAAATCAGGCCCATACATGCAGACCTATTGTGTGCCCAACCCGGCTTTCTTCTTCTTTCAATATTTATGATTTTTTCAGTCTCGATTTTTTTCAAGTAATTAATTTTTTTTTCACATCCAGTCTGAGCATTTTTTGTTGTTGTCCATTCTTGCCTCCTTCCAATTACTGATTCTCTTAATTATATTTTATAAGTGATATGGATGATTGGTTGCATGTTTGCTCTTTTCATTCATCAAAATAAAAAAATATTTATAATATGTATTTAATTTTTTTTATAAAAAAAAACATGATATCAAATACTACAAAATAAATATTCAATTAAAAAACTTCCACAATTCATGTTGATTTATTATAATTTCATTAACTTAAATTCTTTAACTAATTGAAATATTAAATAGATCTTATAAACTTGCCCGTGACGAGTCTGAACAAAGAGGGAACTGGCATGTTGAAGCAAACGGAGAGCATAATACTTTCCAGTTCTTTTCTATTTTTCAGTTCACAAACTAGATGCCTTGGGGTTACCACTAAGAAACAGAATCTGAAGCTGCTTGCGCTCGATTAGGGATGACTTCAAAAGCTTTGCTTCACTGTTCTGCTATAAGTTGGTAGCTATCATGGTTCCGTGGTTGCTAATTAGAGGATTAAAAGTGAAATATAAGTTCTGCCTTTCTAAACACAATCAACATGTAGAAAGCAAAAGAACAAGGGCATAAAAAAAATGAGCCATGATTTGAAGCCTGAATATAAACATTAGTGATTTAACCTCCAGTAATTATATGGACTCATTTATACATAAACTCGCCAATGCTGTGCCTAGGATTTAATTTTTGGGTGTAACAAAACGGCGACAAGGAGAAGGTAACTTACATTTGCACTCAAACCAGGTATTAGCCATGCTCTCATCAACCAACTTGAAAGTAAGCAGCATGGAGGAAGAAAACTTAAACGCTTTCATTAGGTGTAGTAGAATTACTACTGGCCCATTTAGCGGTAACAGAAACTGGTGAAGGTGGCAGACGGATGTTCTTCAATAGACCAGCCTCATCGCAATAGGGTGGTGAAGGTGGTGGCAGTGTGTTCTTCGACCTCTTGGTATCGTCATGCACTTCTTCAAGATTCTCCAAGGACTCCCCGCCTTGAATTATTTTTAACTGCTGCAAAACATTTTCCATGGAAGGTCTTGTTTCCTTGTCTTGCTGCAAACATTGAAAAGCCAACTCTGCAGCCGATGTTGTCATTCTTTTAACTTCCTCGTCTGAATTATACCCAAGACGTGAATCAATCAGCTCGTCAACTGCACATTCCTGAATCTTGCTTATTGCTAAGTTAGAAAGATTCTCCATGGACTCCCCGCCTTGAATTATTTTTAACTGCTGCAAGACATTTTCCATGGAAGGTCTTGTTTCCTTGTCTTGCTGCAAGCATTGAAAAGCCAACTCTGCAACTGATGTTGTCATTCTTTTAACTTCCTCGTCTGAATTATACCCAAGACGTGAATCAATCAACTCATCAAATGCACATTTCTGAATCTTGCTTATTGCTAAGTTAGATAGATTAATCTCATGCCGGTGCCTGGTTATATCGACAGCAGGCATTGATGATATGAGCTCAATCAGGACAACCCCAAAGCTATAGACATCGCTCTTATCTGTAAGTTGGTAACTTTGGTGATATTCAGGGTCAACATAGCCTGGTGTCCCTTGTGGAACAGTCGAGACGTGAGTAACGTCTTTGGGAAACAACCTGGAAAGCCCAAAATCTGCAACTTTCACGCTGAAATTGTTGTCAAGGAGGATGTTGTTCGTCTTGACATCACGATGTATGATGTCAGAAGCATGAAGGTAAGCCAGAGCACTAGCTGTTTCTATTGCTATGCTCATTCGAATAGGCCAGGTCAGTGGACTGGACTTTGCTTGATCTCCATGTAGATGATCAGCAACAGTGCCATTGGGAATGTATTCATAGACAAGTAGTAGCTCACGGCTGCGTCGTGAAGAGCATCCATAAAGGCAGACGAGGTTTTTGTGGTGCAGGCGAGTAAGAATTTCAATTTCATTCATGAACTGCTTAACCCTTTTATAGTTGTGTTCATAAAGGCGCTTAACTGCAACTTCCCGTCCATCTTTGAGCTTCCCTGGTTCAAAATAAACCCATTGATCAAATTGCTTGAGTTTTAGGAAAGCTTTCCTTTTCTTTTGAGTAGCAGTTTTCTACTGTAGTATAGTTGATCTATCAACATAAACTTTAAACTTTCATCTTCTTACCATAGTAAACAGTTCCAAAACCTCCATCTCCAAGTTCCTTTTCACTATCAAAATTATTGGTGGCTTGCCCAAGTTCAGTATAAGAGAAGATGGGGATGCTGAGGTAAACACCATCTCCTTCTAGGTCTGCTTTTGAGGAGGGATCAGATGAAGAATTCATAGATAACAAGTTTGAGGAATCACGTCTTCTCTTGAAGTGGCGCAGGTAAATGTAGGACAACAAAATTATTCCCATGAACAGACATCCGATGCCTAAACCTGATAAAGGAGAGAATTACTTTGGATGGCAGATGATTTATACTTTGGATGACAGATAACCTTGCTGGAATCCATACATGCTAGAAATTATGGAGGTTATCATGGAAACATACAAAGCAGAGAAATTTTGGATTTTGAATTACCCAATCCTAGCTTCAATCCTAGCTTCAATCCCGGCTTGTCTTTTTCTGCAAAAAGATTTTCAAAGAAATATGATGTTATATGAGGTCGAACAATAAAACTAAAGTGATTCAGAACCAATTAACCTCAGAAATTAAGGAATACACACATACAAAGGTTCAAACCTTGAAAGTTTTTTTCCAATATAGATTCACTTTGTAGACTGAGTTCTTATCCGCTGGGCATGTTTAACGAAGGGCTCTAAAGGTAAAGCTAACTCTATACGGTTATGAAATTTTAAGAACTATTAGAGCACAAAATATAGTGAAATATGTAGGCTTGATCAATGTAGATATGCAAGTCTTTCTGCATGTGTTATGTCGTCTATACCTTCTTTTGCAATGGAACAGAGAAGTTTTTGCTCTTTAATCTGGCATTCTCCTCCTCCACGATGACAGTGCATACAGGCAGGAGATACTAGCACTTCAAGTGTGAACTTGGCATTGGGCATTGTGAATATGTCATTGTAGGTTGATTCCTGTTTCCAGGAAACTGTATAAGCGAACACTGAGGTTGAAGACGCGGTAAACTTTCGAATTTCTGAGTGTGGTAGATACTTAAGTTTTTGCAGGGTACTTTTCGGTCTTTCGTTGTTTTACTCCCGCGGCCAAAAAATGAGTTGTTTTTCTATTTTGTAGACAAAAGTGCTAAACCCCCTACCCCTAAGTCCGCAATGCTGTTTGGTTTGAATCTAATTGGCTTGCATCTCTGTGAGGGTTGTTGCATTTGAACAAGGTCAGATTTGGCATAAATTGCAAGAAGAGAAAAGGGAGCCAAGGAAAAGTCCAATTGTTGAAGGTTCTGCAATCATGGGAAAATTACTGCTGCCAGAGGACTTCATCGTGAGAACTGAAATGGTACTGTGTCCATTCCAACGCCTACGAGAGGAATTTAGAATTCATACCACCTCCCTTCCCTCTTTAATTGGATCTTCTGCGTATCTTTATCACAACCATCAACCATAAGAAAACCACAGTGCGAACGTGAGGCGTTGGTGAATGGGAAGTGGATTTCACCGAGTTTCCCACAATGAAAGGGCTGGCAATTTGGATGGTATCTAGTTTCTTCTTCAGCGGAGAGAGGAAGTTTGAGGTGAAAAGGAATAAAGAATACTAACAGACAAGCATGCACCATTCTGAGATTTCCAATTTAGGAAATAAAAACAACAGTGACACAAACAAGGATTAGCTGCTCTTACTCTTAGTAACAGCTAGGCCTCTGTAGGCTGTACCTCTCGGCTCTCCGTTAATGCAACTTACAATATGTACTTAGTTCCTTACCCGATAGAAACGACAGTTGACTAAGAAATTTGATTCAGAAGACTTGTGAAGATGAACTGAAATATTAAATATGGTGGGCAGTGGGACACACGTTTGAAAATATAGCTTGAATATGTAAAATTTTGTATTAGTCAACCAACTTCAGTAGAAATACTTTTCTTTGGCTCTAGAAAAGCCCCACACATTCAACATAATCATGTGGTGATATAAGCTAGGACTTTTTTGCAGCTTGTTATTAACGTCTAGACTGTTAAAGGAAAAGATGATATGGGATTGGTTCTCCTAAGAGAAAGGGGATCAAAAGACAAAGATGATGATGAAACAGGAACTTCACTACGTGGTTTGCAAGCTTGCAGAAGTTATCGACGGTCTTGCAGTAGTAATATATTAGAAATTGGAGTCAAGAGAGATTTGGCATGTGACAAAAAATTCAAATGTGGTGAGATCATCGAGAAATCCATTGGTAAATTGAGGTCATAATCATCTCTCAAATGCCAAACTGGTTGAATTATGATAGGGCAATTCATGGCCATCAACTGGTGGCAACAGTTTTGGGTGGTCTTTGTCAGTGAAGCAGATAAAGGTTAAGGAGAACGGAATTACAAGGTTTTCAGATTGTGGTAAACTAACTACATAATGAACGTCTGATAATTCCAGGGTGTCATGGGTTCTCCATGGTTCTCTTCTCTTCTTCCCTCTTCCTTATGTTATAGAGGCCTGACATTCTTTTCTTCTTTTTTTACCCCAGTACGCGATCTAATATCCCAGCATTTCGAATATTGGAACACAGTTGAAAGCATTAAAGACAGGACAGTTTTGGTGATCGAACTAATAACTCATTTCCTCCATTGAATCACCATTTTGTTCATGCCTATTATCCCCTACCTTGTTGGGTCACCATTTTAACCTGCCTGTTACCTTCCCCTCTAGGCTGGAGCATCATGGGATTGTACCCTAGCAATTACAATAGAAACAGACTACTAAGCTGACTAATATAGGTTTAAAACTATCTTCTGAGAATCTGGGATAAATCAAATTATGACAATGCCTAGTGGTGCCTGGAGTACTGAGGGTAGCATCTGCCACTAACAAGAGGAATAGTCTTCCAAATATGATATCGAGTGCCGTATATTTGCAATGCCATGTTTCTTAAGGGGGGGCGATCTTTACCACTTATTCTAACAAGATATTGATCACTTTGTAACCTGTGTTTTTGTACTTTAACTGCATGTAATTTAGAACATGGAAGCGAGCCATGCTATCATCACAGAAAAATACACAGGTATCATCTTCAAACCCCCATCGGCCGCCACTTCTTTGGCAATGATGCGGAGCTAAAGTAATCGGAGATGCAAAGGAACTAGATGGAAATTCAACATTAGCCTCTCGGCCGGAAACGTTGTTATCAAGAGCACGACTTATTTTATAACTCGGGATATTTCATCATTTTGTCGGCCTCGTCTATTAAGCATTAATTAATTTTCAAACCAAATGATTAAGTAGTTCTCTTTCGGTGGTCAGACTATGCCGCCTCATATATTTCACAAAAAAATTCAACATCAAGGGTCATATCTCTTCATTAGGTAAACCAGTTAGCTGTGATTTAAAGTTTTCAACTTTGAGGATCTAGATGCATATAAATTGTCCCTCTGATCAAGAAAACTCCCCCGATCCTGTTCTTTACAGAAGAGAGTCATAGATCCCGATGTTTTAACTAGTTTCGGTCAATAATTATTTGATGTTGCACAATATTTTTTTCGCCGCGCTCATCCTGAGTTTTCAGCACACTTTGTTGAATAATTAAAATCAAGAACTAATCTTCTGTAATTTTAGGATAGAAATTCAATAAATAATTGCGGGCGTAAGACTAGAGAGTCAAGTCAAAAGCTGCCCCACTGGTAAGGAAATCTATTACTCTGACTCGAAGGCTTATCAGAGAGCCAGAAGACGTAGCTAAACAATTGGCAAAAGAGTTTGATTCTTCATTTCTGGTACGTTTGCTTATTTTGACCATTAATTGAAGAAAACTACCTTTGACTAGGACGGCTATTCAAGTTTAGAGTTCGAGGTCCCACCTGCGCGCGTTATGAACATAGCAGACTAGATTTTTAAAAAGATTGGGTTAAAGGTGGATTTGGTCCTCCTACTCTTGATTTCTTCTTAAACTGCTTCCTGTATGATATGCTTTCCAAAAGCAGTCTTGTACTTGATATCTTGACTTCTTTCACTTTCAACGATGGAGCTCTCCCATCCAACACCGTTACTAGCAATGTCAAATTTGTTATTGGATCCTTTTTTTTTCAGATAAATTTGTTTCCAAATCCATTTTTGTATTTGTGTAGATTAAAATGGTCGTTTGATGTTAAAATCAAACAAATCAGATCAGAAAACCAAAGCTTCTTTTTTTTTTTAAGAAATGGAGAAGATGACTGGTTAAAAATGAAGGTGGCTTGAAAAAAAAATGAAATATATGTTTTGTTTTTTTTTGGCACTAAACCAATGATTTTGTTCAGCGAGTTCTATACTGAATGGCTGTTAAAAATGAAAAAAGAAAAAGAAAAAAAATGGACAGCGTGAGTTAGGGTGATAGAAGGTCCGCATAAGAGGGAATATCGAGTACGTTCAAGGATCCCGCTAGGAAAAAAATCATTGAGAAACCAATGTAAGATAAAAATCAAGAGGAGACTGCATGAACCCTTAACCGTTTAATAATCATAGCGATTCTTGTTAATTCTAGAGAATTAGATTTATCCCTAACCTAATGACTTGCTAATGTTAGAGAATTAGATTTATCCACCCAAGTCCACCTGTCCGATCCCTTAAACGGGTCCCTTTTTGCCTCAACAGCCCACTACCTACAGACACTTTGTTCTTGGTGTCTGTACTTCGCTAGCCTAGCAAAGATGAACCTCATCTAGACAGTGGAAAGAAGGGAGATGTTTTGACCATGGTTGTGTGGACATAACGATCCCAGCAGCACACACAACTGGCACTTATCTTAGCCAAAACACACAAGTGGGCACTGGGCCTCTACCATATACTAGCCATCACTCTCAAGAAAGAGATAAAATTTCAAGACAGGAAAAAAATTAATAATAAAATGACTCACCGGAATAATTACACCGCCAAGCATGAGGTCTGTCAGGGCAGAAACATTTGAAATGGTACGCGGCGTTGTCAAAACCACACTTGCCACCACTGTCTTCACAAATGCTACAATTACTTGCTGTCCAATTCAACACAAACCCTCTTTCTAACATCCTTTCAGCCCCAACATTCTCACTTCTATACACATCCACAGGTGCCAAAACTCGAGTTCTACATTTGTCTAAAGTAGAGCCCAATAAAGGATCATCTTCGAGCATTGCTAGAGTCCGAACAGTTTCATTCTCCCCAGGACAATCAACCTTGTAATTTAAAAGCTCACTGTTGTTTGATAGCAGCGTTGAGTTGCAATTGTAAAGCAAGAAGAGGTCTTTACCGTTAGAAGATCGATGAAACCTGCCATCATCTAGAGATATGTTTTGTATTTGAGGAGTACAGGAGGGGCTTTTGCCAAAAACAGCTGCATTTGAGACACGAAGAGACTGGTTTTGGTAGTAGATGTCGTGGATGATATACTCACTATTGGACAGATTAAAGACTGGCTTGCCTTTTTCGTTGCAAGAGATGGTGAATCCAGGGTAGCCACAAAAGTCGGGCTGCACGCCTTGGATATGAAATGGGAAGCTTATGTTTTGGCCATCGCTGCAGCTTTCGGGGTTGCAAGCTAGGAACTGAGGGTCTGTACATGAGGCTTTCTTTGCCAGGAGAAAGAAAGTGACAATAAAGAGATTTATTATTGGAGAAAAAGGTGTTAAAAAGAAGTTAAGGTTCATTTTTATGGATCTTTGATTTTTGGGAGGAGAGAGAGAAAGGGAGGAAGAGGAACGATGGTGAATAAATTATGGGGGAGGAGGGTGAAGAGGGAATCGATGTAGCGGGAGTTATAAGAGGGTGAGTTTGACTTGATTTTTGCAGATTTTCTGCCTCTGACAATTTTTGTAGCAGGAGGCTTGTTCATATCTGATTAGAAATCTTAGACTGTTGAATATAATGCAGTATAAGACCACAAGTCGGTGTTGCCCAAAGGAAGCGTTCATTGTCAGGAAAGCAGCGCAAGTTGACCAGCTTAAAAAACTCTGTGCCCTTCATCGTCTGGGCCTTCTTGCAACTTGAAGTGAAGTTATGTACCATAGCCATCGCTGGTTTATTTAATTTTTAAATGTATCGTAATATATTTCATTTTGGCACCCTTCATTTTTAAAGTCCTAATTTTGCCCCTGCTTCTAGTTGACGTGTTTCTTATTGTGATATTAAATACTTTTTAAAAAAAATTCTTTAGAACATATTAAATTAATTTTTTTATATATTTATTTTTTCCACATGTTCAATACTTTTTCAATCCAAAAAATACTTTTTAAACACACAAAAATATAGTTTTAAATATAAAAATAAATAATACCCTGAAAATTATCAAGATATGATTTTAACAACTATCACAACCACAACTCGGAGAAAAAGAATGTTCAAAGTTACTTGTTAAGAAAAAAATAACAACAATCGAAGATCTTTTAATTTTCAACTAGTTATAGGAATGTGATATGTTGCAAGTTGTATTAAAGTTTTTTCTTGAATGCCGATAAAAAATATACAAACCGATAAGAGTTATTTAGCATTTTTATTAAACATGGTTTAGTGGATCAATCTTGAAACCTCCTGATCCAAGTTTTTTATTTATTCTAGATTTATAATTAAATTATAAAGAAGTTTTTTTGACGTGACTCTATCTATTTTGTCAAGTTAAAAGCATTATAATTGACCATTCAAATAGTTTATAGATGAAATTGATATAAAATACAATCTTACCCCAACTTCTCACCTAATTCAAGTTTAAAATTAAATTATACGGGAGTTACCCTGACTTGATTCAGCTAATTTGGTTAATCCATAGACAATCTATCCTGCTAGTAAAATATATTCAATAATAAAATTAAAAAAAAGATGAAATTAATAAAAAAAAAACTCTCTGAGCTTGATTCTTTTCTTAATCTGGTTTTAAAATTAAATCATATAAGAGTTGTCTTGACGTGATTAAGTCGACTTAGCCAATCCAAAATATAATTTAGGTGATTATTAAAATATTATAATAATAAAAATGAGAAAAAATGAAATAAAATGAAAAGAAAGAAGAAGATGAAAAGAAGAAGATAGACAAGGATATAAAACAATGATGTTCATTGTCAATTCTTTAAATGTTTTAATAGAGAAGATGTGACTAGCTTATACTAGTATCTATTTTAAATAATGAATACATTAAAAGAGTAAATAAAAAATAGTATTTTTTAAAATTTTAAATTTTATATTGACAAATAAAAATTTGGGTTATTCGCATAATCTTTTTACTTTATATACATAAAAGGTTCGTCACGGTACATAAATTACAAGTCAATTTTATGATATAGCAGGGGATCACGCTTCTTTGACAAGAAAATTATTTATTTTTTCTTAAAAAAATTGTTTGGTGACATCATTGTATTTGACAAACAGTTTTATTTTATGAATTTCTGTCAGAAAAATTATTTGGCTAAGATTCTCTTTCTTCTTTTATGTATTTATTTTTTATATAAAACATATTTTTTTATTCATAACATTGATTATTATAATCTAATTTTTTACCCTGAAATTTTTTATTTCCATAAAAAAATATTTTTCTTTATAAATTATTTGAAAAATCCAAAAACAAATAGGTTTGTTATGTCTGTCCCTTACACAGATACGTATAAATGTCACGCTGCCCTTTTTTATTTATTTACTAGACAGTTGTTTTACTCTCCTGGAATTAAAAAAAGGTGAAAGACTAAATTCAAGCGGGGTTTGCCCTTTTGTAGTTTTTTTAGGGAGATTCAGGCTTGGGCTAGAATTGGTTAGTGGGTTCCCTGTTTCTTTTTTTAAAAGGGAAGGAAAGGCTTGGTTGTTGAGGCTGATAGTTTGGTTTGCATTTGGGTCTAAGCCATGATAGTTTAGTTTGCATTCTGGGTGCTCTTCTTGCCCGCTTGGGCTGTACTTTTGAGCTGGGGCTGGGTCTGTCTTTCCTCTTTGGGCTACGGTTTTGGGACTTTTCCCTTGTTTAAGCCCTTTTAGCATGATGTCCTAAGATGATAAAAAATAAATATATCATAAAAATTCTTTTTATGAGTTGCCCTCTTTGGCCAGGTCCTCTATAAGAAATCATTTTCCATATCCTGGCATTGTATAATGACAAAACTTGTGTTTCGTTCTTTACAAAAATAAATGTAAAATAAAAGGTCAAAAAATATATCTAACCTTCTAGTATTCTAAGAAGTTTTGGCTTTAAATATTTTCATAAAAAATACAAAAAATATTTTTACAGGATTTTATAATAAATCTACATTACTCATTGAGGCTTTTTCCAAACATGAAGAGGTCCATGGGGCCGATATGTCGAATATAAAAAAACTCGCTAGAATTTTATTTTGACGAAAACTTCCATGAATAGGGACTGGCATCGTGATTTTAATTAAAAAAAAATCCTTTTCCATCAAAAATTTATATCCATAGGAATTGACACCAAAACTTTTCATTAGAAACCAAATCCTGACGAATTCTTTTACTTGAAGAGATTAACATCAAAATTTTACTTAAATTTTAAAAAATTGGTGAAATCTCCAATTTTTGGGATTAACGTCCATTTCCAATTTTACTACGAAGTAACCAGCTTCATTGCTTACACTACACTACGAAGTGTTTGTTTTAATTGATGAATACATTAAAGGAGTAAATAAAAATAAAATAATAGTATTTTTAAAATTTTAAAACTTTATATTAAAAAATAAAAATTTGATGTATGCGCATAAAAAATTCTCTCTGTTGTTCAAGCCGAAGGTTCTTAAAATCCAGGAATGAGATTGTCTAAATCATAACAAGGTTTAGGTTGTGTTTCATGATTTTGGTCATCGAGTTGATAAAGAGAGAACATGCCTACCTCGCAAAAAGCATGTAAAGCCTAGACTCTGTTCATGCCCGCATTGCCCACCTATTTTTGTGGTGCATAACGAGCAAATTTTCCAATCAACTTTGTAGTCCAATTCGAACCTCTCTTCACTCTTGCTTTACGGGTGTAACGTTCCTCCAAGCCACAAAAAAATGTAAAGTTGTGTTTCATGTTCTTTCCAATCAACTTTCGTTCGTCTACATAAAAACCTCCAGCAGTCGTAACTTTTACAGGGCATTTTGAGGCAATTGGTATTTGATTCTGCTTTCCAGGGGGCAATTGTATACAAAAGTTAGGTTTACACTCTTAGGAGCATAATCAAAGGGAAGTATTGTCGAGGGTGATGTTAAAAAGATCCTTAGGGCAACCATCATCCTTCGTCTCCATCCGAACAACTGTAAGAATACGGAGCTCTTTATTGATTGAACAAATGTTGTAATCGTGTGACATGATCTCGATGACAGTATTATTATCTCGGCACTCAATCTTGAATTCCAAAGGATATTACAAGTCCTGCATTGATCCGCAGCTGAACAGGCGATCTAGACGTGTGGACATGTCCACAAAGACAAACACGGTGGCCGATAAGAAGAGGAAGGAGCGTTAGCGCAATTTAGGATGCTTCAAAAAAGTCCGAGAGCAGGGGAATCTTTGTTCACACTACGTTTTCGTAAGCGATTGCAGGAAATAGAGTGCTAATTTTTATCAAAACTGTGGCCTTGAAATTGCCTGCAAATGTGTTTTAGTCACTCCAGAGCATCATAACCTTAAGGTTGTTGCAGTTGAAATTCTTCAGCTGATCTTTGAAGAGATCTTTCAGGGAAATATAAGAAAGGTTCGGAAGGAACTGGCAAGGGGTCGAGGTCTCCTCGCAGCATTTTCACACAACTCTTCCCGTTGATGGCTCATCTCCCATGAAAGCAATTTTTTCTAATTGTTAGCCACAGCAGATATTAAAGGCTATAAGGCCCATCATTCTTGATATTTATCTTTGCTTGTTGCACTTCTACTTCTACCGACAGAAATTAGCGCGCCTTCACTCGGTGCAACTCTCTTATTCAAAGACAAAAATAGAGGAGTGATTCATTTTTTTAAAAAAAAAAAGCCAGAGAAATTAAAAATTAAAACTTCAATATTCTGACATTTAGAAAACTAGAAAAATAGTTTTTCAAATCTATATTGAATTTAGAAAAACACACCCTAGAGATTCTCAATGATTTTTCAATATAATTTTTTCTTTGTTTTTCAAATAAAGAAAAAAATATGAATGATACAATTTTTTTATATGTATACAGATACTTTTTAGAAATATAAGAAATAAAATTGTTTTTTAATATAAGAAATAAAATTGTTTTTTATATATATTTTAATATTGAGTTAATGTCATGAATTATTTTTTATTATAAATATAATGTAAACATTTTCTTAGTTAATAATATAGCTTTTTCATGATAACTTTCTCTTAAATGAAATAAAATTAAGAATTCATAATTAGATTATCACAAATAAAAAATATCAAGATGACTATTATGAATTATAATTTTATTTTTTTATAAAAAAATAGTTATAATCTATTTTTTAAATAGTCTTTATTTTTAACAAATAAAATTTATTACCGAGCTATACACACATGTCGCCGCCGCAGCCCTCCGTGTTGATGCGGAATTATGCTTCGGTTTTAGAATCTGCGATTTTTTTAAGAACAGAAGAACCATTTTCTTACAGGGGCAAACCTATACCGGTCCCCTGACTATATATAGCTTCTTGATTGAGTCCTTCAGCTGCTAATTTAACCCATCGGGTCATCCATCCATGTGTCTTTCGTCAATCGGTTCCTTCCATTGGTATAATTGGAGACTTAGGTGCAAAAATACTTTCAGTTTAAGACAATTCAGGACAAACTAGGATGAAATTGAAGAAATTTTATACTTTAACCATGCAAGTGTTCTTTAACGTGGTGAATGCAAGGAGATGCATATAGATGAAGAAGCTGATTGTAAAATCGGTATAGTTAAGGGACTAATAAGAAGTTTGCTTTGTTGTGATGGATGTGAATATTCTCATTGATTTATGTGAGGTCGTTCCACTCATCAAAAGGAGTGAACATCAGTTTTAGTGGGGGCACGTCACACGTTTGCCCTTTCATTGCCCATCGCGCATTTTGCAAAAGCAAAACCACCTTATAAAATATCAGACGGCCACTTTTATAAATGAAATTCCTTGGTTTTGCCTGCTTGGTCGGTGCTTGCGATCTGTCCCCTCTCCGTCCGTACTTTCATGGCCATGTGATTTTAGTGGACCTGCAAATTTGATAGAGTATTTTGTTCGATAATTTGATAATTGATTCCTATCTCTAGTCCCTCCCTGTGTATAAATTTGTTTTTTTTTAATCTGGTCAAGAAGAATGGTTCGTGTGAATTAACGAACACCATTTCTATTGTAGCCATTGTAGCTTTTTTGCAGTGTATTTTATGAATTAGAATAGCTGATTGTTGTTAAATTTTCAATTTAATCCTTACTTTTATTTTTATTTTTTTTACATAGTTGAGCCCTTTTAAATCTAAATCTGCATCCAATTATATATTTTTTTAGAATGAAGGGTTTGATTGAAAGTCAGGAAATCAAAGTGAAAATCACGAATGAAATAGATAATAGCTTCAAATTTCATACAAAAAATTTATTTTAATCCCTTATTTTTTTTAATTTGTAAGTGTTTGGTCCCTCTAATTTTCAAAAATATAATTTTGGTATTAGAGCTCATTTCCCTCGTCTTTCAATCATTATTTGCAAAAGAAGAGAGAGAAGACTGTCAATTTTTAGTTTGGAAATAAAAAGTCATTATTTACATCTATTTTGACCATCAAAATAATTAAAATTGATGTTAATAAGTAACAACCGACGAGGAAGAGTCTTGTAGTAGTTATTCTAAACCTCAACATTGCTAAAAAAAACATGTCCATGAATTGAAAATTTTTTTCAATTTGATTTCATGATTTGAGTGTTTTTTTTTTTTTTAGTTTACGAAGTTGCTAAATTGATTTCTACATGTTTTAAGGCTAGTAATTTGCTTTAAAGGAGTTGAAAAACTTATTTGTTTGGTTAAAAGCTTATAATCCTGACTTTTCAGTCATTATAATGGTATCCAGAATCTAAGTTAAAAGACAATGCACTTTTTCTGTATTTTTTAAAAAAATAATATCATATGAGAGAAAATAAATAAACCCCAACATGTAAACTTAGGCTTAAAGGCTCAAATGCTTTAGTCATTCCTTCTAAAGGCCCAATGCATTGGGCCATAATCCTAAATTATAGAACTTTTCTGTGACTTTTTTTTTTGTCATAAACAAATTTATGGAAAAAAAATTTACTCCTTTTTTCTAACAATGACATTCACTCTTTTTTTTTAATGTAATTTTTGTCCCTCAATTTTTTTTAATTTTTTTTACCATTTATTACCGATTATATATTTTTTATTTGACTTAAAATTAAAAAAATATATAATTTCACCATTCGTTTTCAATAGTTTGTTTTTGCTATCTCGGTCCCAAATGTTTATCATTTTTTTTTCATTTTAAAAGATATTTCATTAACAAAAAAATTGCATACGTGTTTTATTGTCATGTAAATTTATTTTTTAAAAAAATAATCCATGAAATAAAAAAATTATTGAATTCAATGACATTCATGGCTTGCATTGAGAGTTTGATTGGTTGATTTAAGTTCATTTATTTTTTTAAAAAAATATATGCTTTTTTTATTAATTTTTTTCTTTCAACATTAAATTAATTTTTAATTTTAATTTTTGATATTAGTATACTAAAATAATTAAAAAAACACAGTGCAAGAACAAAAACAAACACCGTAGTGGCGTTCACAGAAGCCATGTTCAAGTCTTTAAAAGGACTAAAAGTAGAACTCATTGTCAAGTTAAATTATTTCCAGACTAAAAACTGTGATGGCCTGTTAAGCAATAATAACAAGCTTTAAATACATTTATTAAGCAAGGTTGTTATTATCGTACCACCTGAGAAAATAGAACAAATAGTTATTCGTTTTACATAGTTTAAAATCCCATTTCATACCATCTGAGACTAGCCAAGACGGATCCAAATGTTTGAAGTATTATTAGCCGGTCTTTTTGCATATATCTCTTCAAGAAATTTTCACTCTCATGATTTTTTTTCTCACCTGCTCTTTTTTCACCTTCTAAACGAAAATACTCTACAGCCATCACGAGAAAAATAATTTTCCAGGAAATAAATTTTTAATTTTTAAAAGTTGAAAAGCCTGGAAAAATAATGCTGGCTTGTGAAATCTGAAAATGAAAAAAACAAAATAAAATTGCACAGCCTTGGAGGTAGAAACGTAGCTATACCAATAGGATAATTTTACCGGATAGGGGTTTTACAAGATTTTCCCTGGTTACTAATTTCTTTTTATGTTGTTTTCACGAGTTAAGCCATCTTTTTATGTTATAGGTTTTATGTTTCTAGGAATTTCATTTTTTTAATCTCTTTTATGTTTTTTTTCAAATTTTTTTAAAGCTTTTTTAAAAAATATTATATTTTGTACACCAACTTTTCTTTTAGTGGTTTAAGGGATATTTTTGTCCAACAAATAAAAGGGGACGTGGAGAATACACCCAGTGCGTAAAAGATACACGATCGTTTTTTTTTTTTTTCTCGTCGGCAGAGATGACGTTAGGATATTGGATCTGTAACCTTTTTCGAGAAACTAATCATAGTTGTTAAAGCCTTAGCTAGGTTTGTTTTATTGAAAATTTAAGTTTATGATTTATCCAAAGAGAAACAGTCAATCTGTCGCATCAATCTAAAATTCAGGTGATTTGGCAATAAAGATCTGTCTTTTTAAAAAAAAAATATTTTTTAATTAATTACCAGCTCATTTTAAAATTTACTAAATAAATACTAAAAAAATATATAGAATTTAAAACCGTTTAATATATATATTTTATATTCACAATAAAAAAATTTATATTTTTTTAATTTAAAATAAAAAATATTTTTGATTTAAATACTTCAACTTAAAAAATAAAATTATATAAAAAAATATTTTTTAAATATTTTTTAAAAAATTTATTATTTATAATATAGTCTATATTCATATGAATTGATTTTTAATTTTTTTATATAAAATATTAGAACTTTAAATGCTTTTTATTACTTTTTCAGTCAATCCACATAAACATATGTAACCAAAAATCTAATCTCTTAACTGGATTAATCCCGAACCGCATCAATAACTATGCTAGTAATCGCTCCCACCACTAAATTCGGTATTCCAATGGAACATAAAATTAAAATTAAGTTAATTGGTCAGACCGATGCAATTGTGCACGTGAATAGGCATCTTCATTTTTTGCTGCTGCAATTGATTTTTTTTTTATCAACGTGGCACGTGGCCAGACCACCGAACCTTTTTCAACACTTATATTGGATCGGTTTTTTTTTCGGTTTTTTTAAAATTAAAATTAAAATCGGTTTTTTTTTCTTTCTCGTCGGCAGAGATGACGTTAGGATATTGGATCTCTAACCTTTTTCGAGAAACTAATCATAGTTGTTAAAGCCTTAGCTAGGTTTGTTTTATTGAAAATTTAGGTTTATGATTTATCCAAAGAGAAACAGTCAATTTGTCGCATCAATCTAAAATTCAGGTGATTTGGCAATAAAGATCTTTTTTTAAAACAATATATATATTTTATATATATATATATTTTTTAATTAATTACCAACTCATTTTAAAATTTACTAAATAAATGCTAAAAAAATATATAGAATTTAAAACCGTTTAATATATATATTTTATATTCATAATAAAAGAAGTTATATTTTTTTAATTTAGAATAAAAAATATTTTTGATTTAAATACTTCAACTTAAAAAATAAAATTATATAAAAAATATTTTTCAAATATTTTTTTAAAACTTTATTATTTATAACATATATAGCCTATATTCACATGAATTAATTTTTAATTTTTTTATATAAAATATTAAAACTTCAAAAAAAATTTATTATTTTTTCAGTCAATTCAAATTAACATATGTAACCCAGAATCTAATTTCTTAACTGGATTAATCCCGAACCGCATCGCATCAATAACTATGCTAGTAATCGCTCCCACCACTAAATTCGGTATTCCAATGGAACATAAAATTAAAATTAAGATAATTGGTCAGACCGATGCAATTGTGCACGTGAATAGGCATCTTCATTTTTTGCTGCTGCAATTGATTTTTTTTTTTATTTTTTATCAACGTGGCACGTGGCCAGACCACGGAACCTTTTTCAACACTTATATACTAGAGGTTTTTATATTGAAATAATTCAAACAAGTTGTTTTGATGGCTAAAAAGAGTTCTACTATTTTTTTTAGTTTAAATCGTAGGAACGATATTTAAAAAGTTTATTAAATTTCACGAATATATCATATTAACAGGGAGTGCATCCTCAAAATCATCCAAAAAAATTTTAATTTTAATTAATATATAAAATAGCTTGATAGTACCTTTATCGTTAAAAAAACATATTAAATAAACTTCAACATTTCATTGACTGATCAAGATATTATAGAAATTAATCCTTTTAAAAGGCATGAATTGATCAAGGGGTGCAAGTTGATCAGCTCAAGCGTCGGCCGGGAAAAATGACATGTTCAACTGGGGCCACCTCACAGCTTGGGATATTTACTTGCTTTTGAACTAAAAAATCCACACTCTTGTTACTTAAATGTGTTGGATACTTATCTATACTCTATAATGATATTAAATTTTAAGACATATTTTTTCATTAATGTTGAATCACCAGAAGCAAAGCTATAAAATGCACTATTTAGTGCACTTGTCTTCAGCAACACAAGATATATATTTTTTTTCCGTTTTCTTCTTTTTTTCCAGTTTTTTTTCTCCAATAAAAATTCAGAAAATATATTCATTTCTAAAGTAATAAAAACCGTGTTCAAATCAAACTTGTCTTCCATAATATTCTTGATATTTAAAGATACACACAGTTTGAGAGAAATTTTCTACCTAATTAAATCCAGCCTGATCTGCATACATGTTCTCAAACATTTTCAATTTGCTGCTGCTCTAGTTTAAATTAGGTAGGAGCAGTCATAACACGACCTGAAACACGGAATGGAACGGAAATCAATTTTTTTTCTCGGCAAGAGGCAGTAAACTAGACGACTTGAAGAAACTATTCGGGAGTGTACTTGTACTGTTGTTTTTAAAAAAACTTAAAATTAATATTTTTAGTTTTTTTTTATAGTATGTTGATATTAAAATAAAAATATTTATTTTAATATATTTTCAATAAAAAATAATTAAAAAACAACCTCCACTTACACTTGCTGAAAACTGAGATCCAAGTCAATTTAGAGCCAATTCATAACGCGCATAAAAAAATACAGTCAAGGTTCACATGAGAAAGTAGTCTTCGAAATAAATAAAAAATTAACATGTAAAAACCCTTCATAAAAAACCGCAAGGCCGCCTCGAATCTTTAATGAGTTCACATTGAAACACTGGCGCAGATCAAGTGATTCTGGGTAAAGAGACAGGCATCATGAATAGCCTGCAAGCCATGATTTGTCAAGGACAACAATGCCCAACTTTTTCTAGAGCTACCTCTGATAATGAGCAGCATGAAAGGTCAAGCTCTTCCAACAATGGAGTTTTAGCAGCTACTGCAGTCAATCTCTCATAAAAAATATTCTGGAAAAATACGAGCAGAAGGCTTTTGAGCTGAGTTGATCTGTAAAATAACCAACTCCTCGGCTTGTGATTTTTTTGAGTTCGTGGGAGCAGCCATCAAGAGATTAAAATGGATGATATATATACACACACACACTGATATATTAGTCCGTGCTATAATTTTTTTTTTAAATATTTTAAATCTCACAGCTAAACCAGACCCATAACATTGACTCTAACGATCAAACCAGACCAATAATATTCAATCTGCTACGAAGCCAGATCTACTTGGGGCTCTGGATATGCGGCCAGGCCTTTTTCTAGTTTATAAAAAGAGTGTATTTGAATACGATATTTATTTTACATGTTGTTCCTTCTTTCTTTCTTTTTAAATAAAGTAACACTTCGTCGTTGAACACATCCTAAACTTCTCTCTCTTCCTCCTCTCTTCGTATTATAATAATCAAACATTTGAAGAGGATGTGAAATAGTAGTGATCCTGCCACGACCCGCAGCTTCAAACGTGGAGATGTGACTCCACGGATTACTGTAGCCGCGTCTCCTCACTCATTTTGTCTTATTAGAGTTCATTTAGGATTATATCTAGGATTTGTTTTTTATTTGTAAATATATTAAAATAATATTTTTATTTTTTAAAATTTATTTTTGATATTATTACATTAAAAAATATAAAAACAATATATATATATATATATATATATATTCAAAAACATTTTTACAACACAAAAAACAAATATTTAAAAAGTAAAAAAATAAAGCATGTCTCTTCAAGCACTACATTTATATTTTAGAGTTGGATAAACTGACTTATATATAGCATTTAAAACTTGTTCTGCATAAATTTTAAAATTATGATATTTGACAATGCATTATAATCTAAAATTTGATTTTTTATAATTAATTTAAGATAAAAATAAGTTAAAATAACTTTAAATTAAAAATATACTTAATAGAAGCAACTCAAAACATGTTTTTTTAAAAAAATAATATAGTATAAGTTAGAATATATAATTTAGAATTATAAATTAATTAAATCAAGATTTTGTAGCAAACTCTTAATTTAAGTTAAAAACAAATTTTAACAGATAAACCTTTCTTTGAATAAACATTAAAAAATAATTTAAAACAATTTAAAAAATCATACTAGACATGAGCTTAACATTCCTCTTCTATAACCGCTGCATATAGATAAATTATAACTATTTTTATTTCGGAAACAAAGCTTAAAACATTTTTACAATGAGATAAAAAATACAATTAGATACCTATCTCATTAAAAAAATAAAATAAAATAAATAATCAAACCTACACGCGCGCACTGCATGTAGATGTGATTATTATTATATATAAAAAAAACAAAAATAATAAAAATACAAATATGTTCGGTCGGAAAAACAAAGATATAAAAACAACTTAGTGTAACTAGTTTCAAAATAGATAGCATATCTAAAAAACAATATCTTTTATTCATAAAATATTATTGTAAAAAATTATTAATTCTAAACATGTTCATGTAAAACATGTAAGCATAAAAATACCTATTATATTATTTTTAAAAATTAACTTGGGTCGATTAATAATAAAATCCAGGTCACTAGTCGAGGTTTGAATCACAGGTTGGGTTGACCTAAGCCAACATGAGAATAAAAATAATTGTTATTATAGCTATAAAACTTTATTCGGAGATCAACCTGAGGCAATTCATGGGTTACGAGTAGGTTTAATTATCAAATCGAGTCAATACAGTGACAAAAATAATTATTATCGTAATTTTAAAATCCTGAATCAAGTTTTGACTTAGAGCAAGGCCTAAGTCATGTAGCAAGAGGGTCAACCCAATTTGACTCGAGTCAGCATAAAAATAAAAATTATTATTATTATCGTTTAAAAACCCGAGCCTGAAATCAACCTAGGGCAAGACTCATGTCACGAATCGAGAAGGTCAACTAGGTCAATATAAGGATCATAGTTTTTAGACCTGGTCCGGTCCAAGGTCCGAGTCCCGAGTTTTAACAGGGTCACCCGAGTCAATATTTTTTTTAAAAATCAAAACGACGCCGTTTTAGTAAAAAAACAAAAACAAAAGTCAACGGGTCACAACTGGGTTTTTGACTGGGTCTTGCCGGGTCAACCGGGTCACACTGAGTTTTTTCTTCCCTTATTTTTTCTTCAGCCCGAGCTACTGGGTCCCGGGTCGACCCATCAGGACGAGTTTTAAAATTATGATAAGGATAAAAGTTATTATTATTATAATTTTAAAACCCAACTCGGGAGACGTAAAGGGCAAGACCTGGGTCATTGGCCGAAAGGGTCACCTTGGTTGACCTATGTTTTTTCAAATAATCCAAAAAACCTTGTTCCGACCATAAATTTTTTTAAAAAGTCAACAAGTTTTTGACCCATGTTTAATCACAAGTCAACTTGGGGTTTTGATCGGATTAGGTTGAGTCAATTCTTCTTCTATTTGTTTTAACTAGAACCAATCCAAGTTCAGGGTTGGGCGGTTTTGGGCCAACCCTCCATGCTATTCCTAGTTTTATAACTTTATTCATTAGAATATTATTAATTTCACCACTTAATATAAAACTAAAAAAATATGTAATTATTTTTTTAAATATACAAGTGTTTGACAATAATATATATTGTAGGTAAAATAATTTTTTTATATATTTTATCATATTTTATCTACCATAACTAACTAGATAAAAAAACATTCATTTTATCTTATATACAAGTATCAAATACAATTCTTTCTATCTCTTTTGTATTTATTTTTATTATATTTATCTTTTTGTCCGAGGAAAGTAAATAAATGCCATGTAAGGGAACAAAACAAGGAGGTTGAAAAGCCACGCTAATTTTCTCGAGACAATCGATTGGGATAAGAAAAGGACAGTATTCCTTTTCCTCTCCAAAATCTACCATACACGTGTCTTACAATCTCCCTATTTACACGTGTAAACACCTCCTTAATATCTTCCATTCAAATCCCTCAGTCTAGTCAAGCCCTTAGATCTTCCCTAATTAATTCAGGTAGCAACTTTCTAATTATATTATCTCTCTGCAATTTCTTGACTAAAAACCCCATAAGATTAACCCCATTGATTAATGTCAGATGATTAGGTGGGGCCAATAGTGGTATTCCATCTTGTCAAATATGGACTCCCTCAAATTATCATCTTCTTCTTGTTTTTTTTTGCAAGTACAAACCGATTTAAAACACAGTAACAAATTCTTTCCTTTTCCCTCCGTCTGGGTTTTGTCTCTCACCTTTTCCTCTTCTCTCGTCGTTTCAATTTTTTTCCCCTCGACTAATATTTACCATTCCACCCCTATCGCCTCTTTCAGATCCATTATCAATTCTCACAATCTCTATCTTTAGGGTTTTAAGATTTCACCACTCTCTCTCTCTTTTCCTTTCTCTCTGATCTATTTTTTCATAAACTCACAAAAATCGTACAATACCTGCATATTCTCAACTTATTTCAATCTAGTCCTTCACAGGATTATTCCGTACATAAGACAGACTAGTGATTAGATTTTAGAAGAAGTTAATTTGTTTTTAAGCAGAAATGTTGGGGACAGGATTGCAGTTAACGCGGGGACGAGGAGAAGAGGATCGGTTGTATAATGCCGTGAAAGCGCGCAAAGCTCACCGGACCGATCAACTCCGTAGAGCACGAAGCGATGTTACTGACGATAAACCGGTTGAGAACCGGACCGATGATTTAGAGCACTTGACTAAACCGGTAAAAGTTGCTGTTCCGGCTTCCGAGAGTAACCTGGATCGATTTTTGGAGTCGATCACGCCTTCTGTTCCTGCACAGTATCCGTCCAAGGTTTGGTGGCATTCAATTATTTTTTTTTAAATTTATTAGTAATTTATTGAAATGAATTTTGGTGGCAGACGACAATGCCGGTATGGAGGACGTGTGATGTCGAATTCGAGCCGTATTTCGTGCTGGGTGACTTGTGGGAATCTTTTAAAGAATGGAGTGCTTATGGTGCAGGAGTGCCTTTAATTTTGAATGATAGTGACTGTGTTGTTCAATATTATGTTCCTTATCTTTCTGGTATTCAAATATATGCCGATTCTACAAAAATGCCTCCCAAGTCAAGGTAAAAATAAAAATACTATTTGTCATGGTTTTGGTTTCTGTTTAGCTATTTTTTTAAAACATGCCTTTTTTTTTTTATGTTGACACATCGAAATGTTGTTACCTGTTATTTGCACTTTGTTACAATGTTGTTCTTGCGGGTTAGAGTCATTTGCCTCATTATAGCTTGCTGTTTGGTTTCTGTCATTTGTTTGCGAAACATGTACTGTTATTCCTGGTTTGCATCTGTATCTTCCATAATCCATAGTGCGCATTTAGTTTATGTAATAGGCTTGTATAGTTAATCTGAGTGTGGTCTATGTTTACTCTTTACCTTCGAGCTTGCATGTACTCATGTAGTGCTAATCCTAATGTGCAGCCAATCTGGTTTGAGTGGAGTTTGAGCCAGCTTCTCTTCAAGTTTACTTACAAACTTGGTGCTTACGGGCTATTATGAATTGTGTTTTTCTGCAGTAAATGTCAAAGATTTATATGAAGCCTCTCGTAAATGTAAATATGGAGTTAAATTGTTAATGTTGTTGCAAAACTTATCCTTCTCTTTGTGGGTAGTCAAGGTCTTACGCAGCTGCTAAATGAAAAAAATGAGACTTCTGTCTTGAAAGATGATTCTAATATACATTTAGATTAGTACATCTAATTATTCTGCTAGATAGGATGTCATCGGGCCTTCTCTTGGGTTTTGATTTGTTGGGATAAGATCTTGTACTGTTGGGCAGTTGGTACTGTCTGTTAAATTGTTTTTTGAGGCTGTTGAAATTGTGGGATATTGAACATGTGACAGAAAATGTTGTGTTGCATTTTATCAACAAAGTTATTTCGTGTATGATTTCTTTTAAATACATTTACACAATGGAATTGAACTCAGGTCCAACTCAATACAGCCCAGATTTCAACTTATTACAATCTTTTCATTAGTTTTTTACTGTTTCCATTATCCTTTTTCATCTAACTAGATCTAAAGCCATATCTTGCGACAGCCTAATTCCCGATGACAGAATATTAAAATTACTTGATGCCTCAGCTTTCAATAACTGGCCTACGCATTAGCTGTTTTGGAAGCAGTATCATGCTTGTGTCCTAGTGTTACTGTTCCGAAGCACAAATAGCTAGTGCTCAACTAAGCTCATTTGCGTGGTTAGATTTAGAAATGGTTCACAGAGGCTGACTCACACATACACTCAATTTTACTGATTACAATTTAGATTATCTTGTTCTCCTACTTTTTTTTAGCTGTTTACATGATTTTTGATTGGCTGATTGTATACTAGAACTGAAGGTTATTCTTGTGACAGGCGATTGGGTGAGGATAGTGACAGTGATTTTAGGGATTCAAGTAGTGATGGAAGCAGTGATTATGAGCATGAAAGAGGAGTGAAATGCTCGAGGGATCAATTGAATCATCATCATGTAACAGATGACTTTCCTCTTAGAATCGATAGATTATCGTTGAGAGATCAACACGTTGCCCATAAAGAGGACTTCTCCAGTGATGAGGGTGAATCTGTGAATTGTCAAGGTTGCTTGCTATTTGAGTATCTTGAACGAGACCCTCCCTACAGCCGGGAACCATTAGCTGATAAGGTTATTGAGTGTCCTTGTCAATAGATAGAAACTCTTGCATATTTTGATTAGTTGGGCTCCCTTTTTAGGCTCTCTCTTTTGACCTTATCCTAAACTCTTTCTGCTGCCACAGATATTGGATCTTGCCTTCCGTTTCCCTGAGCTGAAGATGCTAAGAAGTTGTGATTTATTACCTTCAAGTTGGATTTCTGTGGCCTGGTATTCAACATTCTAGTGTTGTATATGATCTGAGTGTTATATTCACACATGACTTATGGTTCCTTATGGACTTCTGTAGGTACCCAATTTACAGAATACCCACCGGACCAACTTTAAAAGATCTGGATGCTTGCTTCCTTACATATCATTATCTTCATACCTCATTGGGAGGTAATGAATGCATCTGGCCGCTGATTTTCCATGTGGCACTCTGTTTTCATTATTTTTAGGATGCTATTTTTTGTATATGTCTTAGTTTCTTTGTCTGCTTCTTACTCAGTGAAGAGGCATTTCAATCAAGACTGTTTTCACTATACTGTAAACTTATCGACCCTCCTTTAAAAACATTTCCATTTGAAATGCCATCTTTTAATGGCTCACATTAAATTCTTTGCTTTCCACCTCATGTATAATGGTCTTTGGCTTTACCCCTGGATTGGTTTCTGGTATTAAAAGATTATTATGTGGTTAACGTGAGAATACATATGATAGGAAATTGAACAATTAACATTTCTTGGACCTTTTGAGATGGCTCAAATTTTGAGACAGAAAGTAAAGGATGACAATCGCAGTGGATGAAGGAGTAAGGGTACAATGGTTAATGAATTAAAACATGCATCTTTATTCTTTCTTTCTCTTTTACTTTCTGTAATTATGCACTGCCTTTCTGCAAATTATATTTTGTTCTGCTGCCCGCAAACATCCTTTTTAGCACAGGCATCCTCCCCCAAATCTTTTATAGATTGGACTTTTTAGTTTTATTTTTCTCTTGAAGGGAAGTCTACAATACCTGCAGCAGAACAATGTTGATGCATATTAGACCAGTGGGTTTGAATGAAATGGTAAAATTGTATTACTGAAGTCAACTTGAATGGCGAGGCACCAACATTTGGCAGTGCTGTCATTGTAGCAACCCCTGCTTTCTCATTGCAACTTTTCTGGACCTGAATAATTTTCAGGATGACAAATCTTACTGCTTAACATATCTCTATCAATTAAAGTTTGCCTTCAGTTACTTTTATGAGACTCATCATGCCAACTTTCTTGGCAGGTGGGCGAGTTGCACAGGCTCCTTTAATGGCATATCCCAGTGAAGTGGATGGTATGCCCAAGATATCCTTGCCTGTTTTTGGTTTCGCTTCCTACAAGTTCAAGGGGTCCTTGTGGACCTCTAATGGTGGAGGTGACCGCCAGCTGGCAAACTCGCTATTGCAGGCTGCTAGCAGATTTTTGAGACTGCTTCGGGTCAATCATCCAGACTTCCTGTTTTTCTGCCGAGGTGATACAAAGATATGACTGTTAACACACTATGCTAGCTAGAAGTGAACTCCATCGATACGTTGGTACATGCATATATACCTTACATGTGAGTTTAACAATGAAGACCGTGATGATTAGTGGATTTGGGTGTCCTTTCTACTTGGTTTCCTGTTTTTTTTTTAATAATTTATGAGAAACAGGGGAAAAAAGAAATAAAGTTGAGAATGGTTCAGAATGGAAGGAGTGCAAGTGCAATAAGGCTCAAGAATAGTGAATAGAAAAACAGAGTTAGGATATGTGTGCTGCTGAAGGTCTGAGCTAAACCAAGGTAAAGAGGTGGTTGGGTTGCTGTCAGTGTAACCGAGTTTCGTCTTGCTTGTTTTCTATATTTTTTATAATGGGCATGTCACGATAAACCAGGCACTTTTTTATGCTCTGATTATCCGTATTTAGGATTTAATGTCTTGTTTTAACATCCGGAAGGGGATTTTGATAGGTTGTGTTTTCAAGTTTGAGCCTACCCCAGCAATGTATTTTAACACTTAACTGCGTGATATCCTTGAGGAGTGGTGTGTTAGAATGTTTTTGTTATCTGTACATTATGATCGGGTGAATGGTAGTCCCAGATTGTTTTGTTTCCCTTGTATGGTGATTTTATAGCCCATTGGCCTGCCATTTTAGCACCAACTGGAGTGGCATGACCCTTCTTTTCGTGACCCTAATTCAAGCCAGATGGTGCAGATAGATTGTACAGTCTGTTATCCATGGATTTTGCCATCGTCTACAATCAGCGAGGAGCTTGCTTTTTCTGTGTAGAGGTCCGTGTTCAACTCACAGCTCTTGCTTTTGATGGAAGAAAACCAACGAGGGGCTAACACGCGTGTCCCGTTCTGCTGCTTGTGTTTTGGCTGGAGCAGGGCTGAGCATTTTTCTTCTGGGTTTTGGATCAAAATAAATAATTAAATTAAAATTATTTTTTAAAAAAATTTAAACTGAATTGAAAACTAGTTTTGATTTGATTAATTTTGATTTGATTTGATTTTTTTCCTTTCTAGAACTGAAACTATTTTTATTTTGGTTGAGTTTTTTCTGAGTGTTTTTATTGGTTATATTTTCCAGGTATCTATTTTTATACTTGCTTTTATTTTCTGAACTCCGTGTCTTTTTTTCTATGAGATATCTTGACTTCCTCAACAAGCATGGTTCTTTTTTAAGTTGATTACGCATGATATCTAAAAATTCAATCCTAATTTTATTTTTGTTAGATTTTTATTCAAAAATTAAACTTGCAAAAAGATACAGTAAAGGAAAGGGAAAAAGTGAAGTAATTTGACTGTAAAATCACAGAGAAGATGAAAAGTTACTAAAATATAAAATCGAATCATTATTATTTGAATGAGAGGAAACCAAATACAAAAAGTCTACATAGATTTTCACCATCTATCTTTATCTCTTTCCACGTTCAAAGTCACTTCTTTTTAGCTAGTTAAGTTGTCTCTCAACTTTTTTTTTTTCAGAAACTCTTATGCTAGCCTTCTAATTAGCTTGTATACCTTTTTTTTTCCATAGATTTCAGTTCCTTGTCTGTCATTTCCAGAATGATCTAATTTAAGGTGGTGTGCCTTTTATTTGGAGGATAGAGGAGCACAAAGCTTAATAGTCGTGGAGTATACAGAAGAATGAGGCAAATTTGAGAGACGCGATAGACGAAGAGAGCAGGGGGATGGGGTGTCTGGGAATACTGATTTAAGTTTAGAGTTTGAAAAAAATATCTTATTTATACTTGTATTTTTTAAATACTAGTTCAATTGAATTGATTTAAGTGGTTTAGTTTGATTAGTTTCAAATTTTAAAATCAAAACTAAACTGTAAATTTTATGTGATTTTTTAATTGATTAATTCAGATTTTTTTCTTTGTTTGATTTTTTTATTAATTTTTTCGAATATTTTAGTTTAATTGATTGTTTGGGTTTTTTTTTCTCACCCGAAGCCAGAGTACGGCCTTTCTTCCTCTTCTTTTTTAAATTTTTTGCTTATAATATTTCTTGTAAAAAACGCATTTAACAGCGTCTACCACTTGAAGCTGTCAACCACTGTGAAAAACAAACTAGGTGATCAGTTGGTTGACAGCTTAGAAAAATTGTTAAATAGCCTGGCAATTATCCATTGTCACAGGTTGTTTTTCTCGTCAAAATTTTCAGCTTCTATGCGTCAGTCAGTCTTGTTCTGCTCTGCTGGACTCAGTTTTTTCTTCTCTTCTATTTGTTCACAACTAGTTTGTCCACAAACTAAAGAAGTTTTCTACACTCTTTCAATTTTGTAAATAAGTGGAATATATATAGAAAGAAATAAACACACAAGTTATTACAAGAATCAATCCAAGCTTTTTTTTTAACTCAAAAAAATATACACAAGTTCATCCATGTGTGTGCTATGATGCATAATGTTGTGCTCTCCAGAACTTGCATGCTATACACGCCTATTTAAAAAGTAATAACATGTAAGATTACAATAAAAACCATCTCCCAAGACCAGGAATACATCAGGTCAGTTTTGTCTAAAACAGTCAACTGTGGAAAACAGCCGACGACTGCCTCTACTTTGTATCTCCCTTTGCCCATTTTGCCAACTCACGTGCTGCCAGAATAGGTATGCCAGCATGACTTGGACTGATGGAAATTGAAGTAAAAAAGCAGAATCTTTGCAACTAAAATTAATGGAAGTCCTTGGTTCTATATATTATTCTTTCAACCTGTTTTGTTACCTTTACAATCTCTAAGCCAAGCCTTCATCTTCATGTTTTTCCAACATACGAATACAGCCTAGATGGCATGTTTGGTTATTGCTAAATCATGCCGTGATAATTTCGGCTTGCGCATTTCGGTACTCAATATATTAGAGTAAATTTGGGAAAGCTTTCCTCTACTTATAGGATGGCTTTGCTTATCCACCCCTCTTTTGAAGATTTTCACAAACCATTCTCAATCAATGAATCTGATAATATTGTTTCAAATACCCAAAATTTCCCTTGTTTCATAATCCCTCTCTCCCTGACTTTCTCTGCTGAGAAAATCTTAAGGTGCGATTGAGAAGAAAAGAGATTGTATGAGAGTTGCTATTTACACGAGTGGTTTACGTGGTCCAAACTGATGACGTGTTATTTATTTTAATTAGAACAGATTGTAACTAATAATCACCATTAAGATATCACTAACGTTATGAGGTTATTTTGTTAGATTGGATTATTTTAAATCAACATTTCACCTTTGTCATTCTTAATATTTTTCTAAACTTGTCAAAAACGCTGTACTTTTTTTTTTTTTGTTCTCATGTCGAGTCGTGCTAGCGAAAGATGGTGCGAGTATTAATTTCATTTGCCACCGGAAAGGGGAGAAAGAGGGGAGAAACATCAAGACTTTATTGAAGAAGGGAAGAAATGACTCAAGAGAGACAGCAGTTTTACAAAAGCTAGCAGAGTGTGTTCTCTAGAAATCAGGTTCTTCATCCACCCGGTCTTGAAGCTTTCTCTCCAAGGCCTCTGAACATAAGTTTCCCATCATATGATAGAAGGATATCAGGTCGGATAACTGGCTGATCGACATTTTTCCCATGATAGCCCTTGCAAGTCTCTCCCTCTCCTCATTCATGGTCAACCTTTCTTTGTACACAGACGCATTTCTCACTGTTGCACCCATTTGTTTCAGTCTCTTCTCTTGCTGCAAACTTAGCGCAGTACTTGCCTGCAGGTTACATGTAAAATGCACTCTAAAGGGACGTCCAGATAAATAAATAAATAAATCATTTCTAGCACGATCGATTTCATATATATGCTAACCTCTAGAAATTCTGCTCCAACTTGCAGATCTGATTCTTGACCAGTTCCACCTCCTGAGCTGTACATGTTTCTTGCAATTGAGAAACTTCTGACAAGTATTCTTCTTTTTCTCTCCAGTTCTTGATTAAGTTTAGGAGCTTCCAGCACGCATTCTGACCGATTAAGCTTCTTCTCGTAAGCGATAACTGCCTTAGCAAATTCCTGCAGAGAAACCATGTATTCTTGGTTTTTTCAAAGGAAAACTAGATTCTAGTTGCTACCACTATTAAGGTCTTGGCTTTACCTTATATGCCGATGGACATCCAGGGTAGTCAAAATCATCGGAGTCTTCGTTCCTCATCCTTTCTGGATGAAATTGAAGACCCATGATGAACTTTCCCTCTTCAGGATTGTAAGCATCAGGATCATAAAACCCTTCAATCAATCCATCAGGAGCAAAAGCCATTGGAACAAATCTTTGAGCCAATTTCCTCACACCTTGGTGGTGATAGCTATTAACCATGATTTCCATTTTATCTTCCTCCAAAGAATCTTTAAACCACTGATGCAAAGGAGTGTTTTCCAATACCTTTACCACATGCCGGTGTCCGTCATAATTCTCATAGTCCATGTGCACCACTCTTTGTTCTTCAGGGACTTTCTTTGAGAGTTCTTTCTCAACATCCTGATAAAGTGTACCTCCACAAGCAACATTAAGGACTTGGGATCCCCTGCATATTCCTAGGTATGGTATATTTCTTTCAAGGCAAAGCTTTGCAAGCCTTAATTCAATTGTATCTTTCTCCCTGTCAATGGAAGTATCACTTACATGGACTTTTCTAATCTCTTCAAGTTCTTCTGGTGAAAAAACAGATAGTTCTGCATCGTAATGAGATGGATCGATATCTTCACCTTCGCACAGTAAAACACCATGAATAGGCTCAAAGCTCTCCAATAGCATGTGGACTCCACTTACCCTTGGGACTATAACTGGCACCGCCCCATAACTTACAATTAAATCTAGATGATATTCTCCTGTATATTAAATATAAAACACTGGTTATGTTTCAGAAAACTGAAAAATTATTTTTTGAGACTGAGCAGCACTCAAGTGATAAACCGCGTTCGAGTTTTTATTTGAAAACTCAAATCATTCATGCAAAAAGATTCAATTCGCACGTAGAAGGTGAGCTTTTGATTTGTGATTCAATAATAACAAAAGACAAATTAAGGGTACGTAGTGGAGAAAAGGGAACGAACCAACAAAATCTACAAACTTATTCTTGCGAACGGTTCGACGGGAGACGATGAGAACTCTTGGAAGGATCATTGAGAGATCTGAATTAGCCATTTCACCCTTTGACATGGTGTGTATATATATATATATATCCGCTTCAGATCGTTGTGGGAGAGTAGTGAAAATTAGAGAAGAAGAATCTATCGTCAATCAATGCAGATTTCTATACGTGAAAAAGTAGAGTATCAGAGGAGATTACAGTTTTGATTTCTTGCTTTTTTGGATGAATATGATGATCGTTTTTTTTCTCGTTTGAGAGTTCGGCGATTCTTGAGAGAGTTATTTATAGGAGAAGAAGAGACAGCAAGGCGCCGCGTATTGACCCTTGTTCGTTTTATCGTTTCCCTATTTTTAAGATTTATTTAGGAGTTAGGGTTATCTTAGGTTAGGTCAAACTTGATTAGATGCTGATGTGTAAACTTCTCCTTTTCGGATAGATCAAATCAAAGAGTTACGTTGGTCTCTGTATATATAATTATGGGATTTTGTTTTTCTCTTTGCTCCAACAGATTCAGTAAGTTTCACTCCCACTCCTTATAAGATTTAAAATCTGTCAGTTTTATCCTTTTAGTTTTTATAAAGTTCCAATCTTACTCCTAAGTATTAATAGTTTAATTTTTAATTTGGTTTTTTCTTGTTATTTTGGGTTTTATTTAGATTAATCTCTAGGTATTCAAGGGAAAAAAATGAACTTCATAAAAACAATAAGGATAGAATTAGGAAATTCTAAATTATGAGGGTTGAAGTGGCACACTGATGAATCTGTGATGAATCTGTAAGAACAAATACATGGTTTATCTTTTAATTATATCGGTGGATTTGAGATAGCATATTTGGTGTTTGCCAACTCAGGTTTGTGGGATGTGGCCTTGGGAGTCTTGTTTGGAGGCTCCTACCACCTGAATAAAAATGAAATGAAATGGAATAAATAAATAATATTGGCTTGCATGTTTAAGTGTTGGGCGGCATATACCGAAATCGGGAATGATGCTATCCTATTGTTTTTTTTTTTATATGTATGTGATGAGGAAATATATAAATAAATATGCTAATTAGCCAACGAGCTTTTAGCTAAATTGCTACTCAAACCCTCTCGTTCCAAGAGCTCTCAAGTTGAAACCCATTTAATGTAAAAATAAAAAATAAAAATAAGTCAAATTATTCTATTATTCTCCTTAAAAAATAATATAAATCATATCTTTTAATTTCACTTAATAATTTAATATTTTAGATTGAGATAATTGTTTGATCTAATTAATATCAAAAATTAATATCTTATTATCTTTATTATTTTATTTGATAAAAATTAAACATAAAATAATATAAAATTACATCTATTTAAATTTCAAGCTCATTTATATATATCAACAATCTTCAAAGATATCTGTTTTTCTTTTCTTCTTTCTTTTTTGCAAGTGGAGGTCTTAAGTGTAGGGATAACATGCAGTATTCCCAGTTGCAATTAAAAAAGTAATTAATCAAGATCGATCGTACTAGCGTTAAAAATTAATCCATGAGATGCAAAAATCTAATGATTTATTTTATTGGAAATCATTGTCCAAGGAATAGTATTAGGCATGCCAATCCATGCATATCTGTGAACAACGGCCAGTTCTTGATCTCTTTGCACCAGAGGAGGGGAGGGGGGGGGGATTAAGCTCGGAAACTTGTGGCATCTACAAGGGTTGATTACGAAAAGAAATACAGTCCTTGAATCATCAAGCTGGTCGCTTTCTTTGAAGAAAACTGATTTTTTCCCCGTTTACGTCATCATAAGTGCCAAAATATCCTTTGCGTGTATCTTTATATGGACGAAGTTTAATGTTAGCGGTAGACTGTGATACGTGACTATCATTACATTTAAAGTATTAATTGCCTTCATTAATTATATTTATAATAGAATTAAAATAATATATTTTTAGGATATAAGAAAGTTTTATTAAATTTTTTTGATAAATATAAATAAAGAGTTTGAAGAGAAAAATTAATTAGAAAAAAAAATTATTTCTTATTATTTTTTATCAACATCAAACTAGTGTTTATAAATAAAATAATACCTTTTAAGACTAATATATATATGTGGAGTTTAAAAGATAAGTCTTCATTTAAATTATTTGAATAATTTACTAGAAGATGTAATGTATAATTATTAGAATAATTAATTTAAATAATAATAATAATAATAATAATAATTTATGTTATTGCCAAGGGTTATTATCCAAATCTATTGGTTTGATGTTCTTCTTGACAATAAAAGAAATTATCTTTCTAACGTGGACTTAAGGTGTATTTTAACAACACGAAGAGGATTTTTTTGGACTTTAATGCGATCGTCTTGAGTTTATTTTTTCTATATTTTCTAAATGCTTTAGATGACTTTGATTATTAACATATATAATGTGATTAGGTCATTTAATAATATATATAACCGGATAAGGTCTGGTACGTAGAGCATTCCTCAGAATGGAAATTGGGTCTGGTAGTATGAGTGGTACTGCTCAAACTCATCAAGATAAAGGATTTTTAGGAGAGTAATATTATACTCGCTATCACCCTTGTATTAATGCTTGCTTGCATTGCAGCCTTGAAAGTTGACTTTCCATGATCGATCAATTTCTCGCAGCATAATTATCTTCTTGTTCCTTTTTCCTATTTAAATTAAAGCTGGCTATTTAATTTGCACCATGATCCCGTATCCTCCTTTTTTTTGTTTATAATTTATAAAAATTCGGATCCTTTTGGATTTGTTCTGGGTTTTCTGCACATCAAGTTTAATGTTTTTTTCCCCCCGAATTATATGAGGTAGAGGAAAGAAAGTAGGAAGAAGGAAAATACAGGAAAATGAGGTGAAAGGAAAGTCATTTCCTCTCTCTCGCTGTTTTTTTTTTTAATGACGTGAAAGGAAAAATATATATACATATTTTTTAATTTGAAACAAAGAACATGAGGGAAAATTTTCGAAGAATAAAACTAATATAATTATGTTCCTTGAGTTCAATCTAACAAATAGACTTTGTTCAGGAAAAAAAATTAGAATTTCGCAAGTTTCCCACCCACTTATACTCTGTAAATCGATCGAGAGCTCAGTAAATGTGGATCTCCAAATAAAATTTTCTTTTCATTTTCCTTTCTCCTCGTTCTCTCTCGTTCCAAAAAAGTGAAAATTTCTTGAAATTCTTGTTTTCTTTCCTCTCACTTTCCACTCTTCCGAGTGTAATGCAGATCACTTTATAATTAGGTCTTAATCCGAGTGTTTTTTTTCTGGGTACTATTTAAGCCAGGTATTGATATTGTATTATTCATGCTTGTGACTTTTTCCAGAATTTCTTAAGAAACTCGATATGCAAACCCTTTGCAAAATACCGGGCTTGACAAGCCGTATATGGTTATGATCAGCCTTTAAAATAGTCCAATAAGCATTACAATTAACAAGGTGTGCTTTCAGTTTCAAAACGGCTCATTTGAACTCTTTTATGTTCCAGTTTTATTACTACTTCTCGAATCCAAATTAAATAAAAAAAAAAGGTTATTATCACTTTTATTTTACACTAGATAATATCCATTCAATTCGAACTCAATAACTTAGATTTAAATAATATAACAATTATGTTTTTAACAAAATATGTGAAAATCTTCAAAAGATTAGAAGTCTATCTAACATGATTTTTGAATTATAAATCTTCATTTGAGTCAAAATTTTAAAATTATTTTTCATAAATAATCTATTAAAAAACATCTTAAATAAATTTAAATTATAATTACGTTTAATACAAATAAATTAAATAATTGTTTTAAGAAATGAATGTATTATAAATTATAATCCATGACTTAAAAGTTAACATTTTTAATCTTTTTATTACATCAAAATTTTCACTTGTTTTGATACAAGGTTTTAATTTAAATTAAAAATTATTTCTAACTAAATATACTTGTAACTTTTTAAATTAAAAAAATATTATATTAACAAAAATTATACAAAACACAAATCAACTACTGCTAACTTTATATATATAAAAAAGGAGAGCACGATAGTGTTTTATATTACTGTGGTTATGTTTTTTAAAATATTTTTTAATTAAAAAAGTTATTTTTAATATTAATATATTAAAAAATAAAAAAAACATAAAAAATAAATTTCTAAAAAAAAAACGGCGTGAACACTTAAACAAATATACCCTAAGTACCCTGGGATACCGGGTAAGTAACAGGAAACCAGGCGTCCCGACAAGCTAGCCGCGTTCGAGCTACTGAGAAGACACGTCAGTCAACAAAGTCAGTAAGAGGTCCCACCCCCCTCCACACATTCTTAAATGCACTCTCACACCGAAATACCAGGATTACAATCAAAACCAGCAAATCCCTCCATTGCCCCATCATTAGTCGATCTCCATCTTCATTCCGTGCTCATGACAGCACCAGATCAAAACCCCCTTTAATGACAACCATATTTTACCCGCTAATTAAACCAAAAAATATCGGCTCATATCCAAAAAGCAGAGCATCCAGAGAAAGCACAGCAGCTCCCCTATAAAGAGGAAAAGTGGGAAAGAGAAATGCAAGAACTCAAGCTCGAATAGACGACTGATTTACTAACCATTAAAAGCAGAGAATTAACTAACACAAAACTAAAAAACAATGCCCTTAAAGATTCAATAATATCACACCGTTCTCCAACAGTTTAAGATTATCGAATATTAGTCCTATAGCTTATTAAAGACTCTCAATTTTACCATCTACTATTTAAGTTACTAATGTAAAGCTAGCTTTTTCCAAATTTCATTTCTCTCTCTCTCTCTCTCTCTCTCTCTCTCTCTCAATCTCAAGTCCAGATACATGCTATAGTATCTCAAAACACACTTCAAAAACTAAAAAAAAAAAAATAGGCTTTTTGTTGTTTAATGTTAACGTTGGAATTTTCTGCAAATTCAAAGGGCAAAATCAGGGAATTCTAAACTATAGAAACAGAAGTGAAACATAGAGAAATGAATAGAAAGGGGCAAAAGGGGAATCTTATCAAAGCAAGCAAAACAGCATATTGTTAGCATACATATACTGACACAGAGAGTAAGAGATAGCAGCAAAAGCAAAAAAAAAAAATGGCAGTCTCGGTCTCCATTTTAGCTGTCATCACTTCTCTTCACCTCATCGCCTTCGTCCTCGCCATCGGCGCTGAAAGACGTCGCAGCACCGTAACTCTCTCTCTCTCGCTCTCTCTCTATTTTTGAGTCTTTATCCGTTCTATTAATTTTTTGTTTTGTGTCGTGTGAGAAGGCTAAGGTGGTGCCTGACCAGTACGATGAGAGGACTTACTGTGTCTACGATACGGACGCGTCTACGGTTTACGGGCTAGCGGCGTTTGGGCTGATACTTATTAGCCAAATGATTTTAAACGGCGTTACCAGGTGTCTCTGCTTTGGTAAAGGCCTTGTTACTGGAAGCTGCTCCACTACTAGTGCCATCATCTTCTTCATCTTTTCCTGGTAAAAGAAAGTTTCCATTTTCTCCCTTCCCATCTCTTCAAATTCCCTGTCTATCATCATTTTTTTTTTCAATTATTTAGAATCATTAATTTTAACGGTCTAGATGAGTCCTTTATTTACATATACTTAATTGATTAATTGGGTCCCATTTCAAAATTTACTCTTCCACCGACAAATGAGTTAAAAGTTTCTCGAATATTTGCACTCTGTCGTTTGAACTATTAAGTGGCAACATGTGAACTAAGCTACAAAATTAGGAAATATGTTAATCTGAATAAAGAGTGTGTGTTGAATTACATTAGTACTTTGCAATTCATAATAATTGATTGGTTATATTTGGTAGTGATTAATCTGCAGTTAATTAAATCCTTGGGCTCTAGTGCCTCCATTTTCAACTTTCGGCTTTTAGGTTTCAATCTAGGCACGGTAGGCTTTGGCATTTGTCTTTTCGGGAGTTGGTAACTGACCCACTGTCTTGACTTTTTGGATTTTAAAAGTATTTTTGAAAAAAATTAAATTTTATTATTATTTTCTTTGTTTTAAATTAATATTTTTTTTAGTGTTTTCAGATCATTTTGATACAGTAGATCATTTTGATACAGTGATATTAAAAATGATTTTTTAAAAATAAAAAAACATTATTTTGATGTATTTTCAAGTGAAAAGCACTTTGAAAAACAACCGCAACCACACTCGAGGACACCTTTTTGTGAGAGTTCTATGAATAAGGGCTCCCCCTTACGGTGATTTTCAATCGAATAATACTATTTTCAAAGAAAATTATGATTTTTTTAAAAAATTAACATGCTTTTTTAAAAAGTTTTTTTTGACAAAATAACAAAATTTTAAAAATAATTGGTGAAATAGCATAGTTGATACCTATTGGAACTACACCATTCAAATTTGTTCGTTATTCAAAAACATGACATTCCAAAGAAATTGTGAAATGAGTTACATAAATTACGATGAGGAGAGAGAGAATAAAAAATAAATCTCAGAGGCATACCAAAGTTTCGATTAGAAAACCACATGTACTATCGAGATGGTCCCGATGAGACGAATCTAATGACACTAAGGAAGGTCACCAACAGTTATTGAATTGTGCTACACTTGCCGCACAAAGATGACGGGTGGCTCATTTGTCTTTAGTGAAAGTGTGGCCTGCTCTGGTCATTGTTGGTGATTTTTTTGGTAGTGTTGGATTTGTCTTGTCGTGATTTTTATGATGGTACTAGTGATATTATAATATGAGCTTCATACGTATCCAGGGCCTCATTCTTTTTTTTTTTCTCTCCTCTCTCATTGTAATTTCTAAAGAGAGGAGAGAGGGAAAAAAAAGAAAGAGACAAATTTGAATGTTGCTTTTTTCAGTCCATGTACAAAGGTGTTATCTTTTTTAAACCATGTTATTTTGTTAGTTTTCTTTAAAAACAATGCCAATAAGCAAAAATACCCGAAAATTATGAAGCAATAGATTGTTGGAACCCACCGATAATCTCCACATGGATCACGTGATTGGATGTCTATCAAATTTTCTTGTAGTCTATGCTTGTTACTCTTTGAAATAGCATTACTCTTAATTTCTCTACCTGAATGCTAATGAGCTTGGTAGTTGGCAGGATATTTTAGATGTTTTAGGTTTTAGGATATTTTATGTATATGCCTGCTAATGATATGGCTGCTGTCCTCCAAAATGGCATGCCTTATTTGGCTTAATTTGTTAGTTATTTGGATTTATAATAGGTGAGAAATCTTAACTACTAAATCTTCAGGTTAAGCTTTTTAGGAGCTGAGGCATGCTTATTAGCTGGATCAGCAAGGAATGCATATCATACCAAGTACAGAGGATTGTTTCGTCAGGGTGAATTATCATGCGCCACCCTTCGCAAAGGTGTCTTTGCTGCTGGTGCAGCTCTTACATTGCTGTCATTGATAGGGTCAATCCTTTACTATTTTGCTCACTCGAGAGCTGATACCGGTGGATGGGAGAAACACCAGAATGTAGGTGTTGGGATGACCAGTGCAAGTTACCCGCAGCAGCAACAAACAAGTGAGTTTGAGAAGGTTTAACTATGATTCGATGAGGTCAATATCTACAGTTTTGGGGGCTTATCAATGGGGAAAGATTGATAGAAGAAAATGAAATGGTGTTAGAGATCTTCAAGCATGCATACGTCGACTTATATCATGTCTGGTGTGAAATTCGTGTTTTTTCTGTGTGTATTTGTGGTGCACTTCATGGTATTGCCTCCGCGTATTATGCTGGGTTGGTCTTCTTTGATCATACTGCTAATACTGGTCACTTGCACGGATTTGACATTATAGTTATGCTATTAAGATCGCATCTGCCTGTGTCCCGCCATGCACATTGAGTCCATCCACACTTGGCTGCACAATAGTCTTATGATTGTTGCTCTTGTAATAATTCTGAAACTTTGATTGTCAAGTTTTTAAGTGGCGTGGTTCCTTCTAGCTTGGTGAGATTTTGCAGAATGCTACTCCTTGTTTTGCAGCTCTGATATACAATGGGCCCTCAAATGAATCTGAGAAAGAATTGTGAATCTATAAATCCAACTGGCTCTTAGGTTCCAGGTTCAAATTCTGGATGAGTGGTCTCATGGACTTGTTAGGAAACCAATCAGGTGGTTGAAATCTGACAGTTCTTCCCCGCGAGGAAGCCAACAAAAACTCATTAATTGAACATGATTACATAGAAGATTAGGGTTTTGGCATTGAGTTTCAACTTGTTTTTATTTTTATATTAAAATTTGAATTTTTTTGACATTTTCCCCATAAAGTAATAGACTAGGGATCCTACGCTGCTTTTCATAGAATCCTATATTGCCTTCCTTTTGACATTTTCCCCAGAATTTAATGTGTTTGGTGATAATTTTCTATAATTTTGTTATCCTTCTTTTCATTAGTCTTTAATTTCATTATGGGTAATTGTTTATTTGAAATAAGAAATAAAAAGCCCGTAATGACGCCACTCAAAGTTGATAGGGCAACATTATGAGATTAATTAAAGTAGGATGTTATACAGTGGCCCCCTCCCATTATAGGCGTTGGATTTTTATTACAATTCGATCAAAGTTTCTTTATCATAAGGATATTCTCAGACTAATTTATCAAGATTAAGTTCTATAATTGACTTTAAAAACGCATTTTACATCTGCTATATTTAAATAAACTTAATAAATCTTTCTGAATATTAACTCCAAATTATATATAGTTATAATTATACGTTTAAGTTTAACCACCAAACTAAACTCTTGAAGTTGCCATCAATCAAGGTAGATCTGTTTTTCTTTTCTTAATTACCCCACTTTATTCTCTTAATTAGTGGGGCAGAGCTTGAGCAGATTTTAAGGAGGCGGCAAAACAAAAAATGAGAGGAAATTAAAGAAAAGTGCCGATCAACTTTGTTTCAAAAAGATGCGGTTTCAGTTTTTTTTTTTTTTTTTGGGTTTAAAGTAAAGCTATTTTGGATTAAAAAAATCGTTAATCCAAATCAACCCACTAAACTATGGATTGATCTACTCAACTGTAACCCTAATCTTTACCATGTATTTTTTGGCAGCAATTAAGCTAGCACCGCTCCTGGTCTTGTAACCCATGATGATTTTGCTGTAAGAATAATGTGCTGCCCTCTCCTTGCGCTTGGGACTTTACAATAATGTATTTATTCTTCAACTAGTAATGAATAATTAAATTGTTTATTTTTATAATATAGTAGTTATCAATCTTTCATCTCCATTTTAGAAAAGAATGCACTGACTATCAATTTTAAATATAAACATTAGAATCATGTTAATTTGATTTGCTTTTAAAATAATAAAAGAAAATGCCATAGAAAAATAAAATGCGATCGCAAGAGAAGAAAAAAAATCCAATGCAACCCTTATTTTTTCAAATGGAAAGTTTGTTAACATAAACTTTTCATGTTTTTCTTACGAAAATCATGTTTCGCTAAATATCAATTAGTAAATACAGTTTTTTATTTTCTTAAAGAAAAAAGGTAAAAAAATTAATATAAATAAACAAAATCTTAAAAGAAATTGTTTTACTTTGTTAAAAAACATATCCTAAATATTTTGGAAAATTTTCTTTTCTTCCTGAAGAATGAATTGAATTTCATTAATCAGAAACAAAGAGAGAACCTCTGCAACAAGCAAAATAAAATTCCTAGCCTGAGAAATCAGGCAAGAAAAAACCACCATCTTATGACCATCGTACTAGATAGTTAACTAAGAGACTGCAAGAAAGACGCGAGAGATCTTCTTTCTTTCTGAAGAAAAAGATAGGAGAATTTGGTCTCAGTGGGATAGCATTTCATGGTATATCACCCTCAGAATTTGTATTTGAGGCTAGACTTTACCTGTCTGAGGTCAATTTCAAGCATCAAGTACCAGATTTTATTATATCATTTTCACAATCAAATAAGCAATGTAAAATCAATAAAATTATATAGCATGTCTGTTAGCTTCAAACACACTAATGCATTTAATTTCCTGTGCAACAATAGCTAAGGAATTTTATTTACAAAGAAATATATCATGAACCCTAACGATTTTACTTCGACTTCAAGATCAATGCTGGTCCAGCTGCTTGATCTTGAATCTTGGTCATGAAAAATCATGTACAAGATTGAAATGTTATGATGGGAACCTCTTATTTGCCTGCTGATTTAAGAAACATTCTGCACAGGTATCTGTTTACAAGTTCTGCCATTCCAATTCAAACGGTGGACTGACCCGTAACTTCACCATTACCATTCATGTTTAAACATCTTATGATCTCACTGTTAAGAAACAAAACGAAACTTGCTAAATCCTAGACCGTAGGATTTTCTTGAGAAATGATATTTGATTTCACGACATAACAGGTAATTAGCTAATCATGGATACAATGATATATAAGTGGAAGAAATTGATGCTAACTCAACATTTCTGTCCAAGGAAACTGTCTGATGCAAGCCTTCAGCTATCCTCCTGCAATAATCAAATGAAATCAACTAGCACTTTAAAATTCAAATAAGAAACATTTTTATCTGTGTCACTGACTAAATTGTAGCCGCCAGCCAGCTTCCTCGTTGAAGAAAGTAGACTGGAACCACGTTCTGTGTGAACAAAGGCGTTATAACATGACTTGCAGTTATTGAAGAATATGGCTAGCATTTCTACAACTCTGTCATGATTCTGAGAACTGATAATTAATATGGCAAAGAATTGTATAGCAATCAACTTCGGCAAAAGATAATTGGAGAAAATAATCGGTCAGGGAACAAAAGGTATGATCGTAGTGGATTCCAAAAGCATTAAGAAAAAGGAGTACAGGTTGGAATTAACTTGACATGTTTACTGGTAGATGATAATCAGATGGTGTTCCTTCGGTGCATTCGAGGACTATACTCTCCTTCGTCAGGACTATCGTATGTGGCAGAGAACCCAGTTGCAAATGTTGGCGGTGTACTTGATGTGGCTACATCTGCAGGTATTGGCTGTGAGGAAAGGAATGGCATTTGCACTTGAGGGTTGGGGAGAATTTCATGTGCAGTCATTGGATTCAATCCAGCTGCTGCTGCTGATAGTGAAGAATGGAGATGCACAGCTGAGGGAAGTGATATCATTGGAAGACCCAACGAATGCGACATGCTAAACATTTCCATTCCTGGACTTGGCCTCATGGATGCCTATATAGAAAATTGGGGAATTGCTACACTTCGAATTCCAGCCTGTGGCATACATGAGGCCTGGCACGTTGCTCCACCACTCATGGATAGCATCTGATGGACAGAAAAAGAAACAAGTTAATAGCAGGCAAGGCTTGAAGAACTGCAATTACAGATAAAGTGATCACTTCAACTTGAAGCTTCAAGGCTTTAAGATATTCAACAGCATCTTCTAGCATTGACGGTCGGTCCTGCTGAAATACAGTTGGGAAATTTTGATTGATTGGATGTAATTAGACGGCATTGCCAAGAAACAGAAACAAAAAATCTGGAGAGAAGCATCAAAACAGTCAGAAATCCTCACAGAGACCAGCAATAACTAACAATTAAATAAATTGCTTTAGCAAAAAGAAACATAATACCATGTCATCCAGTACTAATACGACCATTTAAAGATGAATTAGTGGCAACCACTCAAATGAAAAAAAAAAACTCTTATATGCATTTCAGAACAACTCATTTATAACAGCTACTAGCTCAACCATGTAAACTCTTACTTCAGCAGCTTCTGAATAGCCACATGAATGATGAATTAGCTAGAAAGCAAACAAATAGATAGCTGCATGTCAAAATCAGAGCTCAGTTTGTGACAGATTTTAAGTTTCAAATATCTGGACTCACAAAGCTCCCTTGACCTGATAAATATATAAATACAGCTCAAACCACTACACGTGAAATTACAAAAGCCTGTACCATGAAGAGAATATAAGGGAGTTGGCTACATAGCCGATCCTCACATAATCATTAGTGAAAAACACCATTGCTAACTAATTCATAGTTCAGAAAACAAATTGCAGGTAATGTTTTTGTAAAATTGCAATATGGCTTATACTAAAATCCATGCTGAGATAGGAAACTTGAGCATCCCAGCTTCCTGTTAACAGCAAAATCAAGAAGATATTGTCAATATAGATTAGACACTGCGAACATGTGACAGTTGGGTATCAATTCCGGTAGAGCTCTCAGCTTTCTCCCTTGATCCGGTCCCTGCGCCTCTGCTCAATAACAAATACAACAACATAGTTGGAACTTGGACGGACTGAAACTTTTAGAACACATGATTACGAAATATCTAGGCTGCTACTAATTAACTCTTACAGACACATTATGCATCTCAGCTGAACGTGTTCTTTTAGGCCTTTGATCATGCTTCTTTCTCCTCGGTTCTCAGCAAACCTTGTCAGACACCTAAAACCAAACAGATAAGTATGACAATATTCAATTCATATGAATAGGTCTAGTGACAAGAGTATTCGAAGCGCGGGTATCCTTGTGACCATTAAAGACCACATAGATACAATAAAATGCGTATACATCCGTTATGACCACGTATTTAGCCTAAAACAAATAGTACGGAAAAATTAAGAGAACATGTATGAAAACAAACCAAGCCAAGTCAGTTTCTACTACTCACTTCACTTCGACATTTTTGAAAGAGTGGTATGTCCTGAGATTTCTTTTTAGCTTCCACTTGACTCTATTATGCAAGGTTCCCATGGAAGCTCCCTTTTCAGCTCAGTGCTAGTTGTGGCCTGTAAAATTGGATGACACTCTATGTCTGTTGAGCCCCAAGAAAATTCTTGAAAACTCTTAGTTTCCATCGCATTAGAATTCGAGAAATTCGGTGGCTGGATCCGAGAATTTGGCTCAGTGACACCAATATCAGCAACCATAGAAATAATATCTCCTTGATACCTTGAAGACGGCTCGGTATCATCATTACTACAACCCTCTATGAAGTCCCAAAACTGCATTTGTCATAACCCCAAAATGCATATTTTTGTAAGATTCAAGATATCATGATCAATAGAGAGAGGGAGGAGTTACATTCAAATTGTATTATTCAAATATTTTTTTAACCTGAATTATTTTTTCAAAAATTTTAACAAACTACGTTAGAATCATGACAATTTTGGTAACGTGATAAGCCTACCATATTTGAGGAAATGTTGCTGCATTCTCTCGCCCCAATTTGTGGATTTCTCGGTTATTTGTGTCGGTGCACGGAGAGTCGGAAAACATTCTTCGATAGTCGTCATCACGTCACGCATAAAAGAGCGCAAGTACATGTCGATTTGAATGACCGTGCATTTGTATTATTATTTTGGTTTATTACTGTTCTCTGCTATATTTTATTGCTTTTATATGTTTATGGGATCAAGCTAAAGATAACTAATGGTTAATTTAAGATATGTGATGTGGTTAAAGAATGTTTTTATTCTTTATTTATTTATAATCTATAATCTTAAAGAAAATACTTTCAAAATTTAATTTTGGATATGTGACACTTTTTAATCACATCACGTGTCTTAAACTGCCAAAAGCCTGTGCTCATCTTATCTTGAGGATATGTTAAACCAAAATAAATACACTAAACAGACATAGTAAACCAAAATTAATAGTGTAAGAATATAATAACTCAAATTGATAAATATTACATTTACAATTTGAGGTTTTAACTCCCCAAAATCTCTGCAATGGAAGCCTGTCAAGACACTCAGACAAATAGCTCAACTAAATATTTGAAGCCCGGCTCAAGGAATTTTGTGTTTGGGCCGGGCCAATGGGTACATGCATAAAAGGAAATGATTTATTATGAAAGGCTTCAAAAGAAAACTAAATGAGAGGAAAAATAAAAGTAAAAAAAAAAAAACTTTAAAATAGTACATTTTAAAATATATGAAAGGATAACGGGGTCGGACAAATAAATAGGAACTCTCTCTTTTTCTTAGAAATAAATTATAAGTGAATTTATTGATATTAAAATATTATCATAGAATTTATTGATAATTTATTTTTTGCAAAATTAAACTTATATGTACTTTTCTCTTTTCTTTTCTTTTTTTGTCTCCTCGAACAGTAATAAAAAAAAAACCCTAAAGCCTGAGAACAAAATATCTCGGAGAGAGCCTGTTTCTTTGCAACTTTGTTGGAAGCATAAAATTAAATTTTGGAACCATAAGTCCCCAGAATTACCTGCTGGAATCCTGGAAGACCGCTCAATGTCGAACTAATAAAAAATAAAACAAATAAAAAAATATTGAGAACGCACAGAGTAAGAAGTCAGAGAGACACACTGACCTAAATGGTCAGAGAGTTCATAGGTGGCATTAACGCGGCAATAGAATATTTGTTTTAAATTATGATTTAAAACACAAAGACATTGACTTTCTATCAATAGAATATTTAGCAATCTAATAATAATGAAGAAAACTTGGACCCCCCCGCGTTATACACATTTTATCTTAGTTTTTGGGATTTCTGACACCGAAAACCCTACCCGCATGATTTCCTTGTTTTTCGCTCTGTTCACCGACCTGCTCTGGCGATTTCTACCTAGTAGATGAATATTGAATATGTTGACAAAGTCAGAGGTTAATATATTCATGCTTTTATTTAAATTATATATTAAGTTATTTTCCCAGTGGCAATACACCCGTACTTTAAGGGAAAAAAAAAAAGAGAAACACGCGCATTTTGCAGACAAATAATTATATGCATGTACTCTTGGCGGAAGATAAATCAATTTGGAGAGTAGACTTGTCGCATCTTTTGCTGACCTGGTTGGATGAAAGGTTGATAATTAATCCCAAAAGTTATGGAACCCTTGTGAGAAGAGGCCTTTCCTTCTTCTACCTTTAATTTCCCTTCTCCTTTATTCGGCGCTTCGTGTCCCCAAAACTGACTTTGAATTTGATAAGATTTGGACTAGTCCTCCCTTTCCGACACATGGTTTTCATGTGTCTTGTCCATGGTTTTCAATTGCCCTCTACTGAAAATTAAGGTAACTTGTTCTTTGGGAAACCTTGCAGGCTACAAAGCTTTTCTTGTCATGACATGGCATTATGTAATTGGTGGTTAAATTTGATATATACTTGTGACCTTGCGTCAAGTCAATGAAAAAAAAAAAAAAAGTATTGATGAAATGATAGCATATATGATATTGCTAACTAAGGAGGACTTAACCTTTCAGATCAGTGTCCCTAGCCATCACGAGCCAAGAAGAGAGGGGGAGAGAGAGAGAGAGAGATGGTGAGAGTTTGGAAAGAGACGATAAGAGGAGATGGAAAAATCTATGGTGAAGACTTGAGCAGTGCAGCTTTACTCTTCTGGGCTGCAATCGTCACTCTTTCTATAATTGCATCTGTCATTTTATCTTGTGCCGGTGGTGCGTCGAAAGACAAAGCCTCTACAACTGATACTTATGGTACAACATGTGCTGGGTGCGGTGCGGGCTGTGGTGGATAAGCTCGAGTTCGCTGCTGTCTCCATGGCTTGTCGGCACAGCATAAGAGGCACAAGAACATATTCACTTCTGCAAATTATCAACGGTGCAGTATACCTTCCATTTACCAAGTTCCGTTTCTAACAAGTTTCAATCAAAATTTGCATTTTAGTTAAGAAGATAAGGTAGTTAATGCAACAATTCCAGATTTTCGTTTTTTTTTTTTATGAGCTGTCTTCATTTTTATTTATATTACAAGCACCTTAGATCATGGCCGATTCATGATTAAAAAATAAACAAAGATATGTAATTGCATTAGCCATTGTTATGACGAAATGAATAATAGCCAGAGATTTCTTACCCAATTTCAGATGACATTTTTCGTTTCAAAACTCCAAGGCATCCCAATTTCTTCTTTTTTGGTCAAAGCGCATCCCCTCCCTCCATTTAGCAACATCCACTGGATTATATTTAAAAAAAAAAAAATACAGGGCCGCAGCTATAATTAAGGCTAACAAGGTGACAGTGTGGACTCCCTATCCCGCCGTCCAGGTAGGATACCACTAGTTAAAATTCTATTTCTATATTAGGTTCATACAATGGCTTCCTCTTTCCCCGTCCAGGTAGGATACCACTAGTTTTAGGTTCATGCAATGCCAAATATCTTCTGTGACATCAGCTGCTTTTCAGAATTTCATATACACTCTTGAGGACATACACTAATGATTTGGAAGTGTTTCTGGAAACTGAACAGGAATACAGTAAAAAGCTGGCAGGGGAAATTTAGGAGTTGGAAAACCCAAAACGTGAAAATTTCATATCATACTTAAAAACTGTATCCTATCAAAAGATAGCTTATGGCTCGCTGCTTTGAGAGTCTCTTAGCCTCAAGCATATCCGTTCCATCTTGGAAATGTATAGTGGAAACACCCAGAAAAGAAGCAAAACAGGTATGAGCCTGAAAGTTGACAATAGCGAGATCTTTCACCTAATCCTACTTTAAAGATGCCAAACCATAGTGTTTCAATGATACTACACCAACGGCACTGCTGAAAGATCAATTAATAAAGGAAAGATCAATAATGTTTCAATGATTCACTTAAAAATTTCACGGGTACTGCAGATTCAAATACTTGTGTAAAACATGCAGTGAAGATAAAATGATAGTAGCATTCGGTACCCTTACTGACTTTTATTTGCATTTCTTTAACAATTTTCTTTTCTTTCAACTCTAGTAATCAGTAGATGCATGAATAATAGGAAAGTACTTTCTAAAGGCATAGCGCAAAATTATCATACAAAGAAGGATGTCATCAGTAGATGTTGCTGCCTCTGAGATCACAATCCACCACTCTTTCTTATTTCGGTGGAGGAAATATCCATGCGGAACCTATCAGCTGGTATTGAGACAAACATATCTTTCAATGTCTCTGGAATGTCGAAGTCTTCGAGAACCTGCAGAAAGGCCAAGCAAACAACATTGACAGAATTTCCAAAATAAGAAAATAGAGATGAAAAAGGATACTTTTATGGGCTTATGGTATGTGGAAACACCTTAAAGACACCATCCACATTACGGCCACCTACAAGGAAGGTGCACCCTATTCTTTTGCATCCATCAAGTATCTCTAGCATCTTCCCATAGTCTCCATCATAATACTTAGGCTGGAAAGCAGTAAAATAATAATAAATGAATATAAATGGACAGGGAAAGAAAAACTCGTCCATTCTAACACAAATATTTTTCCTAGCAAAGGGAGACGAAATGTAAATGTTCAGATCAGGTCATTGTTTCCATAGTAACATCAATTTACGTTGCAAGTCAGGTCATATTTTCCTGTCCTCGTTGTAGTTTTTGAAGGCATTCCCGCTAAAGAGTAGAGTAGGGAGCCCAATAAAACAAATATACCAGTCTCTTGCATTATTAAGGCCTTCTCTGTCGCTATCTACAGACATAATAATTCCACCCCCCAGGCACACACTGAAATGCAAAGAACCAAATACCCATGCCCAAAGTTCAATTCACATAGGAAAAGAAAATAAAAGGGGAAAATAGGCGCAGTAGTAAACATATCCTAGAACATCAGAGTTACATGGGTCTGTTGGCAAGCAAAGTTAATCCACGCATAGATCAATTTGAATGCATCAGTAAAGGGCCACGTTAGGAGCTCAGAAAAGTATTACAGCATGTTAGTGTCCTTCCATACCACCAATTCCCATAAACGAGCATGAATGCATGGCTTCTGCAGAAAGGGCTTAAAAAATGGGATTTGAAGATGTGCTTACTTGAATGAATTTCAGGAAAATTGCAAGGGTTAGAAATTACATTCAGCGGTCAGAGAATGAGATTTTTTCTTGGAAAACCAATTTTTCATTTTTAGATTTCAAGATTTTGAGCATAGTTTAAGAACCTGTACTTATCCTGTATTTTACTATTTAAATACATTTTCTAGTTTTTCAAATCGAGAAAAGTTCCAAGTTTTAGGTTAACAGTGCCTCTTATTTTGGTTATACGAAATACATTCCAACAGAAATGAGAAAGTAGAAATGCAATACTCTTGCCTCTAGATAGCCTTCTCTTTATTGTTTGTTAAAAACATTTTGCATCACGTCCATAAGAAACTGAGATCCATAAACTGTACGGTTTAATCAGTAATCCATGCCCCTTAATAACTTTAATTTGTGAATATGTACAATATGACAATATGGCAGAAAAAAAAATGCATTTACACAATAGAATCTTGCCAGCAAAATAGAGATCTTTTCCAAAGAAGATCTTACAGACAATATCTATATTCATTAGAGATGCAATGAATGTAATCTAGAGATAAGGCGCCTTGACATTTGCAATGAAAGGAGAAAGCAGCATGAAATACTAAGTGCTATTAAATGTGCAGCATGCACCATTAAAATGCACCAGAATCATAAACTGAGGTCATAATATAACTTGAGCAAATTCAACTAAAGCAATTTCAAGATCCATACATTAATAAGCCTTGCCACCGTGTCTGCGCCAATCACAAAAGCACTGCCTGGAAAAAGCTCGGCCTTCTTATAGAAATAAGGTTGATTGGAAATAATTACTGTCTTTCCTGCCATTCTAAAAGTGAACTTGTTAATAGGTCATACATATAAGTAGGTGGTGACATTTTTCATACACAATTTAGCGAGATATGAGCCATATTTCTGTTGTTAAGTGAGTTTCAACATTCAAGCGGAGGGAAGAAGAATTAAAAACTACCACAAACTAAATAAGGTATTGACGGAAAATTAGCATACTGTTAAAAAACAAGGAATCCCACAGAACTAACACGGGTAATAAATTCAATTCCATTAACCATGCTGTTTTCACAGGGGCAGGGTCCATTAAGAGTTATATGGCAGAGATAAACAATCATTTCGAATGCCTTTAATGCTAGTTAAAGTAATACTCTACATCAAAGAGAAAGAAGGCTATTCCCCAACAAAAGCAGCATAGTGCCACTCATATGATAATCCTGATATGTTCAAAGTAACATTCTGTTACCTTTAGCTCAGAAGTGACCTATGCCTACACCAGTTACCCCAAAATTCTATCACCTCCCCTAAAAACAATCATCCAGTTATAGCCACATCATCACAAAAATATGACCCTTCCACAAACACACGTAATACATGATGTCCAGGTGTGAAAACAATCAAATAATGAGCCTCACCAGCCTTTTCAAATTGCTTGATGCGGTCCTTAATTTGTGATACTGATAGTGGAGGTTTGTCAGCATTGACTGCTGATATTTCAAAACAGGGATATCCATTGCCACAAAAGCTACATAAAAAAGAGAAAACAATGAGGAGCATTGTATTTTTACCCACATTTACACAAATGACAGGAAAGCTAAAATAAATGTCTACAGCATGAGTGGCATGGAAATTGAATTAAAGTGACTCAAGCATGCCTTAAATTTACATTTACAACTACAGATTCATGTACCTAGTAGCAACTTCCAAAAGCTTGACATGACCGTCGTGTAATGGATTAAACGAACCAGAAAGTATTATCTTTCTCTCAGCAGTAGATGTACAAGTCTCTGCAAAAAGGTGGTAGAAACTAAATGATCGACAAAATTTACTGCGATTTCAATTTATTCAATCCAGGGAACTAATCATACCACTTGAAAATGGATAAACCTTAAAGCATATTTTCCCATCTATAAGTTGTTCCAATTCTTGATCTTCGCTGAAGTGCGTTTCATGTTCATCAGTCATGTCAGATTCGGTCAAATGAGAAACAGATGCTGCCTGGACTTTGCACGCATTTGCAATAGCCTGTAACAAAAGGTAGGGGGAAAACACTAGCAAAAATTAACCAATAAATGTGTAAAATTGGAGCCATCACAAGCACATCACAGTTGGCAGAGTAAAAGGATTGGCCGTTGCATCGGGACTCCTTTGATCTTACTGACTTCAGGATCTTGAAAGTTCATACAACCTTTCACAAAACAATACACACGAAGGGATATAAAAGATTTCATGATTTTCAGTGGCAAAGTCGTTTCTTCTTTCTTTTCTTTTAACTGACTGGAAACATATAATTGAACAAAGCAAACTTAGTGTCTATCACAAACCTTGAGTAAGAGATGACTTGAAACTGTATCTTCTTGCTCCCGGGTTCTCAAACCCTGGGTTAAAAATCAGCAACAAGAGTACTTACAAAAGCACAACACTAGAAATTTAATTCAAAAAAGAAAATAAACTTTCATGACTACCTTAGACAATGTAACAGTAGATACTGAAAGTCGATCGGATGTTCTTGCTGACAAGTAAAACCTATAGGCAAGAAAAACAAGAAGTTAAGCAGTAACCCAAAATGCTGCGAATCCAGAGAATGTCTTGTAGACAGAAAACCTGTGATCCCCAAATTTCGGACGTGAGCTGGCTAAAGAACCAGTAAAACCCACACCGACAACAGGGTAACCTGATTCAACAGACGAAAAGAAGCCAATTTAATTATTAAATTCAGATAAATTTAATCAGCAAATACTACCAAATGTTAATTAGTGACCTGGGCTGGAAAGCTTGAGACCACGGTTGTAAGCTAATAGAGCCATTTCCTCTGCAGTTTGTTGACTACAATGTTGACTGGGAATCTGAAAAAATAAAAATAAAAATCATATGCTTAAAAAAAAATTCTTAAAAGGAAAAAAACGAGTTTGATTACCTTGCCAAGTAATTGAATAAAGGACATCCTAGAGTAAGGAACAACAGCTTCAAGCACTGTATTTGAAGCTCCAGGTACTGACATCAACCATCCTAGCGCCTATAATGATCACGCACAAATTTTATTGGCTTTTCTTAATTATGAAGTGGTGATGTGATAAGAAGGATAGACAGGGAAAAGGACAGACCTGAGATGCACCACCGGCGAGATAAAGTACAGCCTGATTAGGGGCAGAATGTATGGCTTCCACTACACCTCGAATCCACGCGTCCGTCATGGTCGTCTTCTCCACGCTCATCGATCCTTCTCTTTCTCTAGAAAAATGACGACCCTTATTTTATTAATCGTGCTCAGCCCAGTCCTTGGGCCCAATACTCTGCGTTAAATAAACGTGAACGAAATCACGAATGACGTTTATTCCGGGTGAAATATTTTTTATCAACATAAAAATATTATTATTATAATCAATTTATAAACTTGAGTTTATTTATTTATTAATTTATATATATATATATATCTCATGAAAAATAATAAAATATTTTAAAAATTATAATAGCATGTTACCATCGTTGCTACTTTTACAATCTCCCCAGTTTTTGTTTTTTCATTGTCATCATCATTGTTTTTTCAACCATCCACCTAATTATTGTTATCGTCGTATTTTCTTCATCGTTAATTATTAAATATTTTAAATTTTATTTTATTTATATATATATAATACTTCTCCTTTTTAAGAGCAAGTGTCAGTTTTAAAAAGAAATAAAAAGCTTTTTTTTTCTTTTTATCAAAAAATTATACTATATTCTTGTAAAAAACTCAGCAAATCACAATAGTCGACACCATTATAATCCCTCTCACAATGGTTTTTACTCACCATAAAAAAAATGACTTATAATATAAAAAAAAAAACTTACCACTACCAAAAATACTTTGCTAATGGCCACAGGGGAGTTAAGTATGTGTATGGTAATATAGTATATATAGTATTTTTTAATTGAAAATATATTAAAATATTTTTTTTAATTTTTAATATTAACATGTTAAAAATATTAAAAAACATCTAAAAAAAAAACAAGTTAAATCATAAAAACAAACACTCCATTCTCCATTGTACCAGAACCGAATATCCTCAAGCCAGCTATCCCACTGAAAACTGAGGCTTTTCACTTGCAAGTTTAAAGGGAGCCATAGCACCTTCAAAGTTTGAAAAAAAAAAACCATCAGTCCTAAAACTTTGAGTTTAATTTTGGAATGAAGCCTTGTTCCGGAAATATCTACGTTGGTATCCAAAAAAATAATTATGTTCTATAGCCATCGCCAGTTCATTTTATTTTTTAAATGTATATATTCTGATGACTTTAGTTGTAGCGGAACCCATTTCTAGAACCCTAATTCCACTGTGTAGGTGTGCTGAAGCTGAACACATGGAAAATAAGAAAGAATTGAATTTAACAAATTGGATTTCACAGAGAAGGGACATGAGAAAATCTCAAACCCATCCCACCGTATTTGCAGTTTGGAAGCAAAATCACATTCTCACAAGATAACTTTTCCAGATCTCGTTATTCCCCTGGCAAAGAAGAAAATCGTGTTGGTCCTAAAATACGTGTTCATGGACAAGGCTAAATGACGGAAAACAAAAATACTACGGAATGGCAACCTGGCAACAATCTTATGAAAAAACAGAGAGAAAAATAAAGATGTTCTTCATAATGTCTGTCTGTGCCCCCAACATATATTCCCTAGTACTTCATAGATCACTTGTCACTGCATCTGTGTCTTCTGATCAGTTCTCACATACATATGGCGACACAAATTGCGTGGTAACTGGAGCTTTAGGGCATTGTTACCGCTACACAAACAAAAAACAAAAAAAAAAGATCACTCCTTCCAACTGTAAATCACAAGGGACTCACAACCCTACATTTTTTCCCCTCGGAGAGAAGAACGTTCAATGCAGGGCACGTGGAGGATATGGTTTTTCACTTTTTCTAACGTGTCCTTATGACAAGAGTAAGTTGATATAAATCTAAAAAAAATAATTTTTATACTCATCAATATTAAATTAGAGGATAAGGTTTCCGTTAATTGTGAAAATTAATAATTCAATTAATCACATAAGCGAAACTTTTCAATTGTATTCATTAATTTATGACCTCAATACACATGTTAGAATGACACATGTACATGTATGAAATACCTTTATATTTATTATTTTTTTTATTGTAGGTGTTTATGTCAGTTTATATCCATCTTGATTAATTTTATAAATTTTAAAATTAATAACTATATAAATTTTCAGTGATTCTAAAATTTATAAAACTTAAATTAATGATCTTTAAAAAAAAATTAAAACCTCAACCATTAAGCAAGTTCCTTCAGGATTTCTATATTTACATTTTATGCATATTAGTAGTTTCCATATGGAATTGGAACTAGCAAGGGCACGCTTGACTGTTCTGGCTTGAACAGGCACTTCTTGTCCCCTTGCTGACCTCCTATTTTTCACAGTGCAAAGACATTATTGACCACAGCGGAGCCCCAACAAAGTGAGATGCTGGTTCTTGTTAACAAGTTTTTTTTTTTAAAAAAAAAAAGTTAAATTAATGGTCGGTCGTGATGTTAATTTCTTCAGGGAATGTCTTTTAACGTGTGGTTCGTCATCTTCACCCGTGAATCAAATGATTTGCTTTTTCTGCAAGTTTGGCGATAAATAAGCTGCGGACATGGTCCAGATCACAGATATGCTGGCCCAGTGTTGATGTCTAAGTTTACATGAAATAGAGTAGCTAGAAAAACACACCCTTAGTCAACTTCACCGGAAGGTTAATAGAAAAGACATTAACAATCATAGTTTTTAAACTTGGTCTCGTGGCGGACTCGGTTTAAGATTTAGATTTTAAGTTTTAACCGGATCGGCTGGATTAATCTTTATTTTTTAAAAAATTCAAAATGGCATCGTTTTAATAAAAAAAAAAACAAATGTCAACGGGTTGCAATCAGATTTTATCAGGTCAACTCACCGGGTCGGCCAGGTCATGACTTTCTTTATATTTTCATTAACCTAGCTCAGTTTCAGCTTTAAATCGACCCGTCAGGCTAGGCCGGATTTCAAAACTATAATAACAACTGACATTATAAAAAAATAGAAGTCAATTTTGAAACTATAATATTTATTCGGTCCGGTGTTCAATGGAGTAATACTATATTGGTGGTCTATGTTATGTTATGCTATGGACAATGTCAATTTTTTTTCCAATATATATATAAATTAACAATAACTTAATTTGATCAGTATCACGTTTAACAAGCTTAAAATGGGTGAGTGACGCTACCATATGATATGTTTGGGAACGTGGTTGCGGTTGCGTTTTCAAAAAATTTAAATTTTATTTTTATTAAAATTTAATATAGTTTGTATGTTTTGAATCGTTTTGATGTGCTAATATCAAAAATGATTTTTAAAAAATAAAAAAAATATCATTGACATGTATTTTAACATGAAAATTATTTAAAAAACACTCATAACCATACTGTCAAACATGCTCTATAACATGGCATCGATCACTCGTCCCATAAATAAGGATGCGTGGAATCTTAAACTTAAATGTCATTAAATTTTGTGTTCAGCGATGCATAAACAAGAAAGTACACGCATGATTAAAGGAGACGAGTTGGATTCCCTTCTCCTGTTCAGATGCCTGGTCGAAGGGAGAAAGGCAATATGGGTATTCAACAGCAATTCTTTTCTCACAATAAGAACACCAACGTTTCATCTATACTCGGAAAAAAAAAAAAAAAACTGGGGGTGTCCTTGTACTTCGATGACTCTGGCCACGGTAAAAAAAACAGGTTTACTGTTCATATATGGGATCCAAGGAGGCCATGGAACATCCAGGTTGGAATAATGGTACTCTTGATTTTTTTTTCACATCCTCGACCCTTAACTCCTTCTCTATGTAGCCAGTTCTGTTCTAGAAAATCTCCTCACGTGGTCATTTTGTCCATTTTTCGTTCAGTTTATCATTAGTTCTTAACAGCGTACCAAAAAAAGGCGTGCACGTGTTTATCATGTGTCAGAAATTCACTGAAAATTGGATGGAAATTCGAAGAAAAAGCCATGTTATAAAAAAAAAAGAATGGAGAGGATGACGTTTCAAAGAGAAAAGGAGTAGTCGTATTAAGAAAATATGGAAGATCAAATTCCCATCAAAGCTAGCAATTCACATTCCTAAAAATGAAGGAGAAATCACAAAAACCTCACATTTTCCCTTGAATTGCACCTATTAAGAGTTCTCATTTTACTATATCACATCACATCACATTATAGTTCCAACTAGATAATTGGTAGTGCTATATTGCAGGTCAATTTAAATTTTCATTGAAAGTCTAGTTGTTATTAGCATGTTGTTTTAAAGAAAAAATTATATGTTGATTTGATATGACTTGATTAGCTTTATATATCCAAATAAAACTTAATCGACTAATAAAAATATAATTTAACTAAAAAATCAACACGATATATTTTTTAGAATACTGAGACGACAACATATTATATATACTTGAATTTACTCGCATCGACTTAGATTTATTTGAATCAATTCAGGTTAACTTGTTAAATCTCCAACCTAAATTATAAGACCCTAGTAACTTTGTAGAAAGCAAGTAAAAATAATATTAAGCCCAATTATCAATAAAATCAATATTGAATTGTGAAATTAAAAATAAAATTCAATTAGAAAAATGAGTCGAGTCATCCCAAGCTAACCTGTCAACCCTTAGTCATGGGATTAAAAAAATCAATTAAAAAAAGAACATGAAAAAAACACTTAAGTTAACCAACCAAACACATGGCCCGATTTATGATATAGATATAACTTCATAAAAAATAAATCAAAATAAATTATGAAGTCTAATTCTCATTCAACCTAATATTTTATGATGAAATTGAAAAAAAATGACAAAAAAAAACTCTAAAGCAATTGAGCTAATCCACAACCCGGATCATGAGAATGTGATAAGCCCATATAAAATAAATAAAAAATATATGAAACATAATTTTCAATCAACCTAATATTGAAAGGTAAAGTTGAGAAAAAAATCAATTAAAAAATAACCTCAGTAAACTTTGATTAATCTATGAATCATAAAAATTAAATAACTCTATAAAAATTAAATTAAAACAAATTATAAATTTCAATTCTTATTAAATCTACAATAAAATTATTAAAAAAAAACTAAATTATAAAAGTTAAAGCATTCTACTATTCATTGCTGCATTTAAAAGCCAATAACAAATAGTACGTACTAATTACAGTTAAAATTGCAAAATATGCTTAAAACATTCAGGAAAAGGAATGATTGTTTTGCACTATTCCTCCTGACCTAACCTAAAAAAGTGTACACTAAAAAACTTTTAGTATACACTATTCATACGTGAACAAGAAAAGTGTACGTATATTTTTTTTATTTACATCATCACGTTTTTTTTATTTATTTGCGATTTCATGTCTCAAGTTACATTAACAATGTTTTGTATGTTGATATTCCCTTTATTTACAATCCCTCACATGTACAAACTAATGATGAATATATTTGATGATGAATTAAAGATTGATCCTGGAGAGATAAAGCTTTATTTGTAGTTTAAAAATAAATATTGAAAGAAGATGAACCCTTTTTTAAAAAAAATGAAACATACACCATTTGGATAATGGCAAGAAAAAATATTATTTTGATTTCTTAATTTTTAGTTCTATTCTACCATTTCACATTTTAATCCTATATTTTATTTTTTATATTTTATATTTTATATTTTAGTCCTTAAATATCGAGAGAATAAAAGAGAAGGTCACCATAAAATATCAAAAAAAGAGAAAGTGCTCGGATGAGAGTGGTGACATCCCAGTCATCGGAAAAGTACGTTGATTTAGATGTAATGAATTGATACCTCTTAGGGGAGTTAAATAAAGGTGGCTTTGCCATTTAATCATGCAGAAAAAAATAAACGAGTTTCTTAAGATTTATATGATATTTTAAGATGAACAAGAATCAAAAATGATTTTTTGAGATTTAAAAACCTACATCTTAATTTTTTTTTCCCATTGGATGCGATTATAAAATTATATGAAGCATGATAAATTGTTTGCCACCAAACAATATCGTCAACTATTTAAAACAAAAACAAAAACTATAACAAATAACACTTTACTAGCTCCTAAAAAAACCAACTAGCTATTTGGGTTGGCTTACTACGCCTAATAATACCCTGTTTCTATTTTTTAACTTTTAATTATTATTTTTATTTAAATTGATACCCTCTCTCATTTATTAATTTTGTATTTTACTTTGCATTATTTTCTCTGTTTCAATTTTAATTAGTGGTCTATCTTGTTCTTTAAATTGTTTTGTTCACTTTTTTAAAATTATAATTAGTCTTTTTTAATTCCATAATGCTTCAAAATAATTATTTTAATTTATGTTTAAATTTGTTTTTTATTTTATATAAATAAAATTTATTCACAAAACATATTTATAAAAATAAAAATTGTTTGCTATCAGCAATAAAAATCAACTTATAAGATAACCGTGATTAAATATTTACACGTGCAGGATTATTAAATTATTTTATTTTAATATTTAATCATCATTAATAATAATTTTTTATTTATTGACTTGTATATATATTATTAAATATAAACTTCTCAATTAAAAAACTATCATACCCTGTCTATATCTCTAGCACCTTAGAGCCCGTATCTTTTTATATTTCAAAATTATGTTTGAAAAAAATTGATTTTTTATTGTTTTTTGCTTTTAATTATTTTTTTTGTGTTTCCAGATTATTTTAGTATAAAATAAAAAATAAAAAATTATTTTGATACACTTCTTAGCAAAAAAACACTTTAAAAAACAACCGGTATCACATTCTTAAACACCAATTTAGGGTATATTTGGAAACGCAGTTGAGACCGCGTTCCTAAAAATACGTATTTTTCTTTTATTTAAAATTATTTTTTTATATTTTTAGATTATTTTAATGTGTTAATATTAAAAATATTTTTTAAAAATAAAAAATATTGTTTTAATTTTTTTTAATAAAAATATTTTAAATCATAATTATTATCTCATTGACACTCGCGCAATCAATCTCCTACGGTTTTTTTTCAAAAAAAACCCTTCATCTCTTACGTTCAATATTAAATTAAAATACTATACGCCACGTGTTGCGGATTACATGACCAATGTGCAGCGATAATAAAAAGGCAACCTTTTCTTTTACCACCTCCTCTTCTGTGGCCGCAGCCATAAAGAATTCTAAAGTCTACAGTGGGGTTCGCCACTCTGCTCTTATAGCCCACTCGTCAAACGGCTATTTTATTATCATATCTGAATTCATCTCTTAGGTTTAACATTTTCCTATCACGAGATATGGAATCGACTCCTTTACAGGTAGTGTGCATGCATTCACGAGGTGTCCTTCTCCAGGGTCCCGCCAATTAAAAATGAAAGAAAGATCAGGACCATCTGTTTTCGTTTGATTGTACTGGATTTATGATTAAAACCTGGCGGATGTTACTCTAGCAGTCGAGATCCCAGCTATGGAAATGGAATTGGTTCTGAATCCTAGTGAATTTCTGCTGTATATAATATGATCATTGCCGGGTTCAAAGTGACCATAATCATGGCTTCTGTCTCCTTAACGGTTTATAACCAACGTGGGATCATCATGACTATCCAATTCATTGCTTCTGTCAGTTTATTGGGTAATTTGATATTAATTCCATGTCTTTTTACGGAAAGAAATTAGCTTAGGCTCTATGCATGCCCCAGGCAATGTAGGACTTTCATGAAGAACCTTACCCCCCGCCCAAGAGAATTATAGATTTACTCTTCTTTGCAATAATCAATGATGGTTAAATCAATTCTAAATCTACAACGTCATTTCATCTGTATGCTGTGATAGCTGAAATATTCATATGATTTCAATTATTTTAGTACATTTTTTTCATGCATCCATTGCAAAATTATATACTCTCTTGTGAAAGAAAGCTTCTATCCTCGAAAACTAAAATCTCATGGAAAACATAAAGGGGTCAATCACTATAAACGTTTAATTATGTCCGGAAATATGTTCTGGCTTGAACGCAAAGAGACGGCTAGACAGGACCTTGCGGTCCTTGACAAAAGCAAACATTACAGGGAGCTCCCCAGAAAGCAAAAAAGAGCACGCTCATGTTAGTAATTTACATGGAGATGGAGTAGCTTTCTGAAAATATCACGATAAATTGACCGGAAGAGAAATCCAAGAAGCCTTCTTAGATCTGGAATAGTGTGAAGAAGTCTCAACAACTTTTGCTTTTCCCATTTTGTTTTCGTCTCTCACTAAAATTATCTATCTTCCCAAGGTCTGGTCTGTGCTTTACCAAAATAACCCTTACCCTTCTTCAAGACTCTCTCCTGCCTGTGACCATCACACCCCCTTTCTCTCTCCCCCCCCCCCCCTCTTTCCCACACACAGATAGAGGGGGTCTCCATTGCCTCTCTCAGGCCTTCTTCTTTCTCACTTGGTTTTCTGCTTCTGAAAGGTAAGCCCCTTGCCTTTCAAGCCCCAGCTACCTTTGCATTTTGCAACCTCCAACAGTCACTTTGTTTGGAGACATGTTTTCTTTGATTTTGCTGCTTCTTGCTCTCTTTAACTGTCATAGTCTAGTGAGTTGTTTGAATAATGAAGGGTACGCACTTTTGTCATTTAAGCAGTCCATTTATGAAGACCCAGAAGGGTCTTTGAGTAACTGGAACTCCTCCGATGATAACCCCTGTTCATGGAATGGGGTTACATGCAAGGACTTTAAAGTTATGTCTGTTAGCATTCCAAAGAAGAGACTTTATGGGTTTCTTCCTTCTGCTCTGGGGTCACTCTCTGACCTTAGACATGTAAATTTGAGGAATAACAGGTTCTCTGGTAGTTTGCCTGCTGAGCTCTTTCAAGCTCAAGGGCTACAAAGTTTGGTCCTTTATGGTAATTCCTTATCTGGGTCTTTGCCAAATCAATTTGGCAAGCTTAAGTACCTTCAAACCTTGGATTTATCCCAGAATTTCTTCAATGGGTCTATACCCACATCATTTGTTCTATGCAAGAGACTTAGGGCCCTTGATCTTAGCCAAAACAATTTCACTGGTTCTTTGCCAGTTGGGTTTGGTGCTAGTTTGGTTTCTCTTGAAAAACTTGATCTTTCATTTAATAAATTCAATGGTTCAATTCCTAGTGATATGGGAAATTTGTCTAGCTTACAAGGAACTGCTGACTTGTCACACAATCTCTTTACTGGTTCAATCCCAGCTAGCCTTGGAAACCTTCCTGAGAAGGTTTATATTGATCTAACTTATAACAATTTGAGTGGTCCAATACCTCAAACCGGTGCTCTAATGAACAGAGGACCAACAGCATTTATTGGAAACCCTGGTCTCTGTGGCCCTCCATTGAAAAATCCATGTTCTTCAGACACCGATGGTGCAGCTGCACCTTCATCAATCCCTTTTCTGCCTAACAACTCTCCCCCTCAAGATTCAGATAACAATGGCAGAAAGAGTGAGAAAGGAAGAGGACTGAGTAAGACTGCTGTTGTTGCAATAATTGTTAGTGATGTCATCGGAATTTGCCTTGTTGGATTGTTGTTTTCGTATTGTTATTCAAGGGTTTGTCAGCGTAGTAAGGATAGGGATGGGAATAGTTATGGTTTTGAGAAGGGAGGGAAGAAAAGGAGAGAGTGCTTTTGCTTTAGGAAGGATGAGTCCGAGACTCTATCTGAGAACGTGGAGCAGTATGATCTCGTGCCACTAGATGCGCAGGTGGCTTTTGATTTGGATGAGCTGCTTAAGGCATCGGCTTTTGTTTTAGGGAAGAGTGGAATTGGAATTGTTTACAAAGTTGTGCTTGAAGATGGGCATACTTTAGCTGTGAGAAGATTGGGCGAGGGGGGCTCTCAAAGATTTAAGGAATTCCAAACAGAAGTGGAAGCAATTGGCAAGCTAAGGCATCCTAATATTGTAATTCTCAGAGCGTATTACTGGTCTGTTGATGAGAAGTTGCTCATCTATGATTACATACCGAATGGGAGTCTTGCCACAGCACTTCATGGTAAGTTCCAGAAACCATCATGCCACCGGGGCAAATTTTCTTTTGCCTCATTTACCCTAATTAATAGGTTTTATTTTTGTTTGCTCACGCAATATTTTATTTGTTGGTTTAATGTTTTTGTTATTTTGAATGTTTCGATTCTTTAATGTCAATAGGGAAGCCTGGAATGGTGTCATATACCCCATTATCATGGTCTGGTCGGTTGAAAATCATAAAAGGAATTGCAAAGGGCTTGGTTTATCTTCACGAATTCAGCCCTAAAAAATATGTTCATGGAGATCTGAAGCCAAGTAATGTACTTCTTGGACAGAACATGGAACCACACATTTCTGATTTTGGGCTTGGACGACTCGCTACCATTGCTGGAGGGTCCCCAACCCTGGAATCTAATCGAATTGCCTCAGAGAAACCGCAAGAGAGACAACAAAAGGGTGCGCCAAGCTCAGAAGTTGCAACTGTTTCATCTACAAACTTGGGATCTTATTACCAGGCTCCTGAAGCACTAAAAGTTTTAAAACCATCACAGAAATGGGATGTTTACTCTTATGGAGTTATCCTACTAGAAATGATCACAGGAAGATCGTCAATGGTCCATGTTGGTACCTCTGAGATGTATCTCGTTCACTGGATTCAGCTTTGCATTGAAGAGCAGAAACCACTTGCAGATGTCTTAGACCCTTATTTGGCTCCAGATGTGGATAAGGAAGAAGAGATTATTGCAGTTTTGAAGATTGCAATGGCTTGTGTTCATAGCAGCCCAGAGAGGAGGCCTACGATGAGGCATGTCTCTGATGTTTTTAACAGATTGGCTATGTCTTCTGATTAAGAAATCTAACAGAACTGTGAATCCAATGCTCTAGTGCTTCTCGAAACCATCGGTTACTCTGAGAAGGGATTTCAAAGATAATTGTTTTTGGCTCTTTCAGTGGAAGCATGTACCCTATTAAGTTCGCTGTAGCAGTGTGAAGAGTAATGATGGCATCTGTGTAATTTCTCGTCATTGTCCGTGTTAGGATTCCCTCCTTTGGTTTTGCGTGATGACTAGGTGAAGTTAGGTCTGCGAAAAGAGCATGCTAGCAACTGGGTTTCGTATGAGTTGGCTTGTAACTTGTTAGTATATGTAAAAGGATGTCTTCTTCTTGCTCTCGTTGCAGGCCCTTTTGTCCCTTTCTTTGTTCTCCGTCAATGAATTTACCTATTTCTTTGCTATATCTCTCCTGTAATAACAAAAAATATTGTGTAGCACTGCAATGCAGATAGATGGAGTATTCTCGTCACGTGAAAGAAGAAAACCCTAATGGCTGGTGACTGAGCGGCCATATCCCTTGCAGATTGAGTTCCATATATATATATATATAGATATCCTGATAATACCCTGCATGGTAATCTTTAAGAGTTCTACCTATTTTCAATCTTTCTGGCAGCCATATTTTCCCCACCAATTTGCTTAAACTTATCCACCCATTTTGTCCCTTTCACTCAAATCTCCATGCTTGATCGCATTATGACATTAAAGATTTCAGGGAATTGTTACCCAACTGTCTTGTGCTAAAAACAGAAGCCATTAGAAATAGTAGGGTTTCTAGTTACCGAACCGCGTGGCGCGAATATAGGGAGTGGAGTCCACTAGTGATCAAAGTATCCAATTAACGAGAAAGTTCTTAGCTGTACACAGGATTTGATTGGTCATTGATTTGTTAAATCATTTTTTGACTTTAACAGAGATTCTTGTTGGAATGTCTTTGGTCAATTCACTCCAGCTAAGCTGGTTTATTAGGGTTCTAGCTTAATTCAGGTTTTACTAATCTCGGGGCTTTAATATCTTGGTCATAGTGGGGAAGCAAGCATGCAAGATTATTTTTTTTGAACAAATTTCGAATAGACATACCTGTAGTCTTCTACATGATATCTGTCTTATTAGTCAACATTTTTATATGGGTTTTTTCTTCCATGATAAAGTGCTTTCTTTAAAAAAAAAAAAAAGGAAACAGAGAAAACAAAAAGGTGATATAAGGCGCATCAGACTGTAAGTAATCTGTGTACTGTACACAGATCTTTTACTATAAATCTGTGAACCTTTATTTTTTTTTACCAATTAACAGTGGGGGTGAGCTACGGTCGCGGTGGAGTGCAACATTGAAGAGGATGTTTGATTAAACGGTAGTTTTAATTTTTAAAATAAATTGTATATTTTAACATGTTTGTTAATGTTAAAACTCACTTTAATATTGGTGTGGGATCCATATAAAATATGTTTGAACCACATGTTTGCTGAAAGCAGTTGAAAGCTGCTTCTGCGCATCCAACGTCTGGACAATAAAGAGCTTCACTTTTCACTGTTCATTTAAGTAAACGGTGGAGACACTTTTCATTATTCCGGCCGGATCGAGTTCGGTACAAAGCTAAATGTATCGAACTAGATCCGATCCAATTAAAAAAAATTAATTTTTATTTTTAATTGTGTTTTATTTGAAAAATTAGAAGGAGATCGCTTTATAACGTAACATTTGCAGAATTTGATCGCAATTCCAATTTTGTTTATGATGATATTTTACTTAATGTTGTTCCGTGCTTAAGAAACTAAGAAAACTGTAGTCCTTGTCGGATGGATTTCGTACGTGATGAAATTGTAGATAGTTTAATGGAACAATAAAAAATATTTTATATAGGTATTATTTATTTCATGATGTAATAGCAGTAGTTAAATCTATACTATTTAAATTAAAAATCAAAAATATTTTTTGTTCAAACTCAATTTCAACCACAGTTTTAATTAAACATATATAAATGTCAAACCAATTTTAACCAAAAGTACTTTTTACAAAACAATTTTTTTAAAATCACAACTACAAAAGCTATCATAATACCAAACACACATGAGTATCAAAAACTTAGATTTGGCTGGCTAAGATATCTTTGAGTATCAAAAACTTGGATTTAATGGGATGATCGGTCAAATTTTTTTAAGGTAAACCTCTTCTACTTTATTATTTTCAAATTGATTTTTTTAAAAAATTAACTCTCTATAAATGTTTTTTTAATAAAATAACACAATTTTAAAATTTTTTGTAAAATAACACAATTTGTATATGCTATGATTGAATAATGCAACATTCAAACTTGTCATGATTCAAAAATCTGAAATGTAAAAGAAATTGTGAAATAGACAGACACAAAATATGATTAGAAAAAAAAGATCTTAAAGATATAACAAAGCTTTAATTAAAACACTATCGATATTTTTGAAAAGATCTTAATGAGATGAATCTGACAATACTAACAAAGGTCATCACTAATAACTAAAGTGAGCTACTCATTAGGCGACAAATATATGACCAACTCCAGTAGTCGTTGGTAGGTTTTCTAATATCATTAAAATCATCTCGTCAAGTTTTTTTTATGTCTCTAAAGTCACCATTTTTCTTTTCTCACTTCTTATATCATACCCATTTAAGATTTTTTTTTTTTACATGTTGCTATTTCCATCAAAGACAATTTAACATTTAGTATTTTCTAATAGCAACACTTAGTAAACTTTGCTATTTTTTTTATTAAAAAAACTGTTATTTTATCTTCTTTTTTTTAAATGTTGTTAACAAGAAAAGATACCCTTTCAAATTCTAAGAATTATCTTAGCTGCAACCCTGAAACGTTTGTTCATGTTGTTGTGGTGGTAGATGGAACAGGGAAAAACTGCAAGGACATCGTTTCCCACCCGTCCTCCATCTTTCCATGGATTTGTGTGCCCAGAACGATACTGACAACTGCCTACACTTCGAATTCAAGGCAGGAGACGTCGTTTTTACTAGATGCTTTAACATTTTGCTCCAGAATCTTTTAATTGACTACTCAAAACAAAATCAACTATAAAACTGTGTGGTAGACATGAATTGTTTACAGAAAAATTGAAAAAAGAGGAGAGATTCGGATTTCCTTGTTCACAGAATGTGTATTCCTTCTTTGTTGTTGAACCATCCCAGCTTTAACATCTCCAGTGACGGTACATATTTAAAATTGTGTTTGAAAATATAATTGTAATTAGTTTTTAAAGTAATTTTTATTTAGAAATGTATTAAAATAATAATTATTTTTATTTTTTAAAAATTATTTTTTACATCAGTACATCAAAATGATCTAAAAATACTAAAAAATATTAATTTAAAGTAAAAAAATAAAATAAAATTTAAATTTTTTAATAATATTTTTAAAATACAAAAATAAATAGGATAAAAAAAAAAAGAAAAAAAAGGAAGAGGTAGCTAAGAATTTGCTCCAATGAAATCTCATCGGCGCAACGCATAAATAGACGCAACCAATCAGCCTAAACAACTTGTCCGCAGACCATCTCTGCTGATTTACTCCCACACCTTCTCTCCTAAACTTGAAGGATCTCTCTCGTATTCATGGCAGGCATGAGCTCATCCCATCTCCTTGACCTTCAAATATCCTTGTACATTCTGCAACACCTTCATCACACAGCATATGAATTCAGAACAGCTAATCAATTTCATGAATAAAGCATCGGCACATGTTTGGGCTAAACTTTTTTCTTTTATCAACATCAGTGTAAAAGGAACATATAAAATACTATGCCGATATTATATATGTAATATAATACCTATAGATATATAACATAAAAAGAAACAATAATATTATTTTAAATTTATTATTTGATAATAAATAATATTAAACATTAGTATAATAGGATCTTACATTAACAAATTATACTTATATTATATAGAATTCAGTTTTATATTAACTGAGAACCATGCTTATATAATCTATAAGTTTATATAAATATATTAAAATTAATTCAATTTAGTAATTCAATTGAATGTTAGAGCAAGAAAAGAATCCGTTGTTTGTTTTAGTTATATTCTTTGAAAGCAAACAAGAATTTGAAATGCTATAAGAACCCTTGTTGTATATTGCCTTGTCAATAACCCCACTCGTCAGTTTTGGATTCGTGACAGCTCGAATTGCTACAGTTAGTGCATATAGCCTAACCACTTCTTTTTGTGAAGAACAGCAGCCAATCTTGAGGTGTCGTATCACACTTTGATGAAGAGATAAGCCTCCTGATAAGCATTCTCAAGAGAATTTACATGACAATCACAAAATGACAGGGGAAAAAGGCCCTTCTTGATCTTGACTCTCACTTAGTTGAGATATGAAAGTGAGAATATGTATTCTGTGATTCAACTGGATCTCAATCATCAAACTTAGAAATGAATTGCAGAGGCTAAAATAAATAGAAAAGAATTCCCCAATCAACAGAATCAAATGACATTATTATATTGATACCGTCAATCTTGGTGCCTAAAACAGGTTAATAGGCAGAGAGTTCATCATCTCAAATGCCATTATTAATTTGACATCGTCAATCTAATTAGAACCTAAAACAAGCAATAGGCAAAGATTTCGTCGTCTCAATTTATAGAGGTTGTTTTCTTTTAAAATTGACAAAATCAGTCCCAAAAAGCAACCCCTTGGAAGCGCACCGGGACAATTTCAAAGTTTCTTCAGGATACGCCAGTATTCATCTGAAAAAATCAACAGCAACAATAAACTATTTACCACTTTCATTATAGAGGAGAGATGTAAGAGAATCTGATTACAGAGCACTACCATATGCACAGAAGAACCTAGAGTATGACCTAGTGCCAAAACATGTCACCATATAAAGTCGAGAGAGAACAATAGATTCTACTGTCCTTAAGGTGGGGAAATTGGGTATTGCAATAACTTACATGAGGTATAGCAGCCTAATTGTTTTGAAGATGGACAACCACATCACTGCTGAACGGAAAATGAGAATTTCGCTTGAAGCTCCTATTTTGAGAATCTCCTCATGGAAACACAGTATAATCTTCACATTTGATACCTGAACCATATCCATGCTTACCGTGAATGGATACATTGGAATCTTCCATTGACCATTTTTCCTGAGAACTTGAACTGCACTTGATGTGGAGATTTTGGGAAAAAACCCCTCGATAACAATGTTATAACATCTTAATCAATGGACATTGTAAGGGTGAAATAGGAGTCAATGCCTTGTCATGCATTTCTGCAAAGAGAGTTATTGACTCATGGACCACTTACTCTTACAATGGCCATTGTTCAAGATGTTATGACTATGAAGATCAAATGCATAACATTTTCCAACCACTGTATCTTAACTCTTTTCTAAGCTCATTTGCTTCTCTTTGCAAACAATATCCATCCATCAAAACATTGTAAATTTAAATATTGACATTAGCATTCAGAGCTCATACAAAATTGTTAAATGCCAAAACAGAAAAAGCAAAATCAAATGCCAGGGGGCAGGGGCAGTTAATGAAGATGTTTATAACTATACGCATCATGCACGATTCCTAGCAATTCCATTTGTTTTCACAAAGAATATGCAGATAAATACTGTTGCTTCCTCACAATCAACCCTAATAACCCACCAAATTTCACCATTAATGATCCAGGATTCATACGAATCATCGGATAAAATGAAATTACGGTCCCATCAAAACTGTTGTAACTGGTTTTACCACCAAATCATTTTTTTGCTAGCAAGGAATATTTAAGCCTCATGCTAAAAGCAGAAGTAGTATAAATTTATGTACTGGAAGATTCGATTAGAGAAACAAAAAAGTTCGCAATACCCAGTTGTTGTCGAAGGTGAAAAGCGGCTGCAGGAGCCCTAAAGGCGGCTCTCTTGTTCCCTCGTTGTTCCTTCACAGATCAATAAAATTGGCTGCAATTTGTGTGTCTGGTTTTTATACTGGAAAAAAGATGCCCTCCTCACGGCCCATGAGTTCATGACGAAAAAATAGAACCCTAAGAAGCCCAAAAAGGCTATCAAGGTCACCAGCGCGCCAGATCAAACTTTTTTTTAAAAAAAATTAATCAGTACTACAAGTATATATGTTATTTCATTTGGGTCCTAGCAAAGAAATACACTCAGATTTTAACCTAATATATATTAAACTCATATTTTATTTTTTATATATGTACATTTTTTTCACATGGGCCGGTTGTCATTTAAATTTTTTCGATGCTAATTGTTTGATGTATTTTGATTATTTTTAGATTTTGTATTTTTTTAAAAACAAATTAATTGGCATATTTCATTTTCATTTTCATTTTCATTTTAGAAATAAAAGAGTGTTTATGGTGCTCCAGAATGGTGTTTAAGGAATCTAGTTTATGCATTTAGGGTGTTTTGCATAGTTGTGAATAAACTGTAATTTTTTAGAATTTTAAGGTTTATTTATTTTTACATTTCAAAAATGCTTTTGAAAAAATGTAATTTTTTTATTTTTTAATTCTTTCAAATTAATTTTTTTTTTATGTTTTCAGATTATTTTAATGTACTAATATCAAAAGTTATTTTAATAAATTTTAAAATAAAAAATACTTTAAAAAATAATTACTATTAGACTTTTAAATAAATACTATATTTCAGAAGATGGTAGGAATAATAATAAAAAAAAAACACACTACTTCGAATACTGAGACAACACAACCTTCAAACATTTAGACAAGTGATCCTAAGGTTCTACATCCAAGCCATAGAGAATGCTTTGCAACCTCTTTAAAACAGCATCATATGCTTACGCTCAGTGACATAAGCATACGATGCTATAGAGCATATGCTAGTAATTAAAAAAATTATCCACTCGAAACATGAAATATGTGCTGGCTACTATCTGATACAAATGTCATCTTTCATTCTTCTTGGGAGCTTAAAAGTTAACTACTCATTTTTGCCTCATACACAATAGACATGGCAATTCAAAGAAATGCCTAAAGAGGTGTGATGGCAGAAGAACAATTCAGGAGAAGGCCGGTGAATATGGAAGAAGAGGTTCGCTTTTTCGTGCAATCCTCAGCCGCTTGACGCTTTCTACAAACTCCCTGTCAAGATTTTTAAGAAAGAGGGACTCGCTAAACCAATGTGTCTTGTATAAAGTAGAGAAAAAACATGCATGGATAACAACAGTGGATTAAGAACTTACTTCCAAGGAACATCACCAACGGTTCTCCAATTCTCCTCTCTGTCCTTATAGAACAGGCAGAATTCAGAACCTGCTTGGAACAGCATTAACCCAGATGCAGATTGTCTTCCTGGAACAACAAAGCTTAATCATGTTATCTTTGATTCTCAGAGGGGGGGGGGGGGGGATGGGTACCTACCAAACATGTGTTCGAGCTGAAGTGCGAGGCTTGAGTAACCACCATGATCTAGTATGCATATTTTCCTGCCAACAATCACCCCATCCATGTTTACCTTCACATAAGCCCACCTGTCTTTGCTCTGAACTCCCTCTGCCTCCTCGTCACAATCTTGTGGGGTAAATCTAATGTAGCTTGAAGTGGAGTGTTTTAGTGGTGAGTTTGCCCGAGGCCAGTCCATCAGGTCACCATATCCCTCCAGGCCTACCACTGATATATGTACAAGAAACTCCAGTTAGAAAATTCAGATTGTAGCTATCAAAAACAGCAGAGAAAATGTTCTGCTTTTTGAGGCTCAAGGTTCAATGAAAATGAAATTCATTTAGATAAGCAGAGGCGTTCTACATCATCCCAATTTATAATTGACAAACTACAACAATTGCTAATCGGATCTTGTCACTATGAAGTGGAGGCATAACTATCCAGAATCATTTAGTATTACTGATTCTATCAAAAAGGTTGTCCATAGTAATGATTAGCTCTTTCTGCTATAAAACAATTTTTGTGTTCACAGCAAGATTTGTGCTAGCGCAGAATTTTCATCAATTCCATGGTGTTTCGTCGATTATTTCATGATTTTGTCAACATCATTTCTCCACAAATGCTACTTGTAAAGCAAAGCATGTCACTGTCACGCTAACTTCATGAAAGAGTTCTTTTACCTGGTGACTGCTGCAAAAGTAAAACAAAAATTAAAGAAAGGAACAAGGGGAACAAGGGGCATACGATGTCCAGATGGATGATAAGCCTCAGGCTGCAAAGTTCTGAGACTGAGACCCAGATCAATAATACCATCATCTTCCCTAGGCTGATAGTAAGTAGAGTGAAGAGCTGGAGGGTTTAGAATGAAGCCTGATGCATTAGAATCCATCGGATTAATATTGCAGGATTAATGAGTGGAATGAATGCTGGTAGTCAAAACTTAAAATTGTGTTGATTTGCACCAGGTAGGAGAACCCATTTATACATTGAATTCTGCAATGACAATTGAAAGTAGAACGGGGCTCCAGCCAAGTAGACAAGCAAGTTTTCTCCCATTATTAATCATTGAGTGGTGCTTATCTTCTTGTGTTACTCTGATACTACCAACATGCAAGTACACAAGGAAGTTGCTAAAAAACAGAAAAACAAGGGATGGCCTAAGTGATTGTAACAAAAGTTGGTTTGGATTCTGCAACCCGACATTACAACAAGGGTTCTGCTTTTCAGGTTGGAAATCCAACGGTGAGCAACCAGTCAGTGAATGCTCAGGATTGAACTGCTGGGTCCAACACACAAATATGAAATTATGTCGTGTGTTTCTTTCTCCTAAATTTATTACAACTTTCTTAAAAAAATGGAAAATGTACTGTTAATAAGCAATATTTTGAGTTTTCGACAGCTATCGGCATACAATGCCTGTGTGCACATTGTTCCAGGAGTAGTGGTTGCAATAATGGAAATCGTCACTTCATTATTTTTCCCGTGCCTGTATGGAAAGAAAAGTAGCGTCTCGTGTTCAGGGAAAAAATAATCCTGTAGAGATGTAGTTTTGCTTGAGTTTCCGTTCTTGCTTTTAATTTTTTTTAGTTGGGCAGTCTCTCTCAGATGACAGTACAACTACTCTTTAGGGGGGGCAGCGATCCCATCGTCACCCCTGATCCCACTCTGCCTTGCCCTTGCAGAACATCGCTGTGTGGATGAAACCTGCTTGCCAGCATAGGATTCTTCTTAACTAGACTGGAAAAAAGGGAATGTCGTTGAATTAGAAGGATCCCATAACCACTTTGTTCTTCGGAATACAAAGGATCTTGATTATTAATTCCTCTTCCTACTAGCAAAATTTGAGGTCTGATTCCTACTCAGGACTGTAAACGAGCCATGTTTAAGTTGACGAGAAGGATGCTCACGGTTCATAAATCAGGAATCTGAATGCACTAGTCTTGTTGGGTCTTCCAACTTTTTGGTCAAACCACAATTAGTCTTGGAACCAAAAAAAAGAAAAATATTCACCTGAATATAGAAATTAGTTCCAATGCTAAGTGGTCCGACAACAATTATGATGGTTGTGAAAATATTTTTTTTTACACAATATAAAAAAATATAATGTAAACTTGAATTATAAAAATTAAATTGTAAATTTTTTCAATTAATTAATTTTATATATATAGATATAGGATTTGAGGAAACCTCACTTCCGGAAAACATGTTTTGTGAGTTCAGGTGAGTAAATAAAATCATAGCTGTTTCAAATTCTTACAAGAGATCCTCAAAGGGCATAGCATGATAACAAATGACTTGAGTAATTAATTAATTATAAAAATTCAAACACTTTAAAATATATAATTTAAATAAAAAATCATATATAATTTAAAAATTTCACTGAATAAAAATTAACAATCCTAAAAGAAATCCTTATGCTTTTGGCACTAAAATCCTACAAAATATTAACTTGCAAGTTTCATCACTATTTTAATTTATTAGTATTTGGACCCACACAAAAAAATGGTCTCATATCAGAGAGAGAGAGTTGAAGTTGATTTACTTTCACCGTATCCTCAAGAAATCCATATCACTATGTAGTACCAACTTATTTTCACTTTCTTCAAGAGATTCGTCCATGAATGCTGAATGGGTAGGTTTGCTTTTGATTCAGAAGTTCCAAGCTCTTCTTCTAGATGGAGAAGCAACTGTTACCAATCCCAACTTGAGAAATCAAGTTCAGGAAGCAACTAACAAGCTCAATTTACTTCACGAATCTTTAAAAGTTTCAAGAAACAAAGAGCAGGCAAAGAGGCATCTACATGCATTTTACTCTGCAGAAGATGCCGCCGATACCTTCCTTGTAAGAACACTACTCTTGCAAAGGCAGAAACTGAGGGGTTACAATGAGACCATATGCAACCCCTTAGAGGCTTTAAAGACTTCTGGATCCAATTTCTGGTTGCTTTTCAAATCAAGAAATCCATGTCTCTCATAGAACATGATGGTTGCAATAACATCATTTTTGGGTCAAGCTTACAAGATGGAACTATCCAGAATCCAAGGAATGAGGGAACAAGAAGAGTAAGTTCTTCTTATTTAGAAGCAGGTAAAGATGTTGTTGATCTTGGTGATCAAGCAAAGGATTTGGAAGAGCACCTAATCTGCACGAACGAAAAGATTCAAGCTGCTACTCATGAAATTTTTATAATCTCGTAAACTCGGATGCAAAATCATGAATTTAATCGAGTTTACCTATATTATAAAAATCAAATCTGATTTTACTTAGATTTTAATTTTTTAATTTAAATTTACATATTAAATACATGTTAACTCAATTATATGAATCAACTCATAATTCTAATGATAATGATATTTAGTATTTACCATCAAACAGAAAAGAACATTTAGAATTGATATCCATTTTATTTATTTTTTGCTTCCAATTAAATCCTTGGATAATTTTTTCTTTCAATTCCATTCATAGGTTAATATAATTATCCTAGAAGTCAAGTGATTGTCGGTATATACATGCGTAAATTAACACAAAAACGAAGAAATGAAATAAAATGCTTTGTTCTTTTTCCTCTGAGATTTAATTTCTTAAAACAAAACGATAATGTTATTTCAAATTCAAATATTTTATAAGGACCCGCTAGGGGCAATTTTCACACACTTGTGTGTGTAAGACAAGGAAAAATTTCAGCTCACACAAGTGAAAAGAAACCAGCCACGAAGAAATGAAATAAAATGCGCTGTTCTTTTTAATTAATCTGGCATTTAATTTCTTTGAACAAAATACTTTGCTGATGATGTGTTCAAAAATCTATAAATCATATGTAGAACCCTAGAAAATTAACACGAGAACTTGATTTGAAAAAAGAAAAAACAGGTTTTGAGAATTGTTCTTGAAGCAAGATTTGAGCAGATCACTCGAGCTTCGTTCTCAAGTTCCATAAAAGTTGACTGGTAAAAGAAAATTATAAAGAAATCAATCTGCTTGCAATTCATTTCTGGAACATGATAAGCATCATTTCTGGAACATGATATGCATATTTAATATTGTAGTAGTTGTTTTTTAAATTGTTTTTTATTTAAAAATATATTAAAATAATATTTTTTATTTGATTTTTAATATCAAGATTTAAAATTATAAAATAATAATTTGAAATAAAATAATAAAAAATAATAATTTTTTAAAAAAACATTTAAACGCAAAATCCAACTGAATAGCTTCCAAGCATTGAGTTTGAGGCCCTCTTTATTTGCCTGAAACACGTTTCAATTTTCCAATATTCGAAAAAAATTGAAAAAAAAAAGCGAAAATAAAACAAAATAATATCGGTTTTGTTACTGGACAAGGAGGAAACGAAAGAAATGCATGTCTGATGTCTCGGTAAATAATAAGATATCTCGTCATCCCAGCTGAACTTGATCTACAAGAATTCTTTTTCATTATATCATTTGACCATGAACCACACGAAATTGAATGAATGGAGAAAAATGAGCATACTTTTAACCGAATCTTTCCTGACCTTAATTTTCCTATTATCAAAACAGGATCAAAAGTCGTATAAACTTCATTTCTTCCCTGTGTTTAACTTCCAACCAACTCCGGCAATCTTCACCGCCGGAAAGCTTCACCAAAGAGATGAACGTGTGCTTGGTGGCATTTGACTTAAAGCTGGACAGTGTTTAAATCCAAGAGGGGTATTTCAAGCCTGTAGGAAAATAGTGTCTGCTGCTACTGCAACGAATGCCATGGGTAATGAAGTTTCATTTGCTGGATACTCATGTCAGGTCATATCGGCTAAGAAATTCAATTATGCAAGGATAAACTTGCTCCACTGCCTGTGCGGATTAAAAGGCATGTTACAACACATAGCACTGAAAAGAAACTATCAAACAAGATGTTACGCATTGCTGCAGTTTTGAACCACTTACCAGTCTCCCTCCCACCAAATCATAATGTGCATAATGAGGACCTCCAGGTTCTCCAAACACTTTGTAGGTGGCCAAATGCTCAGGGATGAGCTTAACAGTTTCTAATGCATTCAAATCATTATGAGAAAGAAGCAAACGATTGGCATGAATGGAAGACATCTAAGCAAGTTACTGTAGTTTACACACCTTCAACAGCTTCTGGTGGGCATATCAGATCTCGGTCTCCTGCTATGGCTAATACAGGTACTTTGTTCTTATGCAGATGATCCTGGTAGAAAAATTTACCACTCCTGTCACACAACCCACCATTTCGAAAAGCTGTTGTAAGCTGTAAAAGAAGTTTTGCGGGTATGGTACCTGCCAGTAAAATTCAAAACATATATTTACAAAATAGTACAATAGTGATGATAAAAAGAGGGAAACTGACTTAAGATGATCAAATAACAGTTTCAGATTAACAATGGAAAGTCATCCATCTCATTCTCAAGTTTGTATGGGGGTGGGTGAGGGTGGCGAACAAAGTCTGTACAAATCAAGTTATTAAACCAACAGCAGTAACTGCATGCCAGTGCTTGTGAGACAAGCTTAAAATTATAGCCTGTATGGAGACAGATATTGTTTTGACGATCAAATGCATTTGAATAATGGAAAAGAAAAGGAAAGAGAAAAGATGGGTGTGTTAAGTCAACAATCGTTCATTGTCAAAATTGTTTCTTCAATAACAATCCCTTAGATTCATCAATACCAGTTTTCCCTTTTACCCCCCTCCTTGGAAAAGCATATCTCCCAGGTCAACTGCATTAAATTGATGCTTCTTTTTCCCTCGAAATCATTTTGAGGCAGGTCAATGGTGTCTTGAACAACATCCCACTCTTCGTAGGGCCATGTGTGTTGTGTGTATGTTTTAAACGCGGTTCATGAGATTTTCCTCATAAAAACAATATTGCTAAACTTTCCTCTTTCCTTAGAATCCCTGCCCGGTCTCATTACTTAATAGACGGATGTTTTCACCGTTGAACAGATCCCTTCAACTAACCCACTCATTTTCCCATAGTTCTATACTCATCAGTCAACATCAATACCGGGACCTTCTCCATTTATATCTGGGCCTGAGAACAGTTGTGTAATTATGGGACATTTCAACATGGCATGAATGAGTCAGGATTGCATCTATGTCCTGTATGCATAAAATATAAATTTGATTTTCCTCTGAGTCCATATCCCTAATACACTTTTACACTCTCATTTTCATCAATGTATAGCGCCAGTGGAAATATTTATTGATTTCCAACAATTCCATACTAAATCAGTGGTTACTGTTCTCTCTGTCCTCAGTCCATCACAATAAAGAGAATTTGTCATCACCTTACATGACAGAAAAAAGCAGGCTCGAATCCCCATTGATTTAACAGTCTAAACAGAGCAAATATGTTCACACACAGAAAGAGACTAAACTGAAATAGAAAAGAACAGTAACATTTTTGCTCGATAGGAAAGCTGTACTCACAAAAGTTGTTCAAGACAAGCTTTTCCAACAACTCTGGATGCATCATGTCCTGTGCTGATATCAAATCATTAAGCCAAGACAAGACATAAGGAGGGCGGGTTGAAAGAGGATATGCTGCTGACAGCATTGCTCCCAAAGGAACAACAGGTACATTAAGAGCTTGAGCAGGGTCTGCCTATTTGTCAATAGTCTCATTATTAGTATCTTAAACAAGGGTATTCCTCACAAGAATTCAAAAGTAGACAGCCACATCTGACCTAGATAAACAAAAAGATGATGTGCAGAATTTGTTTTCAACTTACAAGGGGCAAAAGCAATTTGAGTCTCGACTTTGAAGGTGTGTAGTTAAGTGATGAAGCTAGAGTACCAATAGCAGCCAATCCAGAGTCTCTTCCTTCATAACCTTGAATATGATAAACAAGAAATGAATATTATTAGTAAAATTATCACACATTTATTTCTTTTTGTATTCAAATCAGGAAATAAAAGAAAAAAGAAACCAGGAGATGGAAAGAAGACATTGTTTCAATTTTATTCCAAGGTTAGTAAATCTTGCAATAAAGGCTAACCATGTTTTCAACAGATAAACTAATTTAGTACATGTTTAATAGACGCAATCATTATTCAATGAAAGCATGGAAAACATTAAATACATATTTTTGAACAAGTGTGGTTTCAGACACTCTCTAACTCTACCATTCTGCAGACTACAGCCTCGTCTAACAAATGCAGCTAGTCATGGGCAGAACATTCTAAAGTATACATATTAAACATGCAGTGTCAGTAGTTTCACCTTCACATCAACTCCAGAGTTGAAAAATTAGGGAAAGAGCTGCATTGAATTCTTTAATTAATCTTATTCTTAAACAGACCCAACATGAGTCTTAAAGTACAGAAAAAAAATTAATTTGCAAATATCACTACCATGCTGCAAGTATCCATAAAGTCATCATGTTTAAATGTAACATGTAATGGTGTAAATTATTTAAACTCAGAAAGCAATCGGGCATTTGTAAGTGCTGTGTGAAGAATCCAGAGGTTGTCATGAGACATTCAGCAAGGTTTTTTTCTCTCTTTTCTATTTTTCTTGCATTGTAATATTTCTTTGGTGACTTAATGCATCTAAAGCTGGCGACAAACAGACTTAGGCTTCATAAAAGTCAATGATCATCTCCACACAAGCTAGCATTCAATTGTTAAGGATTTAGAAACAAGATTAAATGTCTACTAGAAAAGGAAAAGACACTCAAAATATAGATCATGAGAAATAAAAGATAATGCTACAGACAGAGGAATGCACCATCTCTACAATATTCTGATCCATTTGATCTGCTACCTCCAGGGTGGAAGATTTTAGGAGACACTTGAGAAAGCTTCATGTTTTTTCATCTTAAAATTCCTACTACTACATCCAGTTGGGCAAGTTACAAAGAACTTGGATGCTCAAAGATGATCACCTGTCCCACTGAACTTAGTCTTGCTTTCATTTAAAACTTGGACTGGCCTAGTATTTGGGTTATAGGTACTCCTTGTACTTCTCTAATTCCTTGGATACGAGAGAGAATCTCAGGCCCTTCACCAGAAATACTCAATCATGGTTTAAACTTCAAACAAAGATTCTAGCCAGAAGTCTGGTCCAAATTTTTTAACATTTGTAAATGCTAGATGCACATTTGAGGCTTTAGATGAGCAGAAATTTTTTTTATTGATTGGAAGATATAAAAACTTATAAACTTAATTGTGAAGGGAAAATGACTAAACCCAGAGTCCAACATATTATGGGACTTGCATGAGCAACTATAAAGAATATTTTAATGTGTTGGAAAAGCAAGTCTACTAAACCCAGTAACACGGAAACATGCATGCTATGTCCCTTATAAGCAGAAGAGTTTACAGTTACATGACACGCAGTGAGTGATGGTATCTTACTGCATCGTGACAGCATTGCATAGAGCAAGATACCTCCCATGGAGTGTCCAATAGCAAGCAATTTACCATCCTTTGGCTTGGTTTGGGCCCTTATATACTCCATCTACATGGATAAAGGTAAAGCTTATTAACGCAAGAGGAATCACCAAGAATTGTTTATAACCAAATTTCAATGATCATGGTAAAAACAATTATAATCAAAAGGCTAACTGCAAAGACAGAAGGGTGCATAGAGTCTCAGCAAGATAAAATGTCACCTCACCGCAGCAGGAACGTCCTCTTCCAGGTAATTATCGAAGTCCCAGTCATACTTCACAATCAAGTCAAGTTGTTTCTGAAAATCTTCTATGGTTGATGAAAGACGCTCTTGCAAGTCAAACAACTGCGGAGAAACAGATTTTTGACCTTCCTCGATAACATTAACCAGCCCTTGACTCAGATCCCTGAATTGACCAGCAATAGCTGAGTTTTGTCTTGCTTCTAACAAGCTCAAAAGCTTTCCCCTTATCTCGTTCATGCGTTCAGATAATTGAGAATCTTCTAAGATTTTTGCTATCTGATCGACTAGCTTTGCAAACATAATCTTCGATTGACTTTCACTGAGAAAGCCAGAGAGCCTCTCAGACAAACGCATGAAGACTTCTGTCAACTTTGTCACTAGTTTTGATTCATCCCACACAGTTACAATCCCTGCCAGATGCTGGTCCTCTTCAACAAAAGAAACCCTAGAATCTGACACGGGACTGGGAACCTTACTTGGCTGCTGGTCTGTAGACAAAGATCCATTTGCCATACTCTTAGTTACAGCCTCCATCTGCTCAGAGACTTCATGGGCAGCCTGCTGAACAGCTTTGGGAGTTGATCCCTGTACGCTCAAACCAGCACCCCGAACCTCAAGAATCCACGTCTCAAATCCCTGGCCAGACATGTACCGTGCAAAGGAAGACTGCAACCATGAAACGAATGCAAGAGGATAAAGTGTTGCACGGTCGGAAAATACAAAACATGCAAACGAGTAGAATTAATTTTAAGATCCCCCCCTATAAAGAAGAACAGAACAAAATAATAATTCAGCGTTTGTTGGAACAGCAAACCCCTGAAATTTAAATCAAGCTCAGAAGGTAAAACCTGATTCATTGTGTCAAGCGATTTGAAGCAGTTAGAATTTGAATAGGAGATATTCGGAAAGGTCAATCGTAACTAGAAACGACCCAACATTTATTTCGCATTGAAAGCAGCATATACTACAATCAAAAGTATGCTGCTCCGTGCTTTACTAGATAATGCTTTGCATAAAAAAATTAACTACTGCAATGAAATCACATTTATCTTGCTTGAAATGGAATTAAACATGACTTGCAAAGAAGAGTGTTACCCCAGGTGAGAGATCGTAACCAATGGCATTAGTCCCGAGTCCAGACAATAGCAACAGCGGATGATTCCTTGGAGGCGCCTGTAATCAAATAAAAAAATGATTCATAAAGGGAGAAGATTGTAAACGAACTAGAGCATGAAATGTAGACTAAGTACGACCGACCTGAGGAGAAGGGTGGTAGCGCCAGAGAGCGGGACGCCAGTCGGAGTTGGAGACGGAGACATAGTGGAGCTCATCGGCAGTACAAATCGGAGGCTTCTCTGGAACCTTGACGACAGGTTCAGTTGACTCGGAGGAGAACGCTCTCGCTCGGAACGTCGTGGGAGTTGAAATCCTACGGTACGATGATAGTAGTGGTCGTGGAGAAAAAGACCACCGCGCAGAGGAAGCGGTGGCGCGAGAGAGGATGAGATTGGGATTGACGAAGATGAGATTGGCTACGTGTAGGGCGGAACGAATATCTGATTGGATTGTTGTTGCCATTTTTTTTTTCTTCTGTATCTTGTTTCGTGTTTCTTATGTCTTTTGATTTTTAATTAGAAAAGTTGTTGGAGTTGGTTGTGTGTTTTTATGGCCGGTCTCGGATGTTGACTTGCTTTCCCTTTTGCTTTGGGTAGATTTTAATTACGGTGTTATTTAAAAAAAAATTATTTAAAAATATATTAAAATAATATATTTTTTTTTTAATATTAACGTATAATCTAAAATATATAAAAAGAATTTAAAACTTTTTAAAAAAATTTAAAAAACACAACCAACCGCGTAACAAACAGGCTCGCAGGTGCGGCAACGAGGATTAGAAAATGCGGTGAGGTGGGGATGGCTGGTGGTGATAGGGACGGGGTTCTTTTCTTTTCCTTCCCTTCCCTTCTTCCTGCGATTCCTATCATCTTTGCTTGTTCGCTTGTCCGTTATCTCCCCTTTTGTCGCTGTGGGCCACAAGAGTCTCACAAAAGCCCATGACGTTCACCGTTCTGCAAACTTTCATACAAGATAAGAATAAGATTCCTCCTTTCCCTTCTTTTGCTCCCCTAAAAATTTTAATTTAATTATTTACCATACAGGTTGTGAAAAAGATATATGGTTCAGTAGATTAATTAAACCGAAATAAAATTGTTTTATAGAAAGAAAGATAAATAAAAAATAGTAAGATGAGAATAAAATGGATGAGGTTACGGGTAAGAGGAGAAAATTGGGGAGGGCCAGTTTGATTTGCTTTTCGTTTTTTTATTTCTGGAATTGAAAATGAAATACACTCTGACCACGTGATGAACGAGGAATATTACTAATTTCAAACCAGCACGCATGTAAAGTTACCCCATCAAAACAAAAGCTAAAAGTTAAATATTTTACTGTATAAATTTGCACAGTAAAATTACGATTTTGTTTTTAATTGAAAACATTGGTTGGCTTTGTTTCTGAGACATTAAAATATTTTCCATGAGACTCGTTAGTTACTGTAAAAATAACAGGGTTAGATTGACTCTTTGTGTTTTTATTTCACAGTGTAATTATCTTACTATTCTTGGTAGCAAAAAAACATTGATCTCTGGTTAAGAAGTTTTTTAATCTTTGATTTAATTTTCAAGCAATTAAATTACGTAATTGCCCTTGTAATGTAAAATCCCTGCCTTTTATTACGGGATTTTTTATGTTTTGTATTTGATTATTTAATAGTTATTGAATTTCATTAAAAGCAGCAAACTTATGGATTACGTCATTGCCCTTGTAATGTAAAATCCCTGCCTTTTATTACGGGATTTTTTATGTTTTATATTTGATTATTTAATAGTTATTGAATTACATTAAAAGCAGCAAACTAATTCCATAAATAAAATGAAAAAAATAAGTCCGAGAGAACATGAGTAGTATTAAAAAAGTTCAGATGACACATTCGGTGATATCTAATGTCTAAACCATTGTTAGGGCGGCAATCAAAACATCTCGTATCCCCCTTTTATTTTTATTTTTCCTTTCCTTTACTTGATTTTCATGTTGATATTAAATAAAAAAAACAACCCTTAAAGTTTGTTATCCTCGAAATTTCATCATTATTCTCTTTATTATAATTTTTTTATTTATAATAATTCTGTTTATTTATAATAATTTATAAAGTTATGAATTTTTTTAAATCTTACCCTCAATAAATATTTTTATCTGTCAGATTTGGTTTTTATTATCTTGATTATTATTTATTTTATTTTATATGTTTTTTTAAAAAAATTATAATTTCAACATTTTTTATTTTTTTTTCAAACATAATCCTTTTTTATTATTGTTTTTTCCTTGCATATATTTTTTTTATAATGATTTGTTTATTATTGCTTCACCCTCTAACATTTAATTAGTCAAGTGTTTAGCTTCATAATTGAGTTCAGAACTTGAGTTTAATAGGTTACAGGATTAAAAAAATAATTTTGATTTATGAAGTTGATATAAGATTTTTTGATTTTTTTCTCTTTTTTTTAAGATATTTTGCCATCTTCAGCATTTTATTATTTTTTCACTCTCTACTATATTTTTTAGTTGTTTTAAAAATAGTACATGTTACCTTGAATTTTATTTTTTTGGTCTTTGTTAAATTTAGTTTTTATAGAAGAATTTTGTTTTTAAATTAAATTAATTAATATGAAATAAAATAAACAAGCACAAAATCAAAATCTGAGCTGAAATCCAAAATTCTTGCTTGTATATAATTCATTTTTTTATTTTTGTAATTTTCATATTATATAATTTAAAAAACAGTTATCACACAACTATTAGCTTATATGTACTCAAACTAATTAGTTTGAATTGTTTATATAATTACACAATTGCATAAAACATATCATCTCAGATTATTTGTTTTTTTTATACGATATAAAGATATTGTAGAATAATGTTATCGGTTTTTTTCATAAAGGTTTGATTTTAAATGAGCGCAGATGCCAAAATCGCCAGCCTGAGAAAAAAAACTATTAATTTCATAGGACCGAAGCCCAAGGAATTTGACTTTACGACCCAATCCATGGTCCAGTTTCGGAGTTGAAAAACCAGGCCCACTTTCACCCCCATTTTTTTTCTTTTCGTCCTCAGACCCCGTTCTTCTTTTTACCTGAAAAAAACTCGCAGAAGGTTTTGGCCGCTCTCCCAGCTCGATCGGTGCAGCAGTCAGCAAGTCTCTCTCTTTCGAAGAAATTTTTGAGATTATTGAAAATAAGTTGACGATGAGTGGAAATAAAGAAGAGAGTGAGGTTGAAGTGAAGAGCGTGTTCATAGGAGCAGGATGCAACAGAGTAGTGAATAACGTTTCTTGGGGCGCCTCTGATTTGGTTTCCTTCGGTTCCCAGAATGCTGTCGCTATTTTCTGTCCCAAGGTATCTTTCTTCCTCATATTCTCTGACTATCAGACTGTAACCTTGTTGTAGTGGCATTCTTAACAAACCTGGCTTTTTTTTTCTGCGGGATAGACTGCTCAGATTCTGACCACACTTCCTGGTCACAAGGCCTCTGTCAACTGCACTCACTGGATTCCAAGCACAAAGTTTGCTTTTAAAGGTTCTTTCTTTTTATGTGTTCCTGGGCTGTTCTTAGTTGTTTACTGCACAAAGCTTTATGTATGACTAGTGTTCTATTTGGATTCCGAGAGATGTTTAAAAAGTCAAGAAGTTTGAAAATTCTGCTTTCTGTTAACTATTTAGTTTTGCTAATTCAATACAAAGATTTTTGGAATTCTTACTTCATAGGCCAGTTAAGATTACATTTTTGTAAAATCCTAATGAAATTTGTTGTTTTTGCTGGCAGCAAAACAATTAGACCGTCATTACCTGCTTTCTGGAGACACTGATGGTGCTATTATTCTATGGGAGTTAACTCTTGCAGACAAAAAGGTAATCTGTTTCTTCTCTTCTTCTTATGTTTTGGTGTTGATGATTCAATCCAAAATCGGTTTCATTTCATGGGAATTTGGTAAAGTTTTTTCCGTTATTTTATTGCTTACCTATATAACTTGTTGAATCATGAACATCCGGAATCATAATCAATAGCTATGATGTTTTGTTTTAGGTAGTTGTTACTTTGTGTAGTGTTTAAATAACTCTGGGCATCTCTTACTTTTAGAAAGCAATTCAGTAACTTATATTCTATAATTTTCTTTTTTCATCATTGAGTTTCTTTTATTTTCAGTGGAGGCAAGTGTTGCAGTTGCCACAATCACACAAGAAGGGGGTTACATGCATAACTGGAATTATGGTTTCTGAAACAGATGCAATTTTCGCATCGACTTCTTCTGATGGTACAGTTTATGTGTGGGAACTGGTCCTACCTTCTACTGCTGGGGGTAAGCAAGTAAAAAATTTTCAACTGTTTCATTTTCATTGCTATTGAAATTTAAGGCCAAACAATGTTTAGTTTGCTTGTTCTTGACATTGTTATAAACCAGACAAGAGCTTGCTATGGAGACGACATATGATGGAGATTGTTTTGTCAATTAGAACTTTCTTAGTTGACCAATGCGTGTTTTCCATGTATATAATACCTTGTTGAACTATCTATACAAACTTCCAGTTGCCTTATTACTCTTAAAAATTTTGTGTGAACATATTGCATAGAAATGGCTATTATAATCAAGCTACAGAGTTTGGTTGCAGTTTGACATCTTAAATGTTGATTGAATTCAATAACCCCAATCTATATTGTGTACAGATCATGGCTTCTCTACAACATTTATCCTAACTTAGCCTCTTTGTTGTCATCATTGATGAGATTGAACTAATTGCTCTTTATGATGCTTAAAGCTCTATTCACTTGTTTTAGGTGAATGTAAATTGTCATGTCTGGAGACCCTATTTGTTGGTTCAAAGCCTATGGTGGCTCTTTCGTTGGCAGAATTGCCTGGAAATTCTGGGCATATGGTCCTTGCTATGGGGGGATTGGATAACAAAATTCATCTTTACTGTGGGGAGAGGACAGGAAAGGTAACCAACTCTGAATCTAAGCCTGCCTATTTTCCAGCACAAAATATTTTCTGTGCATCTCAAACATGCTGGTTTTCTTTTCTTATGTGTCCAGTTTGTTCATGCTTGCGATTTGAAAGCACATACAGATTGGATCAGGAGTTTGGACTTCTCATTGCCCATATGTAATGACGAAGCAAACAGCATCCTGCTTGTAAGTTCGTCTCAGGACAAAGGCATACGCATATGGAAGATGACCCTTAGGGGTTCACTGACCAACAACCAGGGTACATATAGGAAAGAGGAAATAAGCCTGGCATCTTATATTGAGGGTCCTGTACTTGTTGCTGGCTCTTCCTCCTATCAGATATCTTTAGAGTCTCTCTTAATTGGACATGAAGATTGGGTGTATTCAGTGGAGTGGCAGCCCCCTTCAATTACTTCTGTAGAAGAAACTACCTACCATCAACCACAAAGCATTCTGTCTGCTTCAATGGACAAGACAATGATGATCTGGCAACCTGAAAGGAAAACTGGTATCTGGATGAATGTAGTCACTGTTGGGGAGTTAAGTCATTCTGCTCTAGGATTTTATGGGGGCCACTGGAGCCCAGATGGAAATGCAATTCTAGCACATGGATATGGTGGGGCTTTCCATCTATGGAAAAATGTTGGTGTTGATGTGGATCATTGGCAACCACAGAAAGTTCCATCTGGGCACTTTGCTGCAGTGACGGATATTGCATGGGCGAGGTCTGGAGAATACATGGTATCAGTTAGTCTTGACCAGGTAATGTTTTGTTCATGATTTAGGAACTGTTTCATGACATATTTTTCCTTATTGCGAGTCTGCAAAGTTCTTTCCAGTTAATTTTAACAGGCTAAAACGATATTAAATATACAAAATGGAAAGTTAATCTGGTAACATGCAGTGAGCCATTTGATGGACCAATAGAATCTTGAAACTTGACATGAATAAGAAAAGTCTCTCAAACAAAGAGGTATAACAATGATCAATATCAGAGTGCTTTATAAATATGTTTTCTCTCATGTACTCTTACTGTTGTTTAAGTAGACACTAGATAGTATGTGTAACGATATGAATAATGCTTCTACATATGAATGGGGCTGTGTGGATCACAAAAGTTGGGGCATACATGGCAACAGGAACATCTATTTGACTTATCATAACTGAAGTTCTTGTCCAAAAAAAAAAATACTGTAAGCAAAAGCATCAGAAAAGAAAATTCACACCCACTTCGGTTTTATCTTGTTAGCAAGTTGCCTGCGAATTTAAGGAAGAGAAATTACTTAGCCTTTTAAAGTTTTCTATTTTTAGAAAAAAAGAAAAGAAAAGAAAAAGAATAGTTATGGGAAGAGCTTAAAAGTAGCAACCTTGAAGACGTTCATGATAAAAGTTGAATTATTGAATTTTTGTAAGTGTTATTCTCGTATTATTGCTTAGTAAAACTGGTTGTTTACCCCTAATAAAAATTATTTCGTGATTTTGCATACATACATCTGAGTTTTACATGTTACTTCAGTCACTTTTGACAAATAGTTTTCATTTCAGACAACTCGTATTTTTGCTCCATGGCAAAACAGTGCTTCTCTCACAGACGAGGAATCCTGGCATGAAATTGCTCGCCCTCAGATTCATGGCCATGACATCAATTGTGTGACCATCATCCAAGGAAAGGGGAACCATCGTTTTGTTGGTGGAGCTGACGAGAAAGTTGCTAGAGTGTTTGAAGCTCCTTTATCTTTTTTGAAGACACTGAATCTTGCCACTTGTCAAAAGTCTAGTTTTCCTGAAAACCTTCAACTTGATGTTCAGATTTTAGGTGCAAATATGTCCGCTCTTGGCCTGTCTCAGAAGCCTATTTATGTTAACAGTGAGTGTCTCTCCCCCTCTCTATATATGTATGTCAGTGTGTAGTACATAAAATCTCTGCATGTACTAATCTTGCAGTTTAATAATATCTGCAACAATTTGAAAGTCTTGGACATGGTTTGCTTCTTCTAGATGAATTAAAAATGTCAAATACTCGATGCATTCTTAGATTATGGAACTGACAGTTTCAAGCATTCTGAGAGGGAAAAGTTTTTACTTCTCTTCATGTGACATTTTAAATTGCTACAGCATATCTAGTGCAATGAAAGTTTGCAAGGTACATAGTTACTATAAATGAAAGAGGCACTGTATTAGCCTCTTTAGCCATTCTTGCAATCGTATTCTTATGCCAGTCAGCCTTTTGTTTTATGTGGACTTGGTTGATGCATCCCTACCTTGCTCCCACTCTTGAGCTCCACCCTCCAGATCTATAGATACACATGTTCCAGCACATTGTGTCTGCAAGTGTGCACGCATGCCTGTGCATGTATTTGCCTAACAAATAAGACTAGAACCTGTTACCGGGTATGAAAGTGAAAAGGTCTTGGTTTTGAAATAGAAGGGGTGAAATTGTTGGGTAACAATTTCATTAAAAAAACCAGAAGGGAGGACTGGTTTCAAATTCTTCGTCTGGACCATGCTTTGTTGGGGCCATAATTAGATAAAGGCTCTTCATTGTCAGTAATAAAAACAAAACAAAATTAATGACAAGCCATTTTTTGTTATAGATATCTATCTCTCAAACTGATGGTGGTTTCACACTACTTTTTCATAAGAGAAGACCAAGATTTCATGCAACTAGCAACAAGTGCAAGTTTCCAACTAAAAGCATTTTAACTGATGTTTTTGTTTTGCAGCTGTGCAGGAGACTCCAGAAAGGAATGAGAATGATGGTCTCGATACCCTTGAAAGCATTCCTGATGCAGTTCCAGTTGTGTTCACTGAACCTCCCATTGAAGATCAGCTGGCATACCACACATTATGGCCAGAGTCGCACAAACTTTATGGTCATGGAAATGAGCTTTTTTCCCTAAGCTGTGATCACGAGGGGAAGCTTGTCGCTTCCTCGTGTAAGGTATATGCTTATAATACCAAATTTACTTTTGTTTTAAACTCTAGTGTGAACTTCAACAAAAATACCCTTAGGCATGGGAAAGGAGAAATTTTTTTGCTTATAGCTGTCCTTGTTGCGACCAGTATCCTACTTAATTTCCAAATAAAGATGGAGAAAAAATTACAGGACTCTTATTCCAGTCATGTTCCTTCCAATTTTTCTGTGTTTAGTTTGATTCAGCATTTTAGCTGCAAAAGTACTTACCCTTGGGTGGATGGCAATTGCTTGAGTGCTTTACTTCAGCCGTGAGCGTTCATGTTGGGAGAGACATTTCTGGGAAACATGGTCGATAATTGCTCTGGTGCAAAGTATGTATTGTAACTGGAGAAGATATTATATCATTCAAGAGAATACTTGTTCTTTAGAAGTGATTGCACCCAATAAACATGCTGGAATATTATATCCATTGGCTTCCATAGTAACATTTATATGAAACTAATCTGGTCTCATTTTCACTGCTATTGGGAACAGTAGCGTTTCATAAACGTAACTTATTTGGGAACTCAAAGAAGTGTGAAGGAAGAAAATCTTTTTATTTGAAGTTGAAGTGGACCAGTAATGAACCAGGAGGGCAGCTCATTTGAATACATCAAAGAAGTTAATTTAAACTGGAGAATATATTATAAACTCAAACTAGTATGAGTGGCTCTCTTGCAACAACTTGTATGGAGTGGCATTCTTTCCACTACATGTATGGATTTTTAGGCAAGTGCATATGATTGTTCTAAAATTGCCACTGCAAACACACAGGATGGTTTGGGTGTTGTAAATTTTTAATTGTATATTTTATGTTTTGCAGGCCCAGTCTGCCATGGTAGCAGAAATATGGCTATGGCAAGTGGGCTCCTGGAAGGCAGTTGGTCGTTTGCAGGCACATAGCTTAACAGTGACACAAATGGAATTCTCTCGTGATGACAGTATGCTTTTGGCTGTGTCAAGAGATAGGCAGTTCTCCGTTTTCACAATCAAAAGAACAGGTACCCCTTATCATGAATTTATATGCTACTCTTCAGTGTCATCATCCTTGTACTTGTGGATAATTAAGGCTAAAGCATGTGCTATATGGAAATGGACAGAAGAGAGATTTGCTTGAAAGTGAATAGCAAGAGTAAAATAATTTTTATGTTTTTCTTTTGTTTTCTTTTGAAGATCTGGATGAAGGCTGACAACAGCAGAACTTTAGACTTGTCTAGAATGTCATACTTCATTGCAGTTGGTTCCGTGGATCATTGCTTTTCTGTTGTTGACATATGACTCAGTACTTATACCACTGCATCTTCCAGGGCATTTGATTGCATTTTCCATGTTTGTTTCTTTCATCCAAAATGAGATGTTAAAAAGTCAGTGCAATTTATTTCATTTTCCTCACTCAGCAATGAATTGGACTCCGAAACTATTCTCTGGGGATGAAAGTACACGGTTCTTCAGAAACATGATGGGATTAATTTTATGTGTAAACTTGCCTTTATAATTCAAGACTCCATGAAACTTCATAGCATGCTATGATCGAATCTTTTATTCGTGATATTTGTATAGGCACAGATGAAGTTAGTTATCAGCTTCTAGCAAGACAGGAGGCACACAAGAGAATTATATGGTCTTGTTCCTGGAACCCGTTTGGTCACCAATTTGCAACTGGTTCCAGGGACAAGACAGTGAAGATCTGGGCCGTAGAGCAAGACTCATCAGTTAAACAGATGATGACTTTGCCACAGTTCAGCAGCAGTGTCACTGCCCTGTCATGGGTCGGTATTGATCGTCAAAGTAATCATGGGCTTCTTGCTGTTGGAATGGAAAATGGACTCATCGAATTGTGGAGTCTTACCACCAACAAGAGTGCAGCTGCCAATCTTGCAGTCCGGTTCGATACTTCATTGTGCCATGTGTCTTCAGTGAATCGACTGTCATGGAGAAACCCTGAAAAGAGTGAAGAACGCAGGCGAATGCAACTGGCTTCTTGTGGAGCTGATCAATGTGTGAGAGTGTTTGATGTGATTACTAAGTAAACAAGTTATTATTTTTTTCTTATCTCTTAACAATTTTTTATGTATCAATTAATGACACGTTCTAATTTCCTAAGTTGTCTGATTTATGTTTTTCCTTTTCGTGTCCCGTGTCAGCTTGACAAAGATCACATGAAACCGATCCATTTCTTTTTCCTGAATTTTCTATGTAACATACTATGCAGAGGCTAATTCTAGGTTTTGTAATTCCAGGGTGTTTTATCCACCTTTTATTAATCAGTGATTAGAAGTGCTAAATAATCTACTTAGCCAGCGGTCATAATATAAAATTGCAATTTTAAGCAGCTATTTCATAAACCAGCCATTGATAGTGGCAAAGAGGTGGAAGCCCTCTCCTCAGGCGCGAATGTGAAGCTTCAACGATTTTATATATATATTTAACCATAAAAAAATAAAAATAAAATAAAAAAAAAAACCCAAGGATACCTCTCTAGTCTCCTCGCATTCAAGGATGGCATGAGAATTGTAGGCGCAGTCATTATTTTCTTTGCTTTCTCAGCAAGCACGCCTGGGCACCAGGTCAATTTTTGAGCATTGAATGTTAGATTGTCAAAGATCACAATCTATTGCTCTAGGCCACCCAAACCCTTTAAAGAGATGCTTAGCCACTGTAAACAATTCGTCTGAAATGCTACTGCCAGCGCTTCTTCTTCTTCTTCTTCGTCTTTGGCGAAAGAGAGGCTCAAATCTAAGAACATGGAGACACAGGATACAGATACTTGTTAAACTAGAAGCTCATTGCCATTAGCGTTATTTGCGCAATTACAAATTACAAAATAATAAAAATAAAAGCCATTGAAATACTGCGATCCAACTCGGGTTATCATACAGAATATTTTTCGCTTGATATCCTCTCTCTTTTGAGCTGCCCCCTTAATTGTAAATAATTAAATATTTCGCTTTGTTGGGGATGATGGCTCGGGATGACGGACAAAAAGGGTCCTCGTTTGGCACCTGAGAAAGAAAAGAGATTATCCTTCCTAACATTCCACACTTATAATTTACTATATATAATTAATCAATGCTATTCAAACAAAAACTTAAATTAACAGATCAACATCCATCCTTCCACATTTCCACACTCCTACGTTATCTTATCCATCCTCTCCTCTCTCTCTCTCTCTCTCTCTCTCTCTCTCTCTCTCTCTCTCTTTTTATTAACAAATAGAGCCTTGTTAGGAGAGATGGAATATGAAGAGAATGGGTGATGAGATACTTTCCTTGTTTGCTACAATGGATAGAGAACTAAAGATGGATTCTTCTTATCTTTCCTTGCAAATAAATTTACGATCCAACTGAATTTGGAGAGATCGAGTGCCATCATTTTTTTTTCCCTTGTCTGTTAGTCAGATTTGATGGATGGATTAACGTCCATCTTTCTCCTCAGCATCATCCCCTTTTGTCCTTTCTAACCACTTACTATAAGAAAGTAAGAAACTCTAGAATGCGCGCTCTTTCACTGTTCAGCTACAATATTCACAAGCACGCGAAACATTATGGATATATTTTGTATTTTTTAATAATTTATTTTGATCTTTAAATTTTTATTTTAGCTATTTAATCCTAATTAATTCTTCAGTAATAGTGGAATTAAAAGAAAATGAACTCAATTGAAACGGGCATCAAACATGAATGACGTGTCAGAAAGTTTTTAAAAAATACACTTAGATTCTTAAACTTTAAAAATAACACAAATTAGATCATTTAGATTCCTTTAGATATCAAAAAAATCAGTTTTTATACAAAATTTTATTTATAATAATTTCCAGTTCCTGATTAGAAAAAAAAAAGAGAATGGTCACTAGATTCTAGTAATAAGAGAGAAAGTCATAGTTCAAATCATTTACAACCATCAAAATGGATTTTTTTTGTCTTCATAGGTTCTACGAGATAAGAGGGGCTTGATAAAGGTTGTTTAGAACTTCAATGTTGCCTAAAGATAAATCTACCCTTGCTAGATTTCATGTTTATGGACTTTTTTTATATATATTTTTTGAATTAATGGATTGATTTATGAGTGTTCAAAGGATTTGGTAAGGTGTTTCTAGATTGAAACGACTTAAGAATTGGGTTATATTTTATAAAAGAGACGTTGTCTTGATTTCTGGCCACCATTTTGTAGCCAAATTATGGACTCGCAAACGATAAGTCATTTGAATATATATAAACAAAAAAACAAACTTAGGTGTGCGGGTTTGAAGGCTCGTCCACATGCCTAGGATTTTCCTTGCAATGGCTTGAAAGCGTTGGGCCATGAGCCCGAGAACCTAGGTTATATTTTGGCCCCTTTTTAAGGTTAAATATAAATTTTTTAAAAAATACTTAACCCGGTTGTGTTCATGACTTAGAGTACAAGTTTGACGAATTAAGCCACAATATCGGCTATTTTATTTCAAATATTGATTTTCTTAATTGATATATTTTTTAATGTCTTTTTTCATAAATAATTTTTAAATTCATGTTTCAATTAATATCTCTCCTTTGTGATTTTTTTTAACATTTTTTGGATAAAAACTTCATTTTAACGGTGTTGTCTATATTTAGTTTTTAAAAAGATTATTCCCATTAATCTCTATTTTTTTTATCTTTTATATAGATTAACTTTATTTAAAAAATAAAAAATATTTATCTTCATATAATATTTCTAATATATGTAGCCTTGCATTATTTTCTTCTTCTTTTATTAAATCAATTTAATGTGTGTCTATTTCTATTATTGATTGATTGAATAAAAAATAAAATTTAATAAGCAAATTTAGCAAGCACAATCAAGTAAATAATTTATCTTACGAGATTAAAAATCTTGATTTATATATGTCTCTTGATTTTTTTAGTTTTGTTTTTAGTTATCAATAATGACTTTTTTCCCCGTTTATTGACACTATTTAATTTTTATGTATAAAAACACATTGAAAAAATCAGTATATACAACTTTTTTGTAGGAAAAAAATAATTGGCCCGCAGAAGAGCGCGAGTCAAATAGCTAGTTAAAAGAAACTAAAAGAGGTGTTTTTGTTTTTATTGTTCACCTACTCACACAACACCGTGGATTGAAGCAGGCTTTTTTAGTTTTTAATTTAGTTTTCAAGTTTTTATTTTGTACGATTTATCCCTTTTGAACCAAAATTAGCATCCAATTGTATATTGTTTTTTAGAAGGGAGGGTTGAATTGAAAGATAAAGGACTAAAGTATATAAAAAAAAACAAGTAGAATAGGTGGTGGATTTGAAATTTGTTTCCATAGTTCATTTTAGTCCCTCATTTTTTTGAGCTATTAGGTAATCAGTCCATGTAATTTTCAAAAATTCAAATTTGATACCAAACTTTATATTCCTTATTTTTCAGTCTTTTTATTCAATCATTTTAGTTTGAGTTTTTATTCTTTTCAATTAACTATCAAATTGAAAATTTATTATAGCCTTTTGATTTATTTTTATTTTTATTTTTATTTTGCAAAATTTAATCCTCATTATTTTCATTGTTTTTTTTCTTGGATTTTTTGTGTAGTTTTTTATTTGTGTAATTTCAACCCACATAAATTTTTTATTTATAATGATTCCAATCAAATAACTTGGGTCATGATTTGTAAAGTTAACTAAAATTTTAAAAAAAATTATTTTTTTTTCAATATTAGTGTTTGACTTTGTTTATTAATTTTTTTTGTTGCTTTATATTTTTATGTGTTAAATTAATCAAAATTTAACTTTGTTATTGAAATTCTCAAATTTATTTCTCTGAAAGCATAATTGTTTCCTGACTTATTTTTTTTCATGATTAAAAAAGTTAATCTGTCCGTGACTTAGCACGGGCCAGCAATATAGGACAACCTAAATTATGATCAAGGAATGCGATGGCGTGGAGTGGAGGCAGCATCAAGTCCTTGCTTAATTAGTCCAAAGACGAGGCTGATTCTGTATGAAGCAGGCAGCAAAAACACGTGTTTGGTTTGATTATCAGACCCAAACAGCTTAATTTCTCCCATCTCAAAAAACAGAACGCAAATCCTCGTACGCTAGTTAATGCAGAAGTAAAACAAAATGCAGAAGTAAAACAAAAGAGAATCCAACGTTGCTGTGACAGTGCAGTCACATGACAAATCAGTGACTCGCAGTGAGCATACACACAATATCCTCTCTCTCTCTCTCTCTCGTCTTTGGCTTGTTACCAACAACAGGAACAAAGTTGATCTGATCTGATGAGATTGTAAAGAAAGAAGGAAGGAAGGAAGGAAGGAAGGAAGCGTAGCCTTTGTTTTGTTTTTATGGAAACAGCTTTCTCAAGACAGCGAACGCAATGGTAGTGATCATTCAATCATGTTGAGTATTGATAGAAGGTAGTGTCTTTTTCAAAGAATCAAACAATGGCTATAATTTCATAGCATGAATTAAGTCCCCTGCTTTAGGCTAGGCCATGTATATGTGTCTCTCATTTCGTCCTTAAACAATCTACTTGAACGCAACTTCACGCATAAATTTCTTTGTTTTAAAGTGCAGCACAAGAGATGATTGAAAGGATGGTGCTTACGTGAGCTTAGAAAAGATGATTGAAGAAGAGGAAAATAACAGGCGAGGGCCGAAATCTAATTGTGCATTATACCTTCATAATAATAACATCAAAAGACTGGAAAAAAAAAGAGGCTCCACCAATTATTATGACATCAACGATCAAACTCTGAGCCTCTTTTCCTGGCAACTCCAAAATGAAACGGTAAAATTGGGGCATGAATATCAAAAGGCAGCAAAATGCAAGTTCACTTAAAAGAGGCGAATAAGAACTTGACAACCATAAGAGATCTTTTCGCCATGGTTGAAGCTGCTGCATAACACAACAGAAACGCAGTTTCGAACAGAGCACTAAAAGGGTGGTGGGTAGCTAGAAGAACTTCATGGCAGATACGAGACAGTTTAGCCAAGGATTTCTCTGAATCCATTTTGTTTTCATTTGCCAAATTTATTTGTTCGAGAGTTTCTGCTAGTTATGTTTTAAGTAACAAAGATAAAACACAAAAAGACTGGAACAAGGTCAAATGCAAAAATGCAGGCCTCCTGAAACATAGATTTAAGAAATTCAAAGCTCTTACAACTTGTGTACATATTTATTCAACAACTGATATGTGAACTGCACAATCACACGATATATGTAGTTTGAGCTTTTACAGTATAACCCCAGACCACTTTCATTTCCTATGACAGTAACAACATGACGTAAAAGAAAGAGTGAAGACGAGCAGAGTTCCTTATTATCTACCACAGATACATAAATACAAACCAATACCAATTCCAAGACAGACGCTAAACAGAAAAATGAAATATATGAACCACACACCATTCTTTCAAAATTGTGTCTTCTTTCCTCTTTCAGCTTGACTTACATTGCCTGTGAACTTCTGATCTGCTGCTTGATGTTGTCACTGGCAAACTGTACGGAAGATTCTGGCAATGCTACAGCAGTAGCTGCTGTCATAGTTTGGTACTGAGGCATTGCGGGTGCCATAGGCTGGGCATAGTATATCTGACCATGTGCATGGTCACCAAACTCATAACCATAATTAGCAGTGCCAGCAGAAGTAGGGGCAACAGACTGGGAAGGGTGATGAACTTGAGAGTAACCAACATATTGCTGTTGATGCTGGTTGGAAGGGACCTGAACTAACTGTGTCGTGCCTGGAGTTGCTGTTCTATAAGCAGCCAATTCAGTTTTTGCAATGTGAGCATTTCTCATGGGATTGAAAGTTGTGGGAGTGGGCAACATGTTTGGATTGGGAGGTGTTTGAGGGCGGCTAGAAGGGATGGTAGTTGTTGGTTCACTGATACCAGGTTGTTGGACAGGTAAATTGTAAGCTTGGGGTTGCCTTGCCTGCACATAGTACACAGGGTATTGCTGATCAATCTGAGGATGGTGATGGTGTTGCTGCTGGGGAGGGTATACAGGATAATATGCCGACATTGGCACTGCCCCTGTGGGATGATATTGAATATAATGAGCACCAGCATGCATAAATTGCTGTTGTTGTGGTTGCTGTTGCTGTTGCTGTTGCTGTTGATCGAATTGGTGCTGCAATACATACCCAGAATCCTGAACCTGTTGTTGAATCTGAACTCGAGTGTTCGGATCAGAGATAGTATTGATCTTCGAATCAACAGGATGAGCAGCAACCCTGTTGGCTCCAGATGGGATTTGCACAATTTGGTCCTGATAAATCATGGGCTTTTGTCGATTTATAGCATTGCTTAGACTACTATCACTGAAACATTAAAACAAACACGGACGACCCAATTCAAAATCTAATCCTTTCTTCACAATTAAACTAACAATCTAACCATATCATTCAAATTTAATAAAAAAAGAAGAAGCCCAAACCAATATAAAAGGAATAATAAATGAAGTACCTTGAAACTGAATCTGGGGAAGGCACATCAATAGCACCACCACCACTGCCAGACCTCTGTTGGTTCTGAGGAATCGAAGTCTGCACCTGAGTCTGAGGTTGCGGTGGCTTTCTATAACCAACAGGAACCCCATGGTCGGATCTCTCATCATCAGAGAAAACCCGATTCTGATACTCACCAACAACCACTTGACCCCCAACAGGTACACCCGGCGACGCAATCGCAACAGGCATCGGCGGCGGCGGCGATGACAGAACCACAAACCCATCATCCTGCCTCTGCCCAACACCAGCACCAGCACCACCTCCACCTCCACCACCGACAGTCATTTGAGCAAATTGATCCTCAATTCCCACCGCCACTTTCTGATCTCTAACCCCGCCACCATCCTCCACATGAACCCTTATCGGAGGCAAATTCGCAAGCGAAGGCGAAGAAGAAGTAGACCCAAAAGACGACGTAGTTTCCAGCATAGGAGAATCAGGAACTGAATGAACATCTTGCTTTACAACGCCCTTGTTCGACCCCTCCCCATCTCTACTACCACCACCACCAGCAACTAAATCAACATTACTGTTATTATTACTGTTGTTTCCATTATTTAAACCATCACTGCTATCATTATAATCAAGACCCAACAAACAATTAACCGAAGCAGAATCTGAAAAACCTCGGTTCAACAACCCCGCGGCAGCAGCTCCGTTCAAAGCATTCAAGAACCAATCTTCCGATTTCGCACTGTTTTCAAGAATTGGCCCAATAGACTGCGACAACTCCGGCTTCAAAGGGAACAGAAAGAGGCGCAAACGCGACGGTTTTGGACCGTTGTTGCTATTCGTCCGGTCATACTCATCGATCATGTTTTCTAAATCTTCATCTGTCGTTACGGAAATCAGAGAATCCAAGTCTTCGCTTGGGAGTTGGTACTTAAAAATGAAGGGTAGGCCGTTAAGGAGAGTGTTGGAGAGGCGAGAGGAGAGTGAGGAGAGATTTGAGTGACGGTCGACGACGACGATGCGGGTGTCGCCTCCTACGTAGCACAACGACTTGTCGTGTGGGCGAGGGACTATGTGGCCGCCATAAGAGCACATAAGGCGGAGTTTTGAAGAGAGAGGGGGCAGTGGGTCGTCGAAGTAGTTGGAATCGGTGTTGCGGGAGCGAGGGGAGGAGTCAATGGAGTCTGGATATGAATTGGGGGTGGGGAGGGTGGTGGTGGTTGCGGCGGCGGAGAGAGGTGGTGGGTCCATGGGAGACTACGTTGGTGGGATGGAAGCGGAAGAGAGAGAAGGTAAAGGGGGAAGGGGCAGTGGAGGTTGTTGCTCTTATAGGTACTCCACGCCGGGTCTAGGTGGGCGTCCTTCTGCTGTTATTTTTTCTTTAAAAAAATTAAGTATTTAATTAGATTTATTTTATTTTATTTTTTAACCTTTTTGGGAGGAGATAAAAAATAATAGGAGACTGGTGAGAGGGAAAAGAGAGGAAGGGAAGTTGAAATAAAAGCTGTGGACAGTGAGATGGGGGTTGACAGCTAGCTAGTTTACTGATGGGTCACAGTTGGGGGTGGGGTGGCTATCTAGTAGAACAAGTACTATGTTAGTCTTTACTCTCGGAGTTTGGATTGGCGCACTTTTAAAGAAAATATTTGGGAGTTGAAATTATATTTTTAAAAGAATTACAAATAAAATTTATTGAAAATTAATTTTTTAATGTTTTTAAATTATTTTAATGTACTAATATTAAAATATATATTTTAAAATAATATTACTATTATATTTTTAAACAAGTCCCGAAGAGTTATTACCGTGTATCGTCCCAAAATTTCCTGCACTCCATGAACTGCCTTCCTTCAGTAAAATGTCTACTGAAATTGATCACTGCTAATAAACGTCAAATGCAGACAATTTTGAGAATTAATTAAAAATAGGATTGGTATTATCCTAATTTAGCCATCCAAATGTTTTGGATGTGTTCATTGCCATTAAACTATTTTTCTTTTTCTTTTTCTTTTTCCTTTTCCTTTTTTTTCTATAATGAAAAGCTGGAAATTTTGTTTATTTCTTTGGAAAAAAAGAATTTTTTCATTGAAATATACCAGGATTATAACTTTTTTTTTCATAAAAATCAAAACCATAATTTAAAATAGTTATTTTAATATTTTATATTTATGATAATCTAGTTGTAGAGTATTAATTTTATTTCATTCGAATTAAAAATTATCAAAAAAGAAATATTGTAGCTAAAGAATTATTTATATTAAATTTGCAATGAAAATTAAATTTATGACACCGGCTAGATATGAAAATATAAAAAATGGTTGTGATCCTTTATATTTCTGAAGAATGCTCGTGTATAAAAGATTTAAAAAAAAAAGTTGGATTATTCATGTTTTTCTTCGTCTGATAAATAACAATGAAAAACCTGCGAAAAAAACTTTTAAAATGCGTTTTTCAAACCTGATACTAATTTGAGAAACTAAAGAGCTAGTATTCTAGTTTTGATGGAGAAATATTATATTTAAACAAAAAATCTTAGTTTTTATTTTTAATTTTTAATTTTATAAAAAAATGAAATGAAGCTATGTTTATGAACGATCCTATTTCTTATTATTATTTTTATTCATCGAGATGGAAGGTGAGAATGAAAGAGATTTGTCAGCAGGTCGTTGTACTCGTTTTCTCAAGCAACCTAGTGTATCCAAGAATCCTAGTCTGGAAATACAAAGCTCGAATTTGATTTGATCCTGGGTGAGGATTTTACGGGACGTGGGACACGTAACTTCCTTAAATAACCCGAAATCGGATAGATTTTCCTGCAGGCCAAATTAATTAAAACATGATGGAATTTAAATAAAAAGCTCTTGATTTGGATTATAATAAATCATATTTTAATGATGGTTGTAATTGCAGGTGATCGCGAAGGATATCGAAGACTGTATACACGCAAAAGCAGTTGATCATGAGGTTATGTGATTTTATGTAGCATATAAATCCCATGCGATATTAATTATGAGCAATTTTTTTCCAAATTTGATTCGTCTGTCATGAATATTATCCATTCATGGACACATATTACATACACTTTAAATAATAGCGAGATTTTAATAGAAACAAAATGGAGTCCAGTAATTAATATATTATTTAGTTATTTTTATTCGTTAAAATCTAATAATATACCTTTTTAATTTTTATAGTGAAGGATCTGATACTGTACTTAAAAAACAAGAAGTTACGAATTATATCATTCTTCTGTTTTTATATAAAAACAAAAATCCTTTGAGAATTTACATCGCCTAGGATGGTATAATCCACCTCGTCAACGTCTCTTAAAGAAAATTTGACAAGTTGATATAAATCAATTATGTTTTAATCTTAATAATTTTTAATTTTTTAAAAGATAAACTGTATTTTTGTTTAGAATTCGAGTTGTTTTTTAACTTAGATTAGTCTACTTCAAAAACAAAATTACATTAATTAATTTTTTGTACTAGAAAAACAAAACACTGTCAACATTTGAATTTTTTATATTAAAAAAAATGATTCACTTTACAAAACGCGTTTTCAAAAAAGCCAACGAGAGGAGGGAAATTAAATACTATAATACTTACGTAGAGAATATTGTCAAACGCAGTTATTCCGCCAAATGAGCGAAGCGAACGCACATCGCGGGTGACGCAATCATCATGCAAACTTTTGGCCAAAAAATCACAGCCCGACTTGCATACCACGCGCCACAAAACACGGCGCTGTTAGCTGTCTGTCAGTTGGAAAATTCAAGCAGTAAATGTGATCGGCGCGTGTAAGGATGGAGAGTGGGGATGATGCCAGGCGGCATCCACGTAGAAGCTGGGCTGTAAAGTAACAGTAACGGTAGAATTTAATTGCCTTTGTCACGTCACGTTTCCCCTCCAGACAACGAAAAAAAAAAAAGGTTAGAAATCAAAAGAATCAGGTGCTTCTGGTCTACCATCTTTTTGTGCTCATGGTCTCTGGTCTGTAATTTTTTCCCCCCTTTCCATTTTTTTTTTAAAGTTTACTGACGATATTTAATATTTTTTTCACGGGTATAAAAATTTTCACGAAATTCTCCCCTTTATCATCACACGTCATTATATTGCATTTTTTTAAGGGCATTAAAAGTGAGAGAAATGTGTTGGAGCACGGGATTAGTCGACACCGCTGAACTTTTCTTTGATCTATCTGCTCTGTCTCTCTTTCGCGTTTCAACCGTTTGTTTTTGTGTTAGAATGGCGTTTATATGTAAAAATGTATTTTATTTTAAAAAGTATTAAATTAATTGTTTTTACTATTTTGATATGTTAATATTAAAAAATATTTTTTTTAATATACATCCAGGTAAAAATATTTAAAAAATACTTTAAAATGAAATACTGGACACACAATAAATATATGCTTGTTCATGCTTTGATTGCGATGCACCACGTATGCGAGTGCTCTTGAGGTATTTGCCGAGGTAACATTGAATAGATTTTTTTCCTCTCGCTTAATCATCTCAAATTTGAATAAAAAAACTACGAGAGAAAATATTGGTTAACTAGTCCTTGTCCAGGCAGGAGTGGTCCATTGGATACATTAGAAAAGTTTTAGTCCAATGCAAGGAAATCAATATAAGAACCTGGATGCATTAAAAATGATTAAAAATATATTCTTACAATATAATTAACACAGACTAATTTGTTTTGGAAAAAACATTATTTAATGTGACAAAAGTATAGTGATGGCTTTGCCCCTCCCATGAAAAACAACATTAAAACTGGATATGGCGGCAAAGCAATATCTTTACAACATCTATTAGTCAGTATTGGATTGTCAATAGCTTCAATGGTCTGGTAGTTTGTTAATGGTGGTGCTTTCTTCTTTTTCTTTTTTTTTTATTTGATTGAGATTCGTGTTTATTATTTAAATTTTTTTTATTGAGATTTCAACCTTATTTTTTTTTATTGTTGGCTCTCTTGTGAAATTTAGATATATTGTCAATTTCACATCGTAGCTCTATTTTTTCTAACTTGTTTTTATTTTTTTTTTGGATTATTATATCGAATAGAATTTTATTTTTGATTTTATCATTCAATCAAAGTCTTGTATTTGACATCTAATTTATTTATTTTTATTTAAATTTTTATCCTTGTTCTTTTAATTATTATTTCTATTTTATATCATTTTGTATACTTATTTTATTTTTCAATAACATTATGTAATATTTGATTGGTCTGAAACCATGCTTCGTGGTTTTTTCATATATGATACCTATAACCTAGTGATATAAGTAATGAATTTGAAAAGATAACACGAATAAAAAATCATTTTTTGTTTTCTTAGATTTAATTTATGTTTTTATTCTTATCATTCGATATTATTTTTTTAAGAAAAAATGAGCTTCGTAATTTTCTTCGTTATTTTTATTGAGTTGACCCATGTCTACTCAACAATTCTTACAGACATTTTTTTAAAAAATAAAATTTAATATTTTTTTAATTTCACTCTTAAAAATTTTGGTTCTTTTTTAAAATTAAATTTCATCATTTTTTTCATTTTGTTTTTTACTAGGTTATCCTATTGTCATCTATTGTTGGTTTTTCAAGAATTAGGTTTTAGGTTTTGTAATTTTTTTTCATATATTTTTTATTAGATTATCTCATCCTTATTATTCAGGCTAGATGTTTGTTATTTTAATTTAAGTTGACTCGGGTTGAGTTTTTTTTTTAATTTTTTATTTAAAATTTTCCTTCCATATTTAATTAGCTATGAATTAAGGTATATCATTTTTTTTTCTTTTGAATTCTTTTTCCAAGTCACTATGATTAATTTTAATTTATCTAGTTTGTCTCTTATCGTTGTATTTTTATCTAATTAAAATAAAATCAATTTATTCAATCAAATGGAGTTTATAATTTAAGTTGTTGATTTTTTTTATTTAAAAAGTGTTTCCAATTTTTAAACATCATTTTACATGCAAAACTAGAAAATCCACACCTAACGGTATAAAATAGGTCGCCGAACCTAGTACAATTTCATGTTCCCTGATAATTTTTTTTTTAAAAGGGCACGTAAAAGTGTGGTAACAGTTATTTTTTAAAATATTTTTTATTTTTTATAAAAAATTTTAATATCAACATATTAAAATAAAAAATTCAAAACAATAATTTTTCATAAAATTCAGAGTATTTATTGCCAGAAAATACATTTGGACGGAGGTCCAGTTCTTGCAATCCAAAGCTTTAGCACGACAGGAAATTGAAAGAACAATTTCGTACCAAAAAACACACGCAAAGAAAGAATGTCCAGGTGCTGTCCTGCAACGCTAATTTGCAGTCTCCAATTGGAAGCCGAGTGCGGCGGCGCTGGGCACACTCTGCAAGCTAGTTTCAGTGGATACACTAGGGAGCCGTCATCCCTGTAGCCTGTACCTAAAGGGAAAAAGAAAAAGAAAAATGTAGCCACGATAAAAAAAGCTTGCCCGGATAAGCTTCCGTGGAATAAACTAGTTATTTAGCCAGATCAGTATTTTCTTAAAAAGGGAAGAAAAACACCAATGGCATCGTGAATGTTGATTTCAATTGCAGACTAGGGGTCCCATTCCAAAGAGAGACTGGGAGAAGTAGTGGAGGAGTTGTGGCCCAGACTGCCATCTTTAATTAAACAGCACTTTCTTTTTTTTCTTATTTGTTTTTAAAAATCCCAAAATAGGTGCAAAAGATTGAGCACTACGCGGCCTCTTGCATGCACTAAAAATTAAGGTTGACCTTTTCCAAAAAATATAATTAATAAATCATTAAGCATGGCACAGTTACGGATAATGCGGCGCGATTGAAATTGCCTTTCACTCAGGATGTTACATTTCATATAAATAAAAAATACTAGATTAATATTTTTAATATATTAATGTTAAAAATATAAAATATAAAAAATTTTATTTTAATATATTTTAAAGTAATTTTTTTAAAAAAAAAATATATTGCTCTAAGTACCGGACACCCGAGAACTAGTAAAAATTTGATGCACTAGTCCAATCATAGATGATAATACAAGTTGATGTTCTCGCAGACCAGGATAAGATTTCAAAGGTAGACCGTGAATTAGGGTAGTGCTGTTGTCGCTATTTAAATTAATATTTTATTCCAGATAAAATTGCAAGACGACTAGCTTGACATTTTTTTTGGATATTCAATATACCATAAACATCATAAACCAAAGTATAATTCTCTTAGTGAAAATATACTTTAAATAAAATTAAAAAGGATAAATTGCCGTCATGTATATGATCACACAATATTATATTTTCGGCCTTTTAAACCCAGATCGAGAACAAGAATGCGGCCATGGAGACCGACCCAATTGCCTATCGTAAAGCCGAAATTGACAAGTGAGCAAGCTCTTGGATTCAAGTCTGAGGTATATTTTTTCCATTGTGAGATGTGATCATCAATGTTCCATTTCTACCCCTCGACAGTTTAAAATTTCTCGATAGTACCTTTATAGTTTTTTTTTTAAATATTTTCATGTTTTTATTTTATATCTATAAAGTAGACGTGTTTGTTATGAGATCTTACAGAAACAATTAGAAACCCATAATAAAAACTCGAAAGCTGGCTATTTAATGATTGAGAGGTGATGTTAGAAATTACTATATATAAATGCAACAAAAACGACAAGAGTTGGTTTTATTATTTACATGAACAATGAAATTGATTGAGATATCTTTAAAATTATTTGTTTACAAGTTGTGTGTCATAATTCAGTGGTTAATATGTGGAGGTGACATGAGATCGCGGGTTCAAGACTTTATGTTGTTATAATTTTTTTCTCGGTAAAATAAAATTGATGTATTTTTATTTTATTTTTTATCATTTAGTTACAAGTTTTGTGTGGTAGCTCAAGTGAGGTAGCGAGTTTATCTCCATTTGACATCATATTTTCTTCAAAACAAACACATATTTTTTCTTACAAAAAAAAAATGGTTGACCACGGTTCCACCCCTTATACAGAGTAAAAAATTACAGCCCCTGTGTGCGGTGCCCTTCCCTTTATATGGGCTCTTTTGTATTGGCCTTTTTATTGTTTGGATTTTTTTTTATTTAATATGGGATTTTTATAAAAAAAAATTAATCTTTTAATGTTGGTTTGATGGTAGATTAATTTTTATATTTTTTATTATAAAATAAAATTAATTTAACATAATGGAGTACATAACCCAAAATGTAGTTTTGGATGATTAACTAGATATTAATCGAAGAATTGGGTTATAATTTTTCAAGTTTGATATATTATACCAAGTTTTTTTATTTTATCATTTAGTGTGTAGTTTTCATTGAATTTTATTTTTTGATATTGAATTGATGGTGAATTTTTTTTTATATTATTTATCATGTAGTAATATAAGAAAATTAATTCAACTTGATGGAGTTCATTACTTGGATTATAAGTTTGGTGGGCTTATAAAATATCAATGAAAGATTCAGGTCAAGATTTTCAAAGTTTGAACCAGCACCAAAAAATTTCTAATAATCCAGATATTAATTTTTTATAGTCAAAAAATTTTAGATCCAACCCGCAACAAAAATATAGGTGATAAGATAGTTGAAAACTAAAAGAATATTGAGAAATTTTAAACTTCAAGGATAAAAGGTGGATTAGAACATAATTTAGAAGAGCTAGATTGTTGGTGTAGATTTTTGAATTGTGTAGATATGATTTTTTTTCTTGTTTGCAATCCAATAAAAAAAATAACAACCAATTTGTATCTTAATACATTTAATGTTAATACTTTTTATTTTTTTTAAGAAAAATATCGAGAGTTGTGGATATAAAATAACAAATCTTTACCTAATTTATTTCAATGCTTTTAAATTTTTTTGATAGGTATGTGGAAATGATTTTTTTAACAAAAATTATTTCAAATCTTCATTTAAATATTTTTTAAAAATTATAAAATCAAGATGGAAAAAATAAAAATAAAAATATTTTTTACATCGGAAATTTCCTGATTAATCCAAGGGTGAGGTTGAAGTTTATCCTGAAATAAGTATTCTAGCGAGGGAAGTGATGGCATGCACGAAAGAATGTACCGAGGGAGCCAACCAATAATAGCGATCCACGAGAACGATGTATAAAACCCACGTAGTCATCATGATTTCCTGCCGTTTTATCGCTCTGTAATACAACCAAACAATGGTGTATCGGATCGTATGTTCCCGGGGGGGTGACAACATAATGACGGTGTCAGTAATAATAAGCTCCGAGAGTGGCTCGGAAATTTTTATATTAGTATGAGAGTAATTACTGATAAAATGTTGAAAATATTTTTATTGTTTTTAATTAGATTGAATATGATTTTTTTTCTTTTAATATATATGTTTTTCCTTAGATTTATGAAGTAATTATCAATGATTGATTTTGTAAAAATATAAAATTTCTTTCATTAATTAATTAATTGAAAGTTAACTTGGTTGGGGTTGATGGACAATCTAATTTGATTATGAATCTCCTGATAATATATGTTGTAACTATGTCAAGTTAAAATTTATATTTATTCAGTTTTGTGACAATAAAAATAGATAATTATAATAAGAAAACAATTTAAATTATGAAAAATTATACATTTTCTTAGTCATTTTTTATGTATTAAATTATTTTTACAAGAGGAATGGATTTTAAATGAAAAAATAAAAATAATTAAAATAAATACTTGTAAGCACTTCCAATGATTTTAATTAATGATAAAAAATGTATCTCTTGAATCGAAACCCTCTTTTCTTATTTATATATTATTTATCTTGATAAAATATTTTTCATCTAAAGTATGTTTTAAAGGATAAAAACATATCATGGTTTTAAAAAATCAATAAAAAAAATTATAGCTTGATAATTGATAGCAAATGCATGAAAAGTAAAATAATATTTAACTTGATAAATTAAATAAATTATTTTTGATAAAATAAATCCTATATTCTTATCAAATATTCATAAGAAAATTAAAAAAAAATATTAGATTCATATATAATTACTCATGAAGTAATTATTGATTTTTACCATCGATAACTCTAGTTTTATTCAAAAAATAAACTATAAAAATATATTTTATTAATATTATTTCAAATAATTTTATTTTATAACAATAAAAAAATAATAAGCTATTTAAAAAAAATTATGAGTGTTTGGAAGGACGAACTCACATGCTTGGCCTTAAAGAAAAAAGCCAGCGCGTGCAATTTTTTTTTTTGTTTTTTTAATAAGTTACTCACTTAGATTTTCTGGTTAAATTGAATTGACAACATGTACTTTGTATATATGAATGACATGTTATTTGTTTAAATAAATTATATCAATTTATAGGGATTGAAAAATTAAGGTTTTTAAAACCCATTTTTCAATATGTTATGGTTTAAAAATACATAAAAAAACATTATAAAAATGTAAACACTTTTTAATTAGAATGAAAGATCAAACTGGACAAAAACAAATTTAAATTTTGATTTATCATTTCTTTATAAGATTAAAAATCAAAACCTCATACATCAAGCTCTTTTATTAAAATCAAACTAATTGACATCAATGTTATTTTTTTAGCTTAAATATAGTTGATTATCAACTCACACTTGTCAAAACGTGAAAAAAAAATTCAAGAAAAAAACATCAAAATCTAAAATTACATAGACCATACATGAAAATCTCATAGTATTCAATGACTAAAATGTATTTTTACTTAAAAACACATTTAATTAACAATAAAATCCCATTCTATTTTAATACACAGTACTGTAACGTAATGCAATAATGTAATACAATATTAAACCAATGGGCTAAGTCTTACGGAACATTGTGTGGCTGTTCACTGTTTTAGCATGACCTCGCATTTATTCACAGGGTAAAAGCTCAATCTTAGTTATTCTATTATACGAGTGAACAAGACATTAATGTCAATAAAAACAATTACTTTACCATATCAACTTCACATGCAAAACCCCACCTGAAATTGAATTTTCATTATTTTTTTTACATGATGGATTGCTACGACTGTTTGTGTTTGTGTTTTTTTGTTTAAAAAATGATTTATTTTATTTTATTTTATTTTCTTGTTTTAATTTTTTATGATTTTAGATTGTTTTGATGGGTTGATATTAAAAATAAATCTTAAAATTAAAAATATATTATTTTAATATATTTTTAAATAAAAAAACATCTTAATATATATATATATATATATATATATATATCTCGTTAGATAGGAACACTTACAAGTCTGGGTATAGTTTGCTTTAGGGTCTAATAAACTATATATGGATATGGTGATTCGAAATTGAAGTTAATCCAGTCTTTCGAAATAAAAATGAATTGTTTAATTGGACAGCTTCGGTGTCCATTCATAAAAGCAAAAGGTTAAAGTGGCCGAGGCCCCGCAGCAGAGAAAGGATCAAATCTCTAGTGATGATCCCTGATACTGAAGAGATGGTGTTGCGAGAGCAAGAAAGGGAGCATGCCACTTAGGAAACAGGCAATCAAAACTCACGGGAGTTTGGGACCACTACAGGAGACAGCTAATTGAGCCATAGACAGAGCAGCCATTTTTTCTCTTCGGACTGCGAGATGTCGTCAAAGTTGAAAAACAATCACCTCGATTCTAGCTACTTTACCACACTCCCTTGCGCCTTGCTTTCCAGGAAGCTGTGCCAGCCAATCCTCCTTTTCGCTAATTTGGTCTGTTGACGGCATGTTCCAGTTTCAGATGCCGAAGACCCAAACTTTCCCAGCAGCATTAGATGCCGGACGGACCCTAGGAGAGGAAATCAATCTGGGAGTTTATTTATACCTGAAAAAAGGGTAATTAATTTAATGAAGGAGGTCCAAGCAGTTTGCTCTTGAGTGTACTGGGCTGGATCTTGGTTAATAAAATTCCACCGTGTGACCAGATCCAAGCCCACCCCAAGCTATTTGCATGAAGGGACTCTCGGGTTATTTTAGGCAGTTGCACAGGGCGAGACCATGAAGGTCCATTCGTGCATCGTGGACTATTGGTTGTCACACGCTTGGATTCATGGATTCTCTTGGGATTATATCACATATCATTTAACCTTTATATTTATGATCATGATAATAAATGTGCTGCATAACAGGGGAGAAGCAAGAAAAAAAAAATAGGAGGGTCAAATTAAAAAAATTATTTTAAAAAAATTAAAATTTTGGTCATTTTATATAAGAAAAGGGTTGGGAAAAATTTTCTTGAGGGGTCAGGGCTGCCTCCGCCACTGCTGCAAAATAATATACAGAAACATTTACAGGGAAGTGGAAAAAAAACAAGAAGAGGGTCCGTTTGTTTGCTGAAAAGTAATTTTTTTTTGGAAAGTGAATTTCAGGAAAGTATTTTCCGATGTTTGGTAGTGTAATAGAAAATAAGTTGGAAAACATTTTCCAGTGTTGGTTATGTTATAGAAAATAAGCTGGAAAAAAACTTATTAATGTTTTATTTTTTTCAAGCTTGTTAAAATAATGAGGAAAAAATCTTACAAATTAAAAAGTTGAATGGGAATGAAATTGAAAAAATATATAATTTCATAAATCATTTCAGATAAAATAAATAATAATCAAAATAATAGAGATCAAATAAAAAATAAAAAAATTGAAAAATGAAGAAGTTAAAATAATAATAACTAACATTTCATAAATTATTTGAAATAAAATAAGTAACAATTAAAATAATGAGGACCAAATTTGATAGATAAAAATTTTCAATAAAAAAATGATAAGGAAAAAACAAATAGCAATTGTAAAAATAAGGACCAAAGTTAATATAAAAATTAAATTTTAAGAGATGAAATTAAAAGGTAAATATTCAAAACAAAATATATATAGCAATCAAAAGTTTGGGAATCAAATTTGATATAATTAGCAAATAATGATGTTTCTAAATTTTTCACAACTTCCGGAAAGTGTTTTCTGCCTAAATTTTTTAGGAAAACTCTTTCCTGAAAATTAAGCCAAATTTTTCTTTGACTGGAAAATATTTTCCGTTGACCAACTTTTTTAATGGCAAACAAACACATGAAAGTTTGAAAAGTGGTTTCCCGAAAACTATTTTTCGAAAAACAAACATAGCCAAACGAAAAAATACTTTCTAGAAATCATATAAAAATTTTCTTTGACTATAAAGTATTTTTTGCTGACTATTTTTTCTAATAATAAATAAATACAGAAAATTTTAAAAAATAATTTTCTTAAAATTACTTTTAGAAAACAAACATCACGGAGGAAAAAAAAAATGCCTCTCGAATTATAGCTTGTATTATAAGTCATGAAACAATAGATTGCTGTGTCAGATTCTACAAAATAAAATATTTCAAAAATTGTAAATGGGTCTCTCTCTTTCTTCTACTGGGACGCGAGACTTTACCGGACCACAACAGTGGATGCTTCGCTTCCATCTCACACCAGTTCCATTTCAATTTGAAGCATTGATTAGACAACTGTCCTTATCCATGCACAATACGCTTATTGGGTATTTGATGTGTTGAAATATTTGGTTAATATTTTTATAAAATAAATAAAATAGATATCACATCAGACTTACAGAGCTTATAAATAATCAAAGTCATTTAAATTTAACTTATATATTAAATTTTAAACGATTTTTTAAAATAAAAACATTAAAAACTATCATGCTTCTTGAAATAAAATAATTATTTATATTAATGTAATAATTTTTCTATGCTCATGAATATATATAAGATCTCTTAAAAGACTTATTATATTTATTGTCTCATTAATATATATGATAGAAAATTTTCAGGGTATAAATAAATTCTAAATCATCAAAGTAATACTCATCATAAACTCTAATATATTTAAGAGCAATAACTCATTTAAAACTCAATCACAAATATTTTTATTATTTAAATTTAATTTTTTAAAAAATATTTATTGATTTTTCAATGCCTTAAGGCCACTGAGACTTGAAACTAAAATATAAAATTTAAGTAACTGAATATATTAACTAGCCAATATATAAAACATTAAATAATATATTATTTATATATATTGTATTTTGAAATATCATCATTATTAAAACTAAAAATAAAAGAACAGTAGAGCCAGTAGGAGGGCGTGAAAATGATTCGCCGTAAAGAGGGGAAGATCTCATAATTATTGCTATTTTCTCTAATATTGCCAGCCGCTTTACCAGTACAGTTAACAGATAAAGTATGGTAGATTCGAAGAATCTCACTTTATATTTAAAAATAAAAAATTCTTGTATTAAACTCCCATGATAAATGTTCCAGAGACACTCTTTGTCGTGCAACTCGGTGCTATAATATTCAAAGTGGAGTAGAAATTTAAATGCGGTTTCCATGCGATACCTTGAGATAAATAAGAATAAGTTCCAGCAATGTTTAATGTGATTTATGAGTCATCAATTATTTTCTTATTTTCTTTATCAGCTATTGCTAATATGATTAAAACTTATTTGATACCGTGATTATAATTATTTTTTAAAGTATTTTTTTATTTTAAAATATATCAAAATAATATATATTTTTTATTTTTAAAATTTATTTTTGATACTAGTATATTAAAATAAAAATATTCAAAATATAAAAAAATCAAATGATTTAATTGATGGAATAAAAAAAAGAAGAAGCCAAGTTGCTATATCGCATGGAAAAAAAATTTAGTTATGAAAGATGAAGGGCTGGCGGAGGCTACCTTTATATTATTATTATTATTATTATTATTATTTTCTCTCACTAAGATACTGAAACTAGAGAACGAAGAAAGTATTCTTAAGGTACGATCCCATTCGGTCTCGATTTCTAGGATGAGATGATGACGATGTGATACAGAGGTGTTCTCCGTGGGAATGATTCGAAGCAACCATCGTTCATTCTTTGATAAAGCGAGCCTTTCGAATTCGAAGACTAATTTCTGGCAATAGTAGAAACGGGATAAGAATCATAATTAAATTGAGAATACATAATTAGAGCAAAAAATGTCGTGCTGTACAGGTTTGAACTCTGACAAGTAATGATGTATATATACAATTAATTACTTATTTTGCCAATAAAATAGATTATCATAGTTAAAATACAATAAAACTTTGTGATGAAAAATGAAAAAAAAAAAGAGGAAATAAAGAGACATAATATTCAATTCATTGAAACTTTTGTAAATTAAAAGGATCATTTTATCATCGTTGCGATCAGTGTCAACGCAGAGATTTTTGAAGCAGTCAAAATTCAAGCCTTGGTCATAATCTTATTCTTTAAGCATCGTCATAATCCCCAAGCTTTTGGTGGGCTCTGTCACGGGCCCCATGTGTCACTGAACCACTACCAGAAAAAATACTAGAGCCTGATCTCGAGGCCCGGAAAATTAAGACCAGAGAGCAGAGCCTTTGTGCCCGCACTTCTTTCCCGGTAAAGGGTGCTTGGGAGAGGTGTTAAATGGAGTTTTTTTAAAAATTATTTATTTTTATTTGTATTTTCAAAAAAATTTTATGTATTGATATTAAAAATAAATATTAAAAAATAAAAAAAATATTATTTTAATATATTTTCAAATAAAAAACAGTTTGAGAAAAAAAAAGTGTTTCTCCTTCATCCAATCTTTTTTTTATCATATCTGTTTCTCATGTTTGACCCACGGAAGTAGAGATCAGAGCTACACACTGGGTTTCACAAAACGTGACGGGCAGGTGATATCTAACTTCTCTGTTCATAGTTTTGGGCCTTCAGGCATAGATTCATAACTATAAGAGCTGCAGGGAGGAATTCACTTTCAAAGTCCATGATTTAACTGGGTATGGACATAATTTTGGAGGCTTACATAGATCCTGTAAGAACATACATACATACATATGTTTTTTGGGTCAGCCTACGTGCTTTACGTGACACGATTGTTTCTTTCTTCTTCGTTCTTTCATATATATTTGATTTATAATAATAATAATAATAATAATAATGGTGTGCCAATAAACTTGACCTAACATAGAAAAGGCTAACCGGCTGCGAGACTAGGCTCACTACTTGTCATTTTAAAAAAATAAAAATAGAACGACTGGTATGTTGTTTGTCCTAGGTTATTTTTAAAAAAACATGTAGACGACCTACATAAATTATAAACATTTAAGATGATTGGATGGTCGAGTGTTGACTTTTTTAACTTGAAAAAACCAATCTACAACTCAAAATATAAGAAGTACAATGTAATTCTCAATAAACTCATTTTTAAATTTTAAATTATCATTTAATACATTAAAAAAACATAAAAATAACTCGAATATTTTTTTCTCACAAGTACCTGTTTACTTTTTTTCTAGCAAGAAAAATGATTAAAGAAACACCTTATTTTTTTTTCTTATTAATTGGAATTCATTTACACTAATATTAACTTTTTCATTATCAAGCCGTGGCAAAACAACTACTTTATTTCTCATTCCTTTATATATATATATATATATATATATATATATATTTTCTCTTTTCTTTAAAAAAACTTGGAAACTAAAATGTAAAATAAAATAAAGTTTTTAATCAAACAAAATCTATAAAACTAAAAGGACCAAAAAATTAGTTAAAAGTTGAATATTTGGACTAGATTGTTTTTTTATCCTGAAAATCTGGGTAATGCCCCGTTGTTTTTGCTTGGTTTTATCTTTCTTTTAACTGTGTTTTAATTTATCAATTTCAATAAAATCTCATTAAATTGGTTTGTAATAAAATTAGAAACTCTGGTCAAACACTTTGAACTGTCAACATGTAAATATAGAAAAATATCAACGCATAAAAAAAAAATTAAAGAAATTTAAATTAAGTGATGAAAAAAAAAAATCAACTATCACGTGAAACCGTGAGGAAGTGAACAACCTTTTAGTTTTATTGTAGTTTTGAAAAAAATAAAATCAAATATATAATGGCCAATGATTTAAGAGTCGGAGGGATTTTTAAAAAATAATACTTCTCAACGTGCAATATTCAAGACATATTTTAGAAAAATCCTTCTTGTATATACATGTGACTTTCAAAATCTCATCGAGGAATATTAAAAAAAAGAAGGAAAGGAAGGGCATTGAAGAGTTGTTTCTTTCCAATTGTCTCTAGCATGTCTGAAAACGTCGTCGTCGCTGGAAGTCATGGAAGTTGCCATTTCGCTGTTGTAACTTCTGACTCCCCATCCGTTGGGCCCACACGTCCACACCAAACTCCAACCGGCCTAACCAAACGATGGATAATCGAACTTTTTATTGGTGACCATTGTCAAGCAAGAACAAAAGTCGATACTCGTTCAAACGTAAAACGAAGACGCCTCCTATAAAACACAAGGCCTCTAACTAATAATCGGGTTTATCTCTAGAAAATCTTAACCGCCAGCGCAGCGGGCAAAGATATCGATTTCAAAGTGCCCTCAATCTTCTCTTTCCTTTTCTCGCTGTAACCGTCAAAACTAAAGCCGCTCTCTTGCCGGCGACGTCCCATACAAAAGTGCAAGCACTGTCTTTTTCCCTTCCAAACAGGTCTATTGATGTATAATAACAGTATATGGTTCGTATTCACCTTTTTTGGCCGTGTAATGCGTGCTAAATCATTGCCTTGTTTTACTACCCGCACTTCTTTTCTTTTTTGTTTTATCTACCTATTAAAGATAAAGAGATTCCATTTTTTTCCACCTTTCTTGTCACTGACTGATACTCTTTGCCACCATTTTCTCGTTCTCCGTTTTCCTTATATCTAGCTCTCATTCCAAATCAACTAACGTTCTTTCCCGTTGTTGGGTGCTTTATTTTCTTGCGTAGAAAAGAATTTCGTTGCTGAGTTTGTGCATCGATGGCGTGGAGGAACATGATGTCATGTTTTTCTCTCCCGGATTTCCGTGGTATCTTCCAGGTTTGTTGGACATTGTGTGTGTGTATTTGTGTTTGTGTGGTTTTCTACCTTTTCATGTTCAGGTTATAATCAATGTCATCATCACAGGACTAATTTAATTTTGGAGGCAAATTTGTTAAGATAAATATTCATTAATGTTTAATTATGTTTGAAAAGATATTTGATATTTTGGCTTGTGAAGTTATGATGAAAGGTTATTTTCCTTCTGGGGGATTATATGTTGCTGTGGTTATGGATAATGGACAAAAGTGATCCATGAACCATGAATTTATGTGGATTGGTCGAGGAACAGGTCTTAAAACTAGATTTTATGGACTCTGAGTCCTGGGTTTTCTCTTTCACCATAATTCTCTGTCCGTAAAGATGTGCTTCAATTGTTTGCTAGTTTTAATCAACAGTTTCAAACAAGACTCGATGTCTTACTAGACAAAGATAAATTTATAGTTGTATACGCGTAGAGTACTGAGTTGTTTAAGTACGAATTTGAATGAGAAATTAGATTTTGTTACTTCACCTTGCCGGTCCGAGCGGATTTTTTTATTCTTTTGTAATTTTCTTACTCTCAATAACAGGGCAGAGTGAGGCAGGCGGGGATGGGTACACACACAATCAAATCTCATGGAGCCAAACTTGCGAGGGATCACATGCACGATTGGCTTATTTTACTGCTACTTGTGGTGATTGAGGTCATTCTCTACGTAATCCATCCATTTTACCGGTTCGTGGGAAAGGATATGATGACAGACCTGAAATATCCCTTGAAAGAGAACACGGTACCTGTATGGACCGTGCCTGTAAGTTTTCTTCAGCATTAACTTTTCAAGTTGTTTGTTATTTGGGAGGGGTTTAAGTTTTCAGAAAGGTGTGCATCGATTGAACATCCCAAGCCAAATTTAGATTGCATAGTTTCTCAATATTTCTGATTGGGCTTCTGTGTTGCTGATAATGAGTATATAATTCATCGGGGTCTTTACCGTTTTGATATTCAGTTGTATGCAGTTTTGTTGCCCGTTGCTGTTTTCCTTGTAGTTTATATTAGAAGAAAAGATGTCTATGATCTGCATCACAGCATCTTAGGTAATTCGATTTGCACTATGCTTTTTATGTTTGACCTGTACTTTTTTGTTTCTTCCATGTTTTTCTTGTTGTAAGTAAATATTAATGAATATTCTCTACGCAATCAAGATCAGGCCTCTTATTTTCTGTGCTGATTACTGCTGTCATCACGGATGCAATAAAAAATGCTGTTGGCAGGCCTCGACCAGACTTCTTTTGGCGTTGCTTTCCTGACGGGAAGGATGTATGTCTCTGTTTTCCCTTTCTTGAACTCTTCGATGCATTTTTTTAACATACAAGTTTTTGGTCTTTGTAATAATTATGTCTAATTATCTTTTTCATAAGAGCTGTACACCCTAACAATTTTCTCTCTCTCTTTTTTTTTAAAGCGATTCCTTGACAGCAGTTGAGCTGGTTTTGACCATTTCAATAAGCCGGCCTTAATTTTTTCTTGAATATTTCTTTTTCCTTGAACTTGATATGTCCCCAGCTAGTGGCTGCATTCTGATATAGACCTTAATATTAATTATCTGTGTCGTGTTTACCTGGCACTGTTTACTATTTTCAATCCTTGTAACTTCTTTATTTATTTATTTTGTGTTGTTCAGCTCTATGATAGGTGGGGAAATGTAATATGTCATGGTAAAGGAAGTGACGTTAAGGAAGGACATAAAAGTTTCCCAAGTGGTCATACTTCATGTAAGCTACAGTTCCATCTACATCCTGCAATGCTTGTCCGTCTTGTTTTGGCTAATTTGTGCTGTGATCTGTACATCAACCATGAGATGATAATATGATATATATAAGTTCAAACTTGTATTTCGATCAACATGACCACGAGGGAAACTATGAAATGGAAATTTGAAACTTTCCTGATGCTATTATTTGGCCACTTTCCTTTTAGCATTTCGTATGTCTGGGGTAGTTTTCAAAGACAAACAATTAACTCAACTGTGCAAAATATCGAGAAATTAAGTACTTTCAAGTTCTCGCCGAATAAGGCGTAGGTTACATTTCAGGCACAAAATACTTGTTTTTTCATAGCAGCATTCCAAATAGTAAGTGTTTCGAAGGAGATATTTGAATGTCATGTCAGGACTCATTAATTCGACTGATAAAAATTAGTTCTGCAACGCAGGGTCCTTTGCTGGATTAGGTTTTCTCTCACTCTACTTATCTGGAAAACTCAAGGCATTTGATCGGAAAGGGCATGTGGCAAAACTATGCATTGTTTTTCTTCCTCTACTTGCTGCGTCTCTTGTCGCCGTCTCTCGAGTTGATGATTACTGGCATCATTGGCAAGATGTGTTCGCTGGAGGCCTTCTAGGTCTGTTTTTCTGCTATCAATGACTGGTAGAGAAAGGTAGATAAATATGCATTTCAAAATTTAACTTGATTAGCTTTTATATGGTAGCAGGGCTGGTTGTGGCAACATTCTGCTATGCACAGTTTTTCCCACCCCCTTACACCGATGAAGGTAAGATTTCTATTGCCTTTATTTCCCTAACTTGTTTACTCTTGCGCTTCATGTTTTCTAGGCTTCTGGAGAAGATGTTTCATAAAAAGATCAGTAGTATCTTTCACTTAAACAACTTGTCGCGTGCGCAGTACATCTTGAGCCATTGTTAATTATTCCATTAGACATTAGAAGTTCATCCTATCTCAAGCAGTGCTGGATCTTCCTGTTAATGGATTTTTCATGACAAGATCTATCAGAATAAGAGCGACTCTCTGTTTGCACTTTTGTTTCTTTGATGAATTGTTCTAAGCCGGCCCTGTACTTTCTTCACTTCAGGATGGGGACCTTATGCATATTTCCGGGCTTTGGAGGAGTCACGTTCCAATACAAATGCAGGGCAGTCTATGAATGCACTTGATTTGCAGCCCATGAATGCTCATGTCGTGAGTCAACAAGGCAGGCAAAACGGAGATGACTTTGCCTCCTTGGAGGAATTGGAATCCGGAAGGATGTGAATGTGCATGTTTAGCTTCTGATCTACTTCTGTCCATATTTTGTTTGAGTTGTTTTATTATTATTTTTCTCTTTTTCGGTAAATAGAATGTAGAATGATGATTTACAATTTATTACTGTAGTTAAATGAATGGTAGTGATTTGTTAATAATACCTTGAACGCCATGGATGATCTAAAGATGAAAAGTGTCTAAAGTTTTTTGAAATAGTTTCTGTTTAGACTAAACTCTCTCTCAGGTGAATCTTCTTTGATATTGATCTAAAATTCCAGTCTTAAAATATCAAGTGATGAAGCAAGTTTAATCAACCACGAGATCAATTCCTTGAGATTAACCTACCTAACAGGTCCATCCCATCAACGGTAATCAAGTTGACGATATTAGCCAGATATTCTAACAACCCTAAGGGATGATATACATGTTATTTTAGCCCGAGTTTAATCAGCTGTTGGCTACTGTTTGTAATTCATTTTTACATATAATTGAATCGACGTTCCAATCAGTCATGGGTTTTTAGGATAATTCTCCCCTGTATGTAACCAGATTACAATTCTACGATTGCTGCAGCCACAATTGACAGGGTGTTTAAGATAAGATGGTGATATATATTATTTTTTAAAATATTTTTAAATAGAAATGTAAATATTTTTAATATTAATATATTAAAATAATTTAAAAACATAAAAAAACTGATTATGTTTTAAAAAATAATGCAAAACTCTGGTTGAACAGGACAAAACACCCCTTTAGTTTTTTTCTTTACCTTCTCGTCGGACACACAGCTTCTTCTTCTTCTTCTTCTTCTTCTTATTATTATTATTATTAGCTTCGGTTAGATATTTTATTGGTCATTAACCTCGGAACGGAAGGCAGAAACCTTCTTTTTTAATGGAAGTAGGTAGGATGAGAAAGTAGTGCCTTGCAAGTATCGTATCTGAGGAACAGATCTTCGTACTCAAATTGATTTTTATAAGGCAAAGACTCTTAACTGCACTCCATGTTATCTTCATGTCACCGTAAAGAAACATCGAGCGTCATTCAACGCCATGGAGGTGGCGTAATTCAACGCCATGGAGTTGTTATCTGGTGGAGTATAGGCATAAAATCATCATGTGTTGCGTGTCATGTTGAATTTCAATTATATCAGCTTTTTTATTCAGTTTTGGTTTATATCAATACCTCCACTTTCACCTTTAAGACACGTCGACTCTTCTATGACGGGGCTTCTTTGATTGTTGATCAATAGGAAGACGATACGTGGTATAAAAATAATTATCTAAATACAAAATAGAAAAAAAATATTAATTAGGGATATTTTTAATAGAACTGGGGGGGAATAAAAGGAACTGAAAAAATAAATATTAAAAAGTGTTGAGATTTTCCCCTTAAACAAAATTGAAAGAAAAAGGACAAAAAATCCTTTTGATGTTTAAAATATATTTTACAAATATTTTAATGTTGAGATTTGCCTGCCACGTGTCATCATCCTATGAGTTAATGTTAAATCTCTTAACGGAATGGAATCGAACCATCGGAGCTCCATCAAAAAAGGGTCAATATGTCAGAAAAGTTGAAGCAAACCAGGTTAAGAACTTAGAATAACTGAAATTCAATAGTAGAGAGATCGCAGGATGGTTTTCCCTGCCTTGAAGTATATGGGTGTGGGTGCATGTATGCATGTATGTATGTATATGCAGTTGATCAACTGTTCTCGAGTCACCTTTGTTTATAAACACTTATTTTTTTTAACCGTCGATGCCATGCGGCCGCCCCGTCTTTTTGTTGGCGGCAGTGAATCTCGACAGTAAAAGAGGATAGGGTCTTTTATGTCATGGACAAGCAAAGAATATAAGGATAGTTGACAAATTATCAGAGCAGGATCTTAATTGAGCTTTGAATGAAATCTACACACACACACACGTGATTTTCTAGAATTAATTTGAAAACGAGACAAGAGGCATCCAACTATCTCAATTTTCCACTTTTATAATCAAATATCTTGAAATTAATATATTTCAAATAAGTGCTCCATCTATTTTAAATGTAACAATTAAGTTTATTTTTGGATGTGTGCCAATTTTTCCTCTTAAATACTAGCATTAAATTAAAAAAGAAAACTAACCATACTTTTATCACGGAGTCTTTCTGATTTTAATGTGGATTCACGTGATAAAATTACTGTTTTTTCCTTGACAACACAAAACTTATAAACTAGTTTGATGGGTAAAATGATTTTTTTTTCAAATGATTATATTGTCAATTCAAAGTTCACAAGGTATTTATAACTTTTTATTTTCTAATTGCATAATAAAATTACTGAACTACCATTGCAAGCTAAATTAATTGAATTTTGAGGTGAGGGGTCTTTAGGCATTTAAAAAAAAAATGCACGTTAAGATACCTATATTACCTTTAAAGTTAAGGTCAATGGTGTTTTCATCATTTTATGTTTTTTTTTTTGTTGTTGTTTGTAACTGACAAGTTGACTGAAGGGCATTTAAGTATTTTAATTATAAATATAATATTATTTTAAATACAAAATTAATTGTGTGTGCCATGGAAGACTCTCCGAGCGTGACTCCGATCAATTAAATACCACATTTTAGGGTGATATTTGAAGCGTTTGGTTGGCTCTTTTATGATGGTAAGATGTATGTTGTCATTTCCTATATGGTGAAGCTCTAACAACTTTTTTATTCTTGTTTTTTTTTTCTTTTTCACTCTCTCTCCAAACTTGAAAAATGCACTGTACTTACAAAAATTCAAAAAATATGTGATCATTTGTTAATTTTATTACATTTCATCATTGTTTTTTTTATTGTATCAAATTTAATTTTTTAATTTTTTAATTTTATCACTTGACGTTTGATTTATTTTAATCAAATTTAGCTCCTTGTTCTTTTGATTGTAATTTTTTTTCTTATACTATTCTTGGTTGATTTGTTATTTCAATTTTATCTATCACAATTTTATTTTATTTTATTTTTTATATTAATTTTAATTATCATTATTTTCAATTTAATTTCGGTATTTTGATCCTCGTTCTTTTCATTTCTTTTTGTTTTGTCTTTATACTTTTCTTGATTGATTTTTTTTTTCAGCTTCAACCCTCAACACTTTATTTTATTTTTTTTATGAATCAATTTTAGTACTTGTTTTTTTCAATTTTGTTTTTGTCCTGGGCAATTTTTTTTGAAATGTTTTGTTTTGATTTTATTTATTACTTGGTTGATTGAGATGGTTTTTTAGGCTGGCTTTTATGGTTTAACCCGATCTTATGATCCATGTCACAAGTTTAAGAGATTAGATTGGGTTGGATTTGAACTTTTGTCGGGTCATTTTTAAAAATTATTTTTTTCTCAATTTTATATTTAAACGTCGTGCTGGCTGGAGATTTGTATTCATAATTTTTTCACTTATATTTCCATAGATTTATCCCGATCTCATGTCCCAAATCATGAACCCGACGTGTTTATTTGGGTATTTTTTTAATGTGATTTTTTTTTTAATTTTTATTTTGCACCTTCAACACCTGACTCGTTTAAGAATTAAGCTTTATGATTCTATTTAATTTATTTTTCATAAAACTATCTCGATCTCATAACCAAGTTGCAAATTTGGTTTGTCGGCTCATATAAACTTGAGTTATTTTTAATTTTTTTTAATCTCATCGTTCAATATTTTATTTATTAATAACCAATAATATTTTTTTTTCATTTTGCTTTCCATGTAATGATTATGTTCTTATTATTTTTTTGCTTCTTTTAATAAATAAGATCATTTAGACATTTTAAGAATATTGAAAAAAATATATTTTTATGTTATTAGTAGGCATTTCTTTTGCATTAAATCACTATTAATTGTTTTTATCTTTACTTGTTCTCTTTGCCTTTTCTAATTATATTACCAGATTAACTAAATTTATTAAATTTGATGGAATCAATTACCTGAAATTTATATTTTTCTTGATTTTTTTAAAATGCAAGTATTTCCTTAATATTTTTTTTACGTTAGAATAGAAATAGCGAGTTACCTATCTACTAACTTACTAAAGGAAAAACACTTTTCTGGAAACTAAGTAAAAATTTTTTTTGATTGGAAAGTGTTTTTTGTTGACCAGAAAGTGTTTTATTTTGACCGGAAAGTATTTTTCATTGACCATCTTTTTTAATAGTAAACAAACATAAAAAAATTTAAAAATTAGTTTTTTAAATATTAGTTTTCAAAAAACAAACATGTCTTAGTCACCTCAGCTTTAAGCCAGATGAAATAAAATACATAGAGGAACCCATTCTCAAAAACCAAGAAAGAAACCCCATAAAAAGAAACCATAATTGTACGCCAATGTCAATGTCAAAATTGTTTTTTATTTATTTAGTTAAAATTAATTTTATTTTATCAGGCTTTATTTTTTCAACCGAGCTCAATCCTCCGTCGTGGGACTCTGCATGTACCCCGTACGAGCATTTAACAAAAAAAAAAAGAAAATAGAAAAAATCAACCGACATTTGAAAATACACTCAATCGTCACGCTCTAAATAGCAGGAAAACTTAGTTGAAAACAGTTAAAGTCAAGATACTGACATGTAAAAATCATAACATTTGAGCACTCGAGCAGCTACTATCTCATTTAAAATACTAGTTGAAACTCATCTGAATATTCATATTAATAATAAAAAAACCGAATCAAATGTTTCATATTTCACCACTACTACAGATCAATTTGAATTTTTAAATAAGAGCTCTCTCTGCTTCAAGTTTGCATCGTTCCAGTCTTTAACTTTTTATCTTGTCTTGGATTTGATGGATTCAATACAACTGTGAAATTGTTGGAAAACGCAACGGAGGTTCATGATTTCAGGGCAAGAAATCCACAAACAAAGCATGCTTTTGAAGCATAATTATCTATTGCAGCTAACGTAAGAAGAAAAAAGGCAGCTGGGAAGAAACTTTAATTGCTGATTCCAGGATTTTTTTTTGTTCAGTCCTTTTCTCCCCTCCTTTTTGTTGCAATTTGTATCAGGGGAAAGTGGCCAAGTCATTTGTTGTACGGGAAGGCACCCAGCAGACTCGATTAATGCACAATGTGTGAGCATCCCCCACATTTGTCACCCACTTGGAGGACCGAAAGTTCGAAATCGATTTGATAATTTAGCCTGTCTGAGGAGTGGGTGCAATGGAAGAGACCAGGACCGTGTGAGCTTGTGGAGTTGATTCTCAATTCTTTAATATCCTGGCAAATCATGGCTGTAAATCACGAGAAAAAAGTTATATCAAATAGATTTCATTTACATGATCTTTATTGAAAATCAGAAATAAATTTAACTTTCCTTTGAGGTCTCTGTGCTCTGTCCAAATAAATAGAACGAAGTATTTCTTTCTGTGTGTAAAGTCGTAAATGTTCATCTCTTACCACGAGCCGAGCCCCCTTTTTTTTTATATTTAAAAAAATTTTAATTTTTTTGTGTTTTTATTTCATAACAAAAAAAAAAACAACTATATAATTTTTAAACCAAGCAGCCAAGCAAGGGCGTTTTTAGAGGTAGAAAAGGAAAAGAAGGGTGAGTAACTATAATTCTTGATAGTTCATCAGAAAAATTGATGTGATTTGGTGAAAGTTTCTAAATAAGGAAAAAAGGGACAGGTGAGATAAGAAGAGCAGCAGAAGTTCAGTTGCCAGTAAAATAAAAATTTTACTACAAAAGTATGCCCTCCAGCTCACTAATTGATTGTATCAATTTAACTAAGTTTATTTCATCCATGCCCGAAATTTTAATTAATTCTCTTTTTTTAAATGCATGGATGGTCGATGAATGAAATTAACTAATTTGGATGAAAAATGGATGGAAGGGTAGTTCTCTCTCCGTCCCCACAAAAAAATCTTTTTTACATAGACGTCCCCAAATTCATGTCTGGTTAAAAAGCTGAGTACTAAAATTTATTACTTTACTTTTTTAAAAAAGAAATTGAATTCACTTGTTTTTTTATCTATATATATATTGAAAATATAGTAAATAAATTTGATATACTATTTAAAATATTTTCCTAGAAGGTGTGAAAAGTTCAATATAATTCTCTTCACGAGGTGCGAGAAATATTAAAAATATTAGATAAATTAAATAGTAAATCCATTAATGAAGGACAACATCGGGAAGGTGTTTTTGTAATTCACTAAAAAAAGAAAGAAAGCGAAGTTAGTAACCTGACGGCAGAAATTGGATCCGCTTCATTAATTTGAACGGATACACTCCGGTGGTGGTCCCTAGTATATATATAAAAAAAATCCAAGATTATGACGGGGAATGCGGCTAAATAAGGGAAACAAGAGGATTTTAGGTGAACAGAAACTTTCCCTGTCCATTCCATTCCCACCACTCCACTCCACTGCACTGCTGGCCGCAGTCTCTGCCCCATATATATATATATATATATATATATATATATTTGTCTCTTTCAAAATTACCCTTTCTTTTCTTTTTATATGAATTATTATTATAATCAAGCAAGTAGAAGATAAAACTGCAGCACAAATAAAGTAAGATTAGATGACAGCGGATACGCGCATTTTCTTTTTCTTGAAAAAGCTCGCCCTTTCTTTCTTCATCCCTCTCTCTTCAACATTCACAAATTCCGATTCTCTCTCAGGTCAGTTCCATCTTCTAATTAATTTGAATCTGTAACAGCTTTCTTTTATCTCTCTCTATTCTCGTTTGCATTTTCCGTTCAACTCAGTAGTGAAGTTGATGCTTGTAATTCCTGTCTCCATGTTATTTTCAGCTCTTTGGTTCCTGAGAAACCGAAGGAAAGGTAAGGACAGCACAGGAAAGGAAAGGATATTGTGTTTTGTAGCGTCTGTTTCCTAATAAATAATCGAAGAAAAGGCTAAAGGCTTGACTTGATGACTGTTAGGCTTATTATTATGGACTCTCTTTTTTTTCTTGTATCTTCTTTTATTTTGGAATAAAACTGTTATTTTTCTTTACTTAGCAAACAATCAAACGCAGCGTTTGAGTCAAAAACCTGCTTGAAGAAACACTAGATCGCTTGCTTCGGGTAAATTTGAGCTTAGCCTAAAAATTGCGTGTTAATTTAGCAACTTATGTAACTTTTGAAGGCATTCAGGTCATAACAGAGACAATCCATGATTTGGAGCGGAATTAGCTATGCCTGCTTACAGATTTGTACTTGTTTCAGAGATGTGTTGAGGCCTTTGTGCTGTGGCAATGTAGCTTGAGATTGCTTTACTGCCATGACACTAATAAAAAAAATGTTAGGATGAAACTATTCTGTTTCATTTTAGGCCTTCAGATCATTTCGTTTTCTTATGGCATTCATATCTTTAGAAGATTGTGGCACTGTACGGGATGCTGCTCTAGTGACTAATGCTTTTGATTATCATACTATGATTAGTGATCTCTTTCATTAACTGTGTTAATAATTTGTCTCTTACAAAGATAAAATATTTTCCCATTTATTTCCCCTAGTAATGCTTACCATTTTTTCTGCAGTTTGATTTCTCTAGTGGTCTTGGTTCTTGTATCCGGATCAATAGTTGAAAATGCCGGATATCCAGTTGGGTGCTCACACTGTAAAATCCCATGGAATCCAAATTGCGAGGACACATATGCATGACTGGTTAATTCTATTGCTTCTCGTGGTTATTGAGGTCGTTTTGAACGTTATAGAACCATTTCACCGCTTTGTTGGAAAGGATATGCTGACAGACCTGTCATACCCACTGCAGGACAATACTGTTCCTATTTGGGCTGTTCCAGTATGTTTCAGCTTTAACAAATATATTTTACAAAAGAGAAATTATTTTTCGATATTCAGTTATATGACAATTTTGTTGAAGAATGCTCTCCCTCTCATAACAGATTGTTGCAATATTGCTGCCCATGGCTATCATTCTCGTGTATTATTTCATAAGAAGGAATGTCTACGATATGCACCATGCCATTCTGGGTATCTCTTGTTCTCTCTTTGAGTTTTTCTTTTTGAAAATCTTGCACCTGTTGTTTCTATATTACTATTCTGATTGCCAACACCAGATGGATTAATGAATATCCAGGCCTTCTGTTTTCTGTGCTTATCACCGGAGTTATAACTGATGCAATTAAAGATGCTGTTGGTCGACCTCGTCCAGACTTCTTTTGGCGATGTTTCCCTGATGGAAAAGGGGTATGCTGTCTTATTAATTAACTTCCTTGATATTTTTCTTAATAAATTGTTGGTCCAAAGTTTCTGCAAGCAAGTTCTTGCTTTTGTTTGTATTTGTACTCAGTCAACATGCATGTGTTGCATGTCCAGGTGTTTCACCCTGTCACAAGCGATGTTATGTGTACTGGAGTGAAGAGTGTCATCAAGGAAGGTCATAAAAGCTTCCCAAGTGGACATACTTCTTGTAAGTAGGTCCATTACTTTGAGGGCTATGATTTTCAAATTATGGAATCTACCACCTATCCTTTTTGTTCCAAGTCATATGCTCTTGAGAATGGTGTTTTCCTATGATCTCTTTGCCTCCAACTGCGAACACTTCGTGGTGCTGTCTATTCCTATTTCTATCGCAACATTTAAACTCCCCTGCCTGAGATGTACTGTATAGATTCAAGTGTTGCTTGCGTTTAAATTCCCTATAGGTTAAGGTTCCGTTTAATTTGCTAGGATACAATGATGAATTGATGAATGCACAATGAAGCGTGGAGATTGATATTTAGCCTGCATTCTGTTGTTTGCTAGAAAACTGAGTGAATTTCTACTAAAAACATTTGCTGTCAAAATGAATTATTATTCCGATGTTTGGCTCTGTTCTACAAAACAAGCAGGAAAATGTTTTAGCATTCAGCTATTCAAGTTCTTCAACATATTCCTTATTACTGTGTTATCATTTTTTTGGTGGTAGTAATGGTCTGTTCATGTTATGCTGCAAAGTGTTACGCTTGCTTTTACTTCCTCAGGGCTGAAGTATCAATATGTAAGCTTGGGACATGTAAACCACCACCCTTTAAGCTCTGAAAATTATCTTATTTAGTATAACGTAGTTATGAAGCAATGTTCTCTGCATTTCATCAAATGAAATTGTTTGGAGACAAAAATACATATTCTTTTGCCTACCATTTTGGGCTGTTTGGGAAACAAGTGAAGAATTCCTTATTTGCATGAATTCAGTCTATCAAATGTGTTCCATTATGAATAATTAGTTGCCAACATCTGCTTTTTGGATTATGGGTACATTTATTTTGTGTTTTTGTGCGTACATGCATCTTTATGTTTGGAAGCTACTTGCAAAAATTCTACCGTTTTAAGATAGCAACTGCTTAGCACAATGAAAAATAACTCTGCTAAGGGAAATTTTACCTGTTGATATGCAGGGTCCTTTGCAGGTCTTGGGTTCCTGGCCTTGTACTTGTCTGGGAAAGTCAGAGTGTTTGACCGCAGGGGCCATGTTGCAAAGCTTTGTATTGTTTTCCTTCCATTGCTAGTTGCTGCTTTGGTAGCAGTTTCTCGGGTTGATGACTACTGGCATCATTGGCAAGATGTATTTGCTGGGGCCCTTATAGGTCTGTTCATCTAGGATTTCATTGGTATTGCTTCAATTCCCAACTTGTTATAGTGAAACCTTTATCATTTCTTTGTTACCTTTTTGTGCAGGGCTAACAGTTGCTTCATTTTGCTACTTGCAATTCTTCCCACCCCCATATGATGTCGATGGTATATTATTCTTTATTCCTCTTCACAATGCTTCTTTACAATCTGTTGTCTGCATTCTCGACAACCATTTTCTTTATATATTTGGAGTTACGATTTCATCATTTAAGAATTGACACTCAGCAATGCATTTTATAGACATGCTAAGAACTTGTGGCAAGGTTTGTGCTTTGATTTACTTGAAAAAAAGAGAGTACAGTAACAAGGCTGTTGGGTTCTTAGATGTTGGCTGTGTCCTGTAATTTTGGTCATGGAAATTTGTAATATGCACTATCTAGCCTATAGAGATTAGAATGTTAAGGTCGAGGCTTTCTTTTTGGATGTTTCTGTGTAAGTTGAAGAAAGACATCCAGAGCCTCATAGTTTTAGTAAGAGATCTGAACCTTTTCTTCCCCTATGTTTGGTTAAAATTTTGTTTATAGCAACCAGGCATCATTCCTTGTATATATTTAGTGCCTGAGGTCTCTCAACAAATCTGGTCTCTAATTTTCAGGATGTCTGAAATATTAGAGTTTTGTCTGAATTCAAACCAGAAGCAGCAATTGCATTAATTTGTCATGAAACAGATGCTTTATAGGCCTGGATTTATAAAATCCTGAATTCCTAACTATTGTCCTTTCTAAAGGTGTTAGAGAGTCTTTTTCCTTGCTGTATATTAGAGTGGCAATACCTGCCATGAGCTTTTTTCCCCTTCGATTCAACATCTTGTTTCTTGCGATCTATCACAAAGTATGTGCCTGTGCACATGCATTATGTTGTTTAATAGCAAGATCGTTTCCTCTTTGCTTTCCAGTGCTCTTATTGCGAGATTCAGCTATCAACTCTCATGATGTATTTGGAAGCCCTTGTCCATCTTCAGAGAAATAAAGAGACTTGCTCGTGACTGTACAGTAAAATAAAGAGAAAAACAGGAATACTATTCACTTTTTAATAAGAGGCTGAAATGTTGAAAGCATTTCCTTAGTTTCTTGTATCCAGCACAACTTCAAACAACTCACCTGATGAAATCATGATACAAAACACGTCTGTTTCTCATAACTTTGAATCTGGTTGTACAGTGAAGACTTGCTGGTGGTGACAACACTCATTGTTTAGACTCTTGCTGTCTACTGCCTTACTGGGTCACAGCAAGAGCCTGTTTGAATGTTCGCGCAGCATCAAAAGTGCATGCTATACATTTTGTATTAGTACTTGAAACTGTCTGGCAGGAATTTCTCATGTCATTTATTGAATGTGGCAGGCTGGGGACCTCACGCATATTTCCAGATGTTGGCAGAGTCTCGAAATGGAGCTGAGTCATCCAATAACATCAACTGTTTCAACGTGCTGCAATCAGAACTTGAGAGTGTCTATATTGATTCTCAACATGGAACTGAAACTTCAAGAGTCAATACTCGGGACACTAGGCCAATGCTGGAGGGAGCATAGAGTGAGAGGAGGCACTAGCTTCAGACTTTGATTGTAAAGTAAGTAGGGATAGCACCCGTCCGAAGAGTGTCAGGTTCAATGTTTCAGTGTTAGAGCTCTGGCTTTCCATATCCTAAACTAGTTTGTTTGATTCTGATTTTGGTTCAACTCTCAGCAACACCCCCTTGTTTCGTTGAACGGCATCGTTTAGATGTACATGGCTTGTGTTATGTTCGGCAAGAGAATTCCTTTATTTTTTCCCTCTGTTAGCGGAGCAACTTTTGTGAAGCGTGGGCATCTTGCGTTTCTCAAAATAATACTGATATGAGAGAGAGAAACAAGGCATTTATATGAAACGAAAGATGGGTCGTGGAAGCATACAGGAGAAACTGAAACCACCCTGCTAATTTCTTTCGAGTGCATTAGGGTTTTACATGAGGTGGATGATAGAGAGAGCGTTCAAGGTCCCTTTGTCTAATTCTTGGGGGAGGTCAAGAAAAGGAGTCTCGAGCAGAGCCCCCAAACAATGGAATGCAAGGTCAAGAAACATCAATTATATATTTTTTAATTAATTTACTGAAAAAATCTCCAACATAATCAAATTAGTAGCATATTAATTAGACCCTAAAAAGAAAGGCATTGAACAAGACAATGCAACGGTGCGTCCAAATTAGACTAGAATACATTATATGGATCCATATTTCTCTCTTTTTGAAAGAGGAATATGTTTGTTTTTTTTATCCTTCAGATTTTGCTAGGTCAGAAATTCTGTATTTGACCAGACATGGAACATAAAGAACGCAGCTCGCATGAACTGTGCATCCCTGGCTGCGTTTACTTGGAAAATATAGATAAATAGAAGAAAGAAGCCTCTTTATAAAGCCTCTCTCACAATATCTTCCCCTTGCAAATCTCTCTCTCTTTCATTCTTTATCATATAGTAGCAGAAAAAATGGAGATCATTTCAAGTGCATGTTATGAGAACGTGAAGAGGTACTGGAGGAGGAACAGATACCAAAGACTCAATGGTGCAAGTAAAAGAAAGCTGAAAATCGCAAGGCTTGGTTCAGGGCGGCGCTGGAAACTAAGAGCAGCCCCTAAGTTGCACATGGAAATTGCTTCACCAATAAAACTTCTGGCAAAGTTTCATGATGCTTATATCGATATGATGCTTCGGTTGGCAACCAACATAGGCAGCTTGAACAACAAAGGCTTCTTTTGGGGGAAGAAGGTTGCCAAAGATCAACATATTTCAATGGTATCTTCTGGTGATGAAGTTGATAGCAGGCTGCTTCTGGAAATTTACAAGAAATTGGCTGCTTCTCGTGACATGAGTGATTTTTGAAGCAATAAGTTTGCGCCCCTATTTTTTTTTTTAAATGTTCTATTTTCCCAGTGTCCACTCGTTATTATATATTTGTTGTTTAATTGTACATATTGATACCTTTCAGACTAAAGTTCATGAGAATAACAAAGTCCGAAGTTGTGGAATTGTGTATGTAAACATTGAAACCCTAATCCCAATTAAGCGAACTAATTCAAAATAAATATCCTTTTACTTTTAGTCTCCCATTTCTCCTGATGATTTGGGAGGCAAGAAATTGACAAGATATCATGTGCTTAGAGAATCTTGTATAGTTTCAAAAAATAGGTCGAAGCATTTTGGACGAAATTCTCGATCGAGGAAATCAACTGGTGATGCGCAATTCCTCTACAGAGATGTGAAGGCATGAGGCCCGTTTGGACAGAGATTTGACATATTTTAAGAAAAGTTCGAAAGGAAAACAGGATACCCACCTGCTTTTTTCTTCTCCCTCACAGCTGGTACAAAATCATGTTTCACACCACGTCATAATGTGGACCAGATATTGTATCTAATATTTTTAAATTCTGGTTTGGACCGCATTGTTTAACATTAGATCGGAGCTGCTTCTCTCTCTCTCTCACACAATTTGGGTTAGAAGGTAAGCTTTTAAAATGATTTACGGTTCGAACAATTCCAAAATCATTGGAAAAAAGTTACTGTGGCATGCTATGAGTGGATCGTGAAGAAAATAAAAGGCGTCTTAACTGGTATGATATATTGGGGAAAGGTATTCATATATTTGATTGAATTTGAATAAAATTCAATCATTAACGCAATTAAAATATTTCGGGGATATTTTGTGGAAAGGTATTCATATGTTTAACTTTAGATATTCAGTTGAAGACATATTTATCAAGGGGCTCCACATGTGGTCCGTCTTGATTTTTTTTATAAAAAAATCATCTATGAACATGATCGGTAAACGGCAGGACTCCAACTTGGGATCGCATGCCTCATTTTTTTCAAGAGTACCGGTCATTACTTGTTTTAGATATTTTGTGAAAAAATCTTAAACGTGCAGCTCAAAACTACGACCAACTTGGCCCAAGTTTCCGCTTTGAGCTATCAATATTAATCAACGATTCCTGCCTGACACGTGTCTGAACTTCCTGCTCTTCCATGCCGTCTTAGAATTTTTGTCTATAGCGAATACCTGGCCCGTTTTCACATTTTCCCGCTAGCACTGCACTGCCATTTTGTGCGATACTTAGAAGTTCCCCGATGATTTTATTTATATAATTTTTTTTGACCCATGCGCTGCTATGAGTTGTAATTTTTTTTTCCCAGAAAAACTCTAGATATAAATGTTAATTTTTTTAAATTAAAGTATAAATAAAAAAATTCAATAAGTATTTAATCAAATAAATTATGTAAATAAATACAAAGAAAGTCATTAATATAAAAAAACTAGAAAAACTTAGAAATAGATGTAAGCCAATATATTTAACATCGTAATACGAGTTATTTACTCGGCTATATCTAATGAATTTATTTATAAAAATTAATTCGGAACAAAATTATTGCATGCATAAATTTTTTTGAAGAAAGCTAAAGGAAAAAAAAATTTATGCACAACTGCATATATTAAAAATATTATTAAAAAATAAATATTTGTACTTTTAAAATTAAGTGCAATCTATATAAAATATTAAAAAATTTTATAAATAAATTACATTAACCTCATAATAAAAATTATAACACAAAAAATTATAATTACATGAATGAGGATGAGAATCAAGATAAAAAATAAATAAGAGGTCATAAAAAAATCAGTAAATTGAAAAGAAAAAAATTTTAACAAAATGAAAATTTAACAAATTTAACACCCAGAGAATTGGTTTACGTGACAACCCATCAGGAGAAGGCTATTTCAATTTTCAGATTAAAATTTTAAATTCAAGTTGCGTTCCCTTTTTTTTTAATGAAATGATAAATGTATATGTCCAAATCAGCTCCATCTGTGAATTATTAATGTATCATGAACTTTTAATTTCAATTACCTTTGAATATACAATTATATATCAGAAATGAAAGAGATACTATATCTCTTGACATTTGTATATTTAATCTATTTTACAGTCTTTTTTGAAGAAAATAATTAATAAATAAAAAAACATAGTAATCACATGTGTTAACTAAAGATAGATATTTTAGCACAAGTTTGTCTGCAAACGTGCTAAATCTCTTGGCATTTGTAGATTTTCTTTTGAGTAAATTTCAATATTTCTTTTTGAACCGGAGTAAATCTTGATTTCCTCCCCTGATATTTGTTTTGTTCAGTTTTTCCCCCGAATTTAGTTTTTATATTACCCCCCCCCTGAATTTTTAAAATTATCTTAATTATATCCTTTATTCAGACTCCTTGTTAACGATTTTGATGTTGCCAACCCCTTTGTCCTAATCAACTCTCTCTCACTCTCCTCTTCTGCATGCTGCATCCTATTTCTCTTCCCACCTTCTCTCCAACTCCATTTCCCTTATTTCTTCAACAAAAACTTTAAATTTAAACCAAAAGATGGCATCTAAATTTAAATCTTATAATATAAACATTTTTTTTTATATTTCTCTCTTGTAATCTCTTAGCCCTTGTTATCCAAATTGAAAAAAAAAAAAGCCTGTTGGGACGTACCTACATCAAAGTTACAAAGGCTCATCTCGATTTATCTAGTCGTTGAAGGAGGATGTTGAAGATGGAGAGGAGGGGAGTCGGCAGTTATTTCGTCAATTATTTTAATAGGAGTTGAGAAAAAGAATGTGATTGAGATGTATTTGAATACTTAGGGGTGAAGATCGATACAAAAATTAGTTTCGAAGGAAAAATGTTGAGAAAACATAAATTCGTGGGTGGATAAATAAAATTCACACCTTCAGTTTTAAGAAGAATTGAGCACGTGGTTTTGCGTGTCGACTAGTGGCGCCATTGCAGGATTTCTGGGCACAGTCCAAGGTTCAAGTTCCCACTCTCTCCGTAAATGGCAGACCTTTCAACGCAAGGGAAACTAAGAAAACGACGGTGCCATGCCGCTTCTGACTAATCGAAATACGTTGAAAAAAAATAAAAAAGACAATTCCATTATTATTTTATTTTATTTTTCTGGGTGCATGCACCTAATAAAATCATGGATGATGATGATCATCTGCTAGACATGAGAAAGTCATCCATTTGACATCTTAACCTCCGGACAAGGAAAGCCTTGCGAATCAGAATCCAAGATTCACTTCCATTGTTTTTGGCTAAAATGATTCTATTTCTTTAATTAGCACATTTAACAAGCGACGTGTACAAAAACTATACTCAGCATCGCGTACATGACACCAATCAAAAGAAGACAGCGAGATGGCGAGGAAAAAAGCGTTGAAACAGAATATTATATTCGGAGAATCTAAACTAGACCTTAATTTATTAAATTATTACCAGCTAAGTCTCAAACCTCATGATTTAATGAAGCTTGTCCAAAGACATCAAAAGAAGACAGGGAGATGACAATGGACATTTACTGCTAGTAATAATTCATAGATCCTATTTAATTTGCACGTGCTCGTTAGTTAAATATTTCCATTCACAACAACGAAATAACTCTAACATGCCTTGAAGCACAATTTTAGCTACAGAGTAAAATTTCCTTGTATAAAGGCTAGTGAAGCGAAGGGGAAAAAACAAGATCTTTTAATGGATGGAGCCATGGAGGGTTGATGACGCTCAAATTTAAAAGATATTGTCAGTGTTGATTATGTTCGGAGAGAAATTGATAAGTAAAGAAGTTTGGAAGCAAACTGATGAGGAGGTAATATGTGAGGGGCTAGATTTAAGTTTGACCGTTAAATTTTGGTGGGAAACGAAAGCCTGGGACGTAACCGTCATTTCCAACTGGAGAGACGTGCTCCAAATATAGCTGAAAGCTGCGATCCAAAATAAAAGTCATCGGTCTACGATCCAGAATGGTAGTCGAGATACTGATTTTTAGTTTTAACTATATTTAACAATAAAAATATTGCTTGAATCAAAGACGGAGCAAGCAAATATAAAATATAGACACTGTAGACTCCAGGAAAGGAAGACGGAGAGTTTCAGGGAGTGAGATTGGTCAGTTTGGTTGCAAAACCAATCAATCTCTTCATCTCTCTTCATCCTCCCCCCTCCCCCTCTCTGATCTTACTTTGCAAGTTTAAATATGGGTCTTCCGACACATACAGCTCAAAACGGCAACGGTTCCCTTGATACAGGCAATGCCCGTCTCAAAGAGCTTGGCTACAAACAAGAGCTTAAGCGTGACCTCTCGTAAATCTCTCAAGAACCCTTTACGTAGTTCTCGTTTTATGTTTTAAAGCTTTCTTGCCAACCCTGTCCATCTGATAAACTTATAATGAATCGGTCCGATATGGTTAAAAAATTGCAGGGTGTTTTCGAATTTTGCGTTTTCGTTTTCGATCATATCAGTGTTGACTGGTATAACCACACTTTACAATACTGGACTCAATTTTGGAGGGCCAGTTTCATTGCAATATGGATGGTTCATAGCTGGTGGGTTCACCATGATTGTTGGGTTATCCATGGCTGAAATTTGCTCTTCTTATCCAACTTCTGGTGGTCTCTACTATTGGAGTGCAAAGCTTGCTGGTCCTAATTGGGCACCCTTTGCATCTTGGATAACAGGCTGGTAATCTTTCTTGTTTACTATTGTTTTTTGGGTTCTTAATTTATCTTGCTAGCTTCAAATTTGATTGTGGTTTGGAATTCTGTGGTTTTGCATTCACAATTTATTTGCCTTTATTTCTCATGACCTTATTGTTGTAATCACCAAGATGGTTAATCCTCTGGGTGTGAAACTTTTTAGGCTGTGCAAAATTCCCTTCAGGGACAGTTTCAGAATCTTTTCTATTTGTAACTGTAGGCACCACATATAGGCTAGTGACCTGCTTTGGTCTTGTGATATAATTATGTGACCTGCTTTGGTCTTGTGAGGAAAGTTAGATACGTAGCTTTTACAACCGACCACTTTTACAAAGTTGGTCTTCCCTTAGGACGTGTTCTGATGCAGTAAATTGTCCCTCTTTTTTTTCAGGTTCAACATTGTTGGTCAGGTACAGCTAAGAATTTGCACTCGACTTTGATTGCCTTCGATATCCACTGTTATAAGCTCTAACCACTTAAAGTACTCTTATTTTCAGTGGGCTGTTACAACCAGTGTAGATTTCTCACTTGCACAGCTGATTCAGGTTATCATTCTCCTTAGCACAGGTGGAAAAAATGGTGGTGGATATGAAGCATCAAAATATGTAGTTATTGCTATACATGGAGGAATTTTACTCCTGCATGCTGCGCTAAATAGTCTTCCCATATCAGTCTTATCTTTCTTCGGGCAGCTGGCTGCTGCCTGGAATCTTATTGGTATGAAGAATTATGGTTACAGTTTCTCTTTTCCCTCTTAAGCCAACAACTTCTTAAAATTTTTACTGAATCTCTACACTTTTAGGTGTTCTTGTTCTTATGATTCTCATTCCCCTTGTTGCAACGGAGAGGGCTAGTGCCAAGTTTGTATTTACACACTTCAACACTGATAATGGAGATGGAATCAATAGCAAAGCTTACATTTTCGTTCTGGGACTTCTGATGAGTCAGTATACCCTCACTGGGTATGATGCATCTGCTCATATGGTATGTTGCATTGTTCTTTGAATTAGGTGGAGTCTAATTCCTATGAACTACAGTCCTGGAAATTTCAGATTTTACATTACTTCTCCACATATAAGTTTGATTGTTTATAAACGCAACAGTGAAACCATAAACATTCATTTGTTGAAATCAATTAACCCCTTTTTCAAAAACATTACGAGCTCACATGATTATTTACTTGCATTATAGCTAGTGCACTTCCCTTCTCCCTTTTCTTATGATTTATGGACAATTGGAGGAATGAAACTATATAATCTCTTCTGTTTTTTCCCCTTAAACTGTTATTTCTAGACAGAGGAAACTAAGAATGCTGATAAGAATGGACCAAAAGGAATAATTAGCGCCATCGGGATATCGGTTATATTTGGATGGTTTTACATACTTGGTATCACCTTTGCGGTTACCAACATCTCCTCTCTCTTGAGTGAAGATAATGATGCTGGTGGTTATGCCATTGCTGAAATATTTTACCAAGCTTTTAAGGGAAGATATGGCACTGGGGTTGGGGGAATTATTTGTCTGGGAGTGGTTGCTGTTGCCATATTTTTCTGTGGCATGAGTTCAGTAACAAGCAACTCTAGGTAATCTCACTTGTTTGATATCCCATGTTATCTGAAACTTCTGACGAGTTTACAATTCTTACTTGGTTTCTGACTAATCTTTGAATATTCATTCTCAGGATGGTTTATGCGTTTTCTAGAGATGGAGCCATGCCACTATCATCACTTTGGCACAAAGTGAACAATCAGGAGGTTCCCATAAATGCCGTTTGGCTCTCTGCGGTCATATCTTTCTGCATGGCATTGACGGTAATCCATTTTCATTATTTTCAGTTTGCTGTATTTGTTGTGCTCTCTAAACTTCGTGCGAAAAGATTTCCTCATGGCAATCGTCCTATAGAGTTTGTGCTAGTTCCCAGTAATAATATATCTCTGTTCTGTTTTCTGCAAATTCAATATATCTGGCTTTCCTAATATAAGTGCCTATGAAATTTTATTCAAGAGCTGGCATCATATTTGCATTGTACACCACATTTAGGGATGACTGTCTTATTTACTCGCACATTTAATTGCCAATGAATCTAAGACATTGTTAAATGACAAACTTTTTGGTTGAGTAGATTTAAGCATGCCAGTTTTGCTGTTTGCCAAGGCTCACTTTTGCATTTAGCCCCTAATGTCCACATGCATTCACTTAACTTCTTTCTATAACTGCTAACTGTGCGCCTCCCCCTTGTTTACTCTTTATCTTCTGCAGTATCTCGGAAGCGAGGTGGCTTTTCAGGCCATGGTATCTATAGCTACTATTGGACTGTACATTGCTTACGCCCTACCCATATTCTTCCGGGTGACTTTGGCACGCAAGTCCTTTATTCCGGGACCATTCAATTTGGGTCGCTATGGTGTCCTGGTTGGTTGGATTGCAGTCCTTTGGGTAGCAACCATCTCAATCCTCTTCTCATTGCCTGTAACCTACCCCATCACTAACGAGACACTCAATTACACTCCCGTCGCTGTTGGCGGTTTGTTAATCCTTACCATCTCTTCTTGGATCTTGTGGGCTCGTCATTGGTTCAAAGGTCCTATAACCAATGTAGAAAGCTAAATATGCACAGAGTGATATTTTCATTTCTTATTTTTTATCTTGCATGTATATACTGCGTGTCAAAGAAAGATACGTTTGAAGGAATGAAATTGAACTGGTTCTAACGAGGATACTCATCCTATCATGAAGGAAGAAACCTTGATCAGATTTCCAAGGGAATAAGATTTCGCAGTTGACAGCAGATTAGCAAGTTGATGAAGATTCAGAAAGTCCATTTGAACACTGCTCAAACGAGTTAGAACATGGTTAAATTTAGTTCCCATATAATTGTCTGATCAATCCGGTGCACCGTGCACTTACAGAAGAAATCAAGAAAATGTGGCAAACAATTAATAATGTGTTTGGTATTTGTCTTCTGTAACTTCTTCTCTTCTTTATTTAATGTCAAAGATAGATGAATACAGTTGTTATAAGATCAAATGTATGGCAATATTTTGAATCATGGTGATGTATTTAATTGCAAGAGTCTACCATTAGAAAAAAGTCAGGAAATTGAATCAAAAGCAGTTTATTTCTATTCTCGATTGGATTCTAGATTCTAGATAATAAAGAAAGGATATATTACCCATTGTCAGCTTCACTGCAATGGACTTTCCTGAGCTAAGTGAATGGCTATTGAAATGAAAACAGGGGAAGCATGAAAAAGGAAAAGGATATATGCACATACACTATAAATTTAATTCGATGACAGGTTGTGTTGGAAGCTATAGTGCCTACAACATCTTAGGTCTCCTGATAGAATTATTATTTTTCGCAAAACATACCTGCATGCGTTAGTCCTCCCGTTCTTGGTGTCTGATTATGTGTTTGAGAATATGGTTAAGTTCTAAGCTTTAAAACTTTGAGATAATTGTCCAGAGCTGTTTTGATAAGAACAAGCAATAGAATGTTGAATTTTATCCAGAAAAGAGAAAATCAAGTTGTCTGATCATGAAATTTATTTTGTGTCATCTTTGAGAGTGAAATATATTATAATTGTTGTATATACATTCTCTTTCAAGAAGATTGTCTCTTGATCTAAATTCAAAGTCTCTTCATTGTTTAACGTTAGTATATGATCTCCAGGTTCACCCAGGACTAGAACTAGAAAAACAAAGCAAATGATCAAGAAAATGTTTCATGTTTCTCATGTCCTGGCTTAAAGCTTGCCAATGTTTAAGCTACATGGATTTTTCTTTTTGATTTTCCGGTAGTTATCTACAGATCATAAACTGACTCATAGCATGCCTTGTTTTTGCTCTAGATTTTTTCAATTTTGTGCCACTATTCTCTGCCTCTGGCGGGAACTGCTTCAATTCTTTAGTTTTATGTATTATTGAAGAGGCTACAGGCAGTACAGAAAGTGGACTGGCCTATATTTCAATCATGAAAAAATAGGTTGCACTTGGTTATAGATAGAACTACAATGCGTTCTCTGTGCTTATCAGATCACATCATTTATGCAGCTTATTCATCCCAAGCATCAGAAGCAAAATATAATACTTGCAAAATATACTCTATAGCAGCACAGTTGCTCTTATTTTTTATTTTTAACCTCTTCATAGATAAGCTTTTGAAAGGAAACTTAAAAGGAGTTCAATTATTTTCATACACGAGGACTCCTCGGACTAAGTTGAAACAGGTGTTTAGTCTTGTTGAGACTCCGAGGTCTTTACTACGGAAAGTAAACTGTCTTCTAGCTGCAGTAACAGTAAAATTTTCGATATGGATGGAAGCTTCAAACCATCTTCAACCGCGATTGTTGGCCTTTATCCACTTCCCAATGTTAAGGTCCTACAAGCACTGAATTTGAATTTTTGTGAGTTACGGGATGCATTGTTTGCCAAGAACAAAACAAAAAACCAATAACACCATTTGATGTAAAAGAACATTTATAAATGTAAGAAAAATATTTTACTGCTTTCTATCAGTTGTTAGATTGGTCCAGTGAAAAAGTTGTGGTTCACGAATATTTACACATACCCTCATGGTTGTGGGCTGTCGTTCTCAAGTAAAATTTCTGATAGTGAATCAAGGTAGCGAGCAACCTCATCTGGGCATGGTTCATCAGTTAAACCTTTGGAGTTGACAGGTTCTTCCTCAAGCAAATTCAGCATATCAGTAAAATTTGACAGGGACTGACTTTGATTTAATGAACAGGAAGGAGGACCTGTGACTGCTGTGGCATCCAGCTCTTGAATCACTTCATTCAAGTTTTTCATAAACTCATCCGTATTGATTAGGTTGTCTGGATTGGGATTTGAAACTTTAGGATCCAGATTTCGGTTCTCGTCAGTGGAGATTGTTGGGATTGCATCATGCACATTTCCTGAAGTAGGATTTGGAGGTGTTATACAATCCATCTTTCGATTCCTACCAGTGGAGATAGTTGCTGACTTGATTGATTTGGCAACTTTCTTTATGGTGAAATGTTCTCCCCCATAACCCTGTTTCCCTCCTTTTGATGTCCAAGCAGACATCAGTGGAGCCTTGTTCCTGTTTCCCGAAAGGCGGGAAAAAAAGACATCTTGATTAACACCATTTGTAGGCGCCTTCAAGATCTCAGATTTTTCTCCTGAAATTTAAAGGAAACAGCACATTTAAAATTCTCGTGATAAGAGAAAAACACTTTGGAGACTATATGCTGCGTTCCATTTTTAATCATGCTGATGGTATGTGAAATCTTCCTGATTTGTTGAATCAATTACACATAATTAACTGCAATATTATCCATATTACCTTCAATTGCGTAGTCAGAACCTTGATTTCCTGCTTGACCCCTCACTGGCACCGTCTTGAGAAGTAAAACTCCAGTTCGGCTATTAAAAGGGTTCGTTCAATGGGGATGAATCGGCGATGGCATGGTCATAAATACGCCGTATTTGAGCTTTGTATTTCTGAAATGAAAAACATGCGAGGCCGACAGCATTATGCTAAAAAGCTGGGAGTGTTGTATATTGAAACATTAAAGGAAAAGGTGCTTATAAGAAAATGAAGCACAGACAAGTTCAGCATTTTTTTCTCATCACATAGATGCTTATCTTTCTAAGTTGTTCCTATAAATTTCATAGATTGCCTTCTCAAAATGATAAATAATTTCAAACCGAATATTCAACCTGGTGAAAAGAAGTTACGAAGAAAAAACCTCATGAAGAAGATTAATATTATGGAATAACCATCGCAGTCTCAAAAATACGAATCAAGTTTAGTACTAAAAGTTTAGTTTGCAAGAATAAACTCAAATATTTATTGAACTAGTAAATTAAATACTTGAAATTCGAATTTAAATTATTTTATATAAAGTTTGGTAATAATTAAAATAGTTAATTTTCCTATTTTCAAAGTATATAAAATATATATAATTTTACTAAAATAAAAATTAAGAAAGTGAAACTAAATTGTCATTCAATATATGATAGTTAATATTCATAAGATATAAATCCCATATATATAATTTAATGAGTTTTAATGTAGTTATATATAGTTTAAAAAATTTATTGTTTTTTGTTTGATTTGCTAATTTAAAAATATTTTTAGAGTTTTGAACATCAAAATAAAGTGTCAATAAATCCGAATGTTTTAAAAAAATAAAAGAAATATTAATTTAGTCTAACCCGAATAAAAAACTCATTAATTTATTTGAAAAAAATAGTTAAAATAATATTTTTTTGATATATATATATATTTTAAAAAATTCAGGATTGATTCTCACGACCTGTGACCGGGAATTTGTCTTATGTTTACTCCTAAATTGAGTTTAAAACTATAATAATAACTATTTTTATTTTTATATATCTTAGATTGACAAATTTAAAATTAAAAGTTTTTTACAGAAATATTTTAAAAGTAAAAAATAATAAGTATTGTCTCTAAAAACATATCATCTCTATAATTTATATTTTAAAAATATAAAAATTTATTTCATAATTATTTAAAAATATTTTTATATTTATATTTTTATCTTAATTTTTTTAATCGAACACATTTTTACTTCTCTTTTACCTTTTAATATTATAAAAATAACCACACTCTATCTTGTACTTTTAAGAAAAAGAAAAGACTATCAGCAACATTGGAAATCATTTTTTATTTTCATCGAAAGGAGATGTATAAAGTTGACAATTAAAAAAATAGCAGAAAAATATTCTAAACACAAAACAAAAGTAAAGGTGCGTGCATAAAGCAATTATGCTACGGAACGGATAATGAGTTTTGTTTATGTTGAATGAATACAAATAGGCCAGTCCAATTCTGTTGAGTAGAGCCCATAAGTTGCATGCAGCCCGAATTAAATTGACCAAACCCAGCCCAAATTATATCCAGTAAACCGCCTAAGCACGCGGCGGTCACCAAGTCAAATTTCCTTGTCCATCCATCCTCATCATCGTCACTCCCTGTAAAACCAATCAAATCAAACCAAAACTAAAATCCTAACTTGGCCGTTGGGCAGGAAAGAGCTTTTTGATTTTGAGTGTTACTACTAATGGCGCGTCTCTCTCGTTCCAAATTCTGATTTTAAAGCTTAAACGAATAGCTAGGGTTTCTTTAGCTCTAATAATTTTTCATTTGTTTGAAATTGCAGGCTGATTCCGTTGAAGATCTTGATTCTCTATTTGATTACCGTCGCGTGCAGCCTATCACAATCCTTGATGGTTTCTTCTAATACTCTCTACCTTCGTTTCTTTCTTTAATTCCCTATTTGGTTGATTAATGGTAGAAAGAAAGCTGAATTTGGCTTGGGTTTTTCTATGGCAGAGGACGACGACGACGACGAATATGATAAGCCACCAGTTCCTTCTCCTAAAAAAAGGAAGATTTCCAAGCATAACGTGGAGGTTTTTTTCCTTCTCATCTCTTCTTTTTTCCACTTTGTTAGTTATGTGTGTTTTGATTAGAAAAATTGAGTGAAGATGGTGTGCCTTTCTATTCTTTATATATATATTAGATTGTTGGCGGTGATCGTGAAGCAAGCCAAGTGACTAATGACGATGAGGATTGGCTACTTCCTCCTCCTAAGGACTCCAGTGAGTCCCCGAAGCAGATTGATGAGGACTCAACTATTAAAGAGCTGAGGTATGAGTTTCATTGTTTGTTTAATTTTAAATGTTAAATATATTTCCTTGTTGATTTATAATCTTTCCCGTGTTTGATTTCTGCGCACACTAATGCCACTGTGACTTTTAAAGCATGTTAAATTGATCTTTCTGTTTAAATAATTTCATGTTTAAGAGTTATGAGTTCTGGTTCATGATTGTTTGTTGTTAACAATTAAAAGGGGAAAGAATTTGCTGAACAATTTATGACAACTCAAGATCATTTAGAGATTAGATCTGGAGAGGCATTTAGTGGCGCTGAGTTAGGGAGAGCTCACTTTAATTGATTGGTGAATATGCACATAACATACACACGCGTGCATGATAAGCATGCTGTGAATGCTACTTTGATACCAAGGTTTAGTTCTCAGTGTTTTCTGGTGGCAATGTTGAGGTTTCTATCTTCTGAGAGCATAATGCACTTAGATTTACTTAAATTTGCATTCACAAGTTATGTGCAATTGGCTTTTATGGCATTGTGAGAGAATGCCAAAGAGAATACATTTGCAATGAAGATCACTATTATGAAATTGAGAAAATTGAATCTTGGCTGTTCTTGACTTTTTTCCGGTTCGTTAATTTTCAATTAAGTCTTTATGTAGTTAATTAAGATTTACTACATGAGAAATTAATGATAGAAATTATTTTTTATAGCAATTGCAAACTTCTATTGGCATTAAATTTAATCCCTTTGTTCAATCTATTGGCATGCTATACTATCGTTTATATTAGTTCTGAACTGAGCGTGATCATCTCCTTGATGGAGATGTGCAACAGCATTTTTTTTCATTTATCTGGGTTTGGCCATTCAGTTCATTTCATTTGTTGCTGATGGTTTTTGAGATGAAACTCAATATTTCAATTTTCTAATGTTTAAAACCAAGACAACCAAAATTCATATAAAAAGAATAAAATAACCAAACTGAACTAATTGTTTTTTTTTTTTTTTTGTTCTTTTTGCTATCTAACATGATTTCCTGGAATGGTGATGACTAATAATAATTCAAATATAATCTCAGGTCTGCAACAGCAACCTTCACTAACAACTAAAATTGAGCTCCTCTTCTCACAGCTTGTAATAGCTCAAATTTTAGGTTATAGAACCAAGTATTCAATTCTCTCTGTTCGTTCTAGTGACAAGGACCTTGTTCATGAGGGTGGGAAAACAAGGAAGATTTTGAAAAACTTACTGTTAGAAAAGGCAATCAATTTTAGCCATTAGCGATGCCAGTTATTAGGCCTCTGACTTCACGTGGAAAAAAAGGCCACTGGTATAGCAGCAGCCCAATTTTAGTGATGCCCTGCTAAACACTTTTGGCTTCCTTTGAGTTCATATTTTTCATGCACTCCCACTACATTATTGATCTCCAACAACTCATGTGAAAGGCTGTCTTTAAATTTTGAGAACATTGTACCATGTACTCATCCTGAGCAATTTAAACTTCCTCTATTTATTTACACATCACAATTTCAAACTTATTTGTAATGGAATAAGATTTTCATGTATCCTGTCATCTTTTTGTATTTTTTTTTTTTTTTACATAACTACAATATTTGAAATCACGCCTTTAGTGGTCTGTAAATTATTGCAATGGCTGTTATTTAAAGCATACCACCTGTTCTTTTATGGAAAGCCCATTCCACAGACAAGTTTTTGCCCTTCCTCTTTTCTTTCATTCTTTTCAAAATTTTACATTTTTCTTAGCTCCCTAATTGGCACCCACCTCACTTTTCCACCAAATTTGTTGATTTTTATAATTTCACCTAGATCAAGATTGATGCTTGAAATATTTACTTCAAAAGCTAATATCAAGGCAGTTGTTTTGTGAAGATTTGAGGTAAATATCTCCTCTTTTTTTTGTACTACTGTGAAATTTAAGCAATACGCAAATTAAGCTTCCTCATACTCATGGCCCTATAATCTCCTCAGTTGATAACTTGATATGTTGTGAAAGTGTTTTGTTATCTTCTAGTGTTCCCATTTTATATGAACCCTTGGTTTAGAATTTTATTTCAACCATACATGTAGGTTAAGGAAGCAGGAGCTAAAAGCTTTGACAAATAAAGAGTGTTTGTTTCAATATCTGGAGTCACCAAACAGACAAAGTGATTCAGTGCAGGCTGATCTGGAGTCTGGGGCCGAGCAACCATCAAAGCCTCATCATGAAAGAGCTAAAATTGTTATTTCAATTCAAGACAAGGATGAAGTCAAACAATTTCGTGTGTACAAGGTATATATATCTAATGTTTAGGCTTTGTTTATAAAACTGATTGTTTCATGTAGCCACGATAAAATTATTCATGCAAACCCCAGAATAAAATGGAGAGTGCATGATAAGATTATTAACTTCTCTAAATTTGATGGTAGGAAATAACAGGAAAAAAAAAAAACATTTATGGACATCCCCTTGTGGGAAGTTGTCAAGTAACATCTACAGTGCATAACTCCTGGAAGATTTAAAGGCAAATATGCAACTAGAGTTGCCATGAACCTCAAAAGAAAACCAGTGATGAACAGCAGTCTCACTGTCCAGGTGAAACATAAGATGCTAGTGTTGGAAGGGGTAAACTTTGTAGCATATTAGCATTTTCTATTAGTGCCTTGCTTGCTGAGTGTTATATGTGCTAAGTCATCTTTGCTTTGGATGTCCCTCTTCCCCGTTTCTAATGAATGGCATTGAATTTCTTTTGTAGATTGAAGCTTGGGTTAGGATATTGTCATCTCAAACACATATCTCATGCAAAGACATTCAATTTTAAATAAGGTTTTCAACAGATCATTTGGAAAGTCATCACTGGTCGTTTTACATAGACTTTGTTTTGTGTAAGATGTTGGCCTCAATTATTCATTAATTTAGGAGTGCAAGTGCCCTTGATGATGAAGTCATCTTAATTATCATTCTGGATATTTTAACAAAATCCTTTATATTTGTACTTTGTTATGAATGCCTTTTGCATGCTACAAGTGGTGAAACATCTATAATCAACTGTATAAACTATGTTTGAAGTTCACTATTTTGACAGGATGAAAAGTTTGAGCGGCTCTTCAAACGGTATGCTGATAAAGTTGAGCTTGGAATTGAGAGCCTAGTTTTTATGTTTGATGGGGACAGAATCAATCTGACGGCCACCCCTGATAGTCTTGGAATGGACGATGAGGACATTATTGAAGTGCTTGCAAAGAAAAGCTGACTAACATGCCCTCTAATGAAATTTTGATATGTAATTGTGAGTTATCAATACTTTTGTTTGGGTTAAAGCATCGAATTTTTACGTTTGTGAATACCAAAACACTCATTTATGGGGTTTGTTGGGATGATACAGCAAACTCTACTGTATGCTTGTATTAAAATTGATTAGAACTATTAGAGAGAAAATTGGTGTTTCTAATAGTAGCGAGGCTTGGAACTGCTACAATCGAGGTTGTAAATGACTTGCGAGATTGAGTTTGTAGATGTTCAATGAATGCATGATTGCTTTCCTATGCTTCATGTTTATTTCCTGGAAAATAATTTTTAAAAAGTCATTTTTCAAATTTTTTTGTGTTTGTTTGTTATTAGAAAAGGTGGTTAACGAAAAACACTTTCTAGTCAAAGAAAAATACTTTCCGGTCAACGGAAAACACTTTCTAGTTAAAGGAAAATTTTACTTGGTTTGCAGGAAAGTGTTTTTCTTTTTGTCCGTGTTTGATTTTCGAAAAGTGGTTTCCGGAAAACCATTTTCCTAACTTTTATGTATTTGTTTGCCATTAGGAAAGTTGGTCAATGGAAAATATTTTTCAGTCAAATGAAAATTTAGTTTGGTTTTCAGGAAAGTGTTTTCTTGGAAAATTTGGGTGGAAAACATTTTTCGGAAGTTGTGAAAAATTTAGAAATGTTATTATTTGTTGATTATATCAAATTTGATCTTCAAATTTTTTATTACTATATATATTTTGTTTTAAATATTTATTTTTTAATTTCATCTTTAAAATTTAATTTTTATATTAACTTTGGTCCTTATATTTATAATTGCTATTTGCTTTTTTCTTATAATTTTTTTATTGAAAGTTTTTATCTATCAAATTTGGTCCTTATTTTTTTTATTTTTACTTATTTTATTTGAAATAATTTATGAAATGTTAATTATTATTATTTTAATTTTTTCATCTTTTAATTTTTTAATTTTTTATTTGATCTTTATTATTTTTTTATTATTATTTATTTTATTTGAGATAATTTATGAAATTATATTTTTTTTAATTTTATTTCCATTCAACTTTTATTTGTAAAATTTGTTTCTTATTATTTTAATAAACTTGAAAAAAATAAAACATTAATAAGTTATTTTTCAGCTCATTTTTCATAATATAATTAAAGACTGAAAAATATTTTTTAATTTATTTTTTATTATACTATTAAATATCAAAAAACATTTTCTTAAAATTTATTTAAAAAAAAAATTATTTTTCAGTAATACGGTGCTTTCCTTGCCTTCAGCATATCCTTGCTTGTCTGTGCACTATATTGCAGCTTATTGTCTCTTCGCTTTAATGCAGGCGCGTTCCCTTCTAGCAGCTCAATTGTTCAGAATTCTTGCTATAAAATGTTTCAAAGGTTCAGTTTGTTTACGTTGGTTGACTGTGTTATGGGTAATAAGCCATAAAAGAATTTTCTTTCTAGTTTTGATTGTGCATTGTTTTTTTTTTTTGTATCATTCCTTTTCTAAAATTAAAAAATAAAAAGTATAGTGTGAATGGCATCCATAATTATTTCAAGTGTAAAATACGTGTAATTGAGTCCGAACCATGTTATTTCTTAACCAAAACTAATTTTTTTTTATAAACAAGTTATGTGGTAAACATATCTTATTATAATTTTATTTTTTATTTAATATTTAAAACTAGTGTGTAATATATTTAAAAGTAATATTTAAAAATGAAAAACCACATTCTGAAAAATATCTGATAGACCATCAAAAACCTAACCCAAATCTCTCTCTGTTTTTTTTTTTTTTAGTTTTGTTTAGCATTATGGCATAATAATTTTTTAAAAAAGTTATTTTTAAATTATTTTTAAAATTTTTAAAATTATTTTGATACATTAATGTTAAAAAATGAATTTTAAAAAATAAAAAATATTATTTTAATATATTTTCAAAATAAAAAATACTTTAAAAACCATTATCTACCACATACTTAATTGAATTTTATGCCTTTTCATTTTGACTGTAATCAAACAAAAACTGTATGCCTAATAAATTCAATAAAATTACCGACTCCATTCACAATTCAGTGTTTTCGATTCTCTAATTGATTAAAAAAAATATAAGTAAGGGGTGTTCACAAAATCTTTCATTTAATTTGGTAAAAGGAAACAGATGAATAAAACCAAATAAAGAGTTGGGTCAGGGGATAACGAAACCACGTGTCGATTTCCACGTCAGCAAAAAGTTCACCTCTCGTGCTCACACGTCAGCTGAAAAAGGTAACGAAGAACAATAGGGGAAAAGCGAGCTGGATTGGACGAGACTAGTCTCCATTCTTTCAGAGAAACTAGCACGACAGAAAAGCCCCTCCTTCCTCCTTTCCCCCCCCCCCCCCCCTCTTATAAGCTTCGATCTTCACCTTTTGCTTGAATGCTGTTTACAGATAATCACCACAATAGCATAGAATTCATGGTGCTTCCTTGTTCAGTAGTTAACAACATTAAAAAGGATGACTACATGTGACTAGAAAATGATCCTAGATTGCTGTTCGAAAAATTAACCTCTTGACTTTTTTGTTAATTAACTTTTGCAGTTGTGGTCTAAAATATGCAAGACCTTGGGGTTTGTGAAGATTTATTTTCCATGATGATTTTAACATACCGGATGTTGATAAAAGAATTTGCAACTTTGAAGAACTGTTTAGGGGCGATCTAGATCCAATCGGAGCATTTCTTGACGAGAATGATTTGCCATGCTCTTCTGTTGAGAAGGATATGCCTCTCGAGAAATCCAACAACAGAGATGGAAGAGCAAGGAAGGTATGGTTTTGAGTCTTGACACTTTGATTTATGAGAAGAAAATGCCAGTTGTCAAATACAAGTGCACACTGTGGTTAACACAGTTGGGGGAAAGTAAACCATACAGAAAATATTTGTTGCGGAAATAAGAAGAATTTGCACACGATTAAAACCGAGTTACTGACATTTTCTTCAAAAGTGTGAGCAGTGTAGAGAGCAGATTCTTGCCTTTAGATTTCAGATAGTATCCTATATCTTTAAATTTCGGAGAAATAACAGTTCTAATGTCTTAAATCTTTATGCGAGTGAAGGGATCAATTCTGAACTATGTACATTGGAAGTCCCTAATGTTGAAGCATACATCACTAATGTTGAAGCATCATGCCCGAGAAAATGCAATGATGAGATACAAAGAGAAGAAAAGGGCTCGAATGTAAGTATATACACTTCTGTTTATTTTTAGAATGCTTCTGCCAGGATTTTAGAATAAGTATCATGGATTTTATTTCCGAGGATCCCAGTCAAAAACTCTTGTTTCTTGGTTCATCAGCAACAATATCTTTCCAGTTAGTCGTATATTTTCTATGGTCAATGACTTAATGTAACTTCTGGTACATGGCCGCCAGCATTAAACTAGAGAACAATGCTATCAAATTAGTATCAAGGTCTGAAGGTCATGAGTCAGAATGGTCCAAAAGATCAAATCTTATTGCCAGTACCAATATCAAATTGAAAAGGGCATAAGCAAGAGATCTAGTTCATGGCATCAGGATACCCAGTGATTGCATGCTAGCACTGAAGAAATGTTGCAAATGCCGTATTCCGTCCTTCTAGTATCTTATTAATGATAATAATAGAAAAAAAGGGCACATCTATTAAGATTGAGTTTAAGCCCTTTTTGTGTGGTGCTCGGATTCTTTGACATCTTTGGTGTTAATTTTATCTATTTATTTAGGTTATTTCTTGTATACATTGATTAGATCCCAGGGAACAATCAGTCATGAACACAGGAAAGCTATTTGGACTGCCCTTTACTTTCCTCAGGATGAACATTAATTTCAAATGACCAATCAATAAGGTGACCGTTGCTTTATATTGTTCGAACACACTGAATGGGCGCGTTAGGGGTGTTTTAATTAAATCATCCAGTCCGTGGGACAAAGATAATGGAGCCTTGGTCTGATTTCATTGGCAGCGACCACTGAGTGCCTTTTCGCACACATAAACCTTGTATTTGGGACTGAACCTGTGTTTAATTTATTTATAATCTGCAGGCTAAATTCACGAGTAAATAATGCCAGAGGGCTGTGGCTCTGCTGTGGTCAATGTAAAAATCTTAGGTGAGATAAATTTATTTATTTGAAGAAATAAACTAGAACTGGTGTTGAAAAATACGTGTTCATGAGCATGGCGATGGGGATCGTCTCATAGCATCTGGTAAAAATAGTGACTTGAAAATCGTTCGATTTCCATGAATAAATGATATGGGTCCAAATTTATGCACGCAGAGATTATATGGATATACAGTTTGATTACATATCATCCAAATTGGAGTGAATCTCCTGCCTCCTAGCTTAACATCTCTCGTTTTGGTCATGTATATATGGAATTTGATTCTAAATTTCTTTGAGCCATGCTAGGTAATCAACTTTACCTACAGGCTAGAACAGCACATTTTATTTTCAAGTTGTTCGTTTGAAAACAATTGAGGAACTGATAGATGTCGAGTCTTCTTCCATTTCCATAGTCAGTTTCTTAAGAGAGAAAAAAAATGAGAAGTGAAATGTTTTGCTGTGATTTAGAAAGGCCAACTGGCCAAGCGGATGGTAGGTGGAAGCTGCAATCAACTCTAGCAAGCGAAATGCCTAACGAGGTCCGCTCGAAGGTTTGAACTGTAAAATTAGGTCTGGCTGGTCTTCTTGCCCTTCAGCCCACACCTAGCTAGCCGAAATCTTCTTTCTTGTGCATGGTTAAGATCGAAAGCCAAGGTCTGCCGAGTTACATGGAGCGCCTCACCCTGTTTCTTTTTTTAACTGCTGCGATACCTTTATGCATATGGGTGGGTGGAAAGTTATTGTATATTTTGATAAGAACAGCCCAACTCACTTGGTCAGCTACAATTGTCTAGAACATTCCGGTCAATCCAAGATGGTACATTGACATAAAAGAATTCAAGCCCATCTACTGTTAATCGTACGCTTCATATGGCAAACTACCTAGCCATAGTTGGAGTTACAGCTTATACGATCCATCAAATATTATTTTCTAATAAATGAAATATATATAGTTCAAGCCCATCTACTGTTAATCCTAGCCCTCGAACAATATTTCATATCAAGGATTGCACTAGCTCTAGGGATCAAAGGGCGGTTTCCACAGCTTCAAACTTCTCTACTAGAACAGTATTTGACAAGATAAAAATTGATTCCGGTTCTTAGAGGGATTTCTCTAACCGTATTTGAGAGGGTGGAAGCTTCTGTTTTTAAATGCTTTTTGAAATATTTATCTTGAAAAAATATCAAATTGATGTTTTTTTAGTGTTTTTTTATGATTTTAATATGTTTTTTAAATAAAAATATATATAAAAATCATTTTAATATAATAAAAAAAAGAAGCAAATTTCACCAAAAAAAAATTAAAAATACCAAACAATCAATCACGGAGCAAAAAGGGAAAGCGGAGCTGTGATGTTAGAAGGCCAAACCTTACCTAGATTGACAAATGGTCATGGATGAATAGTTTTGGATTCTGATGACCAAAACAAACAAAATAATCAGAAGAATTGGATTGCATAATATCAACTGCTAGCTACTGTTAAGAAATATATTTATTTATTTTATTTTATTTATTAAAAATAAAATAGAATTTTTAGTTTAGCCTCTCTCTCTCTCTCTCTCTCTCTCTCTCTCTATATATATATATATATATATATATATTTTGTTTGTATTTAAATTAAAAAAACATTTCAAAATATTGTAATTAACAAAAATCCTAGTTTTTTTAATATTTATATTTATTTTTTGTTAATTTAAATTATTTTAACAGCTATAGTAGCGTTTGAAAACACCAGCCAACCTGTGTTTTTTAAAAAATTAAATTTTTTTATGTTTTGAATAGTTTTGATGCTCTGATTTTAAAAATAATTTTATAAAAATAAAAAAAAAATTATTTTAATATAAAAATACTTTAAAAATCAATATTACCTCTACTCTCAAACAAACCCTGCGTTGAATATAAGTAATCAGAAGGAACGTTGCCAGAGTGTAATGAAATCAGAAGAGGAACACATGTATGTGTCATGTCATATCACAAAGGCTAAGGTTATACTGGGAAAACTAAAGGAAAAAAGAAATTAATTAATAGCGTAGCTACCTTAACAACCACGACATTAACAAGGAGGGTTCCAACCTCCCAACTTTCATCTGTGGGCTAGCTTTGGGATATATATATATATATATATATATAGACACACACACACCAACCGCTTTGATTTTGCATTAGATTTTGATGAATTATTGGATAAAAGAGGTAATTATAGTAGTGATAAAGAAGCAAGGTCTTCTTTTAACTTGAAAAAAACATGATGATTTTTTTTTCCCGTCTGCCTGTAAGGCGACTAGACAAATTGAATTCGCTGCCGCACCGCCACCCTTTCCCTTAATTAACTTCAAAACCAAGCGATTTTATAATCGAATGCCATCTCTAACCGCAACGGCACCTGCTTGCTGTCTTAAGTTAGCTGTTTAAATCACCTTTTTGTTACACTGTAACCAAACTCAAAATCATGAAAATAAAAACATAAAATCATGGCTATCAGATTATGTTGCAACTTACGAATTAGCCCTTCATTCCTGCTTAGTTTGCCACCTTTCTTGCTTGATGGGTGGACCCACCCTAAAAATCAGAGAGGCTACTGCGGGTGGTCCATCGGGTAGTGTTTAGGATAGTACGTATACATCACATTACGGATAAATACGAGCCAAAAAAAATCAATTTATTTTGTTTAATAAAATCAAGAGACAGAGAAACTCAAAATAAATAAAAAGTAAAACAAAAGACAAACATATAATTATGTTCGGAACTGGCAAACAAGACAGAGTAATTCTCTATGCATCATGTTCGATCGCTGATTGATATATATATTCTGCCTTGATATGTATTATTTCACCCTCAATGATACCTTAATGATAGGTCATACTGTATATTACTGGCCACAATGGGAAGTAGCATTGACTTATTGAGATATGGTATGCTACAATGAATATTTACAACAATAAATGATTTTTGTATTTTTACATGTTAAAAAATAATAATTAAATATTATTATTTTTACTTTAATTTATATTGTTAAATTAATAATAATATAATAACACCAATTACAAAACCCCATTAGCCCCGTGAGTTGCCTTGAGGTATGGACAATTTGGAGTCTTGATCAAACCAAATTTAAAAAAATAAATAAAGGAAAGATTGACATATTCTAACTTGAAACTTCGATTGTCTCGCAACTCAATCAATCCGAAGTTAAATTAAATCAAAATTTAATAAAAAACTTATTTATTTTTATTTTTTAAAAAATTAAAACAATATTATTTTATTTAAAATAAAAAATTAACCAAAGTCACTCGAATTGATATTTTTAATTCATAGGTCATGTCTTAAATTAATAGAATCAAGTTTTAAAAATATAATTATTATTATTTTTATCATCACGAGAATCAACGTTAAATATTCATCTATTAGATATGGATCTATTTGGGAGTGTGGTTGCGGTTATTTTTTTAAAGTGTTTTTTATTTGGAAATACATAAAAAATAATACTTTTTTATTTTTAAAAAATTATTTTTGACATTAGCATATTAAAATAATTTAAAATATTAAAAAAATATTAATTTAAAGTAAAGAAAAAAATAAAAAATAAAAAAAATTTAAATTTTTTAAAAAATATTTTTAAAATAAAAAAAAACAAATAAGATAATAGTACGGGGCTAGCAACCATCAACGAGCAAGTATACTGGTAAAGTAGCAACAGAAGGGAGCTTAATTTAAGTTGAAATAACTAAAACACCCTTAAGAAATTACAAGGAGAGCCGTCCTTTTCCGCTGGCAAAATGGTAAAAAGAGAGGCAAATTCTGTTAGAAAGAAAGGAATGTTTGTTGGATGGGGAACGATTTTAAGAAAGAAATTTGCATCCTCTCTTTCCCTCCAATCTTCTCTCTCTATAAAATAAAACCCTCCTTTCTCTCGCTCTTCATCCGGGTGCTTCTCCCTTCCCTTCTCTCCCCCGTTCAGATTCGCATTCTTTTTATTAATTTTCCGATCATTGTTTAAGCATGTTTCATTGTTGATGATTTTCATTTCTTGAAGTTTCTGTACTTTTTTTTATTTTCTTCTATGATAATTAATTGTATCGTGTTCTTTTGTTTTGTGGGTTTCGGTCATAATAGTATCGCAGAAATTTCCACCTGCCCTGTTTTTCGTTGATGATTGGTTAAGTTCTATTGGTGAAGAATTATAGTAGGAAATAATAGAAATAGTAGTAGTAATTTCAATTGACCATTGAGTATAATTTAAAAAAATTTCTTCTGTTTAATTTCTAATTAAAATTTAAAACTGGGAATATTTCTCAACGAGAGTTTTATATTTACTAGAGAGACAACTCAATAGACAACTCTCGCTTCATAATGCGACACCAGGACCTAATAAACCGAAGCGCACTCTGCCTCGCGCGCCTCCGTGAAGTAACCGTCGAAATGGAGTGTCTCCGCCAAGACAACGCCGATCTTCGATCTATCAATCGCGAGCTCAACAATCAACTCAGCGTCCTTATCCAAGCCTCACTCCACAAACACTACAACGACTCTACAAGGACGCCGTTTGACTTTGATATTGGTTTCCACAATTTGTGCAACATCAGCAGCGGAGGAGGTGGAGGTCATGACATGTGCGAAGAGGATGAAAGTCCGACGAGCGTCATGGAGGCAGGGGGCGATGACCGGGAGAGGATTTCGCTGCCTAAGAGTATTTCAGTGAGGTCTAATAGCTACTCGAAGAGGAACCAGGAGCAGGCGGCTAGTGCTAGCTTGACTAGGGCCATCACTCGGCTGAGAGCACCGAGTCCACTCAATACCGCGGTAATTACTAATTATTCCTTATTAGATCTGTCTCTTCGACTATGATTAATATCGTCTAGCAATTGTTCGCTGCATTCTTTTTGCTTCTTTTTTTTTCCAAATAGTTTTCTTAATTAATTTGCTTATTTGCAATTAACTTTTTTTTTTCAGAAATAATTTATAGATTTATTAGGACACGTGTCAACTGATGAGATTAAAATGAGAGAGTGAATCCATTGATGTAATTTAGCATAATGATAACAAGGACATGTGAGTGTCAAAATCTTGATGAGTTGATGTGGCAAATTGGATGCTGGGCTTCAGTGCTAGTACTTATTTTGTTTCTATAAATCTTGAGTTGGGCTTGAAATGAAATGGAAATTTAGCCTGGTGGGAGATATAGATCATCATTCGTGAAAAGGTTAATGAAATCCATTATGAGATGGGTAAAGGTTTGGGAGCTAGCGTAGAGATTGAGTGCAATTGGTTGGCTCCTTTGTGATGAACCCACCATAACACAATAATCCACCCCTTCTTTGGCACGCAAGAGAAGTGAAGTGGTTAGTAGTAAGTACATTTCAGAGGCGAGGAGCCATTTCATACTGTAGATGGTTGAAAAAGAAATGGAGGTAGAGATTGTTTTCAGATTTTAACCAAATGTTTAGGGGTATTTAAAAATATGGTAGTAATTATTTTTTAAAGTGAATTTTGTTTAAAAATATATTAAAATATTTTTTTTATTTTTTAAAAATTATTTTTGACATTTGTATATTAGTTGCTGTGGAAAGATTTTGCTTGGAGTTTAGTATTTTTTATAGGAATGGCACGGTATGTAATTGCTCGGGCTCCACATGTTTGAATGAAGACCTCATTAGTTATCATCGCGCAGTCTTGGTGATGAGATTGAGAGTATGCTCAAAAGTTTATGGCTTGGCATCTGATAAATCATTTATCATCATAATAGTCCATTGCTTCCATATTAACAAGCGTGCATTTAAATGGAATTCTCTGTAATTCTGTGTTGTCATCAACAACTTGCACGATCTTTTAACTCAAATTGCATGATGATGATATTACAACAGAAGGTTTATGTGCGTAGAGGCAAGAAACAGGAGGAGCCACTTGAGCTGGAAGTGTATAACCAAGGCATGTTCAAAACAGAGTTGTGCAACAAATGGCAGGAGACAGGGGCTTGCCTATACGGCAACCATTGTCAGTTTGCTCATGGAATTGAGGAGCTCCGCCCAGTCATCCGTCACCCTCGCTACAAGACTGAGGTCTGCAAAATGGTCCTTGCTGGTGGTATCTGTCCTTATGGCCATCGCTGTCACTTCCGCCATGCTCTCACTGAGCAGGACAGGTTCCTTAGCCACATCAAGCCCAGGGAAATCAAGCCTGACAGGTAAAATAATGAAAATAATGATGTTGATGAAAGAAGTATAATTGGGTTTAATGTAGAGAGATGTTTATAATCTTGTAAGAGAGTGGCAAATAACGATTATACTTTTAATCTGGTAAAGTATAAATATATATCAGTTCAAAACTGGACATGTGTAAGCTAAAAATAATTACTAGTAGATATGATGAGGTAGAAAAACAGTTGCGACTGATTTTGTGCCCAGAAGGTGGGAGATCAGACAGAAAGGGGCTGGAAAGAGAATATTTCTCTTATTCTTTTCTTTTTTATTGTTAATCCAATATTGCTCTTATTATTATATACGTCCCACTTTGATTTCAAACCAAGAAACTAGTTGTAATGATGCATTTTGATTCTTGGAAAAGGAAGTAATTTCTGATTGGAGTAATCGTTCACAATTACTGCTTTCATTCTCTCATTTCCTCGTCATCATTTAGCCGTGGTAAATCATAAATGTAACATATGTTCTTCGTTTGACTTTGCTTATGATGAACTTTGGTTTGGCTCCTTATTCTGTTTTCACATTTTCAGATGAGAACAGAATTCCAAGGATTGCAAACTGAAATTAAAATTTGAGTTTTGGTATGCGAATGCAATGATTCTATTTACAGTGTGATGCAACTTCTTGATTAAGGTTAGTTTGGGGTTATTTTATTACCGGTAAGTGTTGACCATGTTGTATCTCACGACAAATGCTCAAAAAGTTTGAACCAAATCATACACAATGAAAAGCTCAAATATCAGACACTGTAAATATACACAGTAAAAGCTTCTTTTTTTTTTACTGAGTTTTTTTTTGCATTTTGATCCCTCGATCTTTCTTCCTTTTTATTTGGTCTTAATATTGTGTGGATCCAGGACTGCTCTTTGTGATTTTTTTTTATACTTATGAGTGTTGACCTTATAGTATTGGAGGAATATTTTGTGCTTGGTTAATGTTAGGTTTTAATCAAATTTTCTTTTATTGATGTAAAAAAATTATAAATTCAGGAATGAAATTGAAGATTAAACAAATATTTAGTTCATTTTGTTTGCTAACATCATTAAATCATTTGCATGGTCAACAAAAAAAAAATTCTCACTCAACTTTCTTTTAATTCTTGGATTTTTAAAAATATTTTTTACATCAAAAAAATATTTAGCACAGCACAAGACACCAATATAGTAACATTAAATTGATCTCAACAACCGAAGATAATAAGGAATAATATTTAATTTATTACCCATATAGAATTGAAATATAAGATAATTAAATCATTGGTCCACTTAAGATGGAAACCTTAATTAACCATGACTACACTGTTAACATCAAACCCAAAGGGCATCCAAACTTCAAACACAAAAAGGAGTTAACGGGGCTAATTCCCACATTAGCAGCTTGAGGCCAAAGCCCACCTATTTAAATCATGTTATTAATCTATGTTTTCTCACGGAGTTAAAAAAAATAAAAATAAAAATAAAACAGTTTCCCCTTTGCCTTAACCTAGGGGAAAAGACAAGAGGAAAGTGAAAGGAAGAGGACGTTTAATATATAATACATATTGCTAAAGTCACTGGCCAGCTCCACCGACCTGGAAATTAATGGGTGGATAGGTTCCTCTCTTATCTCTGGTCAATAATTAGCCCATTTAACACCCCCATCCCCCACGAGAGAAAGAGATGGAATCAGATGGATGGATGGATCAGAGAAGAGGGAAAGAGATGGAGGTCGAGGAAGTTTCTGGACATGGGTTGGTTCGCAAGAAAATAAGATTTTTGAACTCTCTGATATTGTTCATGGAAAACAGTTTTCTTGCCGACCCCACCCATGCCAATGATTTCCTCAGCTTCCTCTCTCTCCCTGTTTCCTTCTCTCAGTTGGTACTAAACTCTGCAGGTCTGCTCTTCTTTTCTATGCTATCTGCTATGTAGTAATTAATATAGGTGTTAGTTCTTTTGTTTTTGTATTCTTTTTCCCTCTCCGATCTCTCTTTCTTTTTTTCTTCTTCATTTAGATGAAGAATATAATATATAGCTAGCTAAAGTGGGATTTAAGATGACTTAAACAAATAATACTTCTCGATCGGTGGGAATTTGAAGGTGATTTTTGTAAGTACTCCCTTGCTATGATTTGTGGGTGAGGAGAGGTCAGATGATAGTGCATGCCTTGATTTTGAGGTTGGCGACTAAGGCATGCTTATGCTCGAACAGGAAACAGGTGATTGCGGGGAGTAAAAGGAGATTCAAGGATGCTTTTGTTTTATGATGAGTAGGTAATAATTACAGACGAAAAGTAATTTTTTTGCCCCTAAAAAGTTTTTTCTTAATGTTTGCTTAAGAAAGGGCTAAAAGAATTTGAATGAGAGTGGAAAGTGAATCTCGATAGCTATAGCCCCAGACTGCATGGGGGCATTGGGAAACCATAAACTTCAATACAAATGGACAAGATTTCTGTTATTTTGAATCCAGTGGTTCGAAGAAGTGTATTTGGATCCATGTTAAACCTTCTTTCCATTTTTGTTATAATGTGATTTTTTTTATTAAAGTATTTTTTATTTAAAAATATATTTAAATAATATTTTTTTTATTTTTTAAATGATATGATGATTTAAAAATACTAAAAACTATATTAATTTAAAACAAAAATTTTAATTTTTTAAATTAAAAAACAAATAGGCTACTCAATAAAACTTCAATGAAAATACAAACAAAACTTGAGAGAACAATGGCTATTTTTAAAATCAGAGGTCAATATCACAAAAATCGAAATTATATTGACCTCCACCCGCCATCAAACCATTTGTTCGGTAATTGAAAACTTAAGAGTAATCGAATCATATATATATATATATATATATATATATAGGTGATATTGTACTCTCTGTCTACTATCTTTTGAAATTTCCCAATGTTCCCCGGTAAACTTCCATAAGTTTCATTTTCCATTGAAAGTCCATCACCCTTCTCTTGTGTAAACGGGGAAAAAAATGGCTTCTCTTTCCCAGATTTAACTGTGAATTAAATTTATATTTGAGCGATGAAATCAGAATTAAATTTACATCTTCCTTTGAGATTTAAGTGGTAGATTATTATAAAAGATGGGAACAAATGAAAGTTTCCAGGCCAAAATTAATAAGGAACAACCAAATTGCAAGGGGGTTCGAGGAATTGAAATTGATAAAATGAATTTGAAATTCGGCAGAAACATGGAATTTAAATGGCTAGAGGTTGAGAGGATCTCGGCAGGGCCAGGATGATTTTCCGACCTGGCTGCAAATCAAGTTTTAGTTGAGCCAGAACACGTGTATCCACCGAATTTTAACTATCTATAAAGAATGCTTCGGTCCAGGACTTCTACGGATGTATGATCACAGTGATTGGCCAAATATGTCCTAACTTCGCTTTACTTCTCTCGAGTCTAAACACAACATTCAAGTTTCTTGAGATATTTTATCGAAGATCTTCATCTTTTTCTATTGAAAATGTTGTTTGGTCTTTTTTTAACTTTTTAAAAATATTCTTCCCTTTATTCTTGTTAATCTTATAACAAACTATTTCCTTGTGTGATTTATGTGTACAAAAGTTATTATATGACCATTTCTGTAATTTAACTATTATAATTTTCTTAGAAAAAAATTATTATTATTATTAACAAACATAATAGAAAAATATTTTTGTACGTTATTTCAAATTTTAGATATAAATATGGTACACGGATTAGTTTTTGTGTTCCTACTTGAAACTAAAATATTTTTTATTGAGTGGGGAGAGTATGTACATTTAAAAAGATGTGTGAAAAAAATGTTTAGAAACATGCAAAAGAAATACATTATAAGCACGAATAAAATATTTGATCTCGTTCATCTCCTGCCATTAAGCACAAATATACACAAAAAATCTTGTCTTGTCTGCTTTACCAGGCATAAATAAGTCTCATTCCCAGCACCTCATCTCCTACTACATAAGTATTGAATTGATTTTTATTATTTGAAAACCCTTATTTATTTAGCAAGCAATTTATTTATATTTTTAGTCTTTTTTTCATCTGAATGCATTAACCATCAATTATATCCTGAGCTTCTTGTTTCCCCCCTATATATAAATGCATTTATCATCAACTCATTTTCTTAGAAATTATATTATTCTAACTCTAACTTATTTTCATTTTACTATATATCCATTTATAATATTTATTTAGTATGGAACTTAATAAAAAAATATATATTATATGTAAAAATATATAAGCGTGTGGTTAAGAATAATTTTTAACTTAAATAAGAATGTGTTGCATGATCGAGTTAAACTTTTTACTTAAGCAAAAGTTAAAAATCTTAACTTCTAGTTTATTAATTATCACTTATACTATATTTTTTTCAACAGATATTTTGAGTTATTTTATTTTTTTAATATTTTAACTTGTTTTTATCGTAAATCATTTACAAGAAACACGTTTTGAATTAAAAGCAAAAGTAAAAAATTCATAAACATTACTGCTGCTATTAATGGTTGTGATTATCATATCAGATCCCCCACCCCCAAGCAAGAAAACAAACATATTCGACATTTTGTCAGAGTTTCTTGAGAGAAAACTTAATATAAAAAGTCTTGCATAACAGTCCAAAAATCTTGATATAAAATTATTATTGGAGCTTAACTTATTATCGACTTGCGCCGCCTTGAAGCTATCCATATATATTTGTGCCTTTCGGAGGCAATTAGCTCTCATGCTCGCTCAGGTCGACGAAGGAAATATGCTGTTAGCTTTTTGACTTGTTTGCCTGGACGAGTGATCATGAGTTATCTTCCACCTTGAAAGCCATTTTTTCTTCCTCCATTTGACACGAGGCCCCTGCCTTTTACGAAATACAGGGCCATTACTCGTCACGTTTGGAAATAATATTCATTACATTTTTTATCTTTTGACGGTGAATACTACTTTTGCTCCTCCTAGTTTTTTTTTTTTTTTTTTTTTGCTTTTTTGTGCATTGCCAGCTACCGGCGAAAATAGAACAGATCGAATTAGTCAAGTCATTCAACGTAGTTTTGAGAGAGAAAATTTGATTCCATTCACACCCAGGACCGACTCCTACGTAATCAGTGTTTCCGTCCTCTCACTAAAAGAAACTAATAATCACAGTAGCTCGTACTAATAACTACTATTAGGATTTTGCATATAGATTATTTAATACCCTTTATTTCGCTATAAAATGACCTCTTTATGACAGAATTTGTAGAAAATAATTGTCAAACATGAACAATGTATTTCCGAAAACAAGACATTGTTTCCACAGAGTGAGTGGAACACGGCACTGGGCTCTGTATTAGATTTTAAATTAATTAGAGCCGTTGCCGTAATTGGACTGTAAGCCCAAAACACATAGTTTATTAATTCGGCCTCATTAACCTCATAAAAGTCAAAAAACAAGCGGAACAACCAATCAAGAGAGCAAATATAACCAAAAAATGGTCTGTACAAATCACCCACAGACAAGGAAAAAGAATAAAAGGGACCCTCGATGAACACAAGAAAGATTAGCCAATTGTTTTTGAATCTAGTGCAAATGATAATATAATGTTACTTAGCTCTTACACATCTTGTCAAAAGAAATATCACAGGGCCTTTATCCAAATACAAATTCACATGGCCCTCATTTTCTTCTCCACTTCCACACCAAACCCCACTAGCCACAGTGAAGGATCTTTCTTTCCTAAAGAAACACCATCCATACGGGATCCAATGCTAATAGTCGAGCTCGAGGAGGAGGCATGCGTGTACTCGCATTTAATTCCTTTTGTGTCCAATTTTGTAATTTTCTTTTCCTCATCTTGGTAAAAGCTATTGTTCTTGCGTGAAACAAACTTTCGAGGCCTCACGCGCCGCTCTTTGTCCACCAATTGCTAGACAGTGAAAAAACACATTACTCCCTTTAGATTTCTAAAGGGACATTGAGCCGTAAATGAGGCCGTCGAGTATCAAATGATTGATCCCTTTTAAACTAGCCCGTGGGCTGGTGTCTTGCCATTCCCACTTGCGCGCCCGCGTACGGGGTTTATGCAATTTGTACACGCGTTTCCAGGAATTTCTGAGAAATTGTGGCTAACCAAGTTTTTTTTGTGGAGGAAAGGCTCGACGTCATTGAGAGAAAATAATTAATGCATTTTAAATTAATTTAATTCATGAAGAGCTTTCATAGATAACGTGTTCAATGTTATGTAAGAAACTAAGGATATAACTCCGAATATACTGACAATTTTAAAGCCTTGGTTGGCCTCGATTAATTTATTTAATACCATGGCATGTTCGACACGTTGGGTTTTCTCACTTCTCGAAGCTGGATAAAGTTACTCTGGGCAGCTTTTGTTGAAGAAAAAAGGTCTTCGATACAAGTTGGATGCACAAGATTTTCAATAACCAGGAAGCAGGACATCAAATTATATAATAAAATAGTGTTTTAACGCGTTTAACAGCTTAGCATGTTATTTTAAAAAGAAAATTAAAAGGTATGAAATAAAGTTGAATTATCACGAGCAGTGTAAACTGTAGAGGTGATTATCCATCTCCGAGACTCAATTGAAAAATGATTACAGTAGCAATCATTCATATAAAATTAAGAACTCCAGATGCTATGACTATGTTTCCACCATTTTTGTTAAGTTCACTAATAAAGAATATATATTGTTTTTATACATAGTTTGAGAATTTTTTTTATTGTTGCATGAAACATTATGGATCGTGTTGTTTTAATCTATCAAATGGAAGACTAAGATTTTATCGGAGTTTTTTCCCCTCTTAAGCATCGACTAGGAAATTAAAAATCAAACGCTTCCCAATCTTTGGAAAAAAAGAGAGCCTATTGTTTGCAAAGGACTGAGAAGCAAACTAATATGGAAAAAGAGAGCAGCGAAGCACTTAACATCTTCGTTTTCCTTGTTCATCCTTCCATTTACTCCTATTTCGATTTAATAATTTTAATACAAGAACCAGTGGAGAAGTAGCTTACATCATTGACGAATAAATGGCATCATCGTGACGTAAAACACAGTGTTTATGTCACTTTAATCATCAGTACAATTGGACGGCCAAGATTCAACTCGCCCATGTTGTAATGCACTGGATTTCCGCACGTGCTATTATGGAGCTGGATCATTTTTTCAATGTCAAAAAATATTTAGGCATTATTAAATTTTTTTAGTAAAAAAAAAATCATGTTGAAATTTAATCTAATCACGGGAGGACATATGCTCTCTATAATGATGTTATAATATATTAACATTCCATGATTTTCTTTGCAATAGTCCTTTCTTCATTGATGTAGTGATTGTTATCTCCGTACGTAATTCTTTTTGGCATAATCCTCTCTTCATAATAATGTGATTATATCTTTATGATTCGATTTTATTCTAATTAATTTGTATATCTATAATATCCCATGTATAGTAGTAGTAATTAAGCTGCTATAATGCTGTAAATATATATCTCTATTTAAAATAAATATAATATGAAAGAACAGACCGATTAACTTTTCGACAAATTAATTGGACAGAATCTATCTCATTATCAACACAATTTTTGAAAATTAGAGAGTGGATAGGAAAAGGTGATTAAAGGCGAATCTCACCGCTGACTTGCAATTAAGCTTTAATTATATCTTTGCTCTTTTGTTTTTCATGTCGTCGTGGACAAAATCTATAGTAAAGTGATTGAGTGACTCAAACTTTCTATACCCATTTGCTTCTTCCACTATCAAACTTAAAAGTAGTGTGTCCCCTCCATGTCTAGCTAGTGAGTATATCTGTCCTGCCAAAAAGATCACTAGACAAACTACTTGTGCAATTATTTCTTCAAATTTAAGGTTACATACCTCACTTCATTCTCACAGAGTGTTTCATCTCTTTCTTTGTTTTTTGTTTTCTTTTACTTTTTAAATACTGTTAAGAAAAATTGCTTTTCAAATTGTTTAATTTTCCATCCTCTATTAAAATTGTTTTCGTTTCTTGAAATATCAAGGAAATCAAAATGATCCCTAGCCTTGACGATAAGATGGATTGTGAAGTCATGCACGACAAGGACTTGGATGAGTGCCAAATAATTGAACACACGTACGTATAATTAACCATATATTAACGTGGAATATAGAAATAGTGCATGAACCCAGTAAAGGTGTCTTGTTATAGATATATCTGTAGCTATTACGACATTGAAATTCAACGAGGGCTTATATATATATATATATATATATATATATATATATATATATATATATATATACATATATATAGCTGACATAACTAATGCAATTTTGTTTGTTCAATTCCGAGTTCTTCCCATTAATTAATTATGCAGACTACTGCCTATCTAAATAACTGGAACAATTACAGAATTTGTAGTTATGTACAGGAGAACTATATATTGCATGTAAAACCAAATTAAACAAAGTCACCTTATTTATATATACGATATGACAATAAGTCAATTCTTGATCAAGTATGGATCAATCGTCTAAGCATACGCATGTACAATTCATCAAAGAAATTAAAGAACATGCACAGTTATCCATCGGTCGCTCACGTCTCATTTTGTTATAGGTGATTTAGGCTATAATTATACCAAGATTATAATATGTATAATATTGATGCGTTGCATGGACTAAATGTAAATACATGATATATATATAGGGTTAATTAAGTTTAAGGGTTATATATTCTCTTGATTTTGTGACTGTACTCACGGCTGTCTCAGCAAGTTTCTTTCCATGTTGTTTGATAGTGCATGCATATATAGTCGAACGCTAATTAAACCCTAGCTAATTTATAGTGACATAATTAATTAATTAATTAAGAGTTCCAGCTTCTTAATTATACCACACATGCGAAAATAATCAATGCATCAAATACTCTTATTTGAACACTAACTTAATGATTGGACACAATTATTTTAAACAAACATCTATGCAAAAAAAAATGTGCCTTGATGACATGATAGTTATCGAATAGACCAACCCAAACTTATAACTACAGTTGAAAGTCAAGATCATAAATACCTAATAACTCTGGTACTCACGATCTTGTTCAAGGTCGTGCAAATTAAACTAGCAACAGCAAGCAACAGTAAATATTAATTATTTCTTCATAGTGTGTTTATACGGAATAAGCCTAGGATTATGAATTAATATTGAGATTTCATTTTCCTTGGCAGAAAAAAACAAAAACACAAGTTCAACCTGCATCGTGCTTTTCATGAGCTGATGAACAGTAGTACTTCATTACTCAATCATCCTGCTATACTGCACCGCCCAAGTTTCGAGCAAGTAGGCACATAATAGTTGATTATATACTTTCTTATTTTATTCATTCGTCTGCGTCCAATTTTCATGCACATTGTTCTAGGTAATGACTAGCCAAAAATTTAAAATTGGCCATGAAAAACAGCATACACCACATCCACCGAGCTCTCAATAATAAGGTAGTCAAACTAAAAAGGCAATGAAGACGACTTTTTTCTTGAGCTAAGTGACTAGCCATGCCATTCTATAATTAAAATGCAGTGGAACGGAGCCACGTTCACATGCACAGACAAATAAACCCCATCAATATCAATTTTTTTCTCCTCCATGAGAATAATATGAAAACTCCAAGAGCCTTGGAAATCGAGTTAGTGGAGTTATTTGCATCCCCCCACAAACATGCCCTTAATAAGTTTAGACCAATTGTTCAACATAACCTTTTTTATACATTAAAAAAAAAAAAAAACAAGAAGAATGAAGAAGAAGAAGAAAGGGAAAGAAACAAGCAAAATAAAATCACATTCTATCAGGAAACAAAATTAAAAAGCGCCACTCACATGAGACCAAAAGCTACAATCTCGCCTTTATATATGACCCATCATGGCACTCATGCCCTTTATCCACACTCGTTCTAGACTTTCTTTTGCTAGTAGCTAGCTAGCACTAAGCTTTTGCCCACATTTAAGCTTGGATATTCATTCATTCTAGCTACCTGGTAATGTCAATCATGATCGGTGGTAACCGGAGGGATCAGCCCGCCAACTATGGTGGTGGCTACAAAGGAAGTGGTGGGTGGTCGTGGTGGCATCAAGGAGTAGAAGAGTTCTTTTGTAAATATGGGTGAACAGATGGCAAAAGAACACACAAACAAGGCTTTGCAATTGCACTCTCCTGAGTTTCTAGCCTAGTAAAGGGCAGAATTGGGAGAGTGCATGATTGCATGGCGGGGAATTGAGGGTAGCGGTCCGATTTACCTTAACTTTAGGTCTTTTATTTTTCATTATATTCCTTGTTTTACCTTATGCTCTGTGTTTATTACGTCTTCGCCTCTGGTTGTTCTTTTTTGTTTCTTTTCCATTTCTTGTTACTTCATGTTATATTAGACATGGGATGTAAGAGATGCATACAAGGTAGCTACCTTGTTAAGGTGAGTCTTGATAGTCTTGTCTTGAATTAGCTAGGGGCCTGTATGGAAATATTGGTAATGCTGCTGGGCATGCATCACTTACACCTATCATGTTCTATTTGCTTCGCTATGTATTGGGGATAAAAGAAAGACTTTGGTTTGCTACTTTTTTTTGTTGTTTAATTATATTTCTCCCCAAGCATCTCTGTCTTGCTTTGATTATTGATCTGTACCGGCCAGAGACTTGGGTGAAATTCCAAGTTTTTATTATTTTTTTTACTTTATTGCTTTTCTGTGTTTGCTTGATCGCTTTAATTATGATCTTTCACTGGTAAAGCAACATGCATTGAATTTTGAGTTCTAAGAAACATTAGATAAATAGAATTGCCGTTCGGACGGTCCCTTCCAACTTCACAACACGGCATCGTATTTTTGACGCTGCGTCTGGCAAGTCAGCTGAAGAATTGCGAGTATTTTTTAGATATATATATATAAATCAAAAGAATTTAACGAGCTGATAGGCATGCCCTAATGGGCACTCGAACTCTTTTTTTAGGGGAGAGAAAGGCGCCACATGTTCACACAATCTCGTCAAATTCTATTTACCTTGGTATTTAAGTGGAGTTTTAGATTTCCTTCCTGTTTAGAACTAGCTGACAACATGCTATATCAGTTTAGTGTGAGTTTTAAGTTTGGTCCCTACAAGATTACAGACACTGTGGTTAGAAAGCACAAAATTGCAGAAAAGCTGGGACCGGAAATATTGTGAATGGAGTCCTGTCGATATTTAAGGTCATTTTTAGGTGCATTAACCAGCTTTCAGTTCTTTTTGATCCAAAAAAGAGAGAAATGACTTCTGGTGCAAGCATTAAAACTCCATGATGGTACTTAACACACATGTCAAAGAAGCCACGATTTGGCTTCAAGTCTTCTTGAGAGATTGAATGTCATGATGTTGTCTTTACCATTTAATTTATCAATAAGCACTGACATAAAAGCAGAAATATGTTTGAAGATACGTACGTGCACTTGAGTACGCCTGAATTTCCTCCTTTAAAGAAAAGAAAAGCCTTGCCAAAGCAATAATGAATCCAAAAGGGGGAAATTTTATCTTTTCGAGTGATCATATACAAAGAAGTCCAACTGTATGATCTGTATCTTTTTCTTCAGTAAAAGCGCATCAGGATCATTTCTTGGTTCCGCTATATCCCTTGCTGAGATGTTTTGTCATTACTTCGTGATATCCAAATGATCAAGTCAAAGCAAGCACACATTTGGAGCTCAATAATTAATTGATGAGATTAAGGAATAGTAGTTTAAGCATGGAACAATTTTTTCGTAAGTGCTTAAAAGATTTTAGAATTAATTATTATTGATTTTGTAAGCAATAATTGCTGCAGAAAGGTAATTTCCAAGCAATGCTGCTCGAGGATTAAAGAAAAAAAGGTCCATTTCATGATCCAGACAAGGAAATCTGAAGGAACTTGTGTTTTCTTTCCCTGTTGGATTTAAATAGAAAAAATATAGTAGCTTGGTGGAAGCTTTGCTATTAGATCTCTAGAAATGATATAATTTGCTTGTAAAATAAATTAAAAAATACATTAATAATAAACGAGTTGAGAATATTGAAGTTTCAAATTTTAAAGATACACATCTTATATATATATATCCTTATTTTAAAAAAATAGTGTTATTTAACGAATAAATTAATTCAAAAATATCTTTTATTTTTAAATATATAAAAAAAGTTAATACTAATGGCTCAATTTTTTTGAACCTTAATTTTACTCATCAGCAATGGTAAATACTGGAGTCCATTTTTCTTCTTCTTTTTCATATCAATCTACTCACAAGGGGAGACTTTTGGAGAGATGAGAGCTAACCATCCAACCAGACAATTAGTTACGCAGCTTGATGGGTTTTTTTAGACTTGTTAATTGGGCTTGGAAGATTGAATGAAGTTCAGTAAGCCCAGTTAAACTCGTAGGCAAAGCCCAAGCTTGTTCTCATGTGAGTCTACGTAGTGGCTATTGGCACGGCTTCTCCCTCTTTTGTCACAAGACTCACAACTCTATTAACTTTTTCTTCCTGGAATGAATTAAATATCCTTTTTTTTTTCAATTTTCTAATTTATAACAAGCTTAATTAATCAAAAACACATCCACCCATTCATGTTAAAATACTTGATTTTATATGCAAGTATGTTAAATAATATTCCATCAAATTGCTTTTATATCTTTTAATAAGATTATTTATAATAATTATTCATGTCTGTGTTCATATTCAAAAAAATTATATAGATTTATGGAGAAGTTATAAGAAAAATTATTTGAAAGATTGAGACCATTAATAGAATAGAATGACATGCTTTATGTTAAACTAATTCATATTTATTAAAAAGTAAACACATATTTATTGTGAAAACTTTACAAAGGTCGTTTAAAAATACACATATTTTGGATGACAATATATTTTTTGTGGAGAAGCTATAGAAGTTTATACTAAATGAATTAAGACCTTTAACATAATGATGTATTTTATTAAAAAGTATAAATGAAAATAACTTTTATTTATTAAAATTAAATATTTACTTGTTGAGAAAACCTTGAAATGATTGCTTTTAATTAAAAAACACTTATTTTGGTTGAAAATGTATATTTATGGAGAAATTATAGGAAAATATATTCAATTTATTGAAATTATTAATGGAAGTATTTGTCTTATTAAAAAGATAAATACAAAAACTTATTTTAATTTATTAAAAATTTAAAAGATTTTGTTTAAAAAAACACTTATTTTGGTTGAAGATATATTTCTTATGGACCTTGTTAAAATGTATAAATAAAATTATTATTATTTTACTAAAAAGTAAATACGTGTTTGTTGAAAAAACCCTAAAAGGGGCGTTAAAAAAAAACGTATATTTTGATTAAAAATGTACCTTTTAAAATAATATTTAAAATTTTATATGGTTGAAAAAAAATATATTTTCATTAGAAATAAAAAAAAATACTATTAGAATGATTTTAGAACTTCTTAAAGACCCACAATTTAAATGTTGATATCATTAACATTAACATGTCCTGGACGTTGGACTCATTACTACTCAAAGTCAGATATCTGAGTAATGCGGAATGGAGAAAAGGAGGACTACAGCGTGGGCGAGCGCTCAAATACTTTCAAATATGTAGATAAATAAGATGAAAGACGCCAAATTGTCATCTTCACAGTAAAAAAAAGGGGGGACTTCAAATCACCTCTCTTCATCAAAAAATAAAGACAAACTATGGAGTATAAGCGATCAGGGGAAGATGAAGAACAGATGCTATTATATTGTTTCTTTCTGCAGAGCATGTAATGTGTAGCTAGCTGAATGGCTAAGATTGCAAACTTCGTTAAAATCCAGATAAGGGAAGCCAAAAAAGAAAAAAATATTTTTTTTTCCAAGCTCGTTCACTTGGGAAACTGTTTTAAGAAAAAATGTGCGTAGAGGTTGAATGGCATAATAAATATGAAAAGAACAGGTCTTGAAACTAAAACGATAACTAAAGCCAGCAAGACAGAGACGTCGATTATTATTATTCAATCACAATCAGCTGTCTAGGCGATCCAATTCATTGACAATTAAGCTTTCAGCTTAACACGCAATTGTTGATAGGCTTGATAAATCAGGGAAACACATGGCGATGAAGATTGCCTGGTAGAAAAGCTATAAAGCGCACAGCAATTTTACGAATGGTTGGCAGAAAAGCTATAGGGTACCGAAACAAACATAGGGTACTGGCAGCAGGCATGAGCATGGTTAATCCGAATACTAGCCTGTTTTTTGTTTTTCAGAATTAAGCCATAACATATGCATCTGTTTTCTACGATCCTATAACAATTTCCTGAACTCTACTCTACCTCACTAAAGCTCGGTGTTAACATATTGAGTACTGGGCAGAGAGTCTGTGACATGTAACTACTGCAACTATACAAAGAAACAGTCCAACACATAAGCTGAGCTATTTTCACTGCAGACCGTTTCGACATCAGAACTTCTGTCAATTTCTTTCTTTTCTTCCTGTAATTTTATTTTTCTTGCAATCAATGTCATTCTACAAGCTTTGTTCCACTGTGTCAGATATTAGCAATTCTGTTGAAGAATCTGATTGAGTTTCTTTGGAAATAGATTGAGGAAATGACAAGGCATTAGGAGGTAATTGCAGATCATCGACATTGGCTTCAAGCATTTCCACAACTTTGGTCATTGATGGACGATCTGATGCTGCCTTTTGGATGCACCACAACCCAACCAAACAAAGCTTTCTTGGTATAGCAGCCTCAATTTCAGTAACATTTTCAAGCTGTAAATCTGCCCTCTCAATCAGATGGTCATAAACCCATGACGGGAAATATACTTCACTTGAACAATTTCCCTTTGAATTAGAGTTCCTTCTTCTTCCAGCCATTTCCAATAATAACATCCCAAAACTATAGACATCTGATTTGTAAGAAACAGCTCCAAGGTTCCTCGAAATCATTTCAGGAGCAATGTACCCTATAGTTCCTCTGGTAGTACTAATGGACACAAAATCCTTTTCCTCGGGATAAAATTTTGAGAGGCCAAAATCTGAAACTTTTGGGATGAAATTATTATCTAGCAGGACATTATGAGGCTTAATATCTGAATGAAGAATACATACATTGCATCCCCCATGAAGATGCTCAATCCCTTTAGCTGTCCCTAAGGCTATTTGAAGGAGTTTCTCCCAGCCAACTAGATGACGTTCGGCTTCTCTTGAAAATAAAAGCTTATCAAGAGATCCATTAGCCATGTATTCATAGACAAGAGCTCGGTGACACCCCTCAGAACAAAATCCCATCAGCCATACTATATTGACTTGATGAATTCTACCAATTATGGAGACTTCATTAATGAAGTCTTCATCGTTGCATTTGGGATTGTCAAGCATTTTAACAGCAACTGAAAACCCATCACGAAGTTGTCCTTTATATACAGTCCCAAATCCACCTTGGCCTAATTTATTTTCGAAGTTGTTTGTAATTGCAATAATGTCAGAGTAAGAGTACCTCCTTGGCATCGAGTGTTGCTGACGGCGCAGAAATCTCTGCTCGTTGTCAATCGCCTTCTTTGTTGTCATGTACTTGTGGATAAGGAATCCAAATATACCTATCGGAGCGAGGATGAATCTTCCAACTAGATATATTGCTGGAATCAAATTGAATTTTTTTAATTTTGACAGAACCAATACAACAATAAGCTCATAGAGTATTAGGAGTTCCAATGAGAAAGATATACCTGACAAAACGTTCCAAGTCATCGAGAAAGCTGCAAACCAAGGGGGGAGATAATTACCTGCACAGGCACATAAGCAATGAAAAGTTAAGCATTTTCCAACATCGTTGAATAAATGATCAGCAAGAATCTTCAAAACAAAATAATGATAATTAAAGCAGATAAAGAAAGAAAAGAAGATTGTTAGGATTTGACTGACCTGATTTGTAACAATCATAGCTAAATGATGAATCCCAGCACTCAATAGACCATTCAAGATCAAACCCTGTTTGCATCAATTGCAAGATACTGTCAAAGGAAGGAAACAAGACAGTCTGATAAACTGTAGGAACTCTTGAAATGAACGAGCAAGGTCCTTGGAGATTAGAAATTATGTAGTTATCATAACTAACATAAAAACTAGACCCGTTTCCACTCAAACAAGGAAGAAGTCTATAAGCTTGATCACTCAAATTACTTGAACACTTGATAAAACTTGTGTAAGTGGTAGAGACTAATCTATAGTGATGATCATCTATAACCTCATCAACCGACACTGATTTGTAAGGAAGGCTGCAGCTACCACTAGCTAAGTTAAAATCAACAACGCGGAGTCTATTATCATCGTAGGAAATTTGCTTAACATAATACTTCCCTGAGTGGAATTCTAATATGGTCTTGTTGTTCTCGCAAGAAAGTTGAAAAACTGTTTCACCACAGCCAGGTGGATCGGTCTTTAGGCGAAAGGGGTAGTCGATGATTTCGATGTCTCCACATGAAGAACGGGAGCAAACATGTGGGATGAATCTTGCTTCAACTTCAGTTGAGAGTATAAAGATTAGCACAGAAAACAGGGTAGTTGAGGGTACCGGTGATTCTTGCCTTCTGATCATGGTTTCTTTTTCTACAGGAAAGACGTAGATCTTGATAATAAATTGAGAGAGAGGACGGGCCTAGGATATGATAGCACTTTAGCAGAATTTTTTTTTTGTTTTGAGAAATCAGCAAGGAACTTGACTGGTTACGTTTATCAAGGGGTCATCGATTCAATTCAATAGTCAATGGCTAAATGATACACCATGATCAGCACGTCGAAAGTGAATTTTACTTCACGTAAACCAATAGCGTTAAAATTATATTATTGACATGCACTGCAGATAAAATAATTATTTTTTTAATTTAAAAAATAAAATAAAATAAAAAAATAAAAAACCCTTATGTACGCTAAATAAATTATTTTAAAAATATTAAAATGTTTATTAATAATTTTTTAAAAAATATCAAGGTAATGATATGTTGGTTTAACCAGCACTAATCATGGTTAATTCATAAACCAAGTGATTGGGAATGCTTTTATTATTCGTACGAGAATTTTATTGCCATATCTGTAATTGCAAAGAATAAACAACAGACCATAAAATAGGAACAAGAGGACTGTGGTAAAAAAAAAAGTGAGACATGGGTTATTTGTTTCTTTTTCTTTCAAATTATCAGCTAGAACCCAATTCGGATTCGTTACAGATTATTAGATTCGTGGATCAATGAATCAAAAGAAAAAGAAATTAAGATGCGTGGAGCATTTCGTGCTGGTTTCTACTTTTCTACTGCCTAGCTTTATGTTGGGCAAGTGGACTATGGATATAGATAGTGTTTTACATTGATCTTTCAATTGTTTTTTCAATAGGTATTTTTTTTATTTGAAAATATATTAAAATAATATTTTTTAAAATTTAATTTTTACATCAATATATCAAAACAATTAAATGATAAAAAATGATTTTAAAAATTAATTTTTTTTAGAGAAGAATGCCACACCGAGTAATCATAGACTATAGAGAGGAAACTGGATTTCCCTCTGCTGTTGTCTTGTATTTATCCGTACTGCAATGGATTGGAGGGTGGAAGTGAGTGCATTTATCTTTCCTTCGTCTAATCACGGTGGACGAAGCCTTCTTTCCACTGGGTAACTATCACCCCTCGATCAAGATCTCAAACTTTGTTTCGTTTGTAAATAGACCAAGCCCTCTCCAACCTTTCTGTACTGATTAGAACCTTGCAACTGGGTACTGCAATTGTTTCAATAACCTCGAGCTTTTTTTCTACCCTCTTCTGTTTCCTCATATCAAGTATATTTATAAAACCAACAGTTTGATTCCATGTATATTCAATCACATCCTTCACTTGGATCATTCTATTTTCATATTTCTTTGCATTTTTATTTTTTTATATATGTATATATATGAATATTTTCTTTCTGACATATTTTATATGAAGCAATACATTCCATTTATGTGTAACAAGCTTGCTACTGTGGTGTGAAGACGAACATTTTGCATGCGTGGGATTCAGCAGTTACTGTAAGTTGATGCCGGACTGAAGTCATTGTTGAATGCTGCAAATTGAAGTTCCCTGGTATTAGTTTTCTTTTTGCCAACAAAAATCAACGAAAATGTGAGGAAGGGATTCTTAGAGTCAGACCGCCCAGAGGTCTCGAGCATTGACTACTGCTGATGATTTGAGTCCAATGTCCTTGAAATCTGCAGTTATAGAAGCCCTTGATGATCCTCTGTTCCACAAGACCGCTGCTATCCTCTTCCCACTTAAAGGACCAGCCCATACCTGTACAGACATCCCCGTATTAGGGGTATTTAAGATGATACTAGGGGTGTTTAGTAGGGCGTTAATTTTTATTCTTGTAAGCTCTAAGCTTGTTTTCTTTCCTTTCAGGGGGTTAATTATTAAAGGGATGCCAAGGGTCCATTTGAAAAGGTTATTACTTTTGAAAAGCTATAAAATATAGTTTTTAAAAATAATATATGAAAATCGCAGTGTATGAATCATAAAGCACTACCTCCAAATCTCCAGTTTTCTTTACTTTCTTTCCTTGGAGTCCAAGCTTATCTGTCAGTGGAAGAATAGCAGTAAAGCAAAAGCTCATACGCTTGATTAATAAATGGAATGGATTTGAATAGAGAAACAACCAAAACCTACCCTGATTAACTGCAATAACCTCTTTATTGCTTAGCAACTCAAACGTGTCGTTGTCCATGGAGCGGATATCGCACCCAAGAAGAAGAGGGGCCTAATTATTCACCATTAAGAATCTATTAACTGCTCGGCTACAGAAACAATGACACTAACAATCATTTTCTTTTCTTTTCCAATACCTTCATCAAAGCCCAAATACTAAAGTGACAGCGGTATTCTTCGGTTGACATGCCCCCATTGCCCACCTCAAGCATGTCTGGGTCTAAAACTCAGTCACAAATAAGAAAACAAAATGTTTGATGTCATAACTTGTCAAGAGAAAAAAAACAATTTGGTTGTTGACTGATAGTAAGAGAGCAACAAGCCTCACCATTCCATCCACCAGGTCCAGCATAAGATGCCCAATCATCATTTTGATCAGCACGGGATGTCATGCTGTCAAAAGAGTGGCCATTTTATAATTTCTACCTAAAATTCACCAAATCTATCTCCCTCGCTGCGATATTGTGAATGCTCATATCCACTTTGGATCTCATATATAAGATGCTCTCCTTACCTATCCCACGTATCTTTGATGTCTCCAGTCGTCCTCCAACTATTTCCAATTCCAGCTGCCCAGGTTGCTGGATTGTCCTGACCCCTGCATACCAATGTATTATGGTTCCGTTGTTAAAAGGGTAATTATGGAGATTTCTCAGGGAAATGAACACGGCACAGAATGCTAGGAACAGTAATATACCATTCACAAAGAGAGAAGAAGATAGGTCGGCCTGTGCTTAATAGTGCCTTGCTCATCTTTGAATACCTGTCATCAAGAAGTGAATAGGTAGAGACCACTTATTTTAATTTTGAAAGATCATTTTTTCCATCAGATTTCAGAACTTGTACCACGTACCTTTCTTGCGGGCTTACCCCATTATTATGACAATTATCATATTTCAGATAATCAATTCCCTTGAGAAAATAGCCAAAAAAAGAAACAGTCATGGCGATATATTTACGAGGTTTGACAGACGCACACTAGGCAGAAGCCAAAGTCTTTTAAGTTTCCTGAAGGAAAAGGTTTTGTATCATGAAGAAGAAAACGACTGAAGGAAAAACAAAATTACCCATGAAGCGAAGGTTTTCGCATCCTGTTCCTCGTAACCAAGTGATCCTGGCATAGTCTTGGCACAAGTCAGGGTCCTGCAAAAATAAACATTTCTTTAGTGCGCTATAAACATCAGAGGCCAATCCACTTTTCTAATCATTAATTCCACAACATTTATCGCTGTGTTCTGTCATGCTCTCATGATTCGAAGTCTTAAATGCGAGGACACAGCTTCAAACTTGGGGAAGCTCCTATCTTTCCTAGTGGAAGAAAGTTAAGATATCCTAGTGACTTGGGGCAGATCTGTATATCTAGGTCTTTAGAGAAGCACTGGTTTTACATTAAGCAGTAAACTAGACGAACTGATTCAGTAGGTCAAATAATATTTTCCATTGTAGCCGATCGGACGCATCAATACACATGCACTCATTTGATCTGCTTGTTTTAGCATAAGTATCAGGTCAACACAAAGTATGGCCTTATTGCACAGTGCACAACCGTGATTTCTTGACCAAACTTCAGAAAATGTGAAAGAAGGAAAACAATATCACAAGTACCCAGCATCGCCATAAATTCCGATCTTTAGCCCTTTGCTGTGGACATAATCTGCTAGAGCCTTCATACCAGACGGAAAAATAGACTTCTTTGGCACTAAGTTCCCCTGCACATAATAGGTGCAGATAAAAATTTTCAAATTCTTATAACAAAATATAAAGACATTATTTCACTGAAGACTTGTATTCTCTGATGCTTTATGAAAAAAAAAAACTTCACAAGCAACAGAGAGAATCCCTCCTTCATGGATAAATTTATGCTGCCGCACTAAGAACTAATTAAGAAGGATACTGGCAAAAGGGATTGTGTTTATATTGTAATCCCACAAAACGTAAAGGTTTATCAGTAAGTACGTTGTAGAACAGAAACAACCAAACAATTCAGTAAAATAACAAATGCAGGAAAAAATAAATCAGTCAGAAATGTAAACAATAGCAAGCAACTTGAAATATTTTTCCTAAAAATGATGTACCTTGGAATCTCTTTTCAGTTCTGCCCAACAATCATCTGCCGAAATCAAAATTTTAAAGGACAGGAACATATTAGTTCACCAATTAATAAGAGAAAATCAGTAGCTGTCTAATGCTTTCAGCCTCTTTGTTGAAAAGGAAGATTTTTAACCTAGATTAATATACTTGTATCCAAGAGCTGCTATTCCACTCGAAACCATTGCATCAGCTGTACGAAAAAAGGACAAAATTCAGCCAAAATCACCAGTGACAACTTACTTTATACCAAGACCAAAACTTAAAAGCAAGTATTTCATGACCAAAAGAAAAATAAAAACATAGTGTGCTGTAAGACATCACGATTGTACCTGTATCACGAATCAGTTCTTCGTTAAGCTTGCAGGGAAAGTGATTGTAACTGTTCCATCTGCACCAACCTTAATTCATTAGATACAACACAAAGCTTGTTCTAGAAAATATTGGCTCAGAAAAATGGAAGTCAGGTTCCATCTAAGTGGACTATTTGATTGAATATTTTACATGTCCAGAGGTAAAACTAGATAAATGGTCAGCGCTATGCTGTGAAACGAGTAAATTTTTTGTCAATATAAAAAAAGATATTCATGTTATATCAATGTTTTAAAATGAGTAAGAAAAATTTAAGATTTTGGTAATTAAAAGAGGTTTCATGTGTTATAGAGCAGTGAATAAAAAAGCAAACAAAAGCAAAACGTCATGAATCGAGCGTAAAAGAGTCAAGGGAAAAAATTTAGAAATCATACGAATAAAAATTGAATCTAAAACATCAAAACATAATAAAAAAATCAAACATGCAGAATTTTTCAACGTGTTTTCTTACATAAAAAAATCTCAGATGTAAATTGAAAAACTTATGCACGCATCTAACTAAACAAATCAATAATTATCATGTAAAGAAAAGAAAAAAAATCATCAACAATAAACAAAAACAAAACTAAAAAAAACTAAGAGATAAATATAGATCAAGATATTTAATATCGCAGCAAGTAATTTACCTGATTATATTTAATGAATTTATTAATCAAAATAAATTTGTAATAGAAACCAACACATAATAAAATTTATTGAATACAATAAAAGAAAAACAATACCATGCAAGACTACACAAATTAAAGATTTTATGAAACAATCAATATTAAAAAAAAACAAATTTAATCTATATAAAAAATTTTTTAAAAAAATCACAAGAATCATACCAACCTCTTTAAAAATCAAACAAACCTAATATCATTAAAAAAATAACCAAAATCTAAACAATGCTAAATAAGCGGGAAAAAAGTCACATATGGAAGGTATTAATTAAAACATAAACAAAAGAACTATTTTAAAAAATACATAGAAATAAGGCATCAATTAAAAAAATTATTTAAAAAAAAATTAGGTCAGGCACTGCTAGGCCTGATCGATCAAACAATGGCTCGCGCGCAAGCCTTTATTATTTTTTTAAAAGTTAATGGGTTATGTTGTTTACCCCAATCATTTAAAAAAAAAAACACGTCACCTGAAATCTGGCCACTGTGATGGTTGGGAAAATGGGGTCCCAAATTCTTTTTACAAACAAATTCATTTTTTACCTTGTTAAATCAATTCATGACTTTTAAAAACACAAAAAAAAAAATGACACAAAATCCAAAATCAACTCTAAACCCAAAATCTTTCAAAACTCATATCTTGTTTTTTAGACACTTTCAAGGTCAAAAAAACATCTAATCTCAACTCTTCTCATCATATAGAACCATTTAATTCAAAAATTAACTATTTTAGTGATCATAATCATCACCAACTATTATTTTTTCTCTCTACAATAGAATTCAACGACACCCTCTCTCTTCTCTCACCCAAAAAGAATTGAAAATAAGAAAAAAAAAGTTCGATATCAAAATTAATTTTTTAAAAATTAAAGAGACCGGTTACCTAATAGATAAAAATTATAAGGGACTAAAATGAGCTTTTATAACAAATTTCAAACCCGCCATGTATTCTACCCATCCTTTTCAGTCCAGTTTCTTGTATTTTAATCTAACTCTCCCTCCAAAAAAATATGCAATTGGCTAATTCTTAAAAAAAAAAAATGGTTAAATCGCGCAAACTAAAAGTTGGAAGATTAAAATAAAAAATGCTCTAATTCACAGAGGAAATAACCAAAAACTGATCTTTTTTAGCATACTGAATAAATTTATTCGAAACTTGTAAATGAATAAGCTCACCCCATCTGAGGAGTATGACCAAGATCATTATCCAACAAATTTCTTCTTATAGCTTCTGCTTCACCAAGTTCCCTCACACGAGCAGCATGGCTAACTGTCACCATCAAAGTGGTGCATAAAAAGAACACGAGAAAGGGAAAAGATAGCCGAGAAGGTGCCATGAGAGTGATTATTTAGTTGTATCAAAGCAAAGTATAAACATGGCATTCATGAGTGTGGAGAGAGAGATATAGTGATGCTGAGTTGACAGCTATCAAAAATCTCCTGAAGGAAAGCCAGCTGTCATAGAGAAAGGAACTACCTAAACTCCAGATTAAGAATCAGAGTTGGCTTTCAATAGGTAATCCCAACGTTAACAATATGTTACGAGTCTTATCTTTTGGACCAGAATCTTGTCTTACGGGAAGATTAGAAGAACTGTAAAAAACATACAATTTGCATAAATAGACCCGATTCCTGGCTTTGTCTTCTGGAAGATTGTTTTCAACTCTATTAAAATCCGGCCAAGGCAAACATTGTAAAGATCCTCATCACAAGAATTCCTTATGCGTAATATCAAACCAACCACATAAGATATGCTACCATCTAAATCAAGGTAATTTAACTTTGGCTAAATTAACATTAAAAAAAAAAACACGGATTGTTGTTGTTCTGGCAAGAAAGTCTACGAAGTTAGATTCACCACAGCTGGCTGGATCGGTTTTTAGTCGAAAAGAGTATAGTGGATGACTTCAACACTCCACTTATGAATAGAAAGATTAGCAGAGAAAACAGAGTAGTTGAGACTGACGGCCGTAACCATTTATGCCATTTGGTCATGGTTTCTTTCTACAAGAACGATGTGGAACATTAGGGAAATGAATTGAAAGGAAGGGTTATGTTTTGACATCGTTTGCACTAAAAAAAACCTAATGTTTATGGTTGTTACGGGGTCTTTGATGCTAGTGAACTAAGTCGATGGTTTTGAAGCATTTGCGTTTCCATAAAATCACTGCATGCCTATTAGAATGGACAACATTAATGGAAAACTATAATAAAAATGGGCATTCAAAGAAAATACCCAATAAAAAAAAAAAACCCTTGCCACTGGGCTGTTCAAACGATGCTACAGCTTGATAATTATCAAAGTTGTTGGAATGGCGGAGGAAACTGCAAAACCTATGACCAAGTTAAATCTGTTTTACACTAATAATGATTAAAAGAGACATGGAGAAGAGATGATCGATGATGTCAATATCATAATTGTTCATATTCTAGTAAGTATGTATGTGGGAACAAGTACTTCCATTCATTGTTCCTTGGATTGAGATGAGGCCAGGCTGGTTCCAATTTTAGAAAACTACCAGAGTTGTTTTTGTACGTAGTGGAAGTAGCTTGACACCAATTTGCCAGCTTATTCAATAATGATATAGTTCTTTCTTCATGAATTTATCTCACAGACCCTGGTGATGGTAATTGAACAGCTTTCCTTCCTCCATCTTCTTCTTCTTTTAACTTCATTTAATTTCTTTGATATTGTTATTAAAAATGATTGCCATCGATATTTTTCTGGTAGTTTTCAGAAGTTGTAGCTAGCCAGGAGTGATGTTCTGTAATAGGGTTATCTCATTTTCTACTACATGTTATCGCACCAACAGCCGCTAGTTTATGATTTTAACAATGGTTTTGTGTGGTGTTGCAGCGGCAGCACCCCAATCCCTCAAGAGTCAACCGGAAAATACACCACCAAGATGGTACCAGTCTGATGATCCCTGCGGAGATCCCTGGGTAGGAGTTGCTGCGACAATTCAAGGATCACTGCATTGTCAGTACTGAATTCCTCCTCATGATCAGTAGCTTATTATTATATCCATCATCTCTCATAATTGATCTACAGCAAGACCATTCTGATCACCAGTAAGAATTTTATACATTCAGGGTACGTTATCAACCATAAGCCTTAAAGGGAATCTAAGTGGTGACATTGGAGAACTGACCGAATTGAGATCCTAGTAACTTTCCTATTTCTAACTCACAGGAACAAGTTTTTTATAAGCGATTTAAAATGTAGTTCTGCCTTGGCAAGTTCCTAAGAATCATCGAAATATACATATTTTCACAAATGGTCCGATGCCTGCAAAAATCCATCTTAAAATCTTTATATTTAAGCTTTTGAGGTTATTTTGTTTCAGGGACCTGTCATTTAACCCAAACCTTACAGGATCTCTCACTCCACGGTTATGAGAACTGCAAAACTTGCACATCCTGTGAGATGAAATATCCAATTTTCTACATGGCCAGCCGGCTTATATCCTTCTTCCTTGAAAATATCAAAGCAATTGCATTTTACGTTTCTTTCCTGCAACTTTTCAGAATACTTGCTGGTTGTGGTTTCAGTGGTAGTATTCTAGATGAGCTAGGCAATCTTTCTGAGCTATCCATCCAGTAAGAGTTGTTAAACTTGCAACAATTAGAATACATGAATCAACAGAGATGCTATATCTTCGCTTCATTCAAAACTAACCCTCTCTACGAGGATCTCAAAACAAAACAACTTACTTGGTGGAATCCCTCCTTCGCTAGGTAAACTCTGCAATCACTACTGGCTGGACCTTGCAGACAACCAGTTCACAGGAACCATCCCAATCTCCAAAATTGAACAACTTGTCAGTATCGGAATTACATAGTAAATCGGTTAATAATATATTCGTGATTGGTAGATATGTTCGAGTCTTGGAATTGCAAGGACCAAAGCAAATGAAGACTAGTTCACCAGGAAATTCACATTTTTATTTGTTTCAAAACTAAGAATTCCTCTTGCAATAGATAGAGAACTAGCTAGATAGGCGATGGTGAGACGCTTCCAGCTAAATTTTTTTAATGTCAAAAAAAAAATTCAGATAATGATAACGTAAAACAACCTGGGATGATTTCACTAAGAATTCCTCACCAGAAATGTTTTTATACTTGGCACGTGACAACTCACAACATACATTTTTTAAAAAGATACGTGTGGCAGGTGAATGATAAAAAACAATTTCTTATGTGTCGCGTGTGGCACACAGGCTTAACAAAAATTGTTTTTGTCATGCATCTACCACGCGCGCAAAAAAATTCATAGGAGATGCGTATGTAATATCTGCGCGCGCGTGTCCAGTTATGCATATTTTAGTAGATTACGTTATCTCCATATATATATATATATATATATATATATATATATATATATATATATATATATATTAATTGCTTGTGAACTTGGTTAGCAATTATATATTTCAGTTCCTAGTTTGTGAGAGAAGAGAGATATTGAATTCCAGTATAAATAAATAAAACTATTATTGATATCAATTTTTATCATCAAAATATTTAAACTTGATATTAACATGTTCTATTTGATAAGAAAAATTTAGTAATGATTATTTAAAAGCTCAATATTGCATAAAAAGTATATCGATGTTGAGGAAGAAATTTTTTACCTGGTTTTATTGTTTATTTTTGGACCGTTTATTTAGTTTTTTAGGTTGATAAATTGGTTTATAGATATTTTATTTGTGTTTATAAAGTGTTTTTAATTTTAAAATAAGTTGAAAAAATGGGGTTTTAGGGCAAAAAAATTAGTATCTTGATTTTTCAGCTACAACAATAGTAGACAAAACTTGAACAAATAGGCAACATGTCATCTACATCAACAAATAACATGTAATTTGATTATATTTTTTTTCAAAAAAAAAAGATATGGTCGAGAGGTTGCTTGCCTCTTAGAAAGATATAAAAATAATAAAACAAGGCCTAGACACACTAGTTTACCAAGCTTGCTTGTCTGGACTCTCCTTTTGAGCTTTTTTTCATTTTCTTTTATTTTAGTTTTTTTTTATATTCAAGTCAAAAAAAAATTAAATTTTTTTTTATTAAACCTAGTTAATTTTATGACTCGGGTCATAATTTTGAATGATTAAATCGCAACATCCAGATCTATTTAATATGTTGTTATCTCAATATTATTTTTAAAAGAAAATTCAAGCATTTAATTCATTTTAAATTTGTTTTTTAAAAGTTTTTTTTATGGAATTAACTTGTTCAAAATTTGTTTTACATGATCTCATAATTAGAATGCAAGTATAACAAGTTAATTTAATTAAGTCACTTTCAAGGTTGTTAAAATCACGATTTTAACAAAGCACGAAAAGTACTAAACAAACTCGGATCGTAAAAACGGATCGTAAAATCGTAAAATCGTAAGGAATTTTAAAATATATCAAAAAAAATTCATGCTTCAAAAAAAATCATAAGAAATTTTCACCCCATTAATTCAGTCCTATACTACTGAAATGACATTAAATTCAGTCAAATTCAATATTTTTCAGTCCAATTTTCACCCCATTAATTCGGTCCTATAATACTAAAATGACATTAAATTCAGTCCAATTCAATATTTTTCAATCCAATTTTGACCCCATTAATTTAATTCAATTCAGTCCAATTCAATATTTTTCGGTCCAATTTTCACCCCATTAATTTAATTCAATTCAATCCAATTAATTCAGTCCTATAATACTGAAATGACATTCAATTTAGTCCAATTCAACAGTTTTCAATTCAATTTTCACCTAGTAATATTTAGTCCAATTCAGTCAAGATATAAAGTACATAATGTGGCATTCAATTCAACAATTTTCTCACCCGATCAATTTCATTCAATTCAACATTATACATATACAAATTACAGGACGGGGCAAAATGAATTACAGGGTAACAAACTAACTAACAATTAACACTTAACAGGGCAAAATACAAATCTATTACAGGGGCAAAATCAACTACTACAGTGATGATGATAAAGGCAAAATGAACTTACGGTGTCGCCTGCTGCTGTTGAAGATGATGATGATGAGCTGAACGGCTGCTGTTGATGATGAGTTGAACGGCTGCTGTTGAAGATGATGATGATGAGCTGAACGACTGTTGGTGAAGAGGCCCGACCGCCCAATGTCGTCTGCTGTTGTTGAAGATGGGAAAGAAAGGAGATCGTTGTCGGCGTGCCGCTGTTAATGAAGACTGCAGAGGAAGCCCGAAGCCGTGAGTTGTTGAGGAGATCGTTGTCGGCTCGTCGCTGTTAAAATCACAATAAACAGAAGAGGAAGTCGCGACCGTGAGCACTGAGGAAAGAGAAGGAGTGAAGACTGGAGTCACCGGACCGTGAGCACTGTCGCTGGTCGATTAGGGATTTGTTCGGTTGGAAAGAGTATTTTGTGCGTTGTAATTTGTGAAGATTGATTTGTGAATTGTGAATATTTTCGCCTGAAGTGAAGAGTGAAGACTAAAGACAGTCACGTGAGTCCGTGACTGTGCAAGAAAAACCAATAGGCGTCTGACAGCTGGACATGAGGGGGATTTTGTTTCAGCGCCTCATTTTGGCAAAATCGCAAAATCGGTCCTGAAATCGCGATTTTGCGCGATTTCGTCCGATTTTTACGATTTTACTCATTTTCGATTTTTTCAAGCGATCCAACACGTAATGCATGTTTTGACTCGTAAAATCGTACGATTTTACGAGTCAAAATGCGATTTTAACAACATTGGTCACTTTAATATATTACAGTATGAAATTTTTGATATATTTCTAATTGGATTTATAGCATGTTTTGTTTTAGTTTTTTTTATGATTAATTTATTTTGATTTGCTTCATCACACCGTTTAAATTTGTTTTTAAAATGTTTTTTTTCTATAGAATTAACTTGTTCAAAATTTATTTTACATGATCTCAAAATTAGAATGCAAGTATAACAAGTTAACTTAAATTGATTAAGTCACTTCAATATATTATAGTATGAAATTTTTGATATCTTTCAAATTGGATTTATAGCATGTTTTGTTTTAATTTTTTTTATAATTAATTTATTTTGATTTGCTTCATCACGCTATTTAAAATTTCTCACAAAATTTTAATATTTTTTTATGTTTAAAAAAAAACCACGGTGAAACACAAATCAATGGACTAATGATTAACTATTTTTCGGACACGCAACATTCAAGAAATCCCTTAACTTGGTGGCTGGGATATTCCTTTTGTCTTACTGGAAGGTCAAACCTAGAAAAGCAAGTCTAATTTTGACTATGTTGTTTGTTCTATACTTTTATGGCAAGCACTTAAAAACTTATTCCTTTTATAAATCATTTGAATAAATATTAAATGTTGAAAAGGTGAGCGTCTCATCCATAATTAGCAACTAACACGTCATCTCTTTAATTAGCTTGCGAATCAATTTAATTATTTGATAATTTTTATTATTATTATTTTTATTAACATAAATGTTTAAATTAGTTTAAGTTCATCTCAATTAATTTTATGAATCTTAAAATTAATAATTATATAAACTTTCAATGATTATTATATTAATAACAACAAAATTCAAATTTAAAATTATATAAAAAATAAATCTTTTAATTTCAAACTCTTTCCACTTATATGAGTTATTTGATTTATCCATCCATCCAAGCAGTCCAAGTTAAAGTTCCAATTAATACCCATGACTGTAATTATAAGTAATTCCACGTAATATTATTCCTAATTATTCCAATAAAATCTCAATACCGATGCTGATCTTATCAAAGGCATCATCTATCGTCTACCTATATTTGATTATTGAAACAGCCGTGCAAGCAACTACTACAATCATGTCGTCGAGTGCTTTCTACTACAATCATGTCGTCGAGTGCTTTCTAGTAACAAATTGAAAGGCACCTTTTTTTAAAAGAATTAAAAAAGTATTCTCATACTAGTTTTTACACATCAAAACACTCGTTAAAATAATTATATCTCTTTTCCATTGAATTTTAAGTGAATCATGTGCGCACATAGGTTCATAACGAGGTAGTTTTCCTTCGAAAGACACCTCTAAGTAACATAATTACGATGAAGATGTTTTAAAACAAAACAATGGAAGCCAGGCCATGAAATATTGGCCGCTTCCCATTTTTTATTTTTATTTTGGGCCTTTCTGACTATCAGCTGATAATCTTTGATCCTCGAAGAGTTTAATTTATAATATTCACATCTCGCCGTGTGTGATTGTTTCTTCTTCTTCTTCTTCTTCTTTTTTCCAGTTGAAACAGGGATAAAAATGACGAACGAGCACATGATATGGTTGGATAATTAATTAACAAGAAAATAGCTTCACGTATTTCAGGGATTGTGTTTAATTTATCTTTATATGTTTCATTGTATCCAGTCTATCATTGAAAAGTGACTCCGTTTCGGTCTCTTTTTTTAATCACATTTTCATGGTCAAAATTGATGAAAGCACGTCATTTGACTTGTTCACGACTAATTCAGAATTTATAGGTCCAAAGTACAGTTATTTAAAATCATGTCGGGTTTTTTCAAAACTCACCGCTTGTGAAATAATCTATACACGCAACCTATCAAAACCGAGCATTAAATGCTCTGATTAAAATCTCAAATCTTATTCTCCTGCTCCTTATCTCTTAATAAGAGATATTTTACACGTATAGAATGGTCATGTACATGCCAAGTGATTTATTTAATTAGTTTTGACAAATTAATGCTGGACACTCAGTTTTTGAAATAGTAAGTTTAAATATGTTTGCATTAATGACTGACTTTAATTTCTCTTTCGATGTAGGGTGCGTGATATTGAATAATATATATGGACTCTTCAACTAACATATATATATATTGAATAATATGTGCATTTTGTGCCTTTCTAATATCATGGCAAACCATCCTTGGATTTGTGAGATGCAAGGAGAAGCTTGATAGAGTAGAGCTCGGAGAAGGAGATGTGAAGAATCATCGAATATTATTTAATATATCCAAGTGTTTTTTTTTTTAACATAAATAGGCTCAACTTTCATATTTGTATTTTTCACGGGTGTCTTAGGAATTTTATGGTGTATCCGTACTGTTTTGAGGATTAATAAAATCATATTTTTTATAAAATAAAGAGAGAGAAGAAAAGATAGAAAGAAATCCATATGTTTTTCCAATGGCAAGCTACTTTTTCTGAAAATTTTATGAACTCGGTGCTTAAAGTCTCAAAATCTTTGGAATTTTTAGCCATTTGGTAAAGTAGTCATGATTCGTCCAATTTCAACTCCTAAAATTCTAAATTTTAGACACAATGGACTTTTGAAAAAAATAAAAGATTAAGTTAAGATTTATTATTTTGATATATGTTACTGTTAAAGTGATTTTTATTTGAAATATATCAAAATAATATATTTTTTATTTTTTAAAATTTATTTTTAACATCAAACATACAAAAAAAAAAAACAATTTTAAACAAAAGAAGAAAATCTCGATTTTTTTGAGAAACAATACCCAGCCACGGAAACAAAAAAAAAAAAAAGGGACCTAAAAACCAACAATAACAGTTTTGTTTTTTCTTTTTTTACAACGGCTAATTCTACATTCAGCCGAAATTACATTACCGGATATTTTCTAAGTGGCTCTCACCGGGCTTTTTCTAAAATGTATTATTAATTTATCCTCCACCGAGGCAATGCAAATCACAACATCAAACGCACATTTACTGCCGTCTCCATTTTTTCCATTTAGATAAAAGAATTCAAAACAAGAAAAAATGGACAGCAAATTTGAAATCTATTTGCTTCGTCTATTTACGGTGGTAGCAAACGTGCATGTCTGTCAAATGCAAAAAGCACATGGGTTCTAGCCAGGTTGCCTTAAAAACCTTGACCTTAACCTAGATAGAGTCTAGGTTGTCCTTTGCTGCTGTGTAGATTTATCTGGTATTATAGATAAACCAGCCCTCTTATCATCATTGTCCATATTCTAGCAAAATGACCTTTTATCTTAGGCTACAAGACCCTGCAGTTCAACAACACGAGGAACTGAGTTAAAGCTGAAGAGCTCTCTTGGCCTTGGCGTCCCCGTCTTGAATCTATTAATATAAACATTATATAACCACCACTCCATCCCATTAATAATCTACAAAATGAATAAAATAATAAGAAGGTCCGTCCAATTAAGCAACCAAATGGTAGTTTTTTACACAGGAATGCCCTCTTATAGCAGACGAAAACCTGAAAATGTACAGCGGCAAAAAAGAGAAGAAAATAAGCCTAAGGCCTCCATGACACGAGCTCTTGAAAAATATGTAGCAGCTAAGAAATTCCAAGAAAGGGGTGAAAAGGGGTTGAAAAAGAAAGTTCACAGCCAGTCAAAACCGCCACAAACCTTCTCAAAATAGAAAGGGTAAAAATAGGTCTTGTTAAAAAAAACAAGATCATTCACCAACTATCATCATCGAACGATAATCACCACCATCATGCACATGCATCATCTCAAGGAGAGCCAATCCACTACATCCGCTCCCACGCGCCTTCGCGTTTCTTCCACGCGCTCATCGGACACAAGCGGCCACCGACAAAGGGGGCAATTAAAATTGAGATGATCAAGCCATCCATCAAAGCACTCCTTGTGAAAAACATGGCAGCAATCAAGCCTCCTCACCTGGTCCCCATGTCTTAGCGTGCACAAGCACACCACACAATCCGATCCTCCCTTATCATTTGTATTACTGTCACCACCGCAACAATACTTGTAAGAAAAAACCCGGTTGAGCTTACGCTGCTCGGCGAGCACGATGAGGCCGGCAAAGCCAGAGCCGATCGAACCCAACAGCCCATCATCCATAACGTGGGCCTGGTCTAATCGGTGAAGGCCCACGGAGTGGAAAACGCTGAAAAGGAAAGAGCGAAGGCAGGCAACACAGTTGGCTATGAGTGCTATGAGGAGCAACGGGATCGATTCAGAAGAAACGTCGTTCAGCTGGTTTTGTAAACCCATCTTTCTGGTTGAGTTTAAAATTTTCAGTGTTTTAGGTTATGTGATAAAAAGAAAGAGAGGATGGTTATGCTATACAGAGACTAGAGAGGTGTTTGATAAATAGCCAGAGAGAGAGAGAGAGAGAGAGAGAGAGACAGAGGGATGGAATTAGGCTGAGAGGGTTGGTGATGTTATGGATGTCGAAGTTTGAGGGCCTAAAGAATGGGAGGGGGATTTTGGGTCTCCTCAAAGGCCATGTGTGGTGGGTCCTCTTCTCTATGGAAAACACGTTTACTTTTATGTTTACCATCATCATCACCACCACCACCACCACCGCTGCAATTACAAATACATTTCCAAGTTTTCTTCCTCTATATTATTTTACAGAGCTCAAATGGGGTGACAAGTAAAGATTGGATTGCCATTTCGAGATTAATTATTTTCTTATGAAATATTTTTACAATGAGAAAATCAGATCGATTGATTTCGATGCAAGCTGGATAAGATCTTAAATACATTTTATTTCTATAATAATCAATTAATTTATTAATGATTATTTGCTGAAACGCAACCATGAACCAGCTTCCAGCCGCACGAAGTGGAAAAAAGTAAAATTCTTTTCACAATATTGAAGGGCCAACTGGTGGCTGGCTGTATCATCCAATTTTATTGAATGCCCCTCAAAGGACACAGCGTATCAGTACGTCATTTGTAGCCGGGAGTAATTGTAAATGTGATATTGATTATTTTTTAAATATTTTTTAAAAAAATTATCTTTAATTGTATCTGAATTATTTGAAAAAAAAAATAATTTAAAATAAAAAATAAAACTTGAAATTTTTTTAAAAAAACAAAAATAAACCAACTTGAAATCCGTATAGAAATTTACTAATCAAAAGTAAATTGACTATGCTCTATATACATTAAACATTGCGTACACGGAAGAGTTCAGCACGCGGAAACAAGAGGGATTAGAACTTATTATCACTAAAATTGATTATGATCATAACTGAGCAGCAATTGATTGATTTCTCATCACTCACTCGATCCATCTCTATTCAAGTATTGTTTTCTAATTAATGTGGATGTTAAGCTGTCACGTCCTGGAATTGTGTTAGTAGGAGGAGGATGATATGGAATCATCATATTCATACATTTTCAAGAAATGAATGGTCAATTTATATACGTGCTGTTTCTGAACGCCTTCCCTTGCGTGCAGAAGAGGGATCAATTAATATTTTATATATTTTTGTTTAATTCTGGAAGTGGAAATAAATTTAGATCTTTGTACAGGGCCTGTTTATTTTTAGTTTCAAAAGTGTTTTTGAATATATTTTTATTTTTATTTGTTTTAAATTAATATTTTTTAATATTTTAAAATATTTATAGCTAAAATAATTAGAAAAAAAAAAACAAAATAAATGCAGGCGTCCGTTTGGCGTGCTTAAAAAAGCAATGTACCAAGTACCAACCATTGATCAGCTAACTGAGAGAAGCAAGTAGAGAATATCTTTCTGCAGGGCCACGCCCAGCTTAAAGCTTAACCCTTTTTTTTTTAATAAATTAATAAGATTTTGGTCGAGTGCTGTATTTGAGAAACAAAAGAGAAGTAATATTTTACTTCTGATAAAAGGCAAAGAACTTTAGCATAAAATTAAATATTTCTTGGCTCTCTAATAATTCAGCTAAAATACACACCACTGCTTTGTTTTTTAGCGCAAAATATGTAAATAGATCCATACTGTTTGCTTTTTATTCAAGAAATATTTTAAGATTTTGGATTCAAAAAGCGTGTGAGTTTTAAGTACAATTAATTAGTGTACTAAATGGCCAAACAAACGTGTCTGAATTTTCTTTGCTATTATTGGAATGAATATATATATATATATATATATATATATATATATATATATATATATATATGATCGATTCAATCCAAAACATCTCTTTTCAGTTGAGGAATAAAAGAAGATCCTTTTGTTCCATTTTTTATATATATAGAGTAGTGAGATCAGCTATTTTATTCTAATGAGTAAAAAAAGGGGATTCGTATATATTATTTCCATCAATTAAAATGCACAAAAATAGCTAGAACTAGAAATATATAAAAAAAACATCTTATAATGTATTTAATCAGAAAATAATTTATACTTTTATAGAAGTATTTACACATCACGAAATCTCAGAATATGAATTTCATATAGTTTTTTTTAAAAAAAAAGAGTACATGCTATATATCCAAAATGTACAGAACATAGGAATCGTGTTTAGAAATTAGAAATTCGTTTCAATCTATTTTTATTAAAATTTATTTATTTATTTATTTTAAATAATTTTAATGTATTTTAAAAATTAAAAATAAAATATTATTTTATATTTTTCTAAATAAAAAATATTTTTAAAAAACAATAATTATCACATTCAAAAACACTTTCTAAGTATTGTAAAGGCAGGTGAGGCTTATATATATATATATATATCCCAAAGTGTTTTTTTCTGTGTTAACTAATTCTTTCCAAGTAAAATTGATGTGATGTAATGGTAATAGTCACAGCTCAGCCAGGAAGAACTCAGAAGGAATAAAAAGGTCAAAATTCTTCCTCTAAAAGGTGAAGGGCATGGAATCATGAAAGCAGGAGGAAGTGTATCCTTGTGGCCTCCTCCAGAGAGGCTATAAGCTGCCCGACGCCAGGCGCTTTGTTCATGGCAGACAAATAACACGTGGAGCTTGCACGCGTTTGATGATACAGACAGTACTGTTGCTGCTGCTATATAAAGGGAGGTGATCAGATCTTGGCACGAAATCCCATTAGATTATTATACGTACGAACGCATGTCATCTATAGTTTAAGCAAACAATGGCCCCCCAGGCTTATTCTCCCCACCAATAATAATAATAATAATAATAATAATAATAATAATAATAAAAAAAAAAAAAAAAAAAAAAAATAATAATAATAATAATAAACTATATACTAAAACGACTAAAAAATACTAGTAGTAATCTTACCAGAGGCAACAATATTTAATTATGTTTAAAATGTTGGCCACTAACCATGTAGGAACTTGGAGGTTCTATAGATACTACATATACGCACAAATACACTACCAACTAATTAACCATTTATTTTCTCAAAACTTAATAAACTAAAATAAAATAAACATTATTTTTTCGGTGTGAATATTGATACGAGAGCAATGTATAGGGAGAGAGTTGAATATGTTTATTTTGGAGGTGTGGTTCAGTTGTATTTTAAAATATTTTTTATTTATAAATATATTCAAATAAAAAAACATTAAAATTTTAATTTCTTAAAAAATAAATTTTAAACAAACAATATTTAAACACCAGCACTGCAAAAAAAAAAACCTATATATTTACCGATCAACGATCACCAAAAGCAGATTATACCAAATTATTGAAGGACCACGCCCATGTGCTAGCTGATGGTTATTAGCTTTTTTTTCACCATGAGAGTTGAGACTGTTACTAGAGGGACCACAACTATGGAGCTTTGGTTCTGTACAGACCACAGAGTGCTTACTTAGGGCATATTCTCAGGGCATCCTTTCGCGGGCATGGGTTAGCCGGTTAAGGCAAGAGAAAAAGAAAAAGAAAGGAGGAAGCACGTGAATTAGGGAGATAGCTATGGGTCAAATTGATGTGCACCTGCCAGCTGACACAGTTGGCTCGGCGGCATGTTCTCCATTGAGAAAACTGCATATTTAGTTTTTAATTTCTTATTGTTTCTTTATTTCAATGTCAAGCTTTTAATTTTCCTTATTGGAATTGTTAAATTCCTATCAAATAGAAAATTAATAAAATACTTGACATCAAAGATGCAATTTTTTTCATAAGAACCCACCAATTACAAACGTATGTAAAATGATTTATAGCTTTTTAATCTGGTGTGTGTCTCTATGTATTTTTTATTAGAGCAATTCTTTTAAATTCAAAAAAAATTAAAAAATAAAAGGAAAGGAATAGGATGTGACGAAGTCGAAGAAGAAGAACTCTAATGTATTTGATATAAAAAAAATAAAGAAACACTATATACACACACACACACACACACACACACACCACTAAACAGAGGAACTAAAGAAGATTACTGCGTGTTGAAGGGGTTATAATATGCCTCAAAACGCGAAAAGAAAACGCGCAAAGTTTGTGAACTTGAACGAATTAATTGACAATTCTCCATTCCATTTTTACAATCTCTTACCACCAATCCAATATGCATTGTATTTTATCCAGATTTATATATATGCAGCCGCAACGAACAGCCTGTCAAAATCCAAATGCAGCTCCCCGTTCACCTTCCAGATTAAAAATAAATAAATAAATCCGAACGCCAAATTATCCATTTATTTTAAAATACAAATTTAAGAGATATGATCTATCCACTCACACAGATTAGAGATAAAGACCATCATGATATTTTCACAAAGATTTGATATGTCCACTTGCACAAATTTGCTTTTTGTTAAACCACTTGTTCGTTTTTACCAAAAAAACAATTCCTTTAAATAGAACACTATCCTTATTGTATATTATCACTAGTTTGTTTTATATTTTAAAAATATTTTTTTAAAATGATTTTTTAATTTTATTTATTTATATTTATTTTTTTATTTTTTTCATGTATTAAGATTAAAAATAATTTTTTTAAAAAAAATATTATTTTAAATAAAAAAACTTCTACAAAAAATAACGATGTTACCTAACGTGCGCAAGATAAACCCTGGATGCTTCTTTACAGACTGTAGGTAATGTATAAAGGTGTTTGGTTTGAAAGTATTTTTTTTAAGACATATATAAAAAAACATATATTTTTTGCTTTTAAAAAATATGATTTATACTTTAAAAAAATTATATATTTAAAAACAAATCACCATACCTCTAAATCAAACACCACATAAAATGATATGCTACATTTCACATTTCACGTGCATATAAAACAACAACAACACTGAAGAAATTAACTTTTATTTTATAATTAAACTATTATGTGATTTGAATTTTAGACAAATAAAAGCTGGTGATTTGAGCACTCCCTGTTGATCATTACACCATTCTAGTTGGTCCTCGAGAAAAATAATGAAAAATCCACAATGTTAAGCATTATATATAGATTGGAATTAATGTGAAAAGCCTCTCATTCACGTAACCAGGTAGCACCCGGTTACTTCTCACCCTGTTAAGCATTGACGGTCTATTCACGGTACTTAGACTCCGTTTGAGAAAGAATTAAGTTTCTCTTCAATTTTATTTTTTTTATTAAAATTTTATTTTTTATACTTTAAGATTGTTTTCGTGTGATGATCTTAAAAATAATTTAAAATTATATATAATTATTTAAATAATTTAAACTTGGATTTCTTAATATTACTTTATTGTTCATATATGAACAGTCGAAACAATAAAACTTCTGAAGATATTTTTTTTATTTGTTTTATAACAATTCGTTGCCTTGGATAATACGTTCTTTGCATATATTTTTTTTCAAAAAAATAAAAAAGGGCCAGGTGTGCTGGTTAGGCCTTATATTATCGCGCACGAGCTTGGCTTTAGAGTGGTACTTTGCTGTCTTTTTATTTCTTTTCCTTTTTTTTTGTTTTTTCCTACACTCCAAATTTATTTTTTCAATTCACTTGTTTTTATTTTTTATACAAATTTTAAATACTATTATAAATTTTTATATGTTTTTTTAATTATTATATGTTTGATATAAAAATAATAATACTAATAATAAATTATGCATGAAAATTCAATTGAAATGAGTTTTTTAATATTAAAATTCTAAAATTAATTTTGAACAAGATTTTATCGAACTTGTCTTAATAATCATAAAATATATTTTTTAAAATAGAAACAATAATTTCAAATAAAAATACTGTATTGATTGGGATGAAAAAAATACATTAATAAAAAAAATCAAAACAGCTGTGTATTTTTCATTTTAATAATAATAGCAAAAACAATTTACAAGACCTGTATATTTTTTTTATATTTTAAAAAATTGGAATCATCTGCAGCCGTGCTTACAAACCAGTTTATGCTATTATAAGTGGAGAGAAATGAGGGGTGCCCTAATCGTTTGGTAATTGAGATTTCTGTCACCATAATGACCAGCATACATGTGGTTAAATAAACTAACGAATAAATTATCAAACAAATAAAGGTCGGGTTGGGCGGTGGGGAGATCAAGACAGGGACCGACTCTGATCGAGAGAGATTTTCCACGATCTCCGTGACTTCCATACAAGTTTGAGAAGCATTAAACGACGATGGAAAGGCCATGCTAATCAATTAATTGCACATTTTAAAAAAAAAATAAAGAGAGAGAGAGAGAGAAGTCTTGGATTGGGGTCCTGGACTCATGATGAAATCTCCACCGTCCAGAAAGATCCGCGTATCAACCGTCCACACTGTCAATTGGCTATATTCATGCACGAAGATCTTCAAGAAAAAACAAGAAGCTAATATAATAGTTTTGTAGTAAGGAATTGAAATTAAAAAATTTAATTTTCTCGTATTCTTGAATTCGAGTTATATAATTGATAATATAATAGTTATTAAAAACTTATATAATTATTAACTTTAAAACCCAAAAAATTAGTCAAAATGTGCTCAAACTGGTCTGAATATCCATATTAATAATTTTTAAAAAAGCAAATTATAAAAAACTTCCCTTGCTATTTTTTCATATGGCCGTTAGGACCTAAATTATGCACATGGCTTAATCTGTCCATGCTCTCAAACTCCATGGATCATGGTATCATCTAACTTAAAATTTAATGATTAAACTGATATCTCATTTTGCTGATGTTAGTACTCTAAGACTTGAACCTGTCTTAATTAATGTAATGGGCCTGTCCTTTATTAGCAAGTCATTATTGAGGGCGAAAAATGTCTTTATCATACGAGTAGTCAGTCATTCTTGATGCTTGAGAGTTGAGAGAGAAAAAGGTTAGGATTCTTAGGAAGGTCGGTTCTACTGCAGTCCATTGACTTGACCACCTGCCAATTAGGTTTCACCACATTCGGCACTGGCCACGGTAGGTAGGCTCACGCTTGACCGTGACGAAAGCAACGCTCTTGTTTTTCTTAATGTTTTTAAATGTGTTGTTTTTAAAAATAATAAAAATATTTTTTTAAAAAATAACTACTACCTGACCATGTTAAAAAAATGAAACCCCACTGCATGCTGTCCGAACGCAACTGAAGCCAGGTCTTAGCACGTGTGAACTCTGTTTTTGCCAAATTTATCGAATATTTCTTAGGTGCAACAACCACCGTCTTGATTGTTTTTCCCCCCCTTGACTACGGTGAACAAGCTTTGACAATTGACACTAGCGAAGTCTCTCGAAGGATGGGCAGGAAGAGGAAAGAGTAAAAAATTAAAGGGAGGCTCGAAATGGAAAGCTCGGTCCCAACGCGGAAAGATCAAGAATGTTAAGTGGTCCAATCTCTCACTCCAACGGACTTAAATATTTCATTTTTTCAAGGCATTTGTCAACATCTTTTCTTTTATCATATTGCGTTCGAAGAAGCCAATAATACACGATAAACTTGTTGTCCAGAAGTTCGTAGAAGAGTCCAGATAGAATTCGATTGATTATGATGATGACAGCGCCAACGATAATGACATTAAACTTTGATTCGGCCTGATTATTCTTTTATTACAACCTAAATTAAACGGGATAGCCATGAGCTTGAAGGTTTGTATCTGTAAAAATCATTTGGATACACCGTGAGATATTTAGGAAGACAAAGAGATAGTCCTGTCAACATAAAAACAGGAGACGGAGGAGGGAGGCCTGTCGTATCATTCACTGTGCCTGGAGCCCCGAAAGGAGAAAACAATTACCCTCTCTTTCCATCTCAAAATCAAACTTTTGTCAATTATAAATTGAAGTTTTATATAATAGAATTAGTTAAAATACACTTAAACTGACTGACTGAACACTCACGTTAACAAAAATAAACCAAACTATTGAGCAAGTTTGCTCATTTCATCCCGGAGTTAGTTGACTTTTCACTCAGATTATGAATGTATAATTAATTACATGTCATATAACCTGTTTCAAGTTACTTCACACTAACTAATATCCTTCTTCGAATGTAAATAAGAGAGAAAATTTGGATTGAAAGAATTAAAGTAAGTTGCAATTAAGGCCATGTTTGTTTCCCGAAATTTATTTTCTAAAAAATCACTTTCCAAACTTTCCTGTGTTTGTTTGCCACTAGAAAAGTTGATCAACGGAAAACACTTTCCGGTCAACGAAAAACACTTTCTGATCAACGAAAACACTTTTCGGTCAACAGAAAACACTTTCCAGTCAAAGAAAAATTTGGTTTGGTTTCTAGAAAAGTGTTTTCTCTTTTGGCTGTGTTTGTTTTCCGGAAAGTGGTTTCCGGGAAACCACTTTCCAAACTTTCATGTGTTTGTTTGCCATTAGAAAAGTTGGTCAACGGAAAACACTTTCCAGTCAAAGAAAAATTTAGCTTGGTTTTCAGGAAAGTGTTTTCCTGAAAATTTTAGGCGGAAAACACTTTCCGGAAGTTGTGAAAAATTTAGAAATGTCATTATTTGCTAATTATATCAAATTTGATCCTCAAGCTTTTGATTGCTATATATAATTTGTTTTGAATATTTATTTTTCAATTTCATCTCTTAAAATTTAATTTTTATATTAATTTTAGTCCTTATTTTTATAATTGTTATTTGCTTTTTCCTTATCATTTTTTTATTAAAATTTTTTATCTATTAAATTTAATCCTCATTCTTTTGATTTTTACTTATTTTATTTGAAATAATTTATGAAATGTTAATTATTATTATTTTAATTTCTTCATCTTTTATTTTTTTTAATTTTTTAGATTTGATCTCTATTATTTTGATTATTATTTATTTTATTTGAGATAATTTATGAAATTACATTTTTTTTTTTCAATTTCATTCTCATTCAACTTTTTAATTTGTAAGATTTGTTCCTCATTATTTTAATAAACTTAAAAATAAAACATTAATAAGTTATTTTCCAGCTCATTTTCCATAACATAACCAAACACTGGAAAGTGTTTTCCAACTTATTTTTCATTACACTACCAAACATCAAAAAATACTTTCCCAGAATTCATTTTTCTGGAATTCACTTTCCAAAAAAAATTACTTTCCTGCAAACAAACAGGGCCTAAGAGGTATATTAGTAAGATTAAGTAATTAATAATTTGACTTTTCGATAAACATCCCAAAATAGAAAAAAGGGCAATATTTTTGAACGGGAGTCGTTGATTTACTGTTTGAAAAAAAAGATGATATAAATAAATATAAAGTAAAAGATAAAAGTAACTTGAAAAAAAGATGATATGGCATACTATTAATTGCAATTTGAAAATCAAGTTATAACACAAAAACAAACCTCGACATGTCAGTCATCAATATTTTTTCATGGCCAGGCCACCACACCTACAGTTCCCTTCATGGACCAACTACTACAAGACGTACCAAAGTTCGAATTATTAATTCTTCCCTCGAGGCCATGGAAAAATACTGGGATGAAAAGAAGCAAGCAACCTGCAAGAGGAAAACGGCCCCTCCCATTTTGAATCAAAACATAAAAAGACACCATAAGACTGCAAAAAACTTTATGAAACGGGCTAAACAGACTCTAAAGATTGTCACACCTTCTGAGTATACCTGAGAGCAGATCTAACTGTGTTTTTGCAGTCAGCAGCAAAGAAGCACAATGAAAATAACAAAAAAGGCCAGGTGAAAGTTCATCTGTATCAAGTGAGAGTCTCTGTACCTATTTGAAGCACAGCTTGGAGCGTGGTACAGAATGAAGAATTATATGGCATTAGCACCATATGCCAAAGTCTTTAAGTTTCTAGATATTTGTACATTGACAGCTAGGCCATGGCCATTGATTGTAGTTCTGCTTAAAAGCCTAATTGAATTATCTGATAAAGTTCTTGCAAGGAAAGGAATGACTAGGTAGAACATTGAGCTTCAACTATAATATTTTTCTTCTTGTATGATTGCAACGCACCAGAGATTACTACATATTTCAATTTTGAAAGCTAATAAGACAACATTGCATTAGACATATTTATCCAACCTAGAAAGAGAGAAAAATAAAACATGCACCCTTCATATATCACCAACAAAACCCTAGCAAAAGGACTGAAAAAAGAAGAGGAAAGAAACAATTGCCACTACTATAATAAGGGTGAGAATTCTGCTATCATATAACTTCACAAGCAAAACTTGGGAGGAATTAACGACTCAAGATGCCGATATACCATCCCTCTTCAGCAATTCCTTCAAAAGCGTATATCAAAAGATTAATGCATGCAAATCAATGCAATTTCTTCAATCTTTTCATCAAAACACATACCAGTTCGAAGCAGCAACTGACAGGCGTTCTCTTTCTTTTTTCTCGCATCAACAATCTCCGCACCAGCGGAAAAATCATTTGGATGTTTCTTCGGCTCTTGAAAAACTGAACTGAAAAGTGCTAAAAACAAAAAGGAAAACAAAAAATAAGGAAAACAATAAGTTGACCTGGTGCCCAGAAATAGTAGCTCTTGCACCATGCCCAATGGTGACCATGACAAAGAACTGCTCATCCCGGAATGTGGTTATAATCAAAATTTTCCTATTAGATACAAGTAGAATGAAAAATACCAAATCACATAAAGCTCCAGTCACCTAAAATTTCCAGGAACAATCTCAAATTTCCTACTATTATGAGGGGAACAAAAATAACCATTAGAGAAGAATCTAGTTAGTTAAACTTTCCTTTCTCCCCTTTGCTAGGATCTAGTTTTGACATATCAAGTTTCATCCTACTTGGCATCATGAACAATTCCAGAAAAAAAGGTGCACACAAGCATGAGCTTATATAACTGAGCAGCACTGTCCACAAGTTCCATTTCTTTTTCAAAAAGAAAAATGGCATCATTGACCTAGTAAGTATGCCCCTTTGAATTTCCTAGTTCAGATTATTCCTAACCATTGCTAGTTCAGATATATCTCTAATTGAGAAATAATGAGTGTTATTTTAAGAAAACTTGTACAGAAACTGAAAGCTTGAATGAAATATCACTACATGTTAGGCTAGCATAATATAAACAAAATAAAAAATATGGCCTCAAGTTAAACAGCAGCACTCTGATTCTGAAAATTAAGATACCCCTGATTGGCTGTATTCACATGTTTAGTGCACCAAACACTTTGAAAGAACAGATCTCCACCATGAAATTGCTCACCCAAGCAAACATTCAAGGTGACTTCGGAGTCATCAACATTGAAAACTAAAAAGAAGGATGTAAGGTGAAAGAGGAGGAGGAGGAGGAGGTGGGGGCAACAAATTACTTTCTGAAACTAGCGATAGAAAGCTTTCTCAAAACAAAAATGGTGATAGAAAGGCAAAGGCAAAACATTAACTGGCAGGCCAGAGCCTGATACCATTGCCAGGAAATAAATGACACCATCACCGTATCAAACACGAACAAATATCAACATTAATGTAAGGCGTAAATCCTAACCAACTAACAAGTTTTAAGAATGAAAAAAAAATCCATGCAATACTTTTGGAACTGAAGAATCAAAACAAAGATGAGAGAAGGTCCGGGTCTTTGAAACTCCCTTTAGTTTCAGTCGCTACTAAATTATAAAAGATTCACCAAATATAATACGATGGACGAGATATTATTATTCATAGTGACAGGTGGAATTAGCAAAAAGAAGGTTCAAAGTTAACACCTACCAAGCTCGATATCCATATGCTCTCCGTATTCAACCACAGAACCATGGTGAGAATCCAGAGTTAATCCACCCACCCGAGGAAGGAAAACTACATAGAAATAAGAGCACTGAAATGAGTTTTTGCTATATTTATAAATGATGGATTGTGAGTTATAATTTATAAGCATAGAGCCTTATTGAATAGAGATACGATACCTCTAGACATGGGACATATATAGTCATCCATCAACTTTTCAAGCATGGTTTCCAGTCCAGAGTCATCAAGAACAACACCAAATTGTTCATAGTGTTCAGACAAATTATATGGAACCTGTGATCACACGCCCATCTTTCCATACTTTCTACCTAAGCAATCAGAACTTTGTAATGCACAAACTAAAATACAAGGAAAATCATGTCATTTACACGACAAATGACAAGAGAATAAATAAAACCTCATTTATCAACATTTCACAGAACTTTGGCTGAAACATTTCAAACGTATAAACTCTCTTCTGTGTTCTCACTGATTGCTTTGGGAAATGGAGGACCAAAGAAATGCGTGGCATTCATATTTATACAACTCCTTATGTCGAGGCTGTGACAAGAAGTAACCAGCCAATAAGCTGAGTGTACAAAAAAACACATGACAACTAATACTTGTATGCTATATGCAAAACATGAAAATCCAAATCATTCCATGCTCATATAATTTTGCAAACAATTCTACACTTATCACCATGGAAACTGTAAAGTGTTTAACAACAGTTTTTCAGTTTTGAGAGAATGCATGTGATGTCAGCTATCATGAAAGCCTTTCCATATTTAAAAGGAGAGGGCAAGTGCCTGCATAAACTCTTGACACCATAGGCAGTGAGAGAAACATATGCACTCATATAGTGTCTGTGCAAAAGAACACAGGTTTATACTAAAAAACAATGCCAGGAATGATTAAAAAAAATCAATCTGATGATGAAAAAAACCATAGACTAGCATAAAGCCTGGTAAATAAGGACACACCGCTTATAAATTTTAAAAAAAAAAAAATGATAAGAGAAAATTGTGTTGATAGCTAAAATGACGTCCAAGATAAAGAGCAAGTCATCCTCCAAAATATGAAACAAAAAGAAATATCATAAGAGAGCAGCCCAATTCTGCTGAATATCAGCTAAAGAAACTACCCTGAAAGAGCCTGAAGCCAAAAAAACGAAAATTACCCTATCCCATGCACAACAATTTTTTCTCAAATTTTTACTTCAGAATAAAAATTCAAAAATGAAATACACCTTGTAGTTTGATAGAATATGTTGTCTGTATTTTCAATGCTTTTGAACCTGCCAGTTTGCATCAGAAATCAGTGACAACTGACAACAGTATGACCATTTAGAAAAGAAAAGCAACAGAACATCTGATAAGGCCAACAACTAGCACTAGAGAGGTGCATCAAAATTCCTGGAAACTCATTGATTCCCACCACACCATTAGCAGTTCAGGACATCTGAACCTATATGGATACAATCCTTTTCATCGGTAATTAAAGATTGATAGGAAAAGTTCATTTTGTCAGCCTTTATTTTACACGATGTTTAAAATATAATATACTCACAAAACTCATTTCAGAAAATAAATAAAAATCTCAAAGCTCAACCTCTGAAAGAACCATATCACGATGACTGGTGTTGCTGATCATGTACCATTCAGGAGAAGGTCTTTTGCACAAAAATAGATGAAGACGAACAAAGTGACATCAAGAAAAATCTATCTTTACTCTTAAACCCACATCCCCACTAAACTACAAGTGAGTTCAGCAAGTATCAATTCTAAGTTATAAAAGAGGAATAAAAAGAAAGGCCAATTATTATTCATGCTAGTAGCAATCAACCCTGCGCATGAAGAGAGATTCTCTCCCGATTTGCACAAACAATTTTCACAAATTCAATCCTCAACCTCATAGAAATAAAGAGCAAACATTTTCATAGACCATTAGAAAGAGCGATGCCGTTACGAAACCGAACACAGCCACGAACATAACAACATTTCTTTCAGTTTCCCTAAATCACTAATGAATGAATGAAATCTGAGTTTACTTAAGTCGACAATTCCAATTCATGAATAGAATAAAAGAAGTGGAGGAGGAGGCGCGGCATACTCGAGCGCGTTCACCCTGGGGAGAGTAGCGAGTGAGAGTGTCACTGAGGAGGTGGACTTCACGATCACGCGGCAAATTGAGCATGTTAGGAGGCAAGTGCAACTCTAGAGAACTGAAGATTAGAGGACCGTAACCCTATTGCATGTCCTCGTAGCTCTCCGGGTTGTGCTCCCTGTTCTCGAACGGTTGCAGCCTCTGCGTCGATAGCAATTCCACGCCGTTCCCTTTCCCCTTCATTTTTTGAGTCGCATCATCCATGAACATTTTTCAAAATACATATGCAGGTCGCTAAAAACCCCCCAGAAATTAGACTTTTCAAGGCTTTATGAGCTGGAATGCGTGGAGAGTAGTTTTGGACAACTGAACACATCACCTGAAAATCTTGGTATATGGTAACTTTCGTACGTCTAGTATGGTGATATTTTTTAAAAAGTAAAAAATGTATTAAAAAATATATATTTTTATTTTTAATATAAAAATACTAAAAAATATTAATTTAATATTTTTTATATTAAAAATAAATAAATGCAAAACAAAGGCATGTTTGAGTTTAGCTGTAAAACTAGCCAGCCATCTACTGTTCATTACAGGTGGTATAATTATTTTCATTAAACGGAGAATAATAATTGCATTCAAAACAAATTATGAAATTTGTAACAAAACCAGTCAAATTTTGACTTTGATTATAAACTTGTTTGGATTTAATATTTTAAAAAAAATTATATTATAACAAAAATAGATATTTTTAAAATTAAGAATAATTAAACCTTAAAATGTTTTGTTTTAGATAGAAATAATCCCTATATATATGAAATCAAAATAAATTACATTTCTCAATTAAAAATCAACAAAACATTAAATGATGAAATTAAAGGAAAAAATAACAAGAAAAATCAATAAAGATCCAATCAAAAAGAAAAAAATAAAGGAAAAAAAAGTCTAAAAAAAAGGCCTAAGTAAGCTGCGACAACTCACATGTTTGGGCATGCTATGTTTTTTTTTTTTATGAGGCAGTCATTCACCTTTAATTTTTTTAAAAAAAATTAATAAATCCATGTAACGTGTCACCTAATGTGGCAGATAATGTGTCATCTTACCTGCCTGGATTCCAACAACCACAAATCGTTGGGAAATATGTTTATAGATACTTTACACCTAAAAAAAAAATCTTTGACAGTTTTGATCCATAAACATATGAAAAACATATTAAATACCTAAATAAACTTATTTGTGCCTTCAAACAACCCCAAAAAAATGGTAAAAAAAAACTAACTTGAAACCTAAAAAGTTTTTGATGCCAAGTTTATTCTTTTTCAAGAGATCTAGAGGTGAAACAATATCCTAATAGAGCTTCTTTTATCAAATAAAGCTCAAAGATATCGAGATTAATTTTTTTTGTCATTATTATTGTCAACCAATATTTTTTATGTTTACCATTATAAACCTTAAACTGTTTTGTTTTAGATGGAGATAATTCAATAAATATGAAATCAAAATAAATTATGTTATTTAATTAAAAATCAACAAAACATTAAACGATAGAGTTGAAGAAAAAAATAATAAGAAAAATCAATAAAGATCCAATCAAAAAGAAAAAAAAAAAAGGAAAAAAAAACAATCTAAGAAAAAATGCCTAAGTTTGTGAGTTTTTGTTCTACTAACCATGTTAGAAAGGAAATATAGTTGATGGATATGGCATGAGCAGCTTGTCTACATCGTTCAATTACTATTCAATATTTTACACTATTTATTTTTTGACGGTCTTTCCATGAGGACCTCTTATATCTCAAACTCCTGCCTCTATCCTTCGAATATGGATTTTTGCTCTCTGATGCAATTTTTTCTTGTTTTTCATGACTCCTCCGTTAGATTGGAAGATAATTAATTGAATATATATATATATTAAACTTTGACACGAAAAATACCTCATCTTAAACATCGATAATTTTCAAGCTATAAAATAGCATATTTTTTTTTAAAAAATATACAATACATTTTCAAGCTCATAATAAGAAAATTTTAGTGGTAATAATTATTTTTTAAAGTAATTTTTACTTAGAAAGATATAGTACATTAAAATTATTAAAAAAATAAAAAAATTATTTATTATTTTTAAAAAATTATTTTTGATATGGTACATTAAAATTATTAAAAAATATAAAAAAAATTAAATAATAAAAAATCTTTACAATGATTTTTATAGCGTGAAACTAAAAACAGGAGAACACTTTTCTAAAAAATAATCTCCTTTAAAATAAAATTGAGTGAGATGATATATTTTAGAAAGATCTATTGCTGGTTGAGGATAACAGCTGGGTACTGAAAGATATAAAATGTCGTGATAATACCCATTTGATTTTGCAAAAGTAAGCTCATGTAAATTAGTTTTTTAAAAATTACTTTTAAAATTTTTTAGTGTCTATTTACCATTAAAAAAATTAATTAATAAAAAATATTTTATAATGAATGAAAATATTAACTTGATTTTTGGAGAGTATTTTTTTTATTTTAGAAGGAAAATACTTTTTAGAAATTACAAACAATTTTAAAAATATCTTATTATTCATTAATTATATTAAATCTGGTTATTGATTTTTTATTGTTATGTATTTTATTTTTAATTATTTATTTTTAATTTTTTCATTAAAATCTGATTTTTATATCAACTCTTATATTTATTCTTTTGATTGGTTTCTTATTTTTTTCTTAATTAAATTTTTTTATCTATCATATTTGGTCTTTATTTTTTATTACCATTTATTTTATTTAAAATAATTTATAAAATTAGATTTTTTTTTAATTTTATCATATTTCAAACTTTTTATCTATCATATTTGTTTTTATTTTTTATAAAAACCATTTTTTCAAATAAAACTAATTTCTAACCAACCGAATAGTCTAAGGGTGTATTTTGAAACTTTGTTTTAAAAAATAATTTTTATTATGTTTTCATATTATCTTAACATGTTAATATTAAAAATAATTTTTTTTTAAAAAAATATTATTTTAATATATTATTAAATAAAAATTATTTTAAACCATCACTATTTTTTTTTTTTAAGAAAGGTTACTGAAACAAGTTACAGTGCTGTTGGGATCTCAACACTGGATATCAAATGTTTAATATATATATATATATAACGGAAAACAAAAGGAACTTTCAGATGTTAGGTGAAAGCTGCGGTGTACCACCAAATCTTCCATGCATGCCTTGACCTTGGCGCCCTAAATCCCAAGTGATTGTAAAATCTTGCAGTTCATAATCGATGGTTAGACAATCAAGGAGTCAAGTAAAGTAGCTAGTCGGGCAGAGAAGTCATATTATCCACGACGAACCAAAGTGGTCGCTGCTGCAAATATGGGAGGCTACTTTAACCCTCTCTTATAATGAGATATTTTTTAAGCTCAAATATTTCAGGGAGAGAATCTGAACCCCTGAGCTGTTGAAACTTGAAAGTGTTAAAAACTCACTGTCACTGCATTATAAAGTTTTCACTCTAAATTTTCAACAAACTAATACCCTATCACGTGGCATAAATACTTTATTATTATTATTATTATTATTATTATTAATGTGGTTGTTCGGGCAGCTTGCGCGTAACTCGACTAATTCCATAAGCCTTAAAGTTAATGACCATGTAAGCCTCCAGTAGTTTTAAGGTTTATAGGACTCGAACTGGTGACATTTAAGGAACAAATCTAAGATCTGATTAGTTGAGTTACACCCCTAAAGGTTATAAATATTCTTTTTTTACTTATATATGGTAGGGATAAAGAAAAAAATTAAAAACCGATTAAACCGAGAAACTATAAAAAAAATAACTGAAAAAACCGAACCTTGAAAAAAACCGATTAGAATTTTAAAAAAACTTACTGGTTCGGTTTCGGTTTTATAAGTCTGAAATCAAAAAAACCAAACCGAATAAAACGCAAACCGAGAAAAACAAAAAAAACCGAATCGAACCTAAAAAACTAAGCCAAACCAGGAAAAAAAAAGCCAAACTAGTTTGAATTGATTTTTATTTTAAAATAATTGAATCGAAATCGATCGATTTAAACTGAATCTAATTTGATTTTTGTTTTGGTTTTATTATTTTTAAAAAATCAATTTAATTTTTTAATAAAAACTAGATCAAATAAATAATGATCAACTCCAATGTATGATGACGGTGTTCTTGAAACATTTGTCACTGAACTTTATACACAATATCATAAATATTATTTTATATGATCCTGAAAAAAATATTTGAAGTGAAAACAGTAATTTGTTACGTGCCAAACCAAATAATTTTTGCAGTGTAATGTGATGGGACTGTGTTTTTACCAATCCAGGCTTCGGTTGGCCTCGTTATTGATCGACCTATGGAGCCGGTTAGGGTTAATAGGGCCTTAAAATCTTTTCTATCAAATTTCATGATAAAGGGGTAGATTAATCAAAAAGCTAAACCAAATGAACTGTGCGGGTGTGTTAGCTGGTCAAAAAAACGAATCGCTCATGACTTGTCAACAACGCGAGGACAATCTGGTAAACACGGGACAAAAACAAATCCACCTAAAGGGACTGTTTGGTATCCCCGCTTGTTTCTTGTCCTATTCCCTCTTCCAAAGCTCAGTCCGGATTCCACGAGGTAAAAGTTGCAAAACACAACTATACTTCACTTTCGCACTCGTGTTATAATCCCACCTAACCACAAACACAGAACCATAACACAGAGTGAGAGAGAAAAAGGGGAAAAACCTTAGCAGACCGCGAAAGCCATTTTTCTCGTAAACGTCGAAAACCTAACTTCTCTCTCGATCTTGATCTAATTATTATATCTCGAAGTGATGGCCTGTGCAAACCTTGTAAAGCTAAACGCAGCGTCGTCTTCATGGATCGGCCAAAAGTCACCTTTCGGCCAGCGATCTCAGGGATCCTCAACTCGCCGAGTCTCCTTTTCGATCCGTGCCAACTCTTACACTGACGAGCTCGTCCAAACCGCTGTTAGTTCCATCTTCTTCTTCTTCTTTTATTTAGACTTGTTTTCGCTGCTGATGCTTTATTATATTTGCTGGTTGACAAATCCGATATTCGAACTTGTTTATGATTAGATTGCTTGGAATGCTTGTACTGTTACATCTATTAAGCTTATGTTAAATCCAGGCATCATTACATAAAATTTGTTTTTGTGTTTTTTTAATTTCGAATTAATTATATTCTTTTCTATACATCGTTTTGCTTTCTAAAAGTTATTTATATATATATGACCTGTCCGTGTATATATTGAATGATTTTGTTATTTATTCCTTTCAATAATTGTTGTTCTGTATAACGCTTCAGTATCTCTAGATTTTATTCAGAATGGAAGGAGACAAAGAATTGGGTCATCATTTGTTTTTATTTACGTAGTTTATTGTGCAAAACTGACTCTGGCTTCTGGATTGATGGTGTAGAAAACTATTGCATCACCTGGTCGTGGTATCCTTGCCATAGACGAATCAAATGCAACCTGCGGGAAGAGGTTGGCATCTATTGGCTTGGATAACACCGAAACCAACCGACAAGCATACAGACAACTTTTATTGACTACTCCTGGTCTTGGCGAGTATATTTCTGGTGCCATTCTTTTCGAGGAGACACTTTACCAGTCTACAACTGATGGAAAGAAGTTCGTGGATTGCCTGCGTGATGAGAACATTGTACCTGGCATCAAAGTTGACAAGGTGCTTGGTCAATAGAATTTACAAAATATAAATCATGTATTGGATATTTGGTTTTTCACTTTCACAATGAGCTTATGTACGTGTTACTACGCAACTTTTATTGTTTCAGGGTTTAGTCCCCCTACCAGGTTCAAACAACGAGTCTTGGTGCCAAGGTTTGGATGGATTGGCTTCAAGATCTGCCGAATATTACAAGCAAGGTGCACGTTTTGCTAAGTGGTAAGTCTGCTCAAGTTCTATGTAATATTGTTGTGCTTTTGTTAATCCATTTAATTTGTCTACTATTCCAATAGCATTTTATATTCCTTGTGTTTTATTGTTGCATCATCACATTGCAATATCCAGGAGAACTGTTGTCAGCATTCCCTGTGGCCCTTCTGCTCTGGCTGTCAAGGAAGCTGCATGGGGACTTGCACGATATGCTGCCATTTCTCAGGTATTCTTTTGTTCTCATAGCGCATTCCTCACTCATATTTCTAAACCTTTCCAGTGCATTCCTTTTCCCTTTATTTTACATCTCTTTTCTTGGCTGGGAGAGGTAGGGGTAGTCTGTGGTTTGTGCTGATTTATGTTACTTCTCAGAATTTGTTCAGGCGATTAGCAGTTTGGCATGTTGGTTGGGATTTTCCTATCAAAAAATAGGTTGACTTTTATTGTTACGAAGTTATCAAGTCCTGATAAAGCTAAACTACACCCACTCTCATTTTAGTACTATGAGATTCAAGTTTTTTGCTATTCTTTGTTGATGATAAATTTTGTGTGCAGGATAACGGTCTTGTGCCCATAGTTGAGCCTGAGATTCTACTTGATGGGGACCATCCAATTGACAGGACCCTTGAAGTTGCTGAGAAGGTCTGGTCAGAAGTCTTTTACTATTTGGCTGAAAACAATGTTGTGTTTGAGGGCATCCTACTTAAGCCTAGCATGGTAACGCCAGGGGCTGAACACAAGGAGAAGGCATCAGCAGATACCATAGCCAAATATACACTAACGATGCTTAAAAGGAGAGTACCTCCTGCAGTTCCTGGTATCATGGTATGAATACTGGAACCCTGTTTTTATCAGAAATCTAAATTGATGTACATTTATTTCTTGAACACTGCAGTTCCCTCTTCTTACCATGTGAAATTGAATAGTTAAGGTCTCGAGTGCCTAAAGCCAAATATTGCATGTCCTATAATGGGGACTGGGCTTATAAATTGAATGATATGATTGATCCTATTATTACTCGCAATTTGGTCTAGAATGTTGCCAAGTGTCCTTTGCAAGAGATTTTAAACTCCTGTTGGTGAAAGGAGATGGATACTGATTTCTTGAAAATTGGATCCAAATTTATTGTGGTAAACAGATTGATTCAAGATAGTGAAAGGAATTGAAGCTCTCCTTACAGCAATCTATATATTGACTTTAATTTGAAATTTTGTTGAATCATTGACGATGATTTGAGAGTAATTTGGTCACTGCTGCAAAGTGAGCTACTTCTGTCTACTTTTCAGTTTTTGTCTGGAGGGCAATCTGAAGTGCAAGCAACCCTCAACCTCAATGCAATGAACCAAAGCCCCAACCCATGGCATGTTTCCTTCTCATATGCACGTGCACTGCAGAACACCGTGCTCAAGACATGGCAAGGACGCCCTGATAACGTGGAAGCTGCGCAGAAGTCACTTTTGGTGCGTGCCAAGGCTAACTCCTTGGCTCAGCTTGGAAGGTATTCTGCCGAGGGTGAAAGCGAGGAAGCTAAGAAGGGAATGTTCGTAAAGGGCTATACCTATTGAGCAGCATTAATCAAAACTAGTACTCCTTGCCCCCAAATAATATGTAATTTCGCCTTTTGTATTGTTCCTTGTTAATTGCTAGCTATGCAAGCTGAGAAGTTATAGCATTAGATGATAAGCTTCTTTGTTTATTTCTTATGTGGCTAACGCCAGAGAGATTGAATAATATCGTTGCGAAAGGAAAACTTTTGCCAACTTCGATCAGTGAGGGGGGTTTAGTGTAATAAGGAAGAATATATATATATATATATATATATAAAGATACATTTTGAAAATGGCCAAGCAGCATCAAGATACATTTTGAATACATTTCTTTGAAAAAAAATATAATTACAGCCCTGTTAAGGTGATGTGATTTTAGAATGAACTCGGTCCTGGGTCGAATTAAAAATGGTTTGGGTCGAAAAAAAACAAAGGAATTGACATGGTTTGACTCGTGAACTTATTGATTCGGGGTAATTCTTCATTTTTTTTTATTAAAATATTGGGTGGAACTTATTAATTTTTTTTTATCAAAATTATATTTTATTAAAAAATTAAGTTAGCCCAAATTGATCTATTCACTTCCTTTGGGTTCTTATTTCCTTGTTTTTTTTAATGAAAATGGCAGAGTGCTCAATAAAATGACAATGGTTGCTTTAAGAGGTGTTGTTGTCTTTTCCAGGTTTCACTACGCATTGCTTAATTAATTGGGGATTGGTCTACACGTATTTTTTTATATATAATATAATCATTTTATTATCATTAAAAGCAAAATGGCATGTATCTATAATTTGAGGGTATTTTTAGCATTTCAAATTTAACTGCGCAGTAAATTATTGAACTGAAGCAAAACAAAAAAAAAAAGAAATAAATGTGCAAAGATATTTGTGTATTTTCCTTTGGTTTTGGATAATAATCGAATTGAAAAGGGGCCGAGGCATTGTTTTTTATCAAATATATAATATTATTCAAATAATTAACAGGGAGGCGCTTGAGAGCTCCAGCAAATTGTGGCGTTGCATGCAAAGGATTTAAATGGCTAAATGGTGGCTTTCTAAAGCGTTGATAGAATCATCGCAGTGGTCTTTGCTTGACCCGACAACACATGTTGCTTACAACGACCTTTTTTTCTTTTTATTTTATCTCTCGTCCTAAAGAAGCGAGCTGATACTAAAAAATATTCACTTGACCCTTCAATTAGTTTTTTCTTTATACTTAATCTGTTAATCATTAGTTTTCTAATTAGTATTTTTTTATTTAAAATAATTTATAAAATTAAAATTTATTTTCAATTTTATTTTTGATGAATTTTTATTTATTTATTTTTTAATTTCATTATCTTTAATTTTTTTTCCTATCAAATTTGATCATCATTTTTTTATTATTATTATTTTACCTTTATTTTTTTAATTTGATTTTTTTATAACTTTTTCTTGCAACATCAAATTTGTCGTGGCTGGGTTTCTTAATCAAACTTTGAGTTTGTTTAATGAATTACGAGTGTGAGATATTAATTCGAGAATAGAAGGTTTATTCGTATTTATTGTTTAGTCTCTTTCATTTTTTTAATATTTTGGTTTCATTACCTTGCATTTTTTTTTTATGTTTTATGAGATTTTTCAAATGTTTTGAAAGTAACATGAGTTGTGTTAGTTTTTTTTTTCTGTCTTTGCTAGATATAACTTTTTTAAAATGATTTTGTTAAGATTAAATTAATTTATTTTATTATTCAACATTAGATTAGTTGATATTGCCTTGGGTTTTTTTTTGTAATATTTGTTATATCTTGTTTTATTAAAGAAATTTTATTTTCTTAATTAAATTAAATTAAATTAACTTATCTTCAATGTTAAATTTATTGGATATTGAGTTTCTTAATAAAGTATAAATATGAAATTTAATAGATTATGATTTTGAGATTAATTCAAAATAAAAAAAATTTACTCGAATTTATTTAGTTGTTTTTAGTTAATTTTTTTTAATCTTGTTCTAAAATATATATTTTTGTTCTTTTATGAGATTTTTTATTGTTTTAAAAAAACAGATTATTAAGAAATTTTAAATTAAATTAAATTAATTAAATATAAACATTAAATGTTTTTTTTTATGGTATTTTCTTGGTTTGCTTATAGGGTTGCCATTATGATAAAGCGGATAATCTCTTTCCATTACATGGAATATAGATTTTTCTTGTTTTATATCAATGAAAATCTTTTTTTACATTGTAAAAATAAGTGACCCGGCCTGTAAATTTAGCTATTAAATTCGAAAACTAAATGAGGTGCAGATGGCGGAGCGAAAAAGGAAGGAGGTAGAAAGACAAGGGCCAAGGCGCGTGAAAATAGACACTATCGTTTCGATCTAGAAAGACAAGCTCGCTCAACTCAACTGTTAAGCCGGCACACCACCAGAGAACAACCTGAAGAATCATCGATCAGAACCTGTAAAATTTTTCCACCAAAAACGATACCCTTATTTCACCTCGCATGCTATCTTCTCTCCTTCATTCACCTCCTTGGCAAATTCCCCAAACCGTAAAACCCTCGACATCTGTCTCCTCCACAGCAATGAAGGACCGGTCGCCGCCTTCCTCATTCGGCGCCGTTTACGTCCCTCCACACTGCCGTATCCGCTCCCTCGTCTCCACTCCCTACTGTCACTCCTCCTCTAATGCTTCTTCTCCTTCTCCTCCAATTGGCTCCAAATTTCGCGAAAATCACAGCGAGAGCACTACTGTTTTAAACCCTAGAAACCGTCCTCCTCTTCATCAACAACAGAGAAACGGCGTTGCTGATAATAATGATTTTAACAGTAATAAGAAACCGGCACCGAAATTTGTTTCTGCCTACGATGACCGAGAATCAGAGGAAGGCTCTGATCTTGAAACGGACTCCCCCGTGGTTCAACCTGTGAGTAACGTATCGATCAATGTAATTTCGATATCGAATCAATTTAGCTTAATTTTTGATTTTTTAATTGTTCTTCAAAACTCTGGTTGTTAGGGTGCTTGCCTTTCTGATGACATTGAGGAGTGGAAACGGAAATTAACAATGCTTTTGCATGACAAGGAGAAGCAAGAGTTGATTTCAAGAGAGAAAAAGGACCGGCGTGATTTTGAGCAAATAGCTGCTCTTGCGAGTAAAATGGGCTTGCACAGGTGGTATCTTGTATTTCTTGATATACTGCTGGTTTCCATTTGGTGTTTTTACTGATTTTGTTTTTATTTATCTTGGCAGCCATTCCTATGCGAAAGTAGTTGTTTTTAGCAAGGCTCCGCTTCCAAACTACAGATTTGATTTGGATGACAAGCGTCCGCAGAGGGAGGTACTTTCTCCTACTTCTATTTACAAAGTTCTGCTCTCATCTGTCTGATGTAGTTTTGGTTCATAAACCAAAACAATGTCGTTATTAGCTTTGAAAGCTGAATTGCTGAAGTATTATTTCCTTTTTTGCTCTTTTCTGGCCCCTGTTTTTGCTCGCTTCATCTCGTCCTAAGCTCTTAAATCTCTTTCAATTGAATTTTAGGTCCGAAACACCGCATATGTATTTTCAATGTCCATTTATTCTTGTTTTCTTTTGTACATTTGTTTGCCCCTTGTTGGAAAAACCTTCTGCATGTTCCATATACAGCTTTTGTACTTTTCATTATACATGGTTTGTGAGCTTTAAATTGAAGGTTTGAAGAATTGGCAGGTGAACTTACCTCTTGGTTTGCTACAAAGAGTTGATGCTTATCTTGGAGACTACCTCTATCAAAGGTCCAGGATTAATAGTAATTTTCCAGATACATTTTCTAGATCAAGCAGTAGTAGTCTCTCCACAGATGATGGGCTTTTTGAGCAACCTGAGCCACTGGCATCCAGTAAGGCTGTTACGGAGAAAATTCTGTGGCGGAGAAGTATGCAATTGTGTGATCAGCAACAAGCTTGGCAGGTTATCTTACCCTGAATAATATGGAACTATGTCATGTATCTATTTCTATATCAATGCATCTCTTCCTTATAGCTATCATCTCAGGCAAATCTCCATACCAGTTACTTTGTGAAAAATTGCCTCAAGAAAAATCCTGGGGAAAAACCAGTCCCACTGGCTCTGGAACAATCGTTCTTTTGCGACTTGAGAGGATAGACAGCATGTAAACACAATTACTATCATTATTTATTAAAAAGCAGCTTTGCCTCGTCTCGCGCAAATAAATGAATAGTATTGGTTTTCCACTTTGTTTTCCCACACTTGCATACAAGTCCCATATGATCCAATATCTTCTCATGTAGATAATTAATGTACTTTTTTAACTAAAAATTGCACACCAAAATTAGTTTGTCGTTTTTTTTTGAAAAAACAAGGGATGTGATATTGGGATTTCATTCACAGGAAAAATTTGAGCTCTATGTATTTTATAAAATTTAATATCCTGAACTAATTATTAGGCTCCGATACCAATATATTCTGCTCTTTTTTTTTTAAATAAAAACACCTAATAAATACGATGTCCTAGGCTTTACACTGGTAGACCCATGTTCGAACCTCTGTTCATAACACCATCACTTTATTATTATGGTGGCAGGGTTATTTTTGAAAAGATTCCTTTTTGTTTTTTACCTTAAATAAAATTTGGATTATTTTCTTTTGGCATTGCTCCATGTCTTAGCTTAGATAATTGTAGGTGCCTCGCGCATTCTCAAACTTGGGTTGTTTACGGGGACAAATCCAGACTTCAGTTCTTGGAGGGGCTAAAGTGTTGCATTTTCATTTTGCAATGGCCATTTTCACATAAAAGTTCTAAAAATTTGTAGAGAGAGTCCCTCTTGTAACTAGCAGTTTTGGATTGCACCTTGTCATGTAACAGACCTTAGCTCACCATTTTTATTATATCAATGTGGTGGACCACAGGATTTTTCAAGTTATATGTGCAAAAAAGATTTGGACAATATTATCATCAGTTTCAGACAACATTTGGAGTTCCTTGTCCTTGCATTTAGTTTGTAATCCTAATGAAGGGGAAAATGTTCATCAGGCCCTTACTAGTTTGTGTTTACACAGTCTATCATAATATCCTGAGCCAAAACCATTTTTTACAAGTGGATACTGGTCCAGACTTAAGACTTGCTAACTCTCCTCTTCATTGAGGTTGTCTATAAGTCTGGATGGTGCTAGGTAACTTGTTGCCCAAGTAAGAATACATGCACAGAGTACTTGCAAAGATTGTATGAGATTCTAGTATGTTTATTCATAGTTTTGTGTAACATTGATTTTTTTATTATTATTTTTTGATTAAAGAACTCGAAGAGGTTTAAATTTTTTTTTGCAGTATGTTTCGTGATTTGAATTCTGAAATATGATGAAGTTAGTTTTTTTTAATTTCTTTTAGGAATCTCCAGAAGGCTGCAAGATGGTTGAATTTCGTAAAACTCTTCCTGCTTACAAAGAGAAGGATGCCATAATGGCAGCCATTTCACAAAATCAGGTTTGTAATGCATAGGTCTTTTGTACTTTTTTCTTTTCCTCTTTTTTTTTATAAGTTGTTTGGTTCCAACTTTGCATGGAAATCTGTTGTCATCAATTTTCTTAAATGAAGGTATCTGTCTGTGTTTCTAAGAAATGAATGTATTCAGCATAAGGGTTAAGAGCTCACACTTGGTTTGTATAAAGTTTATTCAAGCTTGTCTAAATGCACCAAGCTAGAATACCTTTATGTTACTATAAATTTCCCTGTCTATAATCCATCTCTCCTGCTATTAAACCTCCTTTGAAGTTCATTGCAATGATGTAATAAGCTTGTCAAAAGGAAATCATTACTTCGGTTAGGTTTTCTGTATTTGAAGATGGTAAATCCTGTGGTCTACTGAACTTTCAAGTTTTTTGTCTTAATTTTTTTATTGGGATGTTGTTGTTATATATTGAAGTTGAACTTCCACACGCACGAGGATGGAAAGAATTGTTATGCTGGCGTGGATTGATTCCTAGCTTTGCTTGTCAATATTATTCAAGAATTAATGCTTCATAATTTGCACTAAAGCCTAACTTTTTGTATTTTACAGATTGTTATAATCTCTGGTGCAACTGGCTGCGGCAAAACCACGCAAATTCCACAATTCATTTTAGAATCTGAGGTAGAATCTGTTCGTGGAGCTGTTTGTAATATTATATGTACACAGCCAAGACGAATATCTGCTATGTCTGTTTCTGAAAGAATTGCTTCAGAGAGAGGGGAGAAATTGGGTGAACGTGTGAGTTTCTTCTCAGAAACATTCTGGGTTACTTTGTCCGAATCACTACCTTTTATCAGTAACACATTTCAAGAAATTGAAGCAAATCTTGTTGTTTTATTGGCTTTTGTTTGAAGGTCGGATACAAGGTTCGGCTTGAGGGTGTAAAGGGAAAGGATACCCACCTTCTCTTCTGTACCACTGGCATCCTGTTGAGAAGACTGCTTGTTGATAGAAGTTTAAAAGGAATAACTCATGTGATTGTGGATGAGATACATGAACGTGGAATGAATGAGGGTAACTTTTAGCTGTTTGAGGTTTTATTTTGGGGATGATGAGATCTGATTTCTCACAATGAACTTTTGACACCAGATTTTCTGCTCATTGTCCTTAAGGATCTCCTTCCTCATCGGCCAGAACTGAAGCTGATTCTAATGAGTGCAACCCTTGATGCCGAGCTTTTCTCATCATATTTTGATGGAGCTCCAATACTACGCATTCCAGTAAGTTAAAAGTCCAGTTAGCAGTGTTGCACTGTCTTCTTTCATTGTTTGTTGAGGCAATTTATAGTTAGAATCCATCAGTATATGAATTTGCTTGGGCTGTCCCTTTTCTTTGCTTCCTACTTACTGTTTTATTTTTATTATAAATTACTTGTGGAGAGAGAGGAAAAAGTTATGCCTTTGGTTACGAATTATATTCCTTTGGAGAATTTTTTCTTTTTTTGGTCATTTGGAATGCTTGCGTTTTAGTGCTGGTATTTTAAATCATGCACTGATTATGTGTTGTAGTTATGATGCCTGGGCTGTCCCTTTTCTTTGCTTCCTACTTACTGTTTTATTTTTATTATAAATTACTTGTGGAGAGAGGAGAAAAAGTTATGCCTTTGGTTATGAATAATATTCCTTTGGAGAATTTTTTCTTTTTTTGGTCATTTGTAATGCTTGTGGTTTAGTGCTGGTATTTTAAATCATGCACTGATTATGTGTTGTAGTTATGATGCCTGATCCTGGTCTGCACTCGTATGACAAGCATCTGGTGATACAAACAATTTACCAGTGGATTTCTTGATTTTCTGCCTTCAATAATACATTGAAATGATGGTCATTGTTTATTCTACCCTAGTTTTAAAGAACAAAAATATGAGTTCACAGGATAGTAGAATTATTTTTTTGTTAGAAGAAGGTGCAGTGAGACTCTTTTTGATTGTATACTAAATAATCCACCAGTTTGGGCAATGTGATGAGTAAAGTTGAAAAAGCGGAGTGACATCTATTCTGACGAGCAAAGATGGGCTATGGTACTTCTTTTTTCTGATTTCATTATTGTTTGAGAACAACTCTCCACATTTATTGTAGTCATCTTATTTTTATTCAATCTTAAATTACACAGTGTAGCTAGGAAGTTCTGTTTCTTTCTTTATTGTTGTTGTGGTAAATATTTCCTTAATGCTGATTGGTCTTGCCATGACTGTTTAAAACTTATTTATTCAATGTGCATCCATATATTTTGGCATGTTAAATCTTTTATTTATCTCTTATTATTGCAATCCATGGGTTGGAAGGTTTGTTCTAATGGTCCTTCTTTTAACGGTCTTATTTAGGGTTTTACATTCCCGGTACGGACTCATTTTCTGGAAAATATTCTGGAAATGACGGGTTACAGATTGACCCAATGCAACCAAATTGATGGTTATGGTCAGGAAAAGATGTGGAGGATAGGCAAACAAGCTCCGAGAAAAAGGAAGAGTCAAATTGCTTCAAGTGTTGAGGTATAGATGTTCTTAAGGTTATATTCTACCATTTTGTAATTTTTATATATTTTGATTTTTCTTTTTGCATTTTGAAAAAATATAATCAGGATGCTCTTAGAACAGCTGATTTTAAGGAGTACAGTAGCCAGACTCGGGAGTCTTTGTCATGTTGGAATCCTGATAGCATAGGTTTTAATCTTGTTGAATATCTCTTATGTAATATTTGTGAGAATGAGAGGCCAGGTGCTGTTCTTGTTTTCATGACGGGGTGGGATGACATAAGTTCTTTGAAGGATAAGCTTCAAGCTCATCCTTTCTTAGGAGATCCAAGCCGAGTCTTGTTGCTCACTTGCCATGGTTCTATGGCCAGCTCAGAGCAGGTAATTTTATTCTTTTAATTTACTCTTCTGATTATTAATTTGATTTGACTGTGTAGTTTCTTGCCACTCATATGCTTATTTTCTGCAAATTAATGAGTAACCAATAGTGGAAAGCAGAACAGCAAATTCTTACTGCATATTTCAGCTGCTTTTTACTAAGATATTTTTTGGTATCCTATCTTTTAAGATTGCACAGGACATTCTTCCCTTTCAATTTTCTTAAACATTACTAATATGATGTATTTGGAATGCATTTAGAGGTTAATATTTGATGAGCCTCAAGAGGATGTGCGGAAAATAGTACTGGCTACTAATATTGCTGAGACAAGTATCACTATCAATGATATTGTTTTCGTTCTTGACTGTGGGAAAGCAAAGGAGTCTTCCTATGATGCATTGAATAACACTCCTTGTCTGCTTCCTTCCTGGATTTCTAAGGTTTCTGCTCAACAAGTAAGTTCCTCTGTTGGATATATGAGCTATAAGATGGCATCTGGTGTTGTTTTTTAGTACATGTTGTGTTTTGATCATCTGAAAAAGTCATCCTCACAATTTCTTATCAAGCATTCTTTCTCTCTTTTAATAACCTCATCGTCAAATAAATTCCTGTATTGGTTCGACACATGGTGGGCTAGTGGGACAGGTATTTCCCCTCCCCAGCATGTGTAGAGTCTGTAATTACTGCCTTGGCAAGTAACAGGGAAGTAGCACTAGTAGTTTTTGTACATGAAATTCATTTTGGTGACCTGATAGTAGGTGATCTCGTATGAACTTTAGTGGTTGATAAATTAGATTGGTCATTGAAGGCAAGCCAATTATCTACAAAGAGCCATTTAAGTTAGCTTTTTAGAACTAGAGTAGTTTCATTTTTCCCCTCATCATGTGTGTATGTTTTGTGGGCATGCATTCATCAGAGCCATGGTTTAAGTAGCTGTGTCATGTTGCTTAACAGTTACCACCAACAAAGATTTTCACATATTTGACTAAAATCAGTCAGCACTAATAGTTTCAATGAATGTCAAATCATTTATAAAAAAATATTTAACCCCTAGCTGATGCATGCACTGATCACAACAATTCAGTGTAGTGTTGAATTCAGATTGAAGATATTACTGACCAACTTTAGTTGGCTGGATTAACGCAGTTAGTGAGGGTTATGCATTATTGTAGCACTACTTGATCTACTGTTAACTTAGTTTGATCAGCCTTTTTGGTTGGGGGTTAAGCATGGTTGGCCTTAATCCTGAAAAGGGGGTTTGTTTTAATAGGAAGAGCTATACAGGGTTAAGCGACCACCACTATTTGCCCTGCCTTAGCCACTGTAATAACAATTCAGGAGTTTTCTACAATGCCTTGTGTCAAGTTGCAAAACCCTTGTCGCTAAATTCCTTTTTCTAAAAGTTTGGTTGAGATGGTGTAGTATTAGGGTGTTTCCATTGTTTATTGGATCTTATGTGGCCCTTTAATTCCTGCCATTCCTTTCCCAACAATATCTCTTAAGGCATGCATTTCATTTGGAGTTGGCCTCCTGGTTACCAAATTGGGCTAGCCCACTCTACTGGCTAGAGTAGAAAGTTAAATTCTCTGCCCAACTTCTCGTTCAAATCTAGGCAATCACTGGATTCCTGTAATTAAACAATAAAAAATTTATATGATAAGTAGACAGGGTTGAAGATAGTTTATTTAGTAGAAAGAATATGAAACTATAGCCTTGTAGCGAGTGTGCAGTTAAAAGAAAAGGAGGGAAAAGGAACAAAAGAATTTATTTTATTCTTGTAAGTTGTAATACATAAAAGGAAGAAGCTAGATCAAGGAACGTTACTCTATCTGCTTAAATGCTTACAGTATGGCATATATTTGGCCTGCAGGAAGAGATGCAACTATTTCTGTATCTTGTCACAATGCCAATTTTTTTTTTTGTCTGCTTAATTGATATTTTCAAATTCATGTTTACTAACCATGTTTGGTTTCTCTTTATATTTTTTATAATGTAGAGAAGAGGAAGAGCTGGCCGCGTTCAACCAGGAGAATGTTATCACCTCTATCCTAGGTGTGTATATGATGCTTTTGCAGAGTACCAATTGCCAGAAATTTTGAGAACGCCTTTGCAGTCTATTTGTCTACAAATCAAAAGTCTGAAACTTGGAAGCATATCTGACTTTCTATCTAGGGCTTTGCAGTCGCCTGAGTTATTAGCGGTACCCTTCTTTCTTATTTTTATATTCTTGTGACGTACTTAGGCTTCCTTTTATTTTTTGCCCTTGCCTGTAGAAATTATTGTCAACTTTTCCCTTCATACAACTGATTTTCTCATGCCTACCTCTTTTGACTTTTTGCTTTCAATTTATGTATTACAGGTTCAAAATGCCATTGAATATTTAAAAATCATTGGAGCCTTGGATCAGAATGAAAACTTGACTGTTCTAGGTAGGCCTAAATCTCTCTATATATTCTTTATCAGTTTTTAGATTTGTGTAACTTATGCTAATGCAAAAGCATATATTGATGGTAAGATTTTGTTCCACTCAATCTGACTGTCACTTGGCAGGTGGATATTTGACTATGCTTCCAGTGGAGCCTAAGCTCGGAAAAATGCTCGTTTTAGGTGCTATTTTGAATTGCCTGGATCCAGTACTAACTGTTGTTGCAGGTCTTAGTGTCAGAGATCCTTTCTTGATGCCATTGGACAAGAAGGATGTAAGTCACCTTCCAAATCTTATATTATTAGATGAAAGTCAATTCTCTATGTGCTTTGATTAGGATGAAAGCAAAAAATCATATATTTATGGCTGGGTCTGCTATCGGCTTCAATGGGCTGCACATGATTGCATTACGCTTTTCTTAATAATTCATATGAATATGATCATGCAAACTTCCTTTACCCTTTAGTTGCTTTTGTTGAGATTGTAGTTAGGCTTAGGTATTACCATTTGGCATGCAAGTATTAGATGTCACCATAGGGAAGGGGGAAACAAACTGTTGACTCAGGTTTCTGTCCTGATATAGATTTAGCATAGCAGTGGCTAGCAAGGGAGCTTTTGGATTGCACTTCTAATAATGGCTGGAAACTCTGCAGCTTTGATGCTGTGGTTGCCTGAAGATATGAATATTCTTTGGGTAGTAGGGCCTTACTGTTTTTCTTTTTGTGGCATGTGACTGTTGTGGGTGTTTGTGTGCATTGAGGTTTGGGGTTGTGGGATTCCAGTTGTAGGCCAGCAGCATAGTGATAATGAAGTCTGAAACGCTGCTGATTATTCTTGCTTGTTATTCTTAGAATATGATCATTTAGGAGGTGTTTGTTTTGCGTGAAAATTTTACAGCGAAATGTTTTCTTGATTTTCTCCTAAAATATTTGTTAGGAAAATTGGTCAACATAAAATATTTTACAATCAACCTTTAAACCTTGCTAATTTATCGGCGTATATTTTCAGCTCATGAAGTTTCATAAAATAATTTATGGATAATAATCCACTTACAATCTTTTAATTATTTCAACCACCACCACCTTGCTGCTGCCACAACCACTACTCCTCAACAACCACCATCTCCATCTCCATCTCCATCTGCACCACCATCCCACAACCACTACTCCTATTAATGCAACACATCTTCATCATCATTCTACTATCATCATATCATTACTTGCCAAACATTGTAAATTTTTTTCCATTTGTAAAATATTTTACTCAGAAAAACCCTTAATGTCTATTTGTGCTATGCAGCTTGCAGAGGCTGCAAAATCTCAGTTTTCTGGTGATTATAGTGACCACCTAGCACTTGTCCGAGCCTATGAGGGCTGGAAAGATGCTGAAAGAGATCTTTCTGGATATGAGTACTGCTGGAGAAATTTTCTCTCAGTGCAATCTATGAAAGCTATTGATTCTCTTCGGAAGGAGTTCTTCTCCTTGCTCATGGATACCGGCCTTGTCGATGGCAACCCAACCACCTGCAATGCATGGAGCCACGATGAGCATCTGGTTCGAGCAGTTATTTGCAGTGGCCTCTATCCTGGAATTTGCTCCATTGTGGTGAGTCATTTTATTTTCGTGGGTTTTTATGCTTTCACATCATCATCATCTGAATTGTGATGTTCCTTTGACTTGAAATGGCCTATTTATTTTATAAATGTGCTATTTAGATGATGTGGTGGGAAAAGAGGGATGATACTTAATTTTGTGTGCTTTTCACAAATCATGAGTGCTGACTTAATTCCATGTACAGCACAATGAGAAGTCATTTTCATTAAAAACCATGGAGGATGGCCAGGTGCTTCTGCACTCTGTAAGTTCCCTCTTCCTGAATGTTATCTCTTCTCTTCTGAAATATGTGTAAGGGGACCCGTGTCCTTGTTCTCTTTTTAGTTGCTTGGTATTTTCTCTCCCCAGAACTCGGTTAATGCTCGAGAATCAAAAATCCCCTATCCATGGCTGGTTTTCAATGAGAAGATAAAAGTTAATAGTGTTTTTCTCCGGGATTCAACTGCTGTTTCTGATTCAGTGCTGCTTCTATTTGGCGGGAGCATCTCTAGAGGGGATGCTGTGAGTTTTTCTCATCTCTTAAAAATCACTTGCTAGCTGGAGTTGCATCACTGCGTGTGGTGGTTTTTCTTTTACTGACCATGTTTATCCATGCATAATTCTCTTACAGGATGGGCACTTGAAAATGTTGGGAGGATTTCTGGAATTCTACATGCAACCTTCTGTAGCAGAAATGTATCAGAGCTTGAGGAGAGAGCTCGATGAGCTGATTCAGACCAAAGTAGGCAAACGTTGGATGGGAACTGGATTTATATTTTTACATTAGTTTTGATATGTTTTGTGTGCCGTCTCTCCACTTCTCTTGCTAAAAGTTTCCAACTGTTAAAGGGTCTGATATTGTTAATTTTTGTCAATTGTTCGTGGTGAATATCGACAGCTGCTGAATCCCAGGATGGACATACACATGCACCATGAGCTTCTCTCTGCAGTGCGTTTGTTAGTTTCAGAGGATAATTGTGATGGCAGATTTGTGTTCGGTTGCCATTTCTTCAAGTCCTCAAAACCAACTGTTTTTGCTACCCAGCCAACCTTAATTTCAAGGGGTGATAGTGGACCTGGAGGTGATAATTCCAAGAGTCAGCTCCAGACATTGCTCACCCGGGCAGGATATGCTGCACCATCGTACAAGACAAAGCAATTGAAGAACAACCAATTTCGCGCCACTGTTGAGTTCAATGGAATGCAAATTATGGGACAGCCTTGCAATAACAAGAAGAGTGCAGAAAAAGATGCAGCGGCTGAAGCCCTGCAGTGGCTGGTGGGTGGGACCCAAACAAGCCAGGAATACATTAATCACATGTCAATGTTGCTAAAGAAGAGCAAAAAGGATCATTACTAAAAAAGGTTTCTGAAGCTTCCTATAGACTGCTTTTTTGGAGAGCCACTAGCTGAACCTTTTGTTCCCAGCAATTCTTGAACTCAAGGAAATGTAGTCTTCTTGTTATGTAGGTCCAACTCTCTTTCTCCCCTAAAGAGGAAAAGGATGGTTGAACGACAATGTCACCTTAGCAAACCTAACCTTATCTTGATAAAGGGTCATGGCCATTAGCAATTGGACAGATGCTCAAGTCCACGACAGGAGCTGCAAGCTAATGCTAATAACTTGTGGGTGATTTGGAATATCAGATAACCTGCATTTAGACATGGAGTTGAGCTGAAGAGTCACTGTTAAGAGAACTGGCATGGATCTCTCCACTTTATCCAGTTCATGCTTTTCCTGTGGAGCTGCATGATTGACAATGCCTGAAAGTGTAATCATCCGAGACCAAGCACTTCTGATTTGTCGCACAGCATCAGAGATGGGAATCAGAGCTAACCCCTGTTTCGAGTCCAGTATTCATTTTGATTGGATTTTTGTATAGTTAGATGGAAAAAAAATTAGGATGCCCGGAACATCATGGGGGCTGTATATACGAATGTGTAAATTGTTCTTACATGATTTTTAGCTACTTTCCTTGTCATGGAAGGATCCAGGTACAAAGACCTGTTATTCTGTTATGCCCATGGATATATTATATTGTTCATTTGCATGTCTGTTGTCTCTAAGGTGGAAGGATCCGGATTTGTACAACAGCTTTGGTTTGTTTCAACTTGGATGATAGGAATGCGAGCTGCAACACTTTGAGGTCCTCAACCTTCATGTACTCAGATTCGGCGCAGTGGAGGAGATTTCAGGTGGTTTTGCTTGATGGACGCATGGGGTTCGGTTCAACTAGGTAGATTGAATTTCAATTTGGGATAGCAGTTGGTTGTAGTCAAGTTTTTCCAGTCTCTGAAAACCGAGCAAAAATTGTCAGTAATTATAAATGCTATTGATGGCCAACGAAGAGTTCGAGTTTCTAGATGAGAGCTAATCACATCTAGAGGCAGATGGACCGAGTGGCTGCAAGATATTAATGAAAACACGCTACCGTGATCAGATGATTTTGAGGAATGTCATTGACCTCTTTCTCGCCAGTCATCTTAATTTGATGGTGATTGGTTAAGACACTAACATCCGAGGCCCCCTGTCTGGATTTTATAACGACATGAAGATTCTACTGATAAGGGAATAAAAAAAAGAGGCGAACACTAACCAAGTAACCATCCATCATTATCTTTATATGTCGCAAACGTACTCTGCTTTTGAAGAACTCAGAATAGTGATGAATCTAGTGATACCACATCTGATGGACTCGGCTTTGGCAGCTTGCTCCAAGTCTCATTCTAAACACTAAGGTCCCTTTACTGCTCAGAACATGACCACCTATGCACTGAAGCTTCCAAGTGAAGCCAGCACAGACCATTGTTAGAGAGGGCCTGTGCTGGGGTTGGGTTTGCATGTCCGTGACTTTGGTAAGTATTTCCTCCACACGTTTTTTAGTATAGCATACATTGCATCTGCATGTGATCATGGGCAGTATTCTATTAGGAGATGAGCTGTTGAGAGTCTTGAGACTGTTGTGTTGACAGATAGATCTGTTGATTAATGTAAAAAACTGTTTTCCTTTCCACAAGCATCACTAGAGATAAAATTAACTTTCTCAAATCTAAAGCCTTCTTGACTTTTTCTAAACGACAAGGGGGGGAAATGAACCTCAAGCTCATCAGATTCATCAACGATTCTTCTCCGCCAGTTGTTACGGGATCTCGATCCCTCGAATTTTATAGCAAAATCACATGACCATCCTCGAAACGACATTGATTTTGCTGTCGGGGTCAGGCCAAGGTTGACCAGGTAAAATAATTTTGAGATCCGACCGTAAGACTACGGGACAGGCTGGTGAAGGTTTGCTCCTCCATGTCAAGATTCTTCTTTACAAGAGTAAGAAATGATCTTATTGTATTTTTATTTTCATTTCTAAATTAAGTTTCGCTACTAGAGGGGGGAAACTGGAAGTCAGAAAGTGGAACCAAAGATGTGCTATTGTCTGGAATTCTATCGTCCTCAAATTGTACTTCGTTACATCTTACTTGTAGAGATCTCGGTAAGTTAGTGCCCAATTGACCCTAATGAATGTGACCCCAAGCATGTTACGAAGCATCTTCGTCGTTACGCTGTAACGTTGCCGGGGTGTCGGGCCCTAATAAACGCCCGTAGGAATTGAGAGTGGTAGTGTTAGGGTCCCTTCATATTTGTATCGTGACTTTAATTTGTGTGGATCGTTTTCAATGGTTGCGAGAATGAGGAGCTCCTTGGCCCACATCTTGCTAGCTTGAAATCGCAAGCACAATTTAATAGGCCGAGAAAGGGTCGGGTTCATGGATGTTTCTTCGAGATCCTTAACATCTGGGGCAAGTGGGGAAGTTTGCTGGCTGTCGATGAAAAATATCGATTGCGATAGGATAGCTCGGTCTGTCCATTGAAGGGGTGTGATATTTTGCTTCTGGCTCCAAATTGTTTAGTTTAGCCCTACTTTGCCAGGGGTAAAAAGCTTTTCGGACCTCGGACTATATGACAAACCTCGTAATTGCACATTCCGCACTTTCTTTAGCTTTCTCTCGGTCTCTCTCTCTACCCGATAGAAATTCAAATAAAACCTAAATCAAAACCCAAAGAAACACGAAATTAAAAGCATAGATTTACTTTGAAATTCGGCAAGTGAAACCCTAACCTTAAAATTAAAAAAAAATGATTTTTAGTCTGAAACAACTAATTAACCACGTGTTTATGTTCGATCAGATTGACTTTATTTTTTATATATGTTTATTGAGTTTTGATTTATTGGTTGTGCTGGCTGTAAGCACACATGAACAAAGTGATGGCAATGGAGAAGTGAAGAAATATAGTTCAGAGTTGAGAAACAGAGGAAAGAAGGAGATGTTGATTGCCTTTAATTGACCAAATTGATTCATTGTGCTTGGAATTCCTGAAGGGTATGTTGGGTATTAGAAATTGTTCAGCATGTAATTAATGGAATAATTGTGATAATGTTTTTGTTATCTTTTAACGGGAACCTGACAGCAAATGGAATGTGTTATCCAAAATTACACGATAAGATATTATTTAAAATTATATTATAAAATATGTATATAGCGTGTTGTGGTCTATGAAAATTGAGGTAGCAAAGTGTTACTGTCGTTAAACTATGAGCTGTTTAACGTGATTTATCCTGAATTTGATGTTCTTTGACACTAAAATTGCACATCATTGCTTACTGCAACTTATTCTGAAGCCTCTTTGGGAAGAATTAATCGGAGCACGTAGAGATTATATGCAAATTAGATGAATTATGTTGTTTGTTAATTGAATGAATAGAGGGATAATATTATATATTATTTAATTATTATAGGGATAAAATTGATGAAAAAAAATAAGAGGTTTCACTTGTTATTGTGTTGCTTTATGGTTGAAGATATTGAAGATATTTTAATCTTCTTTTTTCTTCTTCTTTTTTTTTTTTTGAATTATTATACAAAGAATATAAAAATGATGTTTTATCGTAGTAATTTCAACATTATTTTATTATTTTATTACATTAAAAATAAGCTTGACATCTTAAATGTTTTTATTAACGCATATTATCTTTACTATATTTTATTTTATGTAAACATCAACACTTTGATTCACAGTTTTATTTTTTTTTCAATGTCAAAAAACACATTAATAACATCTATATATTAATTTTTTTGTTGTAGGAAAAAAATTATCCGACTTACAGCTAGACGAATTGGATAAACCCGTCAATACTTTGTTTTTTGCTTTTACTGGAACAAATAGTTTGTATAGGCTTTTTATTTATAATTATATTGCAAAAAAACACATTTGAAAAGTTTATATATATATATTATTTTTTTTGCAAAAAACAATTATCCGATTGCCACGGTTCAAATAGTTTGTTCTGAATGGATTTACATGATCAAAACTTGCTGCAGATGGTATTGTGAGTGTCATAAAGCAAGGTTTATGGCACGTGGCTTCAGTTACAGAGATAATATTGAGCATGAGGAGACTTTCACTCCAATTATCCGGACCACCCTGATGCTGAAGTTTATTACCGGCTTCGGCTGTGGATCAATCTTCTATCCTCGACAAGAACAGCACTTGGCCGACACGCGCACTAGGAAAATTAAATTAAACATGCTCATCACTAGCCTAACACTACAAAAACCGAAAAACAAGCAAAATTATATTTGCTAGTTTGAGCAAATATCACGGAGGTTGTTCTAACAAATTTGTCGGTACTTTATTAAGAAAAGTCTAGCCCAAATCAGCAAAAAAAAAAAAAATATCAAAATCGACCTTAAAAATGGTGGGTTTTGGCTTTGAATTTTATAGTGGAAGACCTATTAGGTCACCCATTGAAAGAATAAAAGTAGAGCGTAGACAAGAGGGTTTTGCAAAGGAAGTCCTCTTTTCACCCCTTTAAGCTGAGCAAATTAACATTTCAAGGAATAACGTGTAAATCTTACACGAGTCTAGCTCGCATTGGTTCTTTTCTTTCATCAAGTTTTTCACTGGGACTCCAAGTTTTTTTTACATGTAAATCGTACGAGATCATAGCCACCAATTAGACACGTGGAGTGAGAAGCGCTTGGTCAAGTAGGACCAGCCGCAAAAGTGGTCCCTTAGTTTGAAAAGAAAATTACGGGTTTTTTTTTTAAAAAAAAAATCCTAACATTTCTAATGTATTTTTAGAAAAAAGAAAAATTAAAATACGTAAAGATTTATTCTATATAATCTGGTCAACTTGATTAATTTAAAAATAATTAAATAATTTAAAAAATAACATAGTTTAACTAAAAACAATTCAAAAATACACCTTGTCAAAAACAAATATATATATATATATATATTGAAATTCAATTTTCAATTGAGTTAATATTGAAAAAAAAATTAAAAAAAATCAACTTAGAAAAATAAAGCATGCTTGAGGCAGGATAAATTCTTAGACGAGTCATCCATATATGTCTCATATGTTCACAAAATTTAATTTTTTATAACCTCTTTAACTTAAGATTGACAGGTAAACACAATGCATAAACCAGACCTTAATTTTCTTTTTCCTTTTTACGAATCAAACCAGACCTCAAAACTACTGATTGAGTGTTTGTTTAGCTTAATGCAAAACCATAAACAACAGCAAAAAGTCTCAGTAACTGTTTGGGAGAGCCTATTAAATTGATTTTTTTAATATATTTTGATGATTTTAACGTTTTGATGTTAAAATTAAAAAAAATATATAATTTATTTTAATATATTTTTAAATTAAAAATATCTTAAAAAATACATTGCTATAGCAAGCATTCAATCTCCCCATGTTTAGAGCTCATTTGGCGACGTAATTGCTAAAAGATTTATTTTTTATTTAAAATTATTTTTTTATATTTTTTTTAATATTTTAATTTTAAAAATAAATATTTTAAAAACTAACAGCTAAATTGAGATTGGGATTATAGTTGCCATTGAAATATTTTTTATTTAGAAATATATTAAAATAATATTTTTTTTATTTTGTAAAAATTATTATTTACAACAATACATTAAAATAATCTAAAAACATAAAAAAAAATAATTTTAAACTATTGTTTTAAATACAAATTCAACCCGTATCCAAATACATAAACCCTCTGAAAACGTACTAGGTCTATGAATAGAATGAAAAGTTAAAAAGCCCTAGAATTTAATTGCTTACACGGGGTTAGATGAGAATTTAGTGATATAGATTTCTGATGCCCGGCAACATGTCCGGCCTTGTCATTCTATGGAGAAATACATCCCCGTTTAAACAAGACTCTCAATTTCCAACGGTTCCCGAAGAAAACATGACGGAAAAATGCTTTTATCCTTATCAAATCTAAATCAGTGAATTGTAAAACAGAAAGCAAGAAATAACAGCATGGTCTCTAGCGGTTAAAATTTCGTTTTCATGGGCACACGTGGTAAATGAATTAATCCCTTGATGAATCCAAATGAGTTTTTCCGAGAGAGAGAGAGAGAGAAAGGAGACTTGGCATCCGCTTCACATCATGTCGAGGGCGAGGCTTTTTCTTTCCGGCTGGAAAACCTGTTATCTAAATTCGTTTCATAACTAAAAGAACTTTTCATGTTGTGGAGTTTACACAGATTTTACATGTAAAAATTCGAAAAGCTAGAGAGAAGATGAGAATCCCATTCGAAAGCGCTTTTTTTTAGCTTAACCCAATATTTTTCTTTTCTTTTTGCAGCTACCACTACAGCTGCAACCCAATATGTAAACCAGGGAACCTTCCCAGGCAGGAGGGCCGCACCTACCAAAATTGACCTAGGTGGAGCCCCTCCATAATAAAAGGTCAGTTTTTTATGCATAACAACTCAAGATTTCATTCTCCCAGCTGGAATATTCCTACCAACAATATGCCTTTTTCTTTTTTTCTTTTTTTTTTCCATTGGAATCATCATTTATTTTCAGGTAGGAACCCTACATGAAAACACTGAACGCAGCTTCATATGGGTACTGTTCCCCTAGAAAGGGAGAGGAGGGAAATTAATGCAGGAATATGTGTAGGGGCAATAATACAAGCTTTATAGGTGACATTCATTGTGGCCGAGACTTTTGTGTTGACCCGTTTTGTCTATATGTGTGTGTCTTTTGTTTCGCATCTCTCTCTCTCTCTCTCTCTCTCTCTCGAGTCTTGTTGTCACTTCTAACAGAAGTGGCAGTTCGATGTCTTCTGTCCCCCGTTAAATAATTTGATAAATGTTAATTCATTTAAAAAGTTAGCTCCCTACTTTTAGAATCCTTAATTTAGGGTCTCGTGTTAATTGATTAAAGTATTTTTTTATTATGAAAAAAATAATTGATAGCGGAAATATTTGATTAGGTAGGCTTCATTAATTAACAAGTTGTTCGTGTCATTTATTTATTTTTATTTTTATTGGCATTTGTTATCAATATTTGTTGAGACAGAAATAAGAGATTTGTTTGTTTTGGATTTTCAAATTCAACCGATTCCATACTAAATAAAACAATGATAAGAATATCATGTACGATGTGTTGGGAATTCTAAGGGATTAAAAATGTTTTTTTTAACAGATCTGTCACAGTTTTTTTTTCCCTGTGTTCTCTGTATTATATTTTTTTTAAAAAAGACAAAACTCGGTGATTGACTGCCTATTTGCGCAAAGTGGTCCATCATCCTCGTTAGTGATTAGTATTGCTCTATTGTTATTTTTATTTTATTAATTTTTTAAAAGAAAATGGTTTCTTAAAAGTCCCATTTGTTTCAAGTAAAATTATTTTCTAGATTTTTTACCATTAAAAAAATTGGTAAACATTAAAATATGTTTTTTTTTTTGTTAATCTCATCATCTTTAATTTTTTTTCATATATTAAATATGTTTCTTATTCTTTTAATAAACTTAAAAATTAATTAAAATATTGATAAGTTATTTTTTAATTTATTTTTTATAGCCAAGTTAAATAATGAAAACTAAATTTAAATTTATTTTGTACAACATTATTAAATATTAAAAAATAGCTCAATTTTTAAAAATATATTTTTCATAAAAACCACCTTAAACAAAATACTGCCCATCAAACAAAATACTATTCCTTCACTATCCCTTTCGAGTTGTCCCTTTTCTTTTTTTTTTCATTTCGTGCAACCACGTCCAAATGCAGTCTCAGCAGTGTGTGTGGAAACAGTATTTTGACCTTACCGGCACACGTTCCAACTAATGGCACCGAAACCATTAACGAGATCCATCATTTTCTTTTTAACGAATTCAATTTTCCCTGTGTTTAATTTTTAACTGGAGAACTCATCATTGCCTTCAGATAGTGCAGGTTTTTTTTTTTTTTTGAAAAAAACCAGAGATACAGGGTGGTATCGTGATATAAAATGGTTCAGGATTCATTATATATATGTAATCGAAGTGGGTTTATAAGAAATTATTTTTTGAATACATTGAACTTAAGTGAGGATATATATAAATAAAAAACGTGCAAACAAAATCATATAAAATGCATATAATATCATCATGGAGAGGATAATTGTATTTAATTTGCTCATGCATCCTGTGTTTGTTGATCTACTTTGCTAGTAGTGATATATAGACTAAGTTTATCCAATGATTTTTCATCTATAATACCTGGAGAATATGATCATGTAATATTAACTGATGTATAAACTCTGTTCGAAGATATCTCTGACGGTGTAAAAAGTTCATCATTTCAGGAGGGAGCAAAATTATGTCTGTGTTCTAGCGTCGAAGATGCTTTTTTTTTAAAATTCAACGATAAAAATATCTTCCAAGTAAGCTTAAAGTATGAAAATAGTGATAAAGTAATGTAATAATTGCACAGTGAGAAAAGGAAAAGAAAAGGAAAAGGTAAGGGAAGGTCTTTGAGATTCAGCCTGGTGACAGAGTAATGTGTTCTGGTAGAACAGGAGATGATGGTTTTCTCTCTGGCTTAACCGAAAGAGAGAAAAATCATGGAAAGTCTAATCAATCAGATGCTGAATTATAGTTTTGCGTTGAAACATTAAATTTCTTTTTATTGCCAGCAAAACAGTTTCCATTATCCAGGCTGCTCTGAAGTACTCTAACATGAACACAGCTTTAACTGTCATTAATTATAATTCCATCTTCAAGTACCAACGCCACTCTACCCAGTACCTATACACAGACCTTTTTTTGACTTTTCCCTCCTTAAAAGAATTGGTACAGCACAACGACAGCAAAAAAAATAAAAAATCCCAACAAAGCTCCAAGTCTGAATTACGCAACGGGAGACGTCCTTGGTTTATATTCTAATATTCTTTAAAAGTATTTTAGAAAATATTAAAATAATTTCTTTTACTTTTTTATTTTTAATATTTGATGTAAAAAATATTTTAAAAAAACACTCGAACATATATAAAATCACAGTACCAAACATTCTTCCCTCTTTTCTGTTCTCAATTTCCTCTTCATCTCTTGCGAAACTTGATTTTAAGATTTACGGGTGCAAAGAATTACAAAGTCATTCATTATTCATTTTTTACGAGAAAGGATATAAAGTCATTTATTATTTAGCTTTCCACTGGTTTGCATGCCAAGACCATGTTATAAGGGACCAGAGATATTTTTTAACATAAAAAAATTTATGACCAAGTTTTGAAAAATTCTTTAGTGGGGTTGTTAAACCCATATTCATAATAGTTTTGAAAAAAAAAATTAAGATAAATTTTCATTGTAAAATTAAAAGTGAATATGTAATTTTAATAAAATAAATTGACAATTAAATGTGATGACATATCTATTAATCTAAATCAAAGATGGAGTAAGAAAGTTAAAATAAAGATACTTACTAAAATATCTAATCTCATATCGCGTGTAACTTTTGAAGAAAAATTTATTGGAATATAGAACATTAGTTTTTTTTTTTTTGTTATAAATATAAGTCATTTTAAATAAGCACAAAACATATATTTTTCAAGTTTAAAATCATTTTTTTAACTTATTTGTTTATCTTAGCGGACAAAATTTTTTTAACTGGAATCATTGTTTCTACTAAAAAAATACATATTTTACATTTGTTAAAGCAGGTTAAAAAATATCAATATAATATGTTGATGTTTTTATGTTTGATTGAAAACAAAAACAAAAAATCATAAATGTTATAAAAAATGATCAGAATTGAATTTTCATGTCAATCTTCTTATTATTGTTATTGTTATTGTTATTTTCATGTCAAATGTATGATAATTAAAAAAATCAAATAAAAATTTATAATATTACTCAAGAACCATATTAAAATTGAAGATTGAGTAAAAAAGCAAGGCAAAAATAAAATAAAACCATATTAAAATTGAAGATTGAGTAAAAAAGCAAGGCAAAAATAAAATAAAACCATATTAAAATTGAAGATTGAGTAAAAAAGCAAGGCAAAAATAAAATAAAATTGAGTGCCTCAGAAAAAAATGATAGAAAATGGTTAAGCCTAGCAATTGCCTCTTCCACGAGTCATGCACGCGCATGCCTGAAGGCAAAGCCCACGTGTATGGCCTTGCTTTTTTTTTTTTTGAAAAAAAGAGGGAAGACAAATAAGTAATATACTTGCCCTCTTTTTTGCCACCAAAATAGTTAGAATCTGGGTGTAAAAAGTAGTTTTTTTTTTTACTATAAAACTTATTTTCAACAAACTCTTCACGTGAGAAACATCAATAAATCTATTTTTGCTCTTAAAGTAGCAAAAATTGGTTAAAATTAAAAATTCAAACCGGGACCACATATCTTCTCAAGATCTGATTAACCTTTTCTTGTAAGATAAGGATAAAAAATTACCATCATTAAGCTTTTCTTGTTAGATGAGATATTTTGACAACAAACTTGACTATTTTGATTGTCGAAAGCGTGACAGCCAAATACTCTCTTTTTATAATTATTTTTTAGCGAGTCTCTCTCTCATCAAGTGACTAAAAATAATAAAAAAAAAATTTTGAATCAAAATAAAAATCATAAAAATCCAAGATTAGATATATTATATTATATTTGCTTCTTACATTTCAGTTATTTGTCTTGTAATTTTATAGTTCTAGCACAATTCCAAAGCTAATTTCATCCTGTTAATTTAGAGAGTGACCGAGTTAAAAATAAAAAGAAAAAACAAGAGCCTTACTGTTCATATAAATTAGATGGAGCGACTAAGACTTCTCCAATCACTGTGGGTTTTGTTGTGTTTATAAGTGAATCATTTTTTTAACTAATTACAGAAGATATATATATATATATTTCAATAACTGGCCCTTACATGTTTTCTAGACCGCGTGTTTGTTATTCTTTTTTTAAAAGAAGAACTTTGCCAGATATTTATATTTTTTAAAATTGAGTGAAAAAATGCTTAACTCGTTACCACGGATCTTGGAAGCAATTCCAACACTAGCTAGCATATATTGCTGGATCATGAAATTGTCCTGTTAAACTCACAACTGGTGTTTCAGCAAATATTTATCTGACATCACGATATTTTAACATGCGATTATGTTCAAACTACGTTATTTTATTAGATATTCTTGAGGTCTTGTTATCTTCCTGAAATTTTTACCAATAATAAAAAAAAAACAAAGCGGATCCTAATTGATTGCATTGATTTTCCAATCGGCACACTCATGATTGACCTCGACACCTCACATTAATCATTTCGAAAGGAGAAAGGAGATGCTACTTCTCCACGAGCTTATCTCTTTTTTTTCGAGGCTAGCAGTAGCCTAGGGTGATGACCTTGCCTTGGCTTATCTAACTCTCGCTCGCTTCTTTGAACAAAACATGCCTTTCAAGTTATTGGCAGAGGCAGTGAAGACGACAATGATGACAATTGAATGGTCAAACGGAATCCAATCCCATCATTAATGCAATCGTTGGATATCATTAAAGCATAAGTCACTACTGCTCTTTGTTCTTATTTTTTTAAGATCGAGATTATCGACTTTCTTTCCCGCCGACACTGTGATTCTTCTCCCCTTGTAACTGCAATGCACGCTTGTCTTCGGTCCTGTTTTTGTCCCATCAAGGGGCGTCACTGTATCTCTGCTGGATCAACTTTTTCCTCTCAATTAAAATGAAGTTGTCGAACATTGACAAAGTGGCTTATCACCATTCGTTGAATCACTGCCGCTATGGCCTCCCCCCCCCCCTCTAGCTTTTTTCTACAAGTGTCGACTTAAATTAAAAGATTATTGCAAAATCAATCGAAAATTTATTTTGATCTCAGCTTTCGACTTATATTCGTTTTTTATTAAAAAAAAGTTGTTTTGATTTTTTTTATTAAATATTTTTCTAGTTTTACTCATTTTCATTTCTTGTTATGTATGAGAAATATATTTTAAAACATTAATCAAGTTCAAAAGTTACTCTTCATATACAAACCATGTAGCTCTTGTTAAGAGAACTCTGATTCATTTCATGTATGTTAGAGAATAAAACACGAGTTACTCATTCGACTCTATATTTATTACAAGTTCACTGACGGACTAAATCATCATTTATGTCTGATTTTGTTATTTTATGTTTTTTTTTAATCAATAATATGGTTCTATCCCCTCCCAATCAGATCCATGCTCGTTTGAAAAAAGGGTTTATTATCACATCGATGAAGTATGGTAGTATAACACGTTTTTTCATTGATATTTTCAAATGTATAGTTTTGAAATCTAGCCGGCAGGTTAATTTAGAACCTGATTAATTTGAAGCTAAAATTAGACTGGATTTAAAAAGAAAATAGAAAAAGTCAAAATTCAGAGTGACCTGATCAAAACCCGTTAATTTTTTATTTTTTTTACTAAAATAACGTTATTTTGATTTTTTAAAAAAATCAAAATTAACCCGAGTAAATCAATATTTAAAATTCGATAATCCAGTCAAAACTTGAAATCCAGATCTTAAAATAAACCGGATTTAAAATCTATGTTTACGCGTGCATGAGTTAAAACAATAATTCTTTTTTATAAAGCTCTCCGTGTAGAAGATTAGAGGATCCAATTTAAAGCTCACGGACGACCATCGGTGGCCTAGAAGATAATCTTTCATCATTACTGGGGTTTGATCGTTTTCCAGTTAATAAGTTATAATTTACATGACCATTAATGGGGTTTGAAAATGACGACACGATGGAAAAAAAAACTATGGATTATCTTATTTTGGCTAAATCAAATTTTATTGAAATACTGATTTCCATTTATTAAAATTCAAAAGTAAAAAACTAGAAATATATACAATTAAAGTTTTCAGAATCTTATGATAAAAAATAGTCACTTTGTTATATTTTATTAAAATAAATAATTTATTGGTGATTTGGAAAAAAAAATAAACAAGAAAAACACGTCCAATTTTTTTTAGAAATTAATCAAATCTGGTTCTAGGTATTGATTAAAAAAGGGTAAAGTTTGAATACTATAATATTAATCAACAAACGGAAGACTTTTTACTTTTAACTATAATTCACAGATATAAATGCAAAACCGAGACGTGATCATATCATCATTTATGAAAAATCTATTTTGAGGTATTTTGGTCTATCTATCTAAGCAATAAAAATAGATTGTGGAGTGAGAATAACACCACTCTTAGTTTATTGGACATTTCTCTCTCTCTTTATTTATTTATTTATTGCATGAAAACGATATCTAGTCATCTCATTTTTTTTTCTTTTAATTCTATAGAATTAACTTTTTGTGATTTTTCCGAAAAAATCATGTAAATTTGCTAGCCATATAACAATTCAAGTGTTAATTTTGCAGCAGATTTTTTTTTTTTCACAAATTAACTTCTCGAAAATTCTTGTCTGCAATGAACTTCACTCCAGAGTCTTCTAGATAGTTATAATGTCTGGCAAATTGTGCACAAAATATCACAATTTGATAGATATCATAATTATTGCAGTCTTCCAAGACATTCCAAGGAGGTGTCCATGACAGGCAAATTCCACGTCGTCTTTCAAGCCCATGCTTCATCCTTTTTCCACAGCGATCCCAGAAATTTGTGAAGCGGTTTTACTATCATTTTTGAACAGACGGGTGTATTCCACCGAACAATTCAATTAGAAAATCAAGAGCTGGAAGCATTTAACACGAGGGAATTAAATTTCATTATCAGCTGGTAATTAAGCTATGATTGGAACCACTTATACATGGTCCAAGATTGTGGGGGGGGGGGGGGGGGGCGCGGCGGCGGCGGCATGTAAACAAGGGTTATGTTGTGGGCAAGTGCTTGGGGGGAAAGAGCAAGTTATAATTTAGTTTCTAGACAAGTTAAAAATATTTTATTGACTGTTGATTCATCAACAATTGTGTTAGTTCTTGTAATTAAACGTTCGCAAAGTAGCTTCTCGTTGATTATATGATCTACTTTCTATTTTCACATACAATCATAAAAATTATCACAGCGAACCTTTTAAGGTGACCTTCTCTATATCATTGTTAATGGAGGTGTGGCAGTAGCTATGAAAGAGAAGAAGATCAAAGAAAAAAAAACTAATTACAAGAATAAAGATACTAAAGCAAGAGAAGTATTTATAAAATAACAAAAAAACAGTAAAAATACAAGACTCGAGTATTTAATTGATTGAGTTTAATAAGTTTGATCAATTTAATAATAAAAATAAAAAGATGCAATGGCAGTAGATAAACTAAAAAAACTTTACTCAAACCTATTTGAGTTAGCATTTCAAATATGCAATTTTGTTGTGATTTTGGGGTAACTTTATCGAAATCAAATTAAATAAAATCATGAAATTTAATTATCAAATAACTTAATATTGAAGAGTGAAATTAAAAACAAAATATCTTTAAAAAAAATGAAAAAAAAAACTGAGTCAAAACAAATTAACACACTAACCTTACGATTATGGACATAAAATTGAGATAATCTCACATAAAAAAAGGTGAAAAACAAAGCTTGATAACCAATTCACAGTTAATCAAATGATAAAAGATGAAATTAAAATAATTTTTTAAAAATCAAATATTGTTGACATTAGGTTAACCCCATCAAAAGAAAATTAAATAAAATCATAAAGCTAAATTATCAAACAACCTAATGTTGAAGGAAAAAACTAAAAAAAATATTTTTTTTGAAAAAGCAACAGAAAAAACCCAAGTCACACTAGATTAAAACCATTAACACCGCAAACATGGGCATGAGATTGAAATAATCCAGTATAAAAAAAAGGCAAAAAACAAATTATAAAGACAAATTTTTAGTCAATTAAATGTTAGAGGATGAAATTGAAATAAAAAATCAAATGTTGAAGGATCTTATTTAATAACGAAGAAAACATCAATTGAAAACACAACAACAATGAAGCTCAATTTCTAGAAAAAAAAATATTGAAAGAAGAAATTAAAAAAAAAACATAGAATACAAAAAAGATCAGAAAAACCCGATCCAAGTTCACTAGGTTAGCATACAAAATATGTCGGCTGGTTATGATATCGAGGTAACTTTATCTGAAGCAAATTGAATAAAATCACAAAACTTAATTATCAAACAACCCAATATCGAAGGTCAAGATAACCCAAATTATTTTCACAATCAACAAAAAAAATCAATAGAAAGCAAATAAAAAAAATAACGAAGCTTAATCTCCAATTAAATAAACAATGAAGGATTAAACTGGAAAAAAAAACTTAAAAAATGAAAGAAAACCATGCAAACCCGAATGAATATCCTAAACTTTGATTAATCTTTCAAATTTACAACCCATAAAATTCTATACCTGGGCTCAATATATAAGCTCGATTCCTTATCAATTTAATGTTGAAGGATGAAATTGTAAAAAAAATATCAATTTAAAAATTTGCAATGCAAGAAAACCAGCAATAAAAAGAATAGGGATAAAATTTGATAGGAAAAAAATAAAGGAGGATGAAATTGCAAAAAAATATAGTTTGAAAAATTATCTCAAATAAAATAAATAGCAATCAAAAGATTACGGACCGAGTCTGACATATAAAAAAATTAAATGGGGTTGAAGTTAAAAAAATCAAATTTTATAAATTATTTCATATAAAAAAATAGTGATAAAAAACATGGATCAAATTTAAAGGAAAAACAAATTAAAGGATGCTTTGAAATTTTAAAAGGACAAGCACAAAAATTAAGGGGAAAAAAAAAAAAACCATCAGCACCAAAAGGTTCATTACCCACACATACCTTCATTTCATGGTGAGCAATCGAGACAATTCAAATATCATCATGAAACACTATATTCGATTATTGGATGAGGACACACATTGTAATACGTGTAATGCATACTAGTGATATTTTTTTATAATAATTTTTATATTACTTAAATTACCAAATATCTCCTAGTAATAAAATCATACTAAAAAACTGAAAATATCATTGGAAAACATCTTAAATTTTTTTTATTTTAAAGATAATTAAATTATTTCACCATGTTTACAAAATAAAAAGACTTAAAAGCCTCTCCATACAAGTTTAATATTTTATCTCTCTCAAGAATAATTAAGTCAGTGCCAATAAAAAATATGACAAGATTATTTTGTTCAGATATATCTGAAAATGAACAATGGATCAAGTGGAAAAAAACCGTAACACCCCTAATTAAAAGGTTGTTGATTTTTTTAAAAGGACAGAATAGTTATTTAACTGTTGTAATCTAGTGAACCGTGTCCTTATGCAAAGTGTATGAAATATGAATTTTATTTTAAATTTTAATTAAACCTTACAGCGAATAGGATTAGAAAATTTAATTGAAAAAGAAAATATATTCTTAAAATAAAAAATGTTAAATTGGCGATGGCTCACAACTCAACACCTCATTAACGGAGAACTTACCTAACCTAAGGACATGATTTGTAACATAAATTAAAAAAATAGGAGCAGAGGGATTGACTATATTGTTTACTAAAACTACAAGTCCCAAGTTAGAATTTAGTCAAGGAAAAATCAAAAGGCTCAAACCCGTCCGCACCCTTCATGCAAGAGAGAGACCGTATCTATCTAAACTATTGTCTTTCTAGTTGTATATTTTTTTGAAAATTTATTAAAATAATTTAATTTATTTTTTAAATTTATTTTTAATATTAACATATTAAAATAATTTAAAAATATAAAAAATTATTATTTTTAAAAATAATTTTAATTTTAATTTTTGTTAAGAACACAGATATGAACACAATTCCAAACGCTTTATAAAACATCTTCAAAATCTATCTTTGACCATCGTACTTTCTTCCTCTCTTTCTCTCTCTAACTTTTGAACAAGCAGTAGCGTAGTAATCCACTCCCTCTCTCATCATCTTCGTTACCATCATACCTCTCACTCTTTTATTTATTAATAAACAAAGCAAAGTCTTTTTGCCCTTCTGTTTTTTTTTTTTAAACCTCCTCCTCAGATATTATATACTTCGTTTTCTCTCTTCTCTGCCATTAGTCATACCTCACACCGATCCAGATTTTGTTTGCTCATAAACAGAGAGAGCGGGAGAGACCCGTTTTAACTTTTCTTTTTTTCCTTTTGAAGTAAGACTACATCTCCTCCTCCTCCTCCTCCTCCTCCTCTATTTGTTCTTGATTTCGATTATCTGATCGGACGGTCACGGTCTTATTTGTATTCGCCTGCAATATCGTACGGCCAGGGATCTCTCTTCTCTTCTTACGTAAGTGCACAACAAAAAAGAAAAAGAATGAAAAGCCCATTTTGCCTTTTTCAGGCAACCTTTCTGCATATCTGTTTTTCTTTTTTCTTAAAAGTTTTTGTCATTTGCATTTTCAATTAAATAAAAATACCCAAAAACCATTTTTATGAACAAGACCTTTTATTCATTCATTCATTTACTTATTTTTTTTTTGTTTTTCTCTGTCAACACAATAAGAGCATTTACCGTTGCCATTTTGAATCTGTTACTCAAACCGTTTCTTGTTTCTCTTACCAAGGCTTTCTTGATTGCATGCAATGATTCGATTCTGAATTATTGGATACCCAAGTTGTGATTTAGTTATGTATGAATCATTTGATGATTCTCTTGTGAATTTGCTGTGTTCGATGTGTGTTTTTTCTAATCTAGTTTCTGTAAATTCTTCCACGTCTTTAACTGTTGAGATTTCTGGGTTACCTATGAAATGATATTTTCTTTTTGCCATCATTTAAAATGGTCCCTTTCCCATGAATTTTTGGTTATAAAGATGGGGTGTAGTATTTTAAGAAGTAGTAATGATGCCTGTTGCATAGTAGTTATACAGGGTGTACTGTTTGGTAGTTACATGACTACTAGGTAACTAACTGCCTCTTTTCTTGTGGGGTCTTATTCTCTGTACTAATTAATTTGTTTTTTCAATCTGTGATTTGCATGTTTTGTAAATTTATTATCCTTTTAATAAATAAAAAAGGTTGTTTATTTCTCTTTATGTCTTAGTTTTGACCACTTTTCTTAGCCATAAAGCTGTGACCTCTTTTCAATGATTACTGGGTTTTAATATTGTAGCTCGTGTTCAAGCTTAATGTTTCCTCTTGAATATGAGATTTGGTTTGGTCTAATCTTTTAAATTTTCACGCCTTGGTTTTTGCATCCTATCAATTCTCTGATAGCGAAGCCGTGGCAGATTTTTTAGATTGTAACGCAATTACAAGGACTTCATTTCTGGCTTTTTTGTCACAGGGGTTTGAAGTTTCCTAGACAAGTATCTTCTATACTTTGTCAAATTTATCCTTGTACAATCTGGCTTCTGGGAAAAAAAAAATGAAGAAGAAAAAACGTGGAAAGTTTTAAGAGTTATGGAACACGGTTAAAAGATTGGATCTTTTTTTAAGGGTCTTGTTGATCAATTTTTCTTTATTTTCAGTCAGATAACATAAGAGATAGTTCTGAAATCGGATATGCTGGTATAAGTTTCTTATTGTTTCTGCTGTAAGTTTCTCTTGGTGAATCCTATGCGTGTGTAGAATATTGGATTTTCGGATGAGAGCTTACATGAAACGGGTTGCAATCTTATTTAATAATGGTAATCAATGACAACATTCTTTGTAGGGTATTACTATGGGACCATGCTTTTATGTATGATGAGGTGGTTGGTATTGTGCTTAATTACATTTATTGGAATGTTTCTGAATTCTTGTACCTTATGTTTTGTAATGCTTCATGCTCCTTGAATCAACAATGCAGGTCATGTGTGGTAGTCCCCATCGAAATTGAATTTTATCTGATCTAGCACTCATAACACTTGAAGAACAAAACCATCATGCTTAGTATGGAATGGGGCCGTGAAATGAAAAACAGATTTATAACCATACACAACTTATTGTATGCCTTTAGTTTTCTTATTTAGGAATTTGTATTAGTTGTTGTATTGGTTCCAGTTATGGTTTTTAACGTGTACAAAAAAGAATCTTTAGAATTACATTTTCTGTTTGCTTCTTGAAACTATAGCTGGTTAGTGGAAATCAATTGTGAGATATAAATAATTGTTGATCAATGTTTGTTTGGCCTCACAACAAAAAGAAGTCATATTAGCCTATATCCCTTTAATGAGTCTCTTACATGCATGCACTGTTGATATAGTTGTCGATTATCTTCTGAGTAATTGTTTCTTGTTTCCTTGCCACTTAAAATAAACTAATGTACTCCCATATGCTCTGAAACTCTGTTATTTTTATTTTCAATTGTTCACAGTATTTACTTTTTATGGGTGATGAGGGCAAGTTTGGTGCCCCCACCCCCTCATGGAAGTACTCTCTGTTTCTTACTTGATCTATGATTTTCAGTGAGCAAGTTGCATCTCATAAGCACTGGCGATCATGGAGCTGAATGGTCAAACAAGAGTGAGAAGAAAGGACAATTTTGCTCATACAAACGGTGATTTAGCATTAGCAAGTGTTGGTGATGTAGATCCCTGGACTGCATGGGCATATAAGCCTCGAACTATTTCGTTATTACTTATTGGTGCTTGCTTTCTAATGTGAGTGACTGCTACATTTTTATCGGTATCTTAAAGTTGGCCAATCAACCTCTTTATTAGTTGATAGATTAAAATTTGTTATAATAGATGCTAAATTCTAGACAGTTGACCTCTTAAGTGTTTCTAGCCTGGCTGAATTGTTTTCTCTTTGTACTTATATTTTTGTTTCCCAAATAGAGCCTGTTGGATCTGCTATTATCATGGATCTTCTATTGGTCCTCTGCAAGAAAGTATTTGTATCTGTTTGTCATCAAAATTGCAAATTGTTCTGTGACTGTATTGGTTTATCCAATTGTTAGTCTGGGTTGATTCAGAGATGCCCTTGGTGCTGTTACAGTTCCTTTCATAGGTTGAAAAATGACACTCTAAATCAATTTGCTATGATCAAATGAAGTTCCTTTTCTTGTATCAAACAGAGGGTAATGCTCTTGGTAATTTTAATCTTAGGATTCTCCAAGTTCAACCAAAGAATGTTGTCTTTGGTGTCAGATTCTTACTTTGCATAATTTGATTGTGTGGATTTGATCTTTCTCAAAATTATCTTGCTTTCTTTTATATTTGGTTGCAATGTTGAAATTTTGTTTTTGCCATATGATGGAGTGCTTCAGGAATCTGGCCAGACATTATTTTTTTCTTTACAAATATTAAAGCAATAAGGGTGACCGTATTTATGAAAGCATGTAACCTGAACTTTTGCATCTTATTTTCATATTGTCAGAGGAGGCTTTCTTTTGGTTAAGCTTTCGATATTGTTCTCTCTGTTTGAAGTTTTCTCTTTCTCCCCTAATGTCAGTGAATTCAAATGAATGATATTTTGATGATCTGTGTGTAGGCTTCTAATTAGTTTACCCACCTGGGGTTGTTTTGTGCCTTCCTAAAGACGGTCTGCTTGTGTTTTGAGTGTTTTTCTGTTCTTTTAGATATAGAAGATTGTTTGATTACTGGTTGTTGTCTGTGCAGAAGAGGACCATGCATTTATTTAAAACACAGTCGTGCATTACTACAGCTGCTTAAAGACTATTAAAATTCTTCAACAAGTTTTCATTTATTGTCTGTTTATGTGATTACTAGATGGGCAAGTGGAGCCCTAGATCCAGAGAGCTGCACATCTGGTGATGTTGTTACATCTGTGAAAAGGTTTGTACATACTTATTAGTCCAGTGCTTTTGTTTGGGATTAGCTAATTTGATTTTATACTGATGAAATGCAAAATTATGTTGAATGCCTCATGATGTGCTATTTCTTGCAGGGGTATATGGGCAATGACTGCAGTTTTTCTTGGTTATTGTTTGCTACAGGCCCCTTCAACGTAAGTTGCTGGATTGAGTTATCATGAAATTTCTTTTTATGATGTTACTTTTTATTGGATATCAAATTAATAAGCATATGTTATGGTTTCTTTTGTCATTTGAAATTTGAGAATATAAAATCTAGCATGTAAGTGCTCAACTTATTTGTTGGGCTTTAGTGGCCAACAATCTCAGATTATAAATGATGCATTTCAGGTAGTTTTAGTTTCAATATAACTTGGTTGTTGGCATGCTAATTTCTGTGAGGAAATATCAGAAACAGGTGGGTGCAAGAGGACATAAATTATCTGGCTGTTTTGCAAACTTGTGCGATCACCTGTATAGGTTGGCTCTCAAGTGAACTCTTAACATATGACAGATTTGTATTTTCTTGCAGGGTTCTAATAAGGCCACATCCAGCAATTTGGCGCTTAGTTCATGGATTGGCCATTGTTTATCTTGTTGCCCTCACGTTTCTGCTTTTTCAGGTTGGTTTTCTTTTTGTGAAGACAACTTCTCTTTCGTGCATACTTGTGCTAAGCTGTTGCTTGCATCTTCACATACTTGCTTCTCCAGATTTTTCTTTTGTAAAGCTAACTTTCCTCGCACAATACATATACATGATCTGGTTTTGTGTCTTTATATACATGTGCATGCATGTTTGTGCAAGGCAATTTGCTCTAACAGAGATGGTTTCTATGTGCATAAACTCTCAAAACAAATTCATAGTTAAACTAGTTGAAACTTTTCAAATTGATCCATCATTTATAAATTTCACAAATCTTTTACGTGGGATTAAAAAAGTTCTTGAGTGTTTTCATGGAAAACTAGTTTAATGTTTTTTATCACATTGTCTAAATTTTTAATTAAACACCTATAATTTCCATAATATTTTGCCAAAGATAATATAACTAAAGCCTACCAATTTTTCTGCATGAACAATTTCAATCAAGTATTTCTTTTACTATTTGTATATCTATTTATGCAAGCCATGAAACTCTTTAAATAAATTCACCATCCATATGCAATGTGTATTTTCATTGTTTTCTTCCCTAATTAATTGTATTTTAAATCTTATCTAAAAAACATACACAATCAATTGTCTTTTGATCCTATTTCAAGAAATAACATACAATGAACACTTTTAGCTTTCTATATGTCAATCAAAACAGAGCTCATTCTGTCCATATGAATCATATGTGTTAAAATTTGACATATGTACTTGTTAATTAGATGTTCTTCATTTCTTATGCACTTCATGAGCTAATAGTTTTGCAGACTAATTGGATGATCTGTGCGAGTTAAAGAATAGTTTACTGATTGAAGGTTAAAATTTCTCCTTTGCAGAAGCGTGATGATGCGCGGCAATTTATGAAGTTTCTCCATCCTGACCTTGGAATTGGTAATGCTTTGTAACTCACCATAACCATTAAATTCACTATATTAGTTGATAAATCATTCTGTACTACAGCCACATTACACTTGTAAGCTGCTAACATCTCATTCTTGTATTTGGTGGGATATTGACATCTTGCTTAATTATCTTAATTGTTGTTTACACTTGTTTGAGCAGAACTACCTGAAAGATCATATGGTGCTGATTGTCGCATTTATGTGCCTGAAAATCCTACAAGCAAGTTTAAGAACGTTTTGGTATGATTTCTTTTGTTAGAACACCCCCCCCCCCCCCCCTCACACACAGTATCTGGATGCAAAATATATATGATTTTTTTTATTTCTTTCTAGGACACTCTTTTTGATGAATTTGTTCTAGCACATATCTTTGGATGGTGGGGCAAGGCTATATTAATCCGTAATCAGCCACTTCTATGGGTATTGTCAATTGGTTTTGAGCTGATGGAGGTTAGTATCTAGCCAATACCAACATTCCCTTTTGTTATTCCCATCTTTTTCTTCCTGGTCTCTGAAACATGTCCTCAGCCATGTGTTCAATCTGCTCAACTAACTTTATTACTGGTATTTTCAGTTTACCTTCCGCCACATGCTACCAAACTTCAATGAATGCTGGTGGGACAGTATCATTCTTGATATTTTGATATGCAATTGGTTTGGTGAGAATTCTTGAGCTGTGGCTTCTGTTTTTTTTATTTGCTTTGTCAGGCTGTATCATTTTAATTTGTCATTTTGATGAATGGCTAATTGTTTATGAATATAAAGTCTGGCTATAGGAGATTTCAGGTGTTTGAAAGAAGTTGAAATGAAGAGGCATTTTCTAGATGGTTGCTGGACATAAAAAAAAAATTTGATTGGAGAGAATAATGTACTACTCAAGTGGTTAAAATTTTGATTTCCACTTTAGAGGTCTCAGGGTACCCTCCATTGTTTAGCCCAAAGCCCATTGGCCTTGCAATGAAACAAAAGAACCAACATCAATATCTATAAAATTGAGTGGTAGTGTACTCGGAGGTTTTCAATTTGTTTTTGCAAAACACTTAACCTCCATTTAAGTGTCTCACTGATTTGGGGTCGACAACAGGTCAGTTGGGGTTGACGGTCTTAACTGGCATGCATGTTCTTTTGCAGCACATGATCATATAGATGCACAGGTTGGGGAGCATAAATCTTGACCCTATCTTGTTATCTTGATAACTGAAGTGTTGTGTTAGGCTATTTAATTAATCAACATTTTTTAAGGAATAGTTGTTAATTATCATGTTATCTGGATAGCTAAATCTTTCTAGTAAAAGTTTAGTATGATGATAGTCAAGTGCAGATGGAACCTGGATAAGCTAGGCTGTTAAGTGGTTCAAAGATGCATTTCTAACTTTATATAAACAAGTAGAAAACTCGATTTTACCTTCAAAATGGTTGCTGGTTCAATGATTTGGTTGAAGTTTCTTAAAAATTTAGTCCATGGATATATTGAAGTTACTTGATATGTGCTCTATATGTTTAGGTGTTAACCATTCAATGAAACATGATTCTATGGCTGTTGCTTCCATTTGTGTAACTAAAGGACCATATAACTGATGTAAAATATGTTCAGACTATCCATGTAGAAGTAATGATATATTCTGCTTTTCAAACCAAAACTAGTATCAAGTTTTGACTTAATTCTGGGCTTTAATGCACCACTATAGTATGACTAGCATCTTTCTTAGCTGTCGCAAGCAATATCATGGTCATTTTAAGTGGCCTGCACTGAAGAGTTCACGAGGAAAATTATGTGAAGCTGCTGGCAATCTCCCCCCTCCCTCTTATTCTTTAAGATCTCCCTTTCCTGGCAATCCTCTCAGTTTCTTGCAATATCAGATTCTTCTCTCTGAGCATCCTAAGCTAAAATATCTAGTATTTAATCCTTTTCATGAAAACTACATAAGATAAATGAATGAGATTTGTGTAGTAGTTTTCAAAATTTGGCTTGTCATTTAAATTATTTCATTGTAGCTCATTGTGACCTTTTCTGTTGGGTTTCTTTGCAGGCATTTGGGCTGGAATGCATACAGTCGGGTATTTTGATGGAAAAACATACGAGTGGGTTGGTATAAGTCGCCAACCTAATATTATGAGCAAGGTATGTTTGGAAATTTCATTTTTCTGTTGCCCCTTTTCCGAGTCAGCGTCAGCTATAAGTGGACACTTCTACTAGCCAGTAGAATTACAATGGCAATTTCAGGTCCATCATTTGGGTTGAGAACAATTTATTTGTCATTAAAACTACTTCACAATATTTGTACATACTAGTGCCGAGGAAATTTTAAGAGACCACTGAAAATATATCTCATGGTAGGCCAAAAATTCCCACCCCTTTGAGGGTAGAAAAGTAGGTCAATAAAAATTATCTTGAGAAACAATCTGCACCCTTGCGCTGGAAGAAAGAAATCTTATACCTGACTGTATCCTCCTTAATATATCTGAAGAAGTGTTGTCACCTTTTCTAATTTACTGGTAATACATGGCCTCAACAACTAAGTTCCTTTGTGTCTGTTTTTGACATTTTTTAGTTGCAAGTACAATGTTTTTTTACGAATACAAACCAGAAGTTAGTACATGCTATTTGAATTTCAAACCTTTTTTTCCCTCTCTAATTTAGTCATCCTCACTGTTTCTCACTTGTACTCTTTGGCTTCCAAATCTTGATTTTAGTCGAAATAATTTTCATTTGATGAAAATATTGTTGCAGTGTTAACAAATATTGATGCATGATTTCTAACCATGCAACTTGACCGCCTGCTAATTAGGTCAAACGAACATTGGAACAATTTACACCTGCACAGTGGGACAAAGATGAATGGCATCCCTTGCTTGGTCCATGGCGATTTATCCAAGTTCTTAGTCTCTGTATTGTCTTCCTGACTGTAGAGCTCAACACATTCTTTTTGAAGTTTTGTCTATGGGTTCCTCCTCGGAACCCTGTAATAGTGTACAGGTTGATCTTGTGGTGGCTAATTGCCATACCTACAACACGTGAATACAATTCATATCTCCAAGACCGGTACTCTCTCCCTCCCTCTTTCTCTCCCAATGTTGTTCTTCTGGTTATATGGAGAGTTGTCAATGGCTGAATTACCTGTATGCTTATCCCTGTTGAAATTATGTCAATTTACCAGAAAGCCTGTGAAAAAGGTTGGCGCTTTTTGTTGGCTTTCCCTTGCTATTTGCATCGTGGAACTTCTCATTTGCATCAAGTTTGGACATGGTATGCTCTCTATTTGTATCTTGTTATTTTATGCTTCCACTTAGCTAAAATATTCAGCTTTGGTGAAGCATCCAAAATGACTCACTCTCATTTCCTGTAGAAATGACCTATTGTTTTGATTTCTGCCAGGTCTTTATCCCAAACCAATGCCTGCATGGTTGGTCATCTTCTGGACATCTGTTGGAGTTAGCCTTGTAATATTCCTGATTATGTGGTCATGGAAAAGTTTGGGAAGAAAGAGACGATGATTTTGCTAGCATGGTACACTATTCTTTTATTCCTTCATGTTCTTATGGGTATACATCTTGTAAATGCCCTATAGCTTCATGGAATTGTAAATGCTTATTCTCTTAGGTTAGTGGATCACAGTTTTTAGAGTATTCAATTCTTTTATGATAGGTAGTTGGAAAATGGTAGTTCATGTGTTGCTAATTTGCAGCAATCATCAAATTGGTAATTTCCCTTTTTAACTTATCTGAGAGAGGAGCAATTTTTAACACCGGGCTTGCCTCACATTTTTCATTGGAAAATGCAATGCCTGACAATTCCATTGGGGCATTTTATCAGAATGTTTAAAATATTTATATTTTGCGTCGGCTCTATGGCATATAAGCATTGAAATATGATTCAACTGAAGTATTCGCACATGTTTTGCTGTTTACGTTTATATGATTGTTGTGTTTAGTTCGCCACAAGCAGCCTGGCAGTTATTCGATCCGGTATCTTGACGTTATCTTATCACCTGCTGTAAATCCTATGGCTCAAACTGGCAGTTATTCGATCCGGTATCTTGACGTTATCTTATTCAAGGCAGTTTTTAAAGAGTTCAAGGATTTCTTTCCTGTTGATCGACCTTTGTAAAGCCTATGAAGCAATTGTGCAAATAATTGGTGCTCGACAGAAGCCAATCTCTGAGTTTGCTCACGACAATTCTAGGAGTCGGACTCCGCAAGGTTTAGCCGATTTTCGGGAAAACATTTGTGGACTTGAGTCAATTGATTCAATCAAGGTGAAATTGGAAATCATTTAGAAAAGCAATTTCTGTTCTTTGACAACACTACGTTCTTCTTTCTCGATCCGTGCCCATGTCACTGTGTGTATATATAGAAATAGAAAAAGTCTCTCTCTTAATCATGCAGGATTTTGTTTTTTTTGCAGTCAATACGCCCATGACGTATAATCTCAGTCTTCTTCGAAAACACATAAATTTATTAAACCATAAGATAGTTTTCCTACACATTTTCCTTGACGCAAGACTCCTTTCCTTCTCTCTACAATGGGTGGAAGAATATTAACTTTTTTTTTTGGGTGTTATTAAATCTGTAATGATAATAATTACATCACTCATTTTACTTATGATAATAATTTCTCTTGCTTTATACAGGCAGAGAAGGAATCTTCAATTAGTCTTACCGACAGCCTAGAGGTTTTTTTTTTTTTGTTTTTTTTCCTGGAAGTTACCGCCATGTACATGGTTATTGCAATCGAAACAATCCTTGGTTTTTGTTGTCTTCTTGCCACCTTCCCAGGAACTCGTTTCATACCAAGGGCACCTTTATTCGGGTCTCCACTCAGGTCCTATTTAAAAACAGGACCAGAATGTAGAAACATTGGAAATATGGGAGCTCTCTGTTTTTTAATTTTTTTTTTGAATGTACGTATGCATTTCACTTGATCATTCTTAGAGCATGCCTTGTCGTATCGAGGATGTCTCTCTTACCCAGTGACGTTCAACAACGATCAGCTTGCAAGATCCCTCAGTAAATGCTTCTTGTTAAATGGAAAATGGCATATTAGACAGCTCAATATTAGATTGCTTTTTCTTCCATGTGGTCTTTCCTCTTACGATCTCTTCGTTTTCAGTATCTCCTTGGGTTTGAAGGAGATGTGTGTATCTTAGAGGGACCTTATCCAAGGATCCTAGTAGTCCATTGCCTTCCATGATTTCTGAGGCCAAAGAAAACCTATTGAGCGGGCTCATGTCGTTGTTTTGTTTCAAACCACTATTAAGGATTCCATCCTCGTCGGGTTCGCAGAGTGATTGAACTATATTTGAACTCCCGCACTCCCTTCTGTACTCTAAGATGATGCCGGAAAGTTGATGAGACTCCAAAAACTGGTCAGGAATAGTCTGTAGAAAAAATGAGTTAAGAAAGAACGAACATGTCAATAAGGTTTTCTGTATGAGCTATCAGAGAGATGGTGGTGGTTAATGTTTTACCTCCAACATCCATCTAACGTACTTCACATTGTTGACATGTTGGTTCATATCCAAATCACTCCTCTTGGGCTAAAAATTAGAAACCAGGATAGTTGTTAGTATATGTCTATGGTGCTTTAAGTTGTAGCATTTGTTTTTGAAGTTCACCTTCAAGTTTGAGTTCACATATTTTGCGTTGCTGTCCAACTTCGAGATTTTCTCTGGGACATCTTCATGGATAGCTTGTTTCTCTATAAACCACGGTGAAATTTCAGCCCTGACCTCCTCTGGCATCTTTGAGAGGCGCCTTGTCTTTTCGTTCATCATCACCCAAGTGCTGTTTGAAATTGAAGTTGTCAGTACGGTACGATCAAGTTAGAGGATGATATAGAGAAATTAATATTGAGTTATGAAATCAACCTTGTTGCACGTGCAAAGACATGGCCTGTTGCTTGGCTTCGTATGAGCCAGTCTCGCCGCATTCCATTCTTCCCTGATGCTCCAACCCATGTGTCGATTTCCACTATCTCTCCCCTGCAAGACACGTTCATCTACTCATTAATCAGGACTAGTTGCTTTGCTACATGATGGTAATTTCTCAGTTAGATAGAGATCCATTGTAAATATCCCATATAGTGAAAAATTAAGGCTGTTTAAGTGGTGCAAAAACCTGTAGCGTACTTCAAAAAGGAACAGAAATGGCAACACGAAGTTTTTTCATCCATGGTAACTTGTTTGATTTTACCTGTCATATGTGGGATTTAAAAATTTATAAATCCCACTCTGTAACTTCTAAACCCTAAATCGTGGGAGTAGCTAAAAATATGTGTCTAGACCTGTTTCCAGAATATATGCGATTCAGGGGAATGAGCGCTTTTAACAAGGGAAAAGAAAAAAGGCACAGCAATGTCACTTTTCGATGGTACAGGATGAATGCCATTGATTATGAGAGAAATCATATCTACATCTTTTCTATTGTTATGTGTATAACCTTATAGGCCTGAGTCTTTTTATACGAACTGCTGATTTGATGATCACAAAACCATGAAAACACTGGTTAACCATTGGGGAAATTTAGCTTACAGAGACTTTTCATTTACTGCTAATCTATTAAGCTTCTCAAAACAAGTATTCCTAATGTTCATTGTGTGGTTAATGATGAGAGGATCTACCAGATTGGGTATTGATCCACCAGGACTTGCATTCTTGAGACGACCCATATGAGATTGTTCTTCATCATTCCATGTGTGGCACCAAATCCATTGCTGAGAAGTCCCGACATCCATACATGATTCAATGCTGTTTCCTACATAGTTGGGAATAATACTAAGAATACAGTTGAAACTACAGAAGAATTCCCATCAGCGTGGCTCAAAGGCATCGCTCATTTTATGCATGGGATGGATAAATGTGTGAAGAGTTGAGCTTTTAATTACCTGAAGAAGATTAAGGATGCTCTCGAGCGTAGCAGTTTTATCAGCACCAACTTCATAGGACCTAATAACAACAGTCTGTCTGTACCCAACACCACCTTCGACGATGAGGCCTTGGCGATGATAATCAACAAACTGCTTCTTTGTTGGTATGTTTTGACGTATCTGCTCTTTGGAGATATGGCCATTTTCGACCGAAGCAACCGAGGTTTTCGCCACCCCGGCAGTTTGGCTAAGTGTATCAACCTTAACGGACCTGGTAGGAGTCCCAGTAATTTTGATTTTGTTCAGGTTTTGCTTATTAGGATCTTGGTTGTTACCGGTGGTAGAGCATCTGATGGGCAAGGGGATCGTATACGAGAATGTAGCCATTTGTTTTTACTCGTATGTAAATGTTGAAATTTTGGAACGAAATGGGTAGTGAAATGCATTTATAGAATCAATGTAGCGGAGTTGTCAAGGGAAATTCTTGAACTTATTAGGATGAGTTGCGCAGCCTTGTTATAGCAATAGTGAACATATCAAAGAGGGCATTGTCTCTGCTGAAAGAAATTTTTAGCTGGGGTATTTTTAGTAGTGATCGACCTGTGAAGCAGACCAAAAGGCTAATTTGGCGTTGGCTATTATTATATTATCATGCCTGAGCAATAAAACACTTATGAGTTAATTTCTTTAACGTTTGGGAGTTACACTGTCCCTAGAAATTGGGCCTCATGGCTTGTTAACTTTCGAGCAGGACAAAGGATTTGGTAGGAATGGACAAACAAATTCTTTCTCTTTGTCTCTGAATATATAGAAGACAACTGATTAGAACCTTTGACTGCGATGTAGAAGAGAAGTCTCCTTTTCTGCTCAGAATTTCTCGTTACCAAAGATTCTTTATCTCAACAATTATCACTCGCTTAGTATTCCATGAGCCTGCAAGCTAGCAAGTAGAAGTATTAGCATTCAACCTCGGGTTTGGAGGGAATTAGAAATCAAAGGATATTCTCTATCTAGTCTTTTTCCCTTGTTTGGTGAAAGAAGTGTGGCAAACATCATTTACTAACTTTTTTCAGGAAACCAAACCATTTTTTTGCCTCGTGAGAATAATTATGAGGTGAGATTGGGGGGTTTGATTTGATATTTATTGAAACTCGATCTGTTCCCTTGTTGAGCAGCCAAGTTTTTGCAGCATACTGGGTTTCATTGCACTGCAAAGATTGTATCTTTCGGAATGTTTTTGTTGCTTAACATTCTTGGGTATAAAAAACTAATCGATAGCCATGTCTCTTCCCTGCAAGGAGGCTGCAAGTTATCGAGACTAAAGCAAAGAAATCAACGGGAAAAAAATAAACAGAAATTATTCGAGAGCACGAATACTGGAAAGATTCTAAAATTGAAAGGAAACCCTGAATCGATTATAAGTAGCAAAGAATAGAACCATGAAATCGCCCTCGAGAGAGGATGCTGGGTTGGTTTTTCAGGAGCCATAACAGTGCTGTTTTTTCTTTGCGTGATCAATTCAAACCATTTACATCGACTCTAAAAATTATTTTATAGTCAATTAAAACCAATAAATAAATTACTAATATAGTCAAAATATTTATTATTCAATTAATTAACTAAATAAAACAAATACACAATTGTTCCGTTAATCTTTCATCTTCAACTTCAATCATGAATCTCGCAATCAAATCAATATATCAACACCATAAAAAAGAGATTTCCACGGCCTAATATTCTAAAATTAAAAAAAAAAGTAACAACAGGTTTAATTATCTTGGATTCACATACATAATTGCATGAGCAAATTAGTAATTATAATCATAGCTAAATTTTTTTTATAAAAAAACTAGGGTTTTATCTCTTTTCTAAACAGATCTTTTGTCGCATATTTTTAAAAGCACGATGGATCCGTTTACATGCTCCAGCATTTTCTTGAACAGTGCCTCTATGGCTATGATAATGAATCTCCTCAGCTGCATCATTGGACACTGGCTGAGCAGCAGGAAGTGTTGGGGGAATTTCTGATTTTTTTATATTTTTCTCTTCCCTGAAAAACATTCACATGGAAAAAATAAAATAATGTTCGAAGTTGTGTTTTTTTTTTTTTAATAAAAGACAAAAGGATAGAGCAATATTTATTCGTCCACTACAAAATCGTTATAAATTAGAAGTCTTGTTGTGATGGGAAGTATGCTTAATATACTGAGTAATATAGGAAATTAGAACCAAAAACTTGGTTTAATTAACAATATTGTACATGTTGTATGATCTTTGTTGGAGTAATTTTGTTTAGCATTGAATAAATTTGGGGTAAAATTGATACAATCAAAAGATTTGGTACTAAAATCAATAATGAAGTCATTCGTTTGGGGCAAATTTGAGGTTTCTCCAACACCTCTAGGAACTGTCCGAGAGGAGCAAACGACATCGTTTTCTTGGGCGATAAATAAACACAAAAAACCGAACCCCTTCTTTCACCGTCTAATCAGATAACTCAACGGAGGTCATTTTTATTCCATCTTGGATAGCTAGAAATTAAGCTTGTTGCCAAAATATTACTTTAATTTTTAGCAGTTGCAGAGACAACTTTATCTTCTTGCAGAGGCCGGGGAGTAAATTTTTGGAATTGGTTTCCTGTAAATTTGTGCACAGAGGCAACTCATCACAGAAATGTCTACATTTTCTTAAAGTTCCAGGAAGTGGACAAACCAAGGAAACTAAAGTTGGTTTTCTATTTAACCTCAGTAGCATAATCTGTAAATCTCTACCAGTCAGTCGAAAGCGGTGGCCTGTGCGGGTGATTTTTATTTTCTGAACAAGGATATTTTGTATCAATATGGGTTTTCGAAGTTGACAGTTTTTTTAGTAACTTGAACAAGAAGGATACGGTGTCAGACAAAGAGGATATATGTGTCTGTGTGCGTGCAAAATCAAGATGAAAATCTGGGTCCGTGAAAGGTTCATTCGGGAGGCATATATAGCAAGATAGACACTGTGCTTTGGAGTATTAGGTTTTTGTGAGAGAAAGACACCGTTGTCAACTCAATTATTAACAGTTGGAAGTTAATTAGGTTTAATAAGCCTTGTGGATGCAGCTAAAATACGGCATTGTGCTTGATGGTGAGATATTGGATTCTTGTACCTACCTCTATACGTTGTTATCACTATTACGATCAGTTTCCTTGGTTTACACAATTTATTTGGAAATTCTGGATGTCTTTCCTTGTCCAACGGTTCACACCACAGAAGAAAACGTTAGCATCGCTTGGAAATTTCAGGTGGTTTTGAGTTTTCTGAACTGTTCAGACATCAAATTATTAAGTAGGAAAAAGTAACGTGCTGTGGTAGAAAACAGATGCAAGAGGGAAGAAGAATACTTGGGCAAGCAAATCATTCTCCACTACTCGTCTATCATTCTCGCTTTCCACTATAGTATAGCATGGATACTATAATCTCATTTTGGTAAAAAATGTCCCTGAATTTTCTTGATGATATGCTCAAGGGAAGGTGCTACCTGCAATGGTACTCTTTCCTGCTTTTCAAAATGCTTGAGAACAGATGAAATACTAGAATAAGCAAACGCATCGTTCCGCAACAGCATAGGTCTGCGATAACATTTCCTACACGCACCCAGAGAGAGAGCGAGAGAGAGAGACAGAGAGAGTTTTTTTCTTCGTTTCCATCAGATATGAGACGAATAGAAGGATTAGAACAATAGCAAAATTCATTTACCAATTCTCTCCAGATTCTTCTTGCTTTGTTTGCATCAGCTGCGAGATCAAAGTAGAAGGATAAGAATAGGGAGGGAAAAAAAGAGATGCAAATTCTCCTAGTACATCTTACCCTAGAATGATCACATCAAGAGGTAAAAGGATTGAATAGTTAAACAAAACAAAATCACATGCCTGATTTTGGTATGAAAAAGGAAAAAAAAATAATCTTGAGCAAGAAGATCATACCACTCTTGGATCTCTGGACGCATGTATATTTGCAGCATTATGTACCAGCATCAATATCATTCCCATTTAAGCTTTGCATCATAGTCGTACTGTCACGTAGCGCTAGATTAACAATTTACCATTCATTCTTTTCCGCCCAGATTTCTAGCAGCAGTGAGAATCTTGTAATCAAACAGATACAGCTTGGGAAAGAAATTCGGAGCTTGATAAATTACAAATCCCAAAAAATAAATAAAAAAACTTGATCTTCAAGAGAAATCTGCGTGGCAATTAGGAATAAATACAATGAGCAAAGTATCAGAGATAAATAACAAATATCTAAGCTAAAATTATCAGCGACAGAACCAGCAATGAATCTCTTACATCCGGCAAAGCTAGTGCAATTGCCTTGAAAGAATTCAACAGATGTGAATTCCATAGTTCTCTGGTCAAACACATAAAGAAGCTAACTAGCCATCAACATTGTTTCTGTACAGATGCTCTGACTTCAGCGATCCATTAGTTTTAGAAGAATGTCCTGCCAGCAGAATCAAAATAATGACCTCTTCAGTTATTGCAGATTTCAACAGATAGCAAGAGGGGGGGAAGTGATAGAAATCAATGATTTAACGGCAAGAATAAAATTTTATACGACGACATCTCGGCAAGCTCGAAATGATTTCAAAAATCAATAACATGGTTGACTGGTTCTTTTACAAACAAAAAACCTGCTTTACCTAAACCGCATGCAAAATTACGATATAACAAATGCAGTTGTCAGAAACAGATACTACTCTGGAAGTAACTGAGAGGACAGGAATGATATGATGTCAGCCCCTGCTGTAGTTCAGCATATGAAATTAAAAGCCTTACTTGACGAAACTCAATTGATTGACTATGACCTCTGTTGTTTGTGGAACAAATTATTTCACTTTGAAGGTGGTGTTGAAATGCCTACAAAGTTAGGGTGAAATATAGTCAAAATATGATGGAAGCGAACTGGGTTGAACACTCATAACAGAGGTTTCATCGATATTTATACAGACCCATAAGCAAACATTTTGTGCGTAATAATCAGATGTCGGGAACGATTCATGCATGCTTTTGTACTCTGCCAAATATGAAAAACATGATGATAAGGTGTAATAAAAGTACAAGATGTGAAAGGTGACCTTTCATTACTGAACTAAAGTTGTAAGAATTTTGCTCTTTAACTTCAACCTCTTCATACATTCAAGGATGGAGAGTTCTAAAGTGGAGCAATCTGCCAAAAAGTTTAACGGTATAAAGCTCCCCATACGAAGAAAAAAAGAAGATAGTATAAGCGCTAGCATTAACAAGACATGGTTAGTTCCTATGCTTTCAAGGAAATATATATTTTCAAAAACTCATTCGGCAGTATTATTCTTTTTAATAGTTCTCTTCAATTTTTTTATGGTGTAACAAATACACCTAAGAAAACCTGAATAAATTCCAAAGAATGGATCAGTTGCTCGTAGAAGGAATTGATGCCTTTCACTTAAGATGCAGGAATAAATCTAGCAACCGAGGGACGACATAGGAGACAACAGATGAGTTACAAGAACATCTAGTGTTTATGCAAATATCCAGCTGACAAGGTACATCCAAGCAGGAAATAAATGCCAAAGAACAAATTGGCAGACCTTTTATGCATTCCTGCTTTGGCTGCCTTTGGATTCTCGAAAGCGCAGGTTTGAAATTCTCAAGTGACAAGAACCCTGATTTCAACTCTATATGCGAGATGGCAACAAATCTAGCATCAAATGGTAATTTTAGGAGAGGGTAAGTATTATAACATAAATAACTATTAATTCACAACATTTGATGTTTACAGATGCAAGAAACTGGACTTGCAGAAATCTCAATAAATGATTTATGGTAGAATTGGAATTTAAATAAGCGCCTATGGTTTCTTTGAATCTCTCGTCTGCTAAAATACTCTGTTAAATTATCCAGAAGATAAATGATTGAATATGAATATGCATATTTGAGATGACCATGATATTATTATCCAGTAAAAGGATGGGTTAGATACGTATACTTGAAGCTTTTCATTGAATATCAGCAGCATAGTCACTGGCAAGACTTGAGTTCATTGGCAAAGATAGGACGTGCTCCAACAATCTGCATAACCAGAATGTAAGAAAACTGGTAATTCACCATGGCTCTTCTAATTCAGGCGATGGGAAATTACCTCCGTACATCTTCCTTAGATGGAGGAAGAAACAGTTACCTTTCTATGAGAAATTCGAGATCTTACTCTTTTTTCCAGAAGCTGATCAGCATCCTGTAGATAAGTCTTGATTTTTACGTCATCTTAACAAGTAAAAACTACCATAATCATGTGTAGTTGATGCACTACGAATGGAATGTACACTAGCTTTCCACACGCTTTTCTGCTTATTTTACTGCCAATTGGTTTAAGTGCCATGTTTAAAGATAACTACGGGGAGAAGAGCTTCTACTTTTCCTACGGATTTACTGTTTCGCATGTACAAGATACGGAAATAAATTATGATAAGCGTCTCTCTGGAAATGATATATACTGGCAAAGAAGAAGGAGGCAAGAAAACAATGCAAGGAATAACATTTGAACTTACCAATCGGCAACTAACACCAACAAGAACAGCCTGTACGTGATCGATGTTACTGGTCGCACTGCATCCAACAAGCTATAAAGTAACCATTGTTTTCCCTGAAAAGTGGAAAACCGAAAAAAAGAAAAACAAGGGAACTGTAAATATATCAATCCGAGATTTCAAACCGAAGAAAACTTGCTTATCTTTTATATAAAAAGGAAATCCTTCCCGTATACGTACGATCTCTAGTAAAAGTTTCCTTAAAAGAACAATCGAACTCGCCAAGTGCAAAAATATTTGTTTTATGTGCTAATCCACACTCCCTGACAGCAAGTGACAACATATGGCCTGTGTGAAAACAGAAGATTAGAACTCACCGCAACATGGCTATCATGAACTGGTTTTTATCATCATACGATGCCTACAAGAATATCTCAAGATATCAGGAACCCGAATCCTTTCATCATAAGTCAATATTCTCGACAAAAAAATGTTACCATTTTTAGAATAACAAATGGTGTTCCATGGCGGTTTCCTGAATGATCAATAGCCATTACAAACATCTTAATACTATATTTTACATATTTTCACTGATCTGCTTGCAAAATTACAACAATTCCCAATCAATGTATTATACATCAACAACCCATTAGGATAAGAACCACAGTTTTTTTTTTTTTTATTATAGTGGGTGTCCAGGCCAGCTTGCGCGCACCTTGACTAATCCCACGGGCCCTGAAGTTAACGACCATGTAAGCCTCCAGTGGCCATCATATGAGCAGCCATAGGATTTGAACCTGAGAACTAAGAGGGAGCAAAAAAAAAAAAAAAAAAAAAAAAGAACCACAGTTCAAATCTACATAACCTTTGTTGAACAAGCTGTTTAAAGAGCAATCTCATCATCTTTCCTTGACATAATTCGCGGCGTGATGAGCAGCACTACAATTTTTTCTTGTTATCAATCAAATAATTATAACACGAACTGAAAATTATTAAATAAAAAATAATTTTGACCTATTTATTATCCTGTGTAAGTATAAGTATATCAACTCAAGTATGTTAAATGGTGAAGTTTTTGAAGTCATTTTAAGTGTGTTCCACCATACAATTAAACATAATTATTTGTACTATATATTTTCCTAAATTTATCCAAAACATGCACAATGAAATCCAAAAAAAAAAATTGTAGTTATTTTAACACAAGAACAAAGAAATAATAATAAAAAAATCTGTTATTTTATGAGAATCGATTATGTTTTTCCCTAAAAAAAAGAAGAAGGGAAAGAGAGAGAATTACTAAGCCATTTTCATGGGCTCCAATTGTAAGTCCAATGGGCTTGGCCAGTCAACAAAGTAGGCTTCTTTCAAAATCTGGCAAGAAGGAATGGAATGAGAAAAATATCCGCGGCAGCCCGAAATTTGGACGACAACGAGAGCCAACCAATCTTTAAACGTTTCAGATTTATTTGCCTTGTGTGTAGAGCTAATTGCAACACCGTGAGGGGAAAAAAAAAGGAATACTCCATAGAAATTATGGGGAGCGCGAGTCTCATCCCCCATCTGCAACTCCACGGTTGCTTCTACAAACGCTTGGACTCCGTCAGAAACGAACACCAACAATTCCCTTCACTACAGCTCAACATTAATTCCAAGAGGAGAGGGAGATTGAGATTCGATGCTCCGCATACCAGGTCGACAAGTTTCAGAAGAGTCGTTTGTTTCGCTGCTGTTGACGATGACGTCTCCGAGCAGCAGCAGCAGCAGCAGCAAGATTCAACCAGTACTAGCTCACTTCTCGAGGATAGGCCTGGTAAGATCATTCATAATAACCCAATTTCGCAAATTTCCTTTTTCTCTTTCTTAATTATCGGAATTACCTTGTCCTTAATTATCGGAATTGAGGAAAATCGGATTTTCTTGTGGTTTATTTATGTTCATGCTCCTATGCTATGCAAGAAGGCTATTTTCTGCGAAGTAGTTTTACTCTCCGCCGTCACTTGCTTATAATAATAGCGTAGAAAGTGTATTTTTGATAGTAGTTTTGCAAACTAGTTTGTAATTTCGAGATTCCGGATATTTTGATGGAAGCTTCTTCTGGATTCATGGGTTCTTAATGATTCTTTGTTAGTTTATCTTATCCAGGTCTTTGTAGTAATCATGCTTGCTTGACTGTATATAAGATGTTTAATATCAATCTTGTATTGAACAATACCGATACAGATGTGGTCGATAGTTTGCCACAAAACTTTGGGCAAGATAGTGAAGGAAGTCCAATTTACAATTTTCTTTATCCCCAAAAAGAGCTACTTCCCGATGATAAAGAAATGAGCTTATTTGATCACCTTGAAGAGCTGCGAGAGAGAATATTTGTTTCAGTTTTTGCGGTTGGAGCTGCTATCGTGGGATGCTTTGCATTTTCAAAAGAACTCGTTATAGTTCTTGAAGCTCCTGTTAAATCGCAAGGTGTACGATTTCTGCAACTAGGTCCTGGTGAATTTTTCTTCACAACTTTAAAGGTTAGACCGAATGAATATCCTTTGCCTTCTTAATGCATGCCACTTTGTTAGTTGCAGTTACATGATATTACCAGTCCAAACGAAAGGAAAAATAAGAACTTTTTTATGTCGAATTAGATACACATAATGAACTTATGCTTCTCATTTCGCTCCTCATGTTGTATTCACCCTGCATCCAAAGACGTGTTTTTTGATTGCATATTATTCTAGCTATTTAGTTATGAAGTTGATGTGATGAATCATGACCTTAATGAACCCCCTATAATAATGATCTCTCACTGTCCATATTCTAGCTCTGCCTTTGAACTTGTTCTGCAATTTTCAGGATCAGTAATTCACTGAAAGAGTATCTGTACATCTTATGATAGCCCCACCAGCTTTTTGCATAAAATAAAAGTCTTGAAACTTTGAGTTGCCTGTTAATTTCCACACGGTGCTGACTCATTAAATCTATGGAAATTGAAACCGTGCTTTATGTCACACTTGTATGTTGTCTTTTTATGATGTAGAAGAGATTGGGAAGCAAAAGACCCCTGGAATCTCAAATAACTAAAAGGAAATAATTAATTATTTCAAGATTTTCTTTCTAAAACAAAAGCAGCTAAAGTTTTTTGATGGGTCCTAAATCACTGTCAAGTGGTCTGGCCCATTGACAAAGTAACTGTATTACCCAGGTAATCCTCAACCTGAAACTAAATAATGATGGTCTTCATGGTGTTCTTCCATAAGATGTAACTAGTTTTATGTTCATCTTCAACCTAGTGCAAATCCAAACCCTTAAAAGTGGCTACACTGTGAGTTTTGTTTATTAACAGATCAAGAAAGCTGAACTTGCTTGAGGAAACACAGTTACATCAACAGCAATTTAATTTTATGACGTTTCATGTTTTTCAAGTGGCAGACAAGGCTTTCAACCCCCCCTCTTTAAATGATAAAATTTGTATAGTGATAGGGGGAGAACATGAAGTGTACGTGATAAACATTAATTTAATTTTATAAAGAAATGAACAAAAGAAGAAGAATAGCAAGAGTAGAGAAAAAGAATGAAGGGAAAGCATGGACACCTATTTTGGAGAGATGAAAATGTTTATAGCTCGAAAGCTAAAAAGATGAAACTTGCTCATCTCTGATCACTTTGATATACTCTTGAAGTCTGTACCACATACATTTGAAGTCTTTACCATGACACATACATTTGAAGTTTGTACCACGTGCATTTGCTCCGTTTCCCTAACCACTAGTAGCACCTCTGCAACTCAGAAGAATGCTTAAACAGAACACAGAGAGAGCATGTGCCTCACCTATTCACTTTGAATGGTGATTCGATGATTGTAAGACTCATGCCACAAATGTAAATCTTTGGCTCACTGTCTAATGTGGTCTGTTGGCAATTTAAAGACCACGCTCAAGGGGATTTTTATCTTGAATGTTGCATCATGCTCATTTAATCAAATACCATTCACTGTCATTGTTTCTTTCTACTTTATACCTTGTATTTGGCCTAATCCCCAGCATAAGCCTTTCTTCTTTCCTGACCCATTATCATATATATAGCAGCAATTATGGGATCCCTAGGGAATAAGATATTTATGCGTGTAGATTTTCTGAATGTCATCTTACCTTGTTAAAATTCAACCTCAGCATCCTCATTCCCTTGATAACATTAAATGTTTGTTGTGCTGCAGGTTTCAGGATATTGTGGCCTTCTTTTGGGAAGCCCGATTATTCTCTATGAGATCATAGCCTTTGTTCTTCCAGGTTTAACAAAATCAGAGAGAAGGTTCCTGGGACCGATTGTTTTAGGTTCCTCGGTACTTTTCTATGCTGGAATTATTTTCTCCTATTTGATTTTAACTCCAGCAGCTTTGAATTTCTTCGTTAGTTATGCTGAAGGGGCTGTGGAATCTTTGTGGTCTATTGATCAATACTTCGAGTTTGTGCTTGTGCTTATGTTCAGCACAGGCTTGTCATTCCAGGTAAATATTTTTGATAGCTGTCTCCTTGCCTCCCCATTTTCTGTTTGGATGTGGCATGGCTTTTATTTATCATGCCACGAAGGATAGTTTTTAGCTTCCACTAATTGGGAGTGCTATATGCAACCATTGTATCCTTAAAGTTTTTAACTTGCTTCATTGTCTTTCTTCTGTGCAAAAGATATCATTCTTGTCATTCTCCTGTTCTATAAAACAGGCTAAGATGATTCTGTTACCATTTTAATTTTGTGTTTTAATTTATTTGTTTCACTTTACTCTCTCGTTTTGTATGTGTGGGTGTCAGTGGGTATTTTTTTTTTAATATATATATATATATATATATATTTGGGGATGAAATGCCAAAACATCACAGGAAACCCAGGGTGTGATAGATCAAGCTAACCTTCTTATTCAACAGGTTCCTGTGATACAAATTCTTCTTGGACAAGTTGGCCTAGTTTCAGGAGACCAAATGCTTTCGATTTGGAGATATGTTGTAGTTGGTGCAGTTGTTGCAGCAGCTGTACTTACACCATCAACAGATCCTCTTACTCAGTTGCTTCTAGCAGGACCGCTTCTAGGTCTTTACTTGGGTGGTGCATGGGTTGTCAAGCTTACAGGCCGATGATTGATTGTTTGTTTGATTGTCCACGCCATTCAGCATATGGGGTTTGTTGCTAGTGGCCTGTGCATCAGGAGTATGACAGGTTTCTGTTAATTACCGAAGGATGATGAATGTCAAAGGGATGGGGAAGGAGAGTGAGCATCTTTGACATCGCTGGTTTGACTTGTACTATCAAAGAAGAAGAGCTTTGTCTGATATATACTGATGGTAATGTTGTATGAAACACGCTATATTGAGTAGCCCAATGATAATTGTCAAATATATGCCACTTTTATCTTAAATCTGCATCATGACCAAATTGTCGATGACATAAAGAAAAAGGTTTTTGTTGATCAAGTAATGCTCACCCGATCATCCCCTAGGTATACCATGAACAGAGATCATTCCCTGGCAGAAGCTTCTGCATCTATGAAAACGTGCATAAATATTACATCTCTTTGAAGTTTTATTATCTTATATTTACTTGGATTGGACCTCTCAAATACATGGAAATATTTCAACTTTCTGGCATTAACTAGGAGGAAAGACCTTTATTCAGCAGTCAATTCAAGACACTTTCTGATCAGCCTCATTTATCTGAATTTCATTAAATATGATTTTAGATTGATCATAGGTATTAGCAATCAACCACGTTTAGAGGGTTTTCGTCAATGATAAAGAACGGTAAAATGCAAGGTAACGCCGAACGGATTTTCAGTAACCAAAAACAGAACCATGAAATCACGCTGTTATTGCATGTGAGAAGAGAGGATCCTGAGGTGGTTTTCAGGACCCATGACAACATTGTCTATCTGACAGACCTTATATTTTCAGCTGCCAGTGCCAGATAGCCATAAACCAAGCTATATATATATACATATATATCCGTTTTCAACTTAAATCACGATTCTTGCAATCACATCAACACAACAATTCGATATCAACATAATAAAGAAACGAATTGCCTATATAGTCTAAGATAAAAAGATAAAATAAATATAAATTATCAAGTTTTATCATCTTGGGATGCATATACACGATTGCTTGAGCAACAAAGTAAAGTTAGTAACAACTGCGGTTTTCAATGCCTTTGTTGTCCATTAAGATATTTATAATGTTCGATTTGCATATTACAAACATCGTGTTGGACAAGTCTAGTTCAGAAACAAACTCTGAGCGAGTTCCCCCATCCCTCTTAACAGCTTAGAGCGACATTCTGCATCATGAATTCTATATCACTAGAACTACAGCAACCAGTGTAGCTTCCATTTGTTTCAATGACCTTTTCAAATCATTGCATGCCTGGAAAGCAGCTTCTGAAGAGCTTGTCAAACTTTCTATCTCTGTCCACACTTTGTCAATAGCACTAGAAAATTTCTCCAAAGCTGCCTTCATAGCTGGAAATTCTTGCGGGGGATAAAGACAGGCCCCAAGCTCATCAATCTGCACTCCAATCTCTTGGCACAGCTTCAATAACTTCTCCAGAGTGTCCACAAAATTGCCGATGTCTTCAGGCTTTTCTTGCTTAAGCAAACCAGTGATGGTGCGGATAAGTTCTTTTATGAGTACAACTGTCTCAGACACAACCCCAATTGCTGATTGAGCAACTTCCATCTCTTCAGGTGACAGGTCATTGCCTAGGTCATCACTCAGACTATCATTGTCACCGAGTCTAGTTTCTGCATGAGAAGCATCATCATTGGAAGCTTCTTCTGTCTGATTGGAGGATACTGGCTTGAGCTCCTCCATCTCTCGAAGAACATCCTTCACTGAAACTGCAACCTGTGTCATTGCTCGCCCAATCGCTGTGATATTTGAAGCAGGAGTCTTCTTAAGAGCAGTGCATGCTTCCCATACTGCACCAACTAATTGTGGGACTAAAGGTTTGAGGTCTTTATTTCGAGATCCTGCTAGTGAGTATATTCTAGGGAAGGAAGAAATAAGGAGCATCAAAATCCATCTGTTTAAAAGGCATGATGAATCGCCACACAATCATGTCGATGCATAAGATGACCTGAATAACCTTGTAACACTAGTCTACACCTGGAAACAAGCATTCATGGAGGGAACTTGCATATTTCATTGTCAAGTTTACTTCCTGAGACCATATGGGACACCTAGTAATCAACTATCTCACTAGAAAAGATTAAACATATCAAAAGCTAACTCTAGATTCAAAAATGCTTCTAGAACAATTATGCAATTGCCCTCTCAAAATCCTGTTTTTGTTTCTGTTTTACTTGCTTCTTCAATTCCAGTATTATAGAAAAATTTTGGGTCCTAAATGGCCATAGATAGTTGTTCTGCTGCATAGTGAAAATTTGGGCCACGAGGATTTTTTTCTCAAACAATTGGCTATTCCTTAATCACAATATATCTCTACACTCGTTTTAATAGTGTACAATCAACACTGTGGTTTCCCCAACTTAAACTACATTAGAAACCTTGGGCCTCGATGAATTTAGCAAGTTGTATGTTGCAAGGGATAATGATGAGATAAAAGAGATGCACTCATCTCTAGAAAAGAACACCACTAATTGGATTACACATGCACTCCTTTGCATGATGTGTTTGTTTAGTGGATGCATTTTTGTGTGCATTTGTTTGTGAAAGAGAGAAAGAGGTGTTACCAAATGAGGAGACAGTTTCCATCATCAACTTAAAACTGCATTCAACAACTTGCTTAATGGATGAATGGATAGCAGATGCAAGAGTAGGTCCTGCACCTACCATATTTCCATGAGAAAGCAGAAGCAAACCCTGGAGCGTATTGAAGTAGGTTGCCATGTTTTCCTCAACCGCTTTAGCTTCTGGTGTTTCCCCAGTCCAGAGCATTCCAGCTGCACCATAATAGAAACACCATCGCAACATAATAGAAACACCATCGCATACCCAAATCTGACCCACAATGCCACATATGAAAAAGAGAGCCACAGCTAGCTCTCCCGAAGTGGGAAACAGGTCTAAAATTTCCTTTCAAGAGACACGGGACGGGTGACAAATCACAAATATGCGCAGGGGGCGGAACTCCGTGTATCAATGAGGGTTCCATGGCACCCCCAGTTTTTTAGGAAGTTCACAATTTAGTCTTAGTATTTTGAAACTTTTTAATTGTATCCTTTAATTTGAGACTTAGTTTGTATAAAATACATATTTTTCACCCTCATAAAAATATATACTTTTCATCTTTCTTAAATTCTAGTTCCGCCGCTTACTATGAGGACAGTTTTGCATAGCCATCTTTCTCATCTAGAGTTTAAAACATCAATAAGAAAACAGCCTTAATGAACAAATATGAATAACAACCAAACTATATAATGTTGTCAGAACAACAATAAGATGGCAGAAGCACTCGAACCCAACCACAACATCCAAATATAGACCAAAAATCAACTTGTCAAATGAATATTATTAATTCAAAAAAGCTTACAGCCAGACACCTTAGCAGCTGCATACTCTCGAAACAGCCAATTTTCACCTCCTCGAGCAAAAGAATTATTAATCAATTAAAAAAAATGAAAATTTACTCTAGTTTCTCGTATCACCCATTTCTAATTTCCACTTGGTCCTTTTATGATGAAATAGAACAAACCAAATTGAAATCCTTATAATGTCCCTGAACATATAAAAGCACCAAACAAAGAAACACAAGTAAAATCTGACAAGACATTGACTGAGAAATACTTTCAATGGGAAAACGAAGGATAGTACTATGAAATGAAGATGTGAGATTAAAGAAAAAAAATCACAAGGAGCAGAGAAAAAGCAAAGAATGGCACCAATAGTAGCTTGCTTGGAGACTTGATCGCCCATTTTAACAACAACATCCCAGGTCAGTTTATCAAGTGATGAAGCTGGTGTCTGATCCACAGCTATTATTCATACAGAAACCCAAAAAAAAAGCATCAAAATTATTATGTATAATTATTAGAAGAGGCATTCATTTAAAATAGAGGAAGAAAACCTGGAGGGTCTCATGGATGGTGTTGAGGTGCCCACTCAGACTTTGATTCAGACGCTCTCTCTCCGCTTTTCCCATCTCCCTTGATCAATCTAGTGGTTTTGGGGTTTAACCTCCAGTTTTTTTGTCTAGCCGAACGGTGTCGTTTGGTTTACCCTGACAAAGACCTCAATTGAGCTCTCCTCAAATTAGGGGTAGCATGATCTAACATTTTAGGTAAATTCATACAGTTTATTTTGAAATATTATATTAAAATAGTGAGTGATTATAATCCTTTTCAATTATTTTTTCTATTAAAAAAAATCCAAACCAATTAATAGTTTTGATTTACACATCAATTTTTTTTTTAATAAAGAAATCCTGAAGAGATCAGCATGTAAACAATTGCTTTAAGAGTATGTCACATGTTAGTCAGCATATCAAGTCCTCTGAATATTTTCTATATTTGTTGCTTGTGTATATATAGACACACACATGCAATCATCAATACATCACATGTTTTGTTTTTTAACCCTTTGAAAGAAAACATCGAACAGTGCGAGTAATTGCTTACCAGACTCATGTTGAATTTTGTTACAGTAATCCACATATCATCTACAATCTTATTTTTAACGAAATTCAAGTAAATTAGGCTGTTCGGAAAGCTTCTGCATTGGATCCATGAAAAATGAAATAGTTTCATGTATTTCATAGGATCGATGTATTGGGACACGAGTTGTTCAGACCGCTAACATTGCTGCTACCGTAGAGGTGGACAAGTATATCTTATTCTGCAGTTTGATTCAGGCATGCAGGTGCTGCTGCAATTTTTTTAATGATTTTGAGATTTGATAGAGGCGATTTTGATGGCAGAAGGAGTATTCATAACAATTGAGAGTGCTACTATATTTCTGGTTTGGGAGAAACGAACTCTTTTCCTGTGAAGAGTTTCGGATGCACCACTTTCCATACTATTGCATGGCTGCACATGTACAAGGGATGCAAAACTTGTTAGGGATTTGCCTTTTATCTTAAATATAATTTTTATAAAATATAAAATGTGATGTTAGAGATCGAGAGAACATGGGAAATAATAACTTTAGCTAATTATTTACAGGCGAAGACCATGTCAAAATTCCATCATAGTTAAAAGAGAGGATAGTATGCCACTAGACTAGAAGCACAGACTGCCTTGATATACATGTATACACTTTCATAGGCTTGTGGCAATAAAGGGGAAGGATGGAGTCGGATGTAAACAAAATAGGCAAATAAAGTTTCCTTCTCAAAACAGTACAAGTCACGGCAGTAATTCCTAACCTAGGAATCTACTAAAGACGATGCTAATGTTAGGTCAAGCCTATAATAATCTCTTGCACTGTCAAACTCAACAAAATTCTAAAGAATACTGGGAAGAAGGAAACATATTCATAAAAACACCATCCTTCCTTAACTACATGATGCTAGCCATGTCTTCCACATTTTGATCATGCAACTGTTTCCCGCCACCAAGATTCATTAGCTCAAGCACCATGACACCAAAACATTGCTCATTATCGTCCCTCTTAAGACTGCAACTTTCCATATTAACTTGTATGTCGCCCCCGTCGATTCATTGCTCTAATACGCTTTCTACTGAATATCTTTTCTCAAATATTCTTTCCCTTGCGTCACTTGCCTGCAAAAATATGAAAACCCACAGATTAAAACATCTCCATAGAAAAGGCACAATAAGATCAACTTATTGCAAAATCACTAGAAAGCTAACAGGATTTAATACACACACACACTAACCGATGAAGCTTCAAGGGATTAAGTCTGGATAACAAACCTGTTTTTCCCAATTCGTACAGCTTGTTATGAGGGAGAGAAGAACTGTTTGCAAAATGGCACCAACTTGTATGCCTATCCAAAGGCCCCTTGCTTTCAACTGCAACCAAAGGCCCAGTATGGCAGCCACTGGAACCCCACAAAGATAAAATGCAGCAAGATTGACATAAGCCCCTATATGCTGCCACCCACATCCCCTTGCAACACCTGATATGACATAACAAAGAAGACTAGGTCTAATTGTTCAAAGATTTATCTCCAGAGAAAATTTGCATGTTGATTGAAAAAAATGAAGTTTAACCTGAAAGAACCACTTGTAAGCCATCTAATATAACAGACAAACAAACCAGAGGGGTCATGTTGGAAACATAGTCCACAACTTCCTTCTCGTTGCTAAAACTGTAACCAAAAATGTCTCGGGTGCCAAAGAGGGTTCCGCTTACTATAATTACTTCAATGATTGCTAGAATCATAACAGTGTAGACGGCTATGCGAGCAGCTTGTGGGCGCCCAGCTCCTAATTCATTTGAGACTCTAGTGCTACAAAAGATATCCAAAAAAAGATCTAAGAAAAATCGATCGTATCATTGATTGTGCAGAGATAAAGTATGCACATGGGTTCCATCCAATTTGGCTGGTAAAGTTTTGCCTTCGTGTTAAGAAAAGAGGAAACAAATCCCGCACCATATGTGGAAAGGAAGGAATTGAAGCGGTGGGAGGGTTAGCCCTCTGTTCAGTTCAATTGAAACCGCCAAAAAAGAGCAAAAAAGGCAGAGAGAGACAAAAGCAAGCATTTGCATTTATAGAATTTATGCATGTACACTGGAGCAAACCTTACTGCAGCACCTATTCCATACGGTATTGAGTAGAGTGTTGAGGTTGTAGTGAGACTGTTTACAACATTGGACAGTGAATTATATCAGGTAATATTGTCATTTAGACATTAAAGTGAAATCTCCAAAATACAAGCAGAGTCGGAGAGCATACCACACAGATAGGACTGAAGTCTCGAGTTGTGGATTTGATAAGAGCCCTGATAGCAAGACTACAATCTCATACGCCCACCATTGCAGGCTACAATTATCAACAAGTAAAAACTCATAAAAGGTTACATGCCTTCTGATAGAATGTATGAAACTCTGTATGCTATCAAAGGAAAAGAGGAAAGGACAGGGATAATTTACCAAATCATCACGGCAGATGGGATAGCAAAACGGAAGAATTCTCCAATTCCATGGAACATCTCCATTGAAACTGGGACACGGGTTTTTGCACAGGCAGAAGAATATTTCATGTACAATAAAAGAAAAATAACATTTAACCAATTTGAAATGCTGATAGCTAATGCTCCTCCAACATTTTCTAGTCCAGACTTGAATACTAAGAACCAGCATAGGGGTATATGTAAAAGAAGAGTGACAACAGAGCTCGCAAGCATTGGAATGGTTAAACTTTGAATTTGAAGGTATCGAGAAAGTGGCTGAAATATTGCATAAGCAAAAAGGGTAGGAACAGTCCATAATGTAAATCTTCCAGCTTCATGTGCAATTATGGGATCTTGGCCAATTAATATGAGCACCTTTTCCACGTTAATCCAAACAAGAGACACAAGGGAAGCAACTAAAACTAGGGAGAACATAGCACCATAAGTTTGATGTCCCACTTTTTGATACTGTTGAGCTCCATAAGCTTGCCCACATAAAGTTTCCAGTGCACTTGCCAATCCGTTCTGTTAAAAAATTGCATAATTGGTCACTGTCAAATTCTAATTACTCCAATTCTATCCAATTATGCGTATTGTAAATTTTAAAATTTTCTTCAATCCTCTGATTTTTCTGTTCTAACTGGTCACTGTAATGTTACTGGCAGTTTTAGAAAGAGGAAAAGAAAAAAGATGTATAGAAAAGGTAAAAACAGCAAAAGCAACTTACAAGAAGACTCATGCCGGTTACATTACAGAAGGAGATGGATATTGCAGCGCTTGAAAGAGCTAGCTCTCCCAAATGACCCACCATCATATTTGATATAACCAGTAACAAGTAAAGGGAAGTAATGGTAACCACCATGGGTCCTGCTATATAAGCAAGCTTTTTCGCTTCTTGAGTGAACACATCCCGTGTTAGGACTAATCTTTCCCTTCCTTCTAATTCTGATCTCTTTTTCGGTAGCAGTAAACTCTCTTCCATGCTCATCGCTGTGTCTTTCGTGGGCTCCTCGATCTCCCCTGTTTCTGTATAGATGTTGAGAGATATGAATAGCAAGCCAAAGAAATTAATGCGCAAATTGGCCAAATTATCAGAGCATCTCTTGGAGTTTCCCACATGTTCTTTTTTTATCTGAAATCAGCACATGTTTTTTATTTTATTTTATTACGCTTGGAGTAAAAAAAAAATGTCATGCAAAGTAATTGGCTATGCAGTGAAAAAAAAAAATCCCCTCTGGTATTGAGAATATTGACCAAAGTGTCGGTTGTCAATGGGACAAGTGTCGGATTTTATAATATTTATATTCTATTTATTATATAAGGGTAAAAAAATTAAAAATTATTTATTAAATTTCAGGCATTTATTATATAATTATTATTTATTATTTAATAAAAAATAAGAATAGTTAATATATATATAATGTATTGCATTAAAAAATTTAAATATTTTATAAATATATCTATATAATATAAATATATATTTTGAGTTAGATTAGTTGAACTTGAAAATATTTATATTGAATTTATTATCCATTAATTAAAATAAATATTTAAAAAATACTTATTTATTTAGGTAATGTTAAATCAATATTTATCATGTTCAATTAAATTATTATCTTAGTTAAAATGATGTTTATTGAGAACCGTCCACTATTATTATTTTTATTTTTTGCTTTAAATTAAATTATTTTTTATATTCTTAAATTATTTTAATATAATGATATCAAAAATAAATTAAAAAATATTATTTTATTATATTTCTAAATAAAAAATACTAAAAATATATATATTCTTTAGCACCCCCTTACCCCTATCCCGAAAGCATAATGATATTCGCACTCCCCAAAATTATAACCACGCACCCCCGCTGATTTATCTTTTTATATAAATCGACAACTATGCCCCATGCGAGATCCTCTGGCTGCTTTTCTCGTCTTCCTGAACCAAAGCCCCAACTTCCCAAGCCACATTCCACGACTTTCACTGGAATTAATCAAAACCTCACCTCAGCAACATATCTTCTTCCTCTCTGCATCCGTCTACCCCATTTTCTCTAACAAAATTCTCCCTCTTTGCTTTACTTTTCTCACATTAACCTTGGTAACCCACGAAAAATCTCTTCTCAGTCCTCACTGACTCTCGAAGCAAGTGAAAAAACGTAAAAAATTCCACGTATATCTTTAACTTCTTACCTGGATCTCCCCTGTCTCTCCCATCCATCTCTAACTAATTCCCACCAAAACAAGGTTGCAGCCGCCGTGTTGAAATTGAAAGTTTGCTGTTGTTTTTCAAAACATGATTCGTTGTTTGTCTATTTGATGTTCGTGTGATTATAAGGCTGGGGGTGCAAGTATCACCTCCCCGTCTCCATCTTTGGTAGTTTAACACTCGTAATGCAATTGCAGATGCTTTCTAAAGAGTTTTTCTGTCGAACATTTTTTTTAAATGGAATAACATTTATAAAACATTAAATAATCGAAAAACAGTTAAAAAAACACTACTAACTCTAAAATGATAGACAAATTGCAGCCCTCGTAAGTATTTGAATTGGACATGGGTCATTGTTAAAACCGGGACAAGCAACAGTCATGCCTCTGAAGCTCAACACTTTTAAATTAACTTTTATTGTGACAGCATCTTAATTTATTGTCTGTCATTATCGACGAGGATGACCACTGCAATTAAATAAATGCCAATAAATCACAGAATCCCACAATAGATTATTGCCCAGCCCGCAGAATCTCTGTGGGGTGTTAAAGATTCTTTTATCCTGGGAGTATTTTATTTTTACAGGTCTATCCAATGGGTATGCTTTTCTTTTGAAAAGAAGAACATTAAACTCTACTCGCATCCGGAAAATAAAATAAAATTGTTACCATAAAGGGGCTGGGGGTAGGTGAGGGTGGGGTTGAGGAAGGATATGAATCAATTATCGTTGCATTGTAGAAAAAAATATATTATAAATCTATTTTCTTTCCACCAAAACAGAGTTGGTTTTTTCAATTAAATATTTGAGATTTTCAATTTAAAGCGGAAAGTAATATTTTGTTGAATAAGCACTTACAAGATATTCAATTTACTTTGTATAAATAGACCAACCATGCATGGAATAAAGAACGTTAAAAGTCACCGGATAAAAGGGTTCAAGGCTGCCGACGTGAAAAGGAAATTAAAAGAAAGAAGAGTAAACAGGCGTATTTATTTCAAGAAAAAAAAAACACGCCAGTGGTGAATTGAATTCTTCACTCACCTCAGTCACGCGATGTTGAAGAGACGTCAATGGGAAAGCTAACATTAGTTATTGAGTTTTAACCCTTTTTTTATTAAAATTTAATATTTTTTTAATTAATATTTTTTATTTTTAAATTGCTTTGATAGGTTAATGTTAAAAATAAATTTTAAAAAATAAAAAAATATATTATTTTAATATATTTTCAAATAAAAATAACTTTAAAAATTAAATAACCTAAAATTAAATTAACAGTAAATTTTGAAATTGAAGCAGGTGGCGTGAAAACTTGAGGATTGGAGGAGAATTATCTAGTAAATCAAAATGATTGATTTTTATAACAAGAATAAATTCGTTCAACTTGAAGTTTTAAGCTACATTCTTGTTTTTTTATTTTTTTTTATATAAATTCTATCTTCTTATTGAATGTTTGTTGACACTAAAGGCATTATCTTTGTTATTGGATGTTATCCCTTTTGCCCATGAGAAAGAACTAATTATCTTAAAAAACTAATCTCATATTATTATTCATTATAATAATGCTTCTTGATCATTTTATTTTTAGTCTTTGCTTTGAGGGTAAGATGAAATTTTTAGCATAATATAAATGTTTTTTGAGATTTATACAGGGTTTTTTCGGTAATTATGTTTTGTTATATACATTAAATTTACTAACACAACCCTTGAATAAAATAATCTAATAATTTTTTGTACAATGATATTTTTATATTTTCATATTTTATAAAACAGTTAAAATACTATGTTACTTTTATAATTTGATTTTTTTTAGCTTCAGTTTTAGAGGCTTGATCACTTTAACTTTAGTTTTAGAGGCTTGATTGCTTCAAAAACAAATGTATTTATATGCATCATGTTGTAGTAATATGTATTTGTATAAATCATGTTGTACTACTATGTATTTGTATAAATCATCCTTTTCTATCTTTTTTTTTTATTAAGCTTTTAAGTAAAATGAATTAGTGGAAAGGATTTGTACTATTATCTTTTTATATCTAGACATGAGGAAGGGGATACTAGAATTGTTTGTAATAAATTTTATTTTTTTAATTTTTCAAGGTGACTCGAATCAATTTATATAATTTGAAATTCGATCTCTTGATTGAATTAACTTTTAAACCGGTTTAATAACCATTATTAAAATGCAAAGCTAGCACCAAATCATTTCCAACTCAAAACTTAAAAACGAAATTAGGCAAAGATTAAGAGCAATCTCGTCCAACGCAATTACACAAAATACTACCTTGAAGATTTGCCTCGAGTCTTAAAGCTGATTTGCTCGATGTACAAAGTATTCTACGGTGAAAACGTAGAGGATTAAAATACGATATATGTAGATGTACACACACACTACCCAAAGAACAAATGAGTAACCTCAGAGTTTCTCCTCCTCGGAACGCCGATAGGATTTTGACACGGGATCTGTAAACAAAGCACATGTCCATAAGATGTTTTACGGGTGGCTTAATTAAACAATAAATAAATAAATATATTTGTATTAGGATGCTTACTGAGTCATTAGTTACAGTGGAAAACAATCCTGATCTCTTTCCTTTTTCTTTTTCTTTTTTTCCTTCTCTATTTCATTGTATGTGTGAACTGAAAATTTAATTTCAGTTCATAACAATAAATAAATAAATAAATGACTTCAGCAACTAAACTAGCTATAATGGCTACACCTGTTTTTTTTAAAAAATCTTTACTTATTTTGTTCCTCAGGGAAATCCACAATATTAAAAAAACATTCAAACACAATACGTATTGGAGAGTTTGGAGTGAGAAAGGGATTTAATGTTAAAAGGTACATCCTCTCCATTTCTCCATGTTAACTTTCTGTTATTAAATACATGGAAAAGCCTGAAATATTCATTGCATTTTAGGTAAGTAGTAAGGAAAAGGAACCGGAAGAACATGGAAAAACGACTGCTAACCTTATCAGCTTAATCAGACTTTCCCTTTTACAATCTCTCATACATAGCAAAAATAGATCACTGGTCATATCTCTCGAATCATATTAATCCATTGTCATGACCTTCAAAAATCCTCTCCCTTGCCATTCTTGCCTGCAATACAAAATCACCAAGAACAAATGTATTACCAGCAGAGCATGATATAAAGAAGCAGAAGACAGAGTACATGCAATCGTCATAAGAAAGAATATAAATAAATAAGAACAGAGATTTATGCACCGTGTCAAAAACAATGCCATTTCACACTTGGCATTTTTTTGTCTGTGATTAATCAACAACAGTGGGGAGATTCAAAGCAAGATTAATCCATGCAAGTGCACAAGATTGAATAACACACCTGTTTTTCCCAATTTGTGCAGCTCGTGACAATAGAGAGTAAAATTGTTTGAGTGAAGGCACCGGTTTGAATTCCAATCCAGAGGCCCATGCCTCCTAAATTTAACCAGAAAGCCAACAAGGCAGCAGCTGGAATCCCACAAAGATAGAAGGCTCCGAGATTTATATAAGCCCCTATATGCTGCCATCCACACCCTCTTGCAACCCCTGAAGTAAGGGACATTCGAATCTATAAAACAGTGCAAAAATTTATCCATGGCACAGAAATACTTTGTTGATAGAGAGGTCTAACCTGAAAGTACTCCTTGTAAGCTGTCCATTATAACCGACAGACAAACCAGAGGGGCCATCGTTGTGACATAATCAATTACTTCCTTTTCATTGCTGAAAAGATAGCCAAAAACACGCCTGCTGGCAAAAAGGGCTGAAGTTACTATAATTGTCTCTGAAACTGCAAGAAACATCGCAGCATAGACAGCTAAGCGCGCTGCTCGTGGGTTCCCAGCTCCTAGTTCATTTGCGACTCTAGTGCTGTACAAAGAGAAATAGGAGATATCAGCATGATACATCAGTATTATAAAAATAATATATCTTGTACATATAAAGCTCTCAGTAGCAAGACCTTGCTGCGGCACCAAGTCCAAATGGTATTCCATAAAGTGTTGAAATAGTCATGAGACTGCAGAAAAGTAGACAATAAATCAACATAAATTCAGTCCATTTGAGAAATAAATTTTCCAATTATGTTTCAGATTTTCTGCAAGTGATCCAAACCAGATTGGGGTCAAGAAGATTATAGAGAAGGAGAACATACCACACGGATAGGACTGAAGTTTCAAGCTGTGGATTTGGTAAGAACCCTGAGAGCAAGATAAGCAGCTCAAATGACCACCACTCAAGGCTGCAAGCATCAATATAATCTCATACATCGAAGACTGTAATGTCTTAAAATTAAAACAACAAACAACCTAGTCTACAACTAAATTACCAGATCATTACTGCAGATGGGATGGCGAAGCGGAAAAACTCTCCGACCCCGTAGAATAACTCCTTATAAATTGGAACACGAGTTTTTGCACAGGCGGAAGAGTACTTTATGTATAATCCAAGAAAGATTACATTCAACCAATACGAAATACCCATTGCTACCGCAGATCCCACATTTTTTAGCCCAGACTTGTATACTAAGGCCCAGCAGAGAGGTATATGGAAACAAAGAGTGGCACAAGAGCTAATCAGCATGGGCATGATAAAACTTTGTGTCTGAAAATATCTAACAAGTGGCTGAAGAGTTGCATAAGCAAAGAGTGCAGGAACAAGCCACACTGTAAATTTTCCGGCTTCATGCGAAATTGCTGGATCTTGACCAGTGAAATGGAGTATCTTTCCCATGTAGATCCATATGACAGATAGAGGGATACAGGCTAAGTTTAGGCAGAAAATTGCAGTATAAGTTTGAGTTCCAAGTTTTTTATATTGCTTAGCTCCATAAGCCTGCCCGCATAGAGTTTCCAATGCACTTGCCATCCCCATCTGTGTAGTAACATGTACAAATTACATGTTATGGTCAATTAGAAGCACGATTCAGCTTTAAAAAACAACAAAGACTTTTAGTTATGTCTTCTTTCTTTTTTCCGCAAATTATCCATCCCTTTTGTTTTCATCTTCCACGCATGTTTCTACGGATTTAAAACAATGATAGCTACCTTGTTGATTCTTAACAGTAATTAGTGAACATCACTCTTTACTTTTATATATACTTCCTGCATGACACAGTGTTCACCATAATTTAGAACATTTGCGGGAATATTAATAATTAGGTAATGGTAAGGTGGAAAGGCCACTACCACTATTCCAAGCTGCTGGGTCGTTGTTCCACCTTAAATTGATGCAACAAAATTCTTTACCTTGCAAACCATATATATAGGCCCATTCTAGATGAAATTAATGAAGGCAAAACCAAATTTGGTTGCTTCTCTTTCTGATTCTCTCTCTTATAATTTTATTTATTCTGGGGCCTGCTTGATCATGATCGTAAAGTTGCAAAGACAAACTTCCAGCTAAAGGACAAATTATTTTTTGTTTTTATTGAAATCAAATGCTATATTAAATATATGTCTTCATCAAGGCATTTGACTAGTAAGTTGGTGTGCTAGAACTCTTGCTTTTATCTTCATAAGATAGAAACTAATAGAAAACCGCAACTTGATTCTGACTTGATCACTTACGATGTAGACTACGTACGACCTTTTTCTAATTGCTTCCTTACATTATTTCATAAATTCGCCGTTATGAGTTTGATTTGGGGGGGTGTTGTCATAGCCATTGAAAGCAACCGTTTGTAATCATGATCATGCCAATGAATTAAAAAGAAAACCAGCAACAATTCAATAAGCAAAAGAAAATTTAGAACCCTACTGCAAAGATCATTTGGGTGATAAGTTCCTATTTTGTCAGATGTAGATTGTCAGCTGAGATGTGATTTGTTACAGTTAACTATATATTACCCCCATTGCGAAAGTTCGTACTTGTCAGCATGGTTGGATTTTCCTCTTCTTTTGAAAAAAAAAATGGGAGAACTAATTAATCTTTTTCTTTCTTTCTTTTTGACGTTATGGGGACTAACTAAATTAATTCCTACAACATGCTTCTCTCATTGTCTCAATTTCCTTAGTTATAACACATTCTGACTAACCAATTAACTCGCTAGTGATAACCATTTCGTCACACAAGCTATTTCGTACCTAGTTCTTGATTATAAGGTGTGACCATTGCCTAATCATTTAACTAAAATATTGTCCCTGGCTAACCTGATAAAAGTCACTGGATGAGACAAATTTTAGTGCGATGAACAAAGAAAAGAGGAGGACGTGTACAAACTACAAAAATACAGAGGGAGGCAGGCAGGCAGCATAAGCACTTACTGACCACCTCGATTCTTCTGTACTGTTTGTAAAATTAAGACTAGTGAAATGGGCATGTATTGTAAATAAAACTACTACGATTAGACAAGAAACAGACAGAGACTGGCAGCAATCAAACTCAAGCACAAGCACCGTATATCATTAATAATAAATAAAGAAAAGAAAAGGATTAAATACCATGAGACTGAAACCGGTGACACCGGAAAGAGAGAGAGCCATGGCGGCACTAGAGAGGGCAAGCTCACCAAGGTGACCAACCATCATCATGGATATAACTTGCAAGGAGTACTGTGTTAGAATCACAGCCACCATAGGACCCGCTATGTAACCAAGTCTTTTCACTTCTTGAATGAATACACCCCATGTTGGGGTTGGAGTTGGACCACTAATACCCTGCCCTTTCTCGTCAACCTCTCTTGGTAGCAAACTCTCTTCCATGTTCTTCTCTCTGTCGCTATGGCTTGTCTGACAACGGAACCGAGTTCTGCTTGGTTCACAAGTATCGGATTGTTGGAATATGAAAAGGGCAAGAGCTGGAGAGAATAGAGAGAGAAAGAGAGAGACGTCTAGGTTTTGCAGCTCATAGAGGATATTTTTATCATGCTATTAGGCACCACCGGGCTTCGTTATTCAAATGGGCTGTCTTCGGGGGTTTTTTTCGGGTTTTAGGGATTCGTTTTTATTTATTTTTTTCCCCTTAAAAAATGACATTTTCAATTTAGACGGAAAACATTAAGATCATGCTTGAAGGCATACGTGGGTAACCCATCCTTTGGGTGGAGAACACGGTGTTCTCTCTAGAGCTTTCTGCTCTCCGTTTTTATGAAATAAAATAATAATAAGAATAATATAATGGATTTTGACGGAGGACCCAGTTGAAGATTTAAGAAACACAGGAGGCCAAATTGATAGAAAAAAATAGAGTGGGGATTCAATTTAAAATTAGTGTATGGACTGGGACTGATAATTAAGAGGTCAAAGAAAGATGGAAACAAAACCATGAGCCATGCCTCCTAATGAAATATGGTGGCCGTAGCAGATTAAGATCAGATGCAGCCTCGTGAATGAAAATATATATATTTTTTATTTTATCTTGACATGGCATTTCCATCTAAATGCATCATTTAATTTGAGTTTACAGTTATTAAAAAAGAATAAATGTGACAGTCTAAATTTGTTTGTATTCCTTCGCCTGCATGGCTGTATTATTTTCTCTCCTCGTTCTGGGATGTCGACTTGAGATTTTGCCGCAAGAAAGATTCAAGATACGGTGGTTCGAATATTTCCTTTAATTGATTGCCTCGTCCGTCCTAAGCTTACGAGACCAAAAGGGAAGGTTATATGTCCCTGTCTAAACTTTTTTTTCCTGTGATTGTATGATTGTGTCTAGGAATGCTATGTCGGTGATTGTTTTTTTATTTAAAAATATATTAAAATAATTTAAAAATATTTTAAAGAAAAAAAGAAAAACAAATTCAATATCAATACCAAACCCGGGAACACATGACCCACGTTGTGGAAGAAGCGTGGTCCCTGGGGCAACTTGGAAATTTAAGGCCTGGCCCTGGGTCCTGGGACTTTGGTATGAGGAGCAGATATGATACGTGGAAGCACGTGGAATTCATTTCAGAGTTTTTAAAAGCGAGTCAGGAAACTAATTGGATCCTTTTTCGAGGAAAAAGATTGTGCGCACTCCTCTTTAAATTTCATTGTTGATTTAATATTTCATTTGTTTTTTAAATAATTTTTTATATTAAAATATATATAACTAATATTTTTTTTTTAAAAAAATATTTTTAACATCAAAACGATTTAAAATATATAAATCATGTTAAATTTTAATAAAAAATTTAAAATTTTTAGGAACACGGTTTGCACCGCGTTTCCCAACGATTTCATTTATAAATTTAATGATATATAAAATATATGTTTTTTATGTTTATGACTCTTAATTTTTTTTCCTATTTTTTCCTTTATTGTATTCTTCTTCTTATTTTTTTTTATCAAATTTTATATCAAGACACAAATTCTGTATGAATATTTTTTTCTAACTTTTAATTCCTTTTCTCAAAGCTTCATATATTTTTCCCCGAACTTTAAAACATGAATAAAAAACCTCAAAGCTTCATCAATATTTAAATTCCTTTTATTTTAATGATTGGTTGATATTGATCGTATATATATTTTTTTCAATGTCACAACACTAAGGAAAGGTAGATTTCTTAAGCTTTGAAAACTGTACTAAGATTTCTCGACAGTTACTTAAATTTATACACCAGCTCTAACATAACTCGTCAAAGTGAAACTCATGCAGGTGAGAAATTTTGAGTAATTCTTCCGCGCATCAAAAATTGCATTCTCCTTCTCGTACAAAGATGGAGCCCATAAACACTATCATGGTCAAGGGCGGAGCCCTGTTAAAAGCCTAGGTGTGCTCTTACCAGGTCAAGATTTGAATCCATCAATATATTAAAAATATTAATGAAGGTTTAGGTGCAATAAATTTATTGTTGAAGGTTTATGTGCAGTAGATGACCATGCCATATATCGATGGATTAAAATGAAAGGGGGGGCTCTTGGCATATTTTATCATGATTTATATTGAACAATAGTTTGTTGAAGATATTTATAAATTCTCTGAACGAAAAATCATAAATTAACAAGTTTTATATAAAAAATAAATTTGTAATTCTCGATCGAGTTATTAGAAAATTCTGAAAATTTGTATGGAGCCTTCTAATATGTTATTTATAAAACCTTATTTAAAGAAAATACTTAAAAAACCTTCAAGAAAATACTTAAATCTCCTCTAATGTCTTCCCAAGTGAAGAAGAACAAGTCTAGGATGAAACTTAAATTCTCGATCGGGTTTTATAGAAAATACTTAAAAAAAAACTTTAAATTTAAATTTGTGATTGTATCCTTTATTAGTTATTTATAAAACCTTATTTAAAGAACGTGAACTTATTCTAAAGAGAAAACTCTTCATTTTCATCCTCTTACCAAATAAAGAAGAAATTGAACTGTCATTCACGAATTGTAGATCCAAACAAGAAGAGTGTATTTTCTTCTCATCCCCTTCCTTTCCACAATTTCCTCCCCTTTCCCCAGTCTCCCCTCAAAAATTCCCACGCGCACAGGTAATGTATACATAAAACTCTTCATAAACTCGATCATGAACAAGTGAAGGAAATCGAAGGTTCGAGTTTAAAAACTCTCTTTTTAAGATACAACTCGTCTTCTTCCCAGTTGTATTCACTCTTGTTCGATTTAATTTTCTGCTCCCCTTTTTCGTCACCAAATCATAAACGGTACAGCCAATGAATGATCATCCTACTGCTTGCCCGTGTAGTTGAAGTCTTCGTGACAATTAGAGCGTCTTTGGTAGTGTGGTTGTCAGTGCTTTTCAAATAATTTTTCATGTCAAAATGCATGTCAACGATATTTTTTCATTTTTTAAAAATCATTTTTAATATCAGCATATCAAAACGATCCAAAACGTATAAACCATATTAAATTTTAATAAAAAAAAATTAAATTTTATGGAAACACAACCACAACCGCGTTCTCAAACAATGCCTAGAATAATTGTCGTCTTGAATTTGAAGTTGTTCCACCTTTTCGATGCAAACTATTCATGCTGATTGGTTAAGAGAATATATATCCTCCCACCTTTTTCATGTTGTTTAAATAAAAAATTAAAAAATTATTTTTTTTAATAAAATTAATAAAAAATAAATATTTTTTATGCACAATGCTAGTGAGAGAGATACATTTCTTATATAATATTAATATTAATAAAAATATAGTAGGTATTTAGAAGATTTTTATACATTTAAGGAGATGAAGTGATAATTATTTTTAATATTTTATATTAAAAAACATGAAAATAAACAAATAAATCCTTACAACTCAATATAAAACCTAAAAATATTATCAAATTCATATGTATTTGAACCTGAAATGATTTTAAACCCACAAGTATTAAGTTTGATATCTCGTGAAGTTTGTATTCAATTGAACTGAACGAATAACTAAATCCAAAGACATTGGACCTGGAAGCAAGCTAACACATGTCATATTAGTTTGATATTTTATCAAACCTATATATATTGGGTTATTATCTTATACTTTTTTAATTATAAGTTTTTAAAACAAACATATCACATATATAAAACACACTGAACTATCTCAATGTTTTTATCTATATTTGGTATTATAGAAGCATGATTTTTATATATTTAAAGACTGGGCATCGTCAAATCCGTTTACTCGACTGATCATATGTAACAAATGGGTCTATCAAATTAATACATGTCGTTAAGAAAAACATGTGAATTACAGTGTAAATTTGTTGATAATTTCTCTTGAAAATATTCACGATCACTTGAGAAGAAAAATATTTATTATTAAAATATATGGTAAATATAAAGTAAATGAAGTTTAATAAGATTAGTAGATGACGAGGATGTTTAAATCCAGTCAACGTCATAAATGAAATAGCAAACAAAAAAAAAATGATAAGAAAATGACTCCTTAACCCGTTAAACGGAGCGATTAATGGGACAATATAAACAAACGGCCATGCGATGGCCTTTTTGTTGTTCGAGTGAATTTTTTTCTCACGGGCCGCTATGATTTTATTAGAGTTCTTAATTAGACAAGAGCACAGTAAACATAGGAAATTACATTGAACGTTATGTACCTTGATCGCTCCTGTATCTTTTGCTTATAAAATCATGCCGACCGACCACCGGTTATGATGTTATTTTTCTAGTTGGAACATCATTGGATTCGGCTTGTGATGGTTAAATACACGTGACTTACATTTTGTTGTTGGATTTCTTTCTGTCAGGAAGAAAATGGTTTTTTTTTTTTTCACAGTGAGTATGGATGTCAAGAATGGAAATTGTTTCTATGCTAAATGCATGTTTGGGAACGCGGTTTAACCCGTGTTCTTAAAAAAGTTGATTTTTTTTTTGCTAGAATTTAACATGATTTATATGTTTTGGATCGTTTTAATGTGTTGATGTAAAAAATAATTGTTAAAAAATAAAAAAAATCATTGGCATGTATTTTGACACGAAAATTTATTTGAAAAACACTCGCAACCACACTGTCAAACAAGCTCTAGGTTTTTGCCGTTTGGACAAACGCAAAGCTGCAGAAATCTGCAACCCAGTCCTCGGCATTATTAATATGAATATTTAATTTAATTTATGTGTATCTCAATTAATTTTATAAATTTTAAAATTAATAATTATATAAATTTTTAATAGCTCGAATTTTTTTTTTTTAAACTGATGTGTTAAACTACTCGACACTTTTTAATATGATGGGGAAAAATCATCCTTGATTCTTTCTGTTTATTTTTTACTATACTGAAACTAATGGGACACAAAACATAGCAAAATAAACTAAAACAGATGGGTTACACAGTGCCAAATACTATAAAAAAAATGACTTTGCCTCTCTGGCACAAAAAGTTGGCCTGGATGCTCGGGCGATGATATTTTTTTATTTTATGTGCAGTAAAAATACTTAATTTTTCTGAATAAAAAATATTGAAAATATTGGGATTCCCTTGCAGTTAAAAAAAAAAAAAACGTTAACTTTCATACAGTGTGATTTTAGACGTTTCACCCTTTTTTTTCACAATTAAGTGGGCTCGGGGGCATATTATTATTTACTTTGTAATAAATATTATTGAAAAAAGTGATTGATGTGTATGTGATGCACATGTCGGCGCTTTGGTTGTTGTTGCGGTGTTCGAGTGGCGTACATGGTGTTTCTCAGCGGCTAAACATCGACCGAAAAATCAAACTACCCCATATATAATTACATTTAATATATTGTATTTTGGTTTAAATTGTGATTATCTGTTGTCAACAAAAAAATTTTAAACTAAACCAAAAAATAAAACTACCCCATATATAATAATATTAGACAAACACTCATGGAATATCATTTAAACAAAATCTTTGACTGTATTAGGGTTTTTTCAAATCCACAAATTAGTTTTCTTTCTCTCTCTAGAAAACAACTTCTCATCAAGAAAAAGATTTAAAAAATCAAAGATTGTATTAGCTTCCGATTCAATTTATTTTGTCCTGGAAGATTTCTACAAGAAAAAGAGGGTGTTGTTGTTCAAGTATATTTTTTAAAAATTTTGATTTTTTTTAACTTTAAATTAATTATTGAAAAAGAGGGTATTCAATTTGTTTGGTATTATTGTTCATCTATATTTTTAAAATTTTTAGTTTTTTCTAGTTCTAAATTAATTATTTTTTTAGTTTTTAAATAATTTTAATGTATTTATATAAAAAATAAATTGAAAAAAAAAACAATAACGAAAAAACGTTGCTTCTCATCATTGCATGGAGGTCAGTTCTCGAATGAGATGACAATAAACTGGCAAAAAGTGTCATACCATCGAGGGGTTTTCATCTCTCGCCAGACCATCTTTGGCTGATCTAGCTTAAATATGATGGGGTTTTCACTACAACATGTATAAATAACTTGAATGTATCTGTTATGCTCTGACATAAACTTTCCCTTCCACTGATTTTTTGCAAAAAAGTTATCTGGGCATTCAGGGGGAGGCACAGCAAGAACATTCCAAGTATGCTCCGTGGGGTCAAAAACACCAAGCCAACCAATGAGACTTCGACAGTAGAAGAATCTATTGCAAAAAAAAGGATCTTGTTCCAAATACTACTCACAGAAGGAAGCAATTTTGATAACTACTCACAGAAGAACTTCATGGCATTTTTTTATTTTTGCTTTGCTTCAATTAACCTGGCACTAGCTGGATTAATGAAACTCAGTTGAGTTAAACAAGTTCCGTCACATCAAAGTTTTGATTGGTTCAGCTAACCACCTACATGAATCAAACTTTAAATCTCGAATTTTTCAGATGAATTTACCAAACCGGATTTTACAGTTGAGGCAAGGTTCTTAGTTTTCGATGTCGCAGAAGCTGTAAGAATTAAAGCAGAATATATGAAAAAAATCTAACCGAGCAAACCACTTGGGTCTCGAACAAAGCGAAAAACCAGTGGAGGTAGGTGGCAGCAAGCAGCTGGAGAAACATTAGAGCCAAGAGAAAGCTCAACAACATAACCTGGGTGGAAGTAAGAGATTGACACACAGAAGTACAGATGCAACAAAACGGCTTCTTCCCAGTATTAACAGACGGTGCTTGTTTTTTATTTGGAGTTTTTTTCCCCTCAATGTGTCAAGTCGAACCACAGAGCAGGTTCTGACGAAAAATCAAACTCTTTTTTTTTTTTGGGATCAAAAGTAACATAAATTGAACCCAAGAAGCGCTAAGCTACACCTCTTGTTAAACAAGAAATTTCAATTGTTACCTTTGAAGATCTTCATTTATTCTAAAATTTCTCTTAGACTCGCCATTTCTAAGTTTAATAATTTTGTTGTGCCAAATAAGTTTATTGGTGGGTACCACTCATGCTAAATCATATCCTTCAATACGTGCCAGTTTTTTTGTCTTCTTGACACTTATCAAGGCAAGGCTTAAATTAACAGCTTTTTTAATTATTTTTTGCCACAGGTGCTGATGTATTTGCCTTGCTATTGTATTATATTATATATTCAATAATCAATGTGTTAGGTGTTTCTCCTGCACTCTCCGTAGACTAACAAATGCCAAGGAAGATGGAAACTGGAGCGGAAAAATCAAGTCTTGAATCACTTCTGATTCGGAACCAAGAAAGAAGCCATGGAGTTGATGGGGAGGTATCTAAACAAGGTTGTTTTTGCAGAGAGGATTTTATTGGCGAAGCAAAGAAGCAACTATGGCTTGCAGGGCCTCTTATAGCAGTGAGTTTGCTGCAGTATTGCTTACAAGTGATATCGATCATGTTTGTTGGTCATCTTGGCGAGCTTGCTCTTTCTAGTGCTTCCATGGCATGTTCCTTCGCTTCAGTTACTGGTTTCAGTGTATTGGTAGGTGAATTTTCCTAGTTAATTTATATTCTGTGGTGCTGGTTCAGTGGCGTCTAGATCGAGTTCTTGGAACAGTGTTCTGTTTGCACCTATCACTTGTATAATAATGATGAGGCTCCTCTAGGAAATGGGCCTGATCCACTTTGTGGGCTCTTAGAAAGGTCCTGAATTCCACCTTAGAAATTGCTGGGCCTTAATTCCATTATATTTAGTCCTCTAGGGAAAGAAAGAAACTCATGCTTTCAAGTAAGTTTCTTTTTCCCGGTCTCCCTGGGGCCTCGCTGGCTTGTGTGCTAATGCACAAGCTGTCTGTTATGAGTTCGAAGGCTGGTATAGAGAGTAGTAGAAGAAAAGTAGCCCAAAGAGTGTTGACGAGGCTACTTTACCCAGAAGGGTGTTTTTTTTTTAATTTTTTTTTTTTAAGGAGAGGTTGAGTTTGGGTCCGAGTTGAGCCACAGAGTACATACTCATTGGCTCCAAGGTAAGAAAGTAGTCCAAAGAGGGACTCCGCGCTGTTATGACAAGATTTGTCTATTCAAAACCGACCTTAAAACTGATCGTTGTGATGTTCTGCTTGCTCGCAAGTCAAGCTAATGCCCACAAATCCACTAGTAGAAAGGCACCATGGGTCGGGTTATGGTAGTCATTTATTTCATGGAATTTCTATCTGAAACCTTTTAATTTTTGTAGCTAGGAATGGGAAGTGCATTGGAGACGCTGTGCGGGCAAGCCTATGGTGCCAAACAATACCACATGCTTGGTATTCACACACAGAGAGCAATGCTAACACTCCTAATAGTAAGCATCCCTCTAGCAATCATTTGGTTTTACACTGGTACCCTTCTCTTATCTTTAGGCCAAGACGCTGAGATTTCAGCAGGAGCAGGGACATTTAACCGCTGGTTGATTCCAAGCCTATTCGCTTACGGCCTGCTTCAATGCCTTAACAGATTGTTACAAACCCAAAATAATGTTTTCCCTATGATGCTAAGCTCCGGGGCCACATCTTTGCTGCACATTATTGTGTGTTGGGGTCTTGTTTTTAAATCTGGACTTGGAAGTAAAGGTGCTGCCTTGGCGATTACTATTTCGAATTGGATTAATGTATTTCTGCTAGCAATATATGTAAAGTACTCGCCTACTTGCGCGAAAACTTGGACCGGCTTTTCAAAAGAAGCTTTGCATGATATTTTCAGCTTTGTAAAGCTTGCAGTTCCTTCAGCAATCATGATATGGCAAGTTCACGTTTGAGTACTTGAATTAAAAGGTTTTGTCAACTCTATGGATATTTTTATTCATTTTCTTGCTTATATATATGTTTTGTATAGCTTGGAGTATTGGTCATTTGAGATGGTGGTTCTGCTATCCGGTCTTCTCCCAAATCCCAAACTAGAGGCATCTGTGCTATCAATAAGGTACTTCTTTTGTCAAATTCTCGAGTTCATATTATAATCAGCTGCATAAACATTTAATAATCACGTCTTTGTTTTTTGTTGTTCAATTACCACAGCCTTAACACATGTTGGATGGTCTATATGATCTCTGTTGGCCTTGGTGGAACCATAAGGTCAGTTTCCATCTTATATTTTTGTAATGTTATAGCTTTCTATCAAGTTCCCTTCTATCAATGAGATTGAAGCCCTCCTCACTTCTGAAAAAGATCAAAATCCGTTTTGAATTTTGACGATATTGTTTTGATGGTCCTTGACCTCTCGCAATTCTAGTACAAGAGTATCAAATGAACTGGGGGCTGGGCGCCCACAAGGTGCACGTTTGGCTATCTGTGTTATGATCATCATCGCCCTGTCAGAGGGTGCAGCGGTTGGAATTACTACAATTTTGGTACGCCAAGTATGGGGAAATCTCTACAGCAATGAAGAAGAAGTGATAGCATATGTTGCTAATATGATGCCACTGCTAGCACTATCTGACTTCTTGGATGGATTCCAATGCGTGCTTTCAGGTCCGCATTTCTTAATTATGACAAGCGCCTTAAATGAATTTATCACTCATTTTTCTTTTTCTTAGTAGCACACAATCTATATGCAACCTTTAAGACTAATTCATTGTCAAGTATGTATACTTTTTCGAATTTGTGGTCATTATTAGTCAGTTCATTTGTTTAGGAGCCGCAAGAGGATGTGGGTGGCAAAATCTGTGTGCATTTATCAACCTTGGAGCTTACTATGTTGTGGCAATTCCTTCAGCTGTTCTCCTTGCTTTCATCTTCCATATTGGAGGCATGGTAGATCCCCATCTCAGATCTTTTGCTCTCTCTCCCTCTGGGAAAGTGAAATAAGCATGTTTTGTTACTCAAGTTTCTTTTTTGTTCGTACTTTTCTATTGTTATATATTATCAGGGGCTTTGGATGGGGATCATATGTGGCCTCGTTGTGCAAGTTGTGGCGCTTGTTTCTGTAAATGCATGTACAGATTGGGATCGAGAGGTAAATTATTTTATCCTACCTTGACTACATAGAAGTGACTGTAAACGTACTAGTAGTATATAGAAAATGAAGGTGAGTATTATGCCCTGGTTTCTTTTTTCTAGCTTAGATTAGGGCTCCTTGATTTCCAGCTTATATGAACTATAAATCCTTAGCTTTCTCGAGATGTTGCTGCATATGGGCAGACACTTCAAAATTTCAGTTTTTAGAAGTTGGAGCTAGGCCATGAGGCTAGATGAGCGCCCTTGATCCCATATTTTATATGGCTGTATCTATTTTTTCAACAAGACCATTTGCAAAATGAAGCTTTTAATTTAATTTTTCAGGCAGCTAAAGCCATCAGTCGAGTCGAAGAAACTGGCATTGACTCGCATGGAACATAGAGATGGGGTGCCGAAACAAGCGATGAAACAGGTTGTTGTCCATGGATTTGAATATCACTAAGATTTCAAAGCAAACTGTTGCCTGATGTCGAATGCCTGTTCACAATTTTTTGCGGGGCGTGACGATTTCATAATTGAGGCTCTACCTGCTCGCAGTCAAGGAGGTACTTTTCTGTTACAATGCGAAGTTCTTTCCTGGAACGAGCAGCATTACCTGTTCTCCAAGCTAACTCTGCTGTCTAGTATAGTTTGTTAGGACTAAGTCAATTAGTCAGTCAATAATATCCTGGTTAATAGGATCAAGGATCACATTTGATTTATTATTTGTTTGTTGACCACGTTTATAGGAGAGTCAAACGTGGGTTGCTTATTTATCTGATTTCTGTTGTAATGGTTTGATTATATAAACCAGCCTTCATTAATAAAACAGATAAGTCTTTCTCTTTATCTTGATCTGTTAATCAATTGCTTAGAATTATCAATTGGTATCAGAGCCTTCCATCAAGAGAGGAGTGAAAAGAACCCGAGAAAGAAAAGAGTGAAACACGAGAGGAGTGTGAGCAATCAGTAGAGTGGTGAGAAGAATTTTGTTTTTGAAAACAACAAGAAGAGTGAAACACGAGAGGGAGTGAACAATCAGTGAGAAGAGTGGTAAGAAACAGTGTGTTGAAAACAAAGGAGAGTGAAAGGAGTGAAACACAGTGAGAGCAAAATCAAAGACAAAATTCATGGCAGAGGGAAACTTTGTTCAACCCGCAATTCCCAGATTTGATGGTCACTATGACCACTGGGCTATGTTAATGGAAAATCTGCTGCGATCCAAAGATTACTGGAGCTTAATAGAGAGTGGAATTCCGGCAAGCACACTTGGAGCAGAACTCACGGAGGTCCAGCAGAAGCACATGGAGGAGATGAGGTTGAAAGATTTAAAGGTAAAAAATTATCTTTTTCAATCAATTGATCGAACTATCATGGAAACAATCTTGAATAGAGATTCTGCAAAGGGAATATGGGATTCAATGCGCCAGAAATATCAAGGGTCCACTAAGGTGAAGAGAGCTCAACTACAAGCACTGCGGAGAGAATTTGAGCTACTTGGAATGAAGGATGGTCAGAGTGTTGATGAGTAGTTTGGAAGAACTCTTACAATTGCCAACAAAATGAAAACACACGGTGAAAGAATGGAGCAGATTGTTATCATTGAGAAAATTTTGAGGTCCATGACAACAAAATTTGATTATGTCGTATGCTCCATTGAAGAATCAAACAATCTTGCTGAAATGACTATTGATGAACTTCAAAGTAGTCTACTTGTACATGAACAAAGGATGAAGGGGCACAAAGAGGAAGAGCAAGCTCTTAAGGTCATGTCTGAAGCAAGAGAAGATGCTCGATTTGGAGGAAGGGGCAGAAACCGTGGAGGATTCAGAGGCAATTTCAGAGGCAGAGGCAGGAGCTGGGGAAGACAATCTTTCAATAAAGCTGTTATTGAATGTTTTAGATGTCATAAACTAGGACATTTTTCTTATGAATGTCCTGGTTATGAAAAATCAGCTAATTATGCAGAAGTGAATTGCGAAGAAGAAATGCTATTGTTATCACATGTGGACATTCATACTGTTACAGATTTACATGAAGAAATCGTGATGCAAGAAGTGAATGCAGGAGAAGAAATGGTGATGACAAAGGAAGTGAATTCTGAAAAAAACGTGTTAGCAGTAGTACATACAGAGGAATTAAATGGAGCTGATGGTGATGACATGAGAGCTGATGGTGCTGACATGGCTGACATGGATGGAGCTGATGGTGCTGACATGGAAGCTGATGGTGCTGACATGGCTGACATGTATTCTGATGGTGGTGTTAATATAGTGCTGACAGAGCACTTGAATGCAAAACTTCATGTTTTTTCAGAATTTCATGAAGAAAAGGTGCTGACAGATGCAAAACTTCATGATTTTTCCGAATTCCATGAAGAAAAGGTGATGACAAAATTGAATGAAAGAAATATGGTGTTGACAAAATTGGAGATGGTGTTGACAGAATTGGTGATGACAGAATTGAATTCTGGAAAAATGGTGTTGACAGAATGCCATGAAGAAGCCGAAATGGTGCTGACTGAATTGAATGTAGAAAAGGTGCTGACAGATGCAAAACTTCAAGCCGAAATGGTGCTGGCTGAATTGAATGAAGAAAAATTGGTGGTGACAGAATGCCATGAAGAAGACGAAATGGTGCTGACAGAATTGACTACAGAAGAAGAAATGATGCTGATGTCACATGTGGAACTTCATAACTCAACAAGGGAAGAGGTATGGTTTTTGGATTCAGGTTGCAGCAATCATATGAGTGGGAATAAACTATGGTTTACAGAATTAGATGAGAAATTTAGACATTCGGTCAAGCTTGGCAATAATTCAAGAATGGCAGTAATGGGCAAAGGGTGTGTGAAATTGAAAGTAGCTGGTGCAATACAAAGAATTGATGAGGTTTATTACATTCCGGAGCTGAGAAATAATTTACTCAGTATAGGGCAAATACAGGAGAAAGGTTTAGCAATACTGATTAAAGGCAATACATGCAAGCTATTTCATCCAACTAAAGGTCTCATCATGGAGATAGCTATGAAAGTCAACAGAATGTTCATAATGCTTGCATCTATACCTCCGAAAGAATCGGTGGCTTTCTTTCAAACCAGTGAAGAAAGTGAAGCACAGCTATGGCATAACAGGTTTGCTCATCTCAGCTTCAAAGGATTACGGATGCTGTATTTTAACAAGATGGTTAAAGGGCTGCCACTACTTAAAACTCCTACCAAAGTATGTGCAGATTGTTTAAGTGGCAAGCAACACAGAGACAACATTTCAAAGAAAAGCCACTGGAAAGCAACACACAAATTACAGCTCGTCCACTCTGACATTTGTGGACCTGTGAATCCAGAATCCAATAGTGGCAAGAGGTACCTAATCACTTTTATTGATGACTTTAGTAGAAAGTGTTGGGTTTATTTCATTTCTGAAAAATCAGATGCTTTCAATATGTTCAAAAAATTCAAGAATCTAGTTGAAAAAGAATCTGGTTCCTTGGTGGAATGTTTACGCACGGATAGAGGTGGTGAATTTACTTCGAAAGAATTTAATGAGTACTGTAGTATGAATGGGATCAAGAGACAATTAACGGCTGCGTATACTCCTCAACAAAACGGTGTTGCTGAGAGGAAGAATCGGACAATAATGAATCTAGTTAGAAGCATATTGTCCGAAAAACACATTCCTAGAGAATTTTGGCCAGAAGCCGTAAATTGGTGTATACATACACTAAATAGAAGTCCTGCTGCAGCAATAAAGGAAGTCACTCCTGAAGAAGCATGGAGTGGAATCAAGCCCTCCGTAGGATATTTTCGAGTATTTGGCTGCATTGGCCACGTACATGTGCCAAATAAGAAAAGAACAAAGCTGGATTCAAGGAGCACGAAATGCATACTATTGGGAGTCAGTGAAGAAACCAAGGGCTACAGAATATTTAATCCTCTTACAAAGAAATTGATAATCAGCCGAGATGTCATATTTGAGGAGAAAGCAACCTGGAATTGGGCAGCAGACAACCGAAGCAATACACTAAGCTGGGAAGATAACAATGATAGCATACATGAAGAAGAACTAGAAGAAGATGAGGAGCAGATTGGAGATGATGTTGCGGCAGATACAAGTGCAGCAGGTACTGGAGATGCTGGAGATGATGATGTTGCAGAACCTGAAGCAGAAGAAGAAAATGAAAATTTGCGATCTGCAGGTGTTAGAAATCGAAGAGCACCACAGTGGATGGAGGACTATGTCATGGGAGCAAACATAGCTGAAGAAGAAGAAACACAAAATATGGTGTTATACACTACTGCAGGAGATCCACACACCTACGAAGAAGCTGAAAAAGATCAACAATGGAGAGCAGCCATGGACAATGAAATTGCTGCAATAGAAAGGAATGACACATGGGAATTAACTGTGATGCCGAATAATTCAAGGAAGATTGGGGTAAAATGGATATACAAGACAAAGCTCAATGAAAAAGGTGAAGTTGATAAATACAAGGCCAGACTTGTAGCAAAAGGATATGCACAACAACATGGAATTGACTACACCGAGGTATTCGCACCAGTAGCAAGATGGGACACAATTCGGATGGTTCTAGCAATAGCAGCACAAAGAAAATGGAAGGTATACCAACTGGATGTAAAGAGCGCTTTCCTTCATGGAAAATTAGACGAAGATGTATACGTAGAGCAACCTCTCGGCTATGAGAAAAAGGGAGAAGAACACAAAGTCCTCAAATTGAAGAAAGCATTATATGGTTTGAAACAAGCACCAAGGGCATGGTTTAGCAGGATTGAAACATACTTTGTAAAGGAAGGTTTTGCTCGATGTCCAAGCGAACATACTTTGTTTGTTAAAGTTGGGGAAGACAAGAAAATTCTGATAGTATGCATATACGTAGATGATTTGGTGTTCACTGGAAGTGATGAGGAGATGTTTGCTGATTTCAAAGCCTCAATGAAACGAGAGTTTGATATGACGGATTTAGGCAAAATGAAGTTTTTTCTTGGGGTGGAAGTTGTGCAGAATGATGAAGGAATTTATTTAAGCCAAAGAAAATATGCACTAGAAGTACTAGAGAGATTTGGCTTAGAAAAGGCAAATTCCGTCCGCAATCCAATGATACCAGGTATGAAGCTGATGAGAAATGAAGATGGCGAGCAAGTGGATGTAACTCAATACAAACAAATGGTTGGAAGTCTCATGTATTTATCAGTAACCAGGCCAGATCTCATGTTTGGGATTGGTTTGATTAGTAGATACATGGAGAAACCTACAACTCTACATATGCAGGCTATTAAGAGAATTTTGAGATATGTGAAGGGATCTGTAAACTTGGGCATTCATTACAAAAGGAAAGCTGCAGGTGATGAAAGATTAATGGCCTACTCTGACAGTGACTATGCTGGGGATCAAGATGACCGTAGAAGTACTTCGGGATATGTTTTCATGTTAAGTGAGGGAGCAGTAGCTTGGAGCTCCAAGAAACAACCGGTAGTCTCCTTATCAACCACTGAGGCAGAATTTATATCGGCAGCTCATTGTGCGTGCCAAGCAGTATGGATGAGAAGAGTACTTGAAAGGATAGATTGCAAGCAAGGAACACATACTATCATACACTGTGATAATATGTCGTCAATCAAATTAGCAAAGAATCCAATTATGCATGGCAGGAGCAAGCATATAGATGTTAGATTCCATTTTCTACGTGAGTTGTGTAAGGAAGGAGTAATTGAGCTGAAACACTGCAACACGCAAGATCAAATTGCTGATATCATGACAAAGGCTTTGAAGATGGATACATTTGAGAAACTAAGAGGTTTGCTGGGTGTTTGTGAGGTACCAACCAAATAAACTACTAACTGAAAATTATGCAGTTTAAGGGAGGGATTGTTAGGACTAAGTCAATTAGTCAGTCAATAATATCCTGGTTAATAGGATCAAGGATCACATTTGATTTATTATTTGTTTGTTGACCACGTTTATAGGAGAGTCAAACGTGGGTTGCTTATTTATCTGATTTCTGTTGTAATGGTTTGATTATATAAACCAGCCTTCATTAATAAAACAGATAAGTCTTTCTCTTTATCTTGATCTGTTAATCAATTGCTTAGAATTATCATAGTTGACATAACGATGCACGTATTTTCGAATCTTCAAGTGAAATATTGCTGAGAAGTTTGTCTTTCAAGAATTGAGATATAAGAACAGAAATGACGAGAGAGAATAGAAAAGAATTTTGATGCTATTTCCGTGGAGATCCTTGACAATATATATTGGACCTTGTAAGAAAAGAAATGACGAGAGAGAATAGCAAATCAATCACACAGGACCTTGTAATCCAAAACAAACTGTAGCATCAGGTGAGCTTGTCTCTCTGTAGCACAAGTGACTGTAGATTATTTTCAGGACAATTAATCCCATAGTAAACTAGTGAACATTGCATAGCAGAAAAAGGAGGTACCTAGCTTATTATAACAGTCCATCTCCTTAAATTTTTTATTTTTATGTTTTCATCCTTTAATTAAAAATAATTTTAAAAAAATAAAAAATATATTATTTTAATATATTTTTAAATAAAAAATATTTTAAAAAAATAATCATTACCATATTCTTAAACATGTTATAACTTTTCTTCTAAAACATAGAGTTGTAGAATATCATGCACACATGCAACCAATACTTATAAAAAAACACAACCGGAGAGAATATAGATTCGTGGCTGAATATCTAAAATTAATTAAGAGAAGATTAAAAAAAAAAAAGGAGTAATTTTTTGAAAGCTTACTTGAATACATCATTGGTTTTTTTGAGTTTCAAACGACGCTGTTTGAGCATTCTTTACCGCCCTGAATTATTTACAACAAAGAACGACGTAGCACTTTGGTTGCAACTCAGGACTAATTAATTAATTCATTGACGATTTAGCTACTATTTTTTAAAAAAATTTCAATGAAACAAAAATTAATAAGGCCTTATCTTGTAATTTCGCACAGCAAAAATTAACTAATACAGGTAAATTAGAGAGATAATTATCAAGAAATCAAAAAATACTTTAGGCATGATTAAAAAAACCAAAGAGTGCTTAGACTGGCTGAAACATACACATCGAACTGTTCAATTATTATTTTTATCAACCTCGGCGAGTTTAATTGCATTTGTATTAAATGTCAGAATGTGAATGTCATTATTGACACGTTTTATATAACATGCGTAGTTATGGCCTGTGCTTTTGGATTTGGTGTAAGGCTAAGTGTCTCTAGTGGTACTTTTTACCGTTATAATTTAAATAAGTAAATTTTTAAAAATTATAAATTATAATTGTTTTTATAATCAAGATTTCTAAGAATTTTTTTAATGTAATACATGCAAAAATATGATGTATATTAATTAACCAAACATCTATATATATTATGATTATGTGTATGTTTGAAATTGTGATAAAAAGCTAATTTCTAAAATGTTTTTATTTTAAAAAATATCAAAATAATTTTATTTTTATTTTTTTAATTATTTTAAAATATTAATATTAAAAATAATTCAAATTACAACCTCAATCCCAAACATCTATCGAGCTACTTTTTCTTATATATTTTTCCGGCCTGATCATTTCAAAAAAGAATTTCTCATGGTAAAAAGAAAAATAAAAAACGAATCATCAAAAACAACATTTCTCCTCTCTCTCATTATAAGGGCAATTTAGTCTAAACAATGTTGACTTGTTGTTTCCTTGTTTATTGTAATTACCGATCAAGGTTACAATGGTCTTTCCCTGTATCCATAAAATTCCACTCACATCAATACACCATCAAAACGAAACCTGACCGTCGGCTGATGAAAAAGGAAAAAGGCAACCTTTTAATTTAATAGACCGTATTATTATTATTATTATTATTATTAACTCCGCACATTTTCTCAATTCCTAACAAACACCAAAAATGAAGCAGAAAATGAAAAACTTTATGTAGCCAAACACGACGCCGTCTGGAGCATTCATCGAATTTCCTTTACCTCCTCTCCTCGCCCCGTGTATTCCTTGAAATTATCAACAAATTCGTATCACCGACTCCTTTGGCCAAGGATGACGTCTATGTGCCATACGCCATCGTTTCACCCCGTAACAACTAACAATGAAAACACTGTCGTATAATTCTACATGTCACCCATAATTTCACCCAAAAAAAAGGGAGCAAAATCGAATATTCCCATATAAGGATGAGTCAGGGTAAGTAAGTAGCAGTAAAGCAGTGAATCACGTCTACTATTATCTGGGACTGAAGAGTTTATGAGCTCACACTCTCTCACATACCCTAACATTTCATCTGTCTTTCTCTGAAGCCCTAACCAAATGGCTTCACGCAGACTTTTATCATCTCTTCTCCGATCGTCTTCTCGCCGATCTATCTCCAAATCTACTTTATCAAGTGCCAATCCTAAGGTCTCTGCATCTTCCACGCGTCGCGCGTCCCCTTACGGTTACCTCCTAAACCGCGCGGCTGAGTACGCGACCTCTGCAGCCGCCGCATCGCCTCCATCACAACCGCCTCCTGTCCAATCGGAGGGTAAGAAGGGGAAGGTCATCGACGAGTTTACCGGGAAGGGTTCGATCGGGCATGTGTGTCAGGTTATTGGAGCCGTCGTGGATGTGAAATTTGATGAGGGTTTGCCTCCAATTTTGACCGCTTTGGAGGTTCAGGGCCACTCAATCCGGTTGGTTCTTGAAGTGGCCCAGCATTTGGGAGAGAGTGTTGTTAGGACTATTGCTATGGATGGTACTGAAGGTTTGGTTAGAGGCCAGCCTGTTCTTAACACTGGATCTCCAATTACTGTAAGCAAATTTCTTAATTTTTTTTTATATTATGTTTGATTTTAAATTTGATGGTATCTGATGAGAAATTTTGGGACTTTTTGTTATTGTTCTGATTTGCTTTTTGGAGTATTTGATGATTTGTTTGATGATAGGTATTTGTTTTGATAGTATATCTTAGTGTCTGGTTGCTAGAATTTCGGAAGCAAATCAATTGAAAGTTCGGGCTCTGGGGAAGAAGAAAACCCTGGCAATTGAGATCCGTGATATTTTTTTGTTTAATGTGGTTCAATTTTTAGCTCAGGAATATGTGAAGAGCTGAAAGGATTTTTTTATGATTTTTTTACTGGAAACCAAAAAAAAAAAAAACAGAGAGATTTACTTTAGTAGAATCAACTGTGGATTTGCATGTTTCTGGATTATATGTAACTGTTTAATTGTTTTTGGGTTGTGTGGATCAAGGTTTTATTTGAGATGTGATTGCTGACATTGGAAGGATTGCATCTTATGTATCTATCCTTATGCATTCTTGTGTCCTTGATAATTGTTTTCTGTCGTTGACTGCTCTGGTTTTGTTGGTACTATACCTTTTGGTTTTGATATGACTTTTTCTGATTTTCATCCTCGTCCTTGTGCTTTGTCTCTGTCAAAAGTTGGGTATCTTTGAAGCTGATTTCTTCATTTGGCATATCCTCAATAGGTGCCCGTGGGCAGGGCCACTCTTGGTCGCATCATCAATGTCATTGGAGAAGCCATTGATGAGAAGGGAGACCTCAGTAAGAGAAACAAACCCTAATCATTTGACCAGTATGGAATACTATTATGATGTGAGATTTTTTAACAACTATGTTTTAATCCCTGTCAGAGACGGAGCACTACTTGCCTATTCATAGGGAGGCTCCATCTTTTGTTGAGCAAGCAACTGAGCAACAGGTCCTTGTAACTGGTATCAAGGTATCTGACACGTGCATAGTCTTCTATAGAATTGTAGTTGATGCCAAGGCTGTAATTTTTTTGTCCATGTTAAAAACAGGATGGATTTTGTCACCATGCTTCATTTACTTTGATGCTGTTAAAACTTGATCCGAGCATTTGGAATTTATGTTCTCTTATTCCTCATTATAGGTTGTTGATCTCCTTGCACCATACCAAAGAGGAGGGAAGATTGGACTGTTTGGCGGTGCTGGCGTGGGAAAAACTGTGCTTATTATGGAACTTATCAACAATGTTGCAAAAGCTCATGGTTTGTTTAGTTCCTACAGTATACAAAGTTTTGTGTTTGCATTTGTTCTTTTCACATTTTGCTGAATATTTCTTGTTTTCTGGGATCAGGTGGTTTCTCTGTCTTTGCTGGTGTTGGTGAACGTACCCGTGAGGGAAATGACTTGTACAGAGAAATGATTGAAAGTGGCGTCATTAAGCTAGGAGATCAGCAGGTTAGTGCTATTGAACATTCATGTGTTTTGACATTTTATTTTTTAAGTTAATATTTACTAAAACTGTTTTACTTTGTCTTCTGTTATACCAGGCTGAGAGCAAATGTGCTCTTGTGTATGGTCAAATGAATGAGCCTCCTGGTGCTCGTGCTCGTGTTGGTCTCACTGGACTTACTGTGGCTGAGCACTTCCGTGATGCTGAAGGGCAAGATGTGCTTCTATTCATTGACAACATTTTCCGCTTTACCCAGGTAAAATTGGATGCCAATTGATTTCTGGATAAAACACCTTAACTTGTCACTCCCTGTTACCGATTTACAAACTCTTTTATTTTGCTCTTCTTTGTTCTGCAGGCTAACTCAGAGGTGTCTGCCTTGCTTGGACGTATCCCATCTGCTGTTGGTTATCAGCCAACCTTGGCTACAGATCTTGGAGGTCTTCAAGAACGAATTACAACAACCAAGAAAGGTTCCATTACTTCTGTTCAAGCTATTTATGTGCCTGCTGATGATTTGACGGATCCTGCTCCTGCCACAACTTTTGCTCACTTGGATGCCACAACTGTGCTGTCAAGACAGGTGATTATAATTATTTGAAGTGGGCTAGTAATCACAGCAATTTTGTTACTGATATGATATGATAATTGTTATATTGTCACTCTTACTGGACAGATTTCTGAGCTTGGTATCTATCCTGCGGTGGATCCCCTTGATTCTACATCTCGTATGCTCTCCCCTCATATTTTGGGTGAGGAACACTACAACACTGCTCGTGGTGTGCAGAAGGTTCTTCAAAACTATAAGAATTTGCAAGATATCATTGCCATTTTGGGAATGGATGAGCTCAGTGAAGATGACAAGCTGACGGTTGCCCGTGCTCGTAAAATTCAGAGGTTCTTGAGCCAGCCCTTCCATGTTGCAGAAGTTTTCACTGGTGCTCCTGGAAAGTATGTCGAATTGAAGGAGGGTGTACAAAGCTTCCAGGTGCTTTTCCTTCTCGTTGGTCCTTTCTCCCTCACTATATCCTTTGACATGTGGATACATGAACTCACAACTTGGCTCTGCCTGCTAGATATTTATATTGCATTTGCTATCTAGTTTGACAATCGCTGTCTGGATGGATGATGCAACTTTAATAATCATAAATTTAATTTGGTGGCAATTCTGTTTTTTTTGTTTGTTTTGTCAGGGAGTGTTGGATGGGAAATACGATGACCTTCCAGAGCAGTCATTTTACATGGTTGGTGGTATCGAGGAGGTTATTGCCAAGGCTGAGAAGATTTCCAAGGAATCTGCTGCTTAAACAGACCCATCTTTTTTCTCCTTTTATTATCATAAACTGATTTTTGCGAAAATCAATAATTAAGGTGGTGCTGGTGATGCCAGCAGCAGGGTGTTCATTTTTTGAGATCAAATGTGTTACGATTTGCAATTTCTGTTTTAATGCTATTGTAGAGTGTGGAAGAGGAATAGAACTGAGACCTGTCCAGCCATACCCCCTTTTTTCATGTTGCTTAAATAAGGGGGAAACAGAGGGGGGTGAACCTGTATATTTTTCGCTTTTATCTTCAGGACATCAAATATCAGTTATCCCTTGAAAAACATATTTCTGACTGAGTTTTGTTTTAGGTATTACGGTGGTAGTGGTCCTTTTGTTTTTAGAAATGTTTTTTTGTTGGTAAATATATTAAAGTAATATATATATATTTTAAATTTATTTCAATAAAAAACTGTATATAAAAAATTAATTTAAAGTGAAAAAAATAAAAAATTTTGAAAGTGTTTTATTTAACATAAATATAAATATGGTTGTAAGGAACAGTTTTTGGTCTTAATCAGAATTTTAATTTGCCTTATTTATTGGGAAAGACTATGAGGGCATAGGCTCCTGTAATGGTGTGCCACGTGATGTTCATAACGTGGTTCGTGGACTGGAGCCGCGAAGTGTCTGCAAAAGATATGCCCATATTGACCGCAGCCACAGGTTGGGTTGCGGCTGGTCTGATGGTCATCAAGCTATTTGTTAAATTTAAAAAACTTTTTCAGTTTCAGAGTAAAACTAACAAAACTTCCTGGTAGCTTGGAGCAAACGTCGTCTTAGAAAGTAGAGGTTTCGGTTCCATTCATGAGTGGAAAGTCTCTGTGTTTAAGATTTTGCAACACGTGTGGAATGAAAGGAGAGTTATTGTGTGTTTGAATACGAGCTGTTGATTTCGAAAAAAAAAGATTTTAATAAAAGAAGAAGCTGTAAAACAAATATTTTCAAACAACTTTCTTTTATCCTATCAAAGGAATTAGTTTCTCGAAACAAGAAATAAAATAAAAAAAAGTCAGATAAATCAAAGCGGAAATTGAATGAATTGGAGTAAACCTGATCTGAGATTACCTGCTTCTCCAGTTAACTCTTCTTTCCTTCCTTTCCTAGAACGCGATGGGAATTTTGATCGTATGGCTTTGTAAGCTTGGTAAGACGAGAACAAAGATGGGAGTCATGGGACAATAAAAGAGCTTGGAGCTTTTGACATGCGACTCAATGAAGTTCGAGCTGTAAGCTATGTGTATATACGAGGCTCGATGTTTGTGCTTCGCTGCAAGTAAAATCATAAGCAATTATTGCAAAAAATATTGTGGGTGTCGTTATTTTTTCCTCGTATGATAAAATAATTAAAATAAAAATATAAGACTAGATCAATATATTAGATCAAATTAATCCATTATAATATACATTAATTTTTTTTTAAAATTGATATGACTTGTTCAACCTTACGAGTTAAGTTAAGAGGGAACTAAATTACCTCATTCAAATAGCAATCCAGTTAAATTTAAAACTAAATTAAAGAGTTTTAAAAAAATTATTTAAGAAATAAATAGATGATAAAGAATGAAACCGAAAAAAACATTTGCTTTGAGAAGAGAAAAAAGAAAACCAAACCTAGGTAGATCTTCTAGACCTGAGTTCATTTTCTATACTCGCAACCCATTAAATTTTACATTTAAGTTTAATCAAGGAGTTCAATTCTCAATCAATTTAATTTTAAAAAATAAAATAAAAAAAAAATCAATTTCAAAAATTTTTCAAAGTAAAAAAAAATGAGGATTAAATTTCTCAGGAACAAAAGTTGAAGAATAATGAAATTGTAAAAAAAAATTTCAATTTTAAAAACTATCTCAAATAAAACAAATAGTAATCGAGAAAATAAAAACCCAGTTTAACATTTGAAAAAATTAAAGGATAAAATTAAAAAAATCAAATTTATAAATTATTTCAAATAAAATAAATAGTAATCCAAAGAGTAGGGACAAAATTTAAAGGAAAAAATAAATTGAAGGGTTGCTTTGAAAATTTAAAGGGTCATACATGAAAATTAAGAAGGAAAGAGAAAATAAAAAGAAAAAAGATCATCAATGTCAAACCAGGGTCAATAAGCTACACATAACACCCGAGGATGGAGGGGTCACCTAGACAATTCAAACACTACTCTGAAAGCTACTGTTTAGCCATCGAACACCTCCTTATGTGCCGCTCGAATAGCACGAAAACATTCAACACGCGCCATTCAAATTTTTAAAAATAATATTTATATTTATGAAAAAAACAAATTGCCCACAATCAACTTGATTATAACAAAAAAAATATAATAAAAATAGAAAAAAGTCCACAAAACATATGTTAAAAACTTTTTTTTTTGCTTTTAAAAGTGATTTAGTTATTTCATGCTTTTAAAAATAAAAAATAAAAAAATACCCTATACATCAATTAAATAAATTTTTCTAGAGAATTAAGTTATTTGCTTAATAAAGTGAAAAGGATCGATTTATGGCCGATCAATCTGACAACAATGAATGAGCAATGTGTAAAGACCATATTACCATTATTAGTTTATGTTTGGATGAAATTGTTATAAAAAATTGTTATATTTTTTTGGTTACAGAGGATACGAAATCACAAAAACTAACACCTCAAAAATTCTACTCCAGCTACATCTTCAAGAGTAATAAACTGGATAAGAGGAGTTAGCAGCTGCAAGAGCAGAAACCAACAGCACCATGAGTACCCCATCTTTGTCAAAAAAATCAGCCGCTGAGTTTCCTTCACGCAGCACCTGTTGAAACAGACACTGCCATTCTCGATTGACTAGGGATTGGATATCAAGTACCACAAAACAACGATGAGCACGGGAGCGCAAGCTTCACAGATGGCACGAATTAATGGCCTCCTTAGTTCTCAGGCTTTAAAGCCAGAACCCTGTTGCCTAAACCCCAAGCTAGAGAAAACCCGGCGCGAATGGCTTTAAGCTCAGCTACTGCAAATAGTTGTAACACCCAGAAAACCAGAAAATCATGAAGATCACGTAAAACACCACTCATACCAGCCTTACCTGGATTTTCCTTGGAGCTTCCATCTGTGTTGATCTTTACAGCACCAGGCGCCTGCCAAAACACCACACCAGGTTGTGGCTGATTGTTGAGATCAGGCATCAAAATAATATTTCAATATTTGCATTATACATGTTAAGCAATCTCCTTTATTTTTTTTTCTATTAATTTTCATTTCTAGGAAATTTTCTTCCAAGGCTACGTAAAATATTTTTCTCATTCTCTTATATTTAGTTTACTTGGAAAAACTTGATCAATGAAAATTATTCAAAAGAAAAAATTAAACCTTGAGAAACAAGCTGGGAAAACAACTAAAGAGATGAAAATATCTTTATAATTAATTCATGTCCTTTCTTTTTAACACTTCATTTTTTTATATATATAAACCAAACACCTAATAATTATTTTAAAATAATTTTTATTAACATAACCGAGCGATGAAACATGAAACATTTCTTAAAAACAAGTTATTATATATATATATATATATGAAACAAGCATAGCCTAAATTGCAATTGTGACCAGAAGAACACAATCCGATTAATTGAGTTCCTTACAAAGAAAGAGTTTTAATTTAACGCTGAACATATATATTATACTATTATTAATGAAATCTTAAATCTTTTGATTTATCAATTTTGTTTAAATATAGTCGATGTTAGAAAATGTAACTTCTCCATCTATCAATTATTAGAGATAGTTGAAATATTTGATTCAATATTAGTGTGTTTGTTTTTGAGGTAGCTTTTGTGGTTATGGATTAAAAAAATAAGTTTTTAAAAAATATGATTAGATATGATTAGTTAGAATTAGATATGTATTTGGTAAAAATTGTGGTTGAGGTTTAATGTGCAGCAAAAAAATATGTATAAAATATTTGATAATTATATTTGAAAGTGTGGTTGTGGTTGTTTTTCAAAGTATTTTTTTATTTGAAATTGCATCAAAATATTCTTTTTTAATTTTTAAAAATTATTTTTGATATCAGCGCATCAAAATGATTTAAAAATAAAAAAATATTAATTTGAAAAAAAATAAAAAAAATTCAAATATTTTCAAAAGCATTTTTGAAATATAAAAACAAATAGGGTATAACGAAACTCATATAAAAAAGCATATAAAATTCACTTTTTAAAAACTGTATTTCAAACTTAATTTTTTAGTGACTCCATAAAACCAAATACAATTTAATTTGTTATCAAATACATTACTATGTTTATTGCATCGCAAAAGCAAAAACATTTTCAAAACAAACTCAGCCTAATTAATCTACACCATCAGTGACTTTGGATGGATAGAGGGATGGGATTGCCTATTATTGATTCTATTTAAGCAATATTGATAAAGTTAAAAGGCTTTGGACTCAATTGATAATAGGGTAGTCCTTCAGGGACTAAATTGATACTTCCCCTTTCAGAAACAATACTGCAGTAAAAATAGATAACAAGTTCATGGGCCCGCTACTTATCCTACCTATTTACAGGATCACTCGAGGAAATGCCACGTGGCATATTACTAAAAAACAATTCATCGACTGCGCATTTTATCAAACGCCACCTCTGCCCACCTTTAGAGCCGCCAACCTCTAGAGATCCAACATACCGCTTCTCTCATATACCTCCGTCAACTAAAAAATCAAACCATGTCAGTTAAACTCTCTCCGTCTACTCTTCTCTCTTTATCACCGCCTCTCCTCCATGCGCACCATAGCCCTCCCCTCATTTCCATGTCTATCCTACGCCGCCTAGCTCCAAACCACCTAACCACACACCTCAGGCACCACCACAGGCGGCGTCTAGCCACAGTTGCAGCTGCAGTACGGCAAGACACAACGATCTGGACACAAGCGCCTCTGTCCGAGATCGAACCAGCAGCCGAGTCACTCTTCCACGTGAGCATCGACGTCTCTGACTATCCGGACCTCGCAGCTTCTCACACACGTGCTGGGCAATACTTACAGCTGCGCGTCCCCGACGTGGAGAAACCTTCGTTCCTGGCCATCGCCTCGCCGCCGTCTTACGCAGCGGAAAAAGGTGCGTTTGAATTTCTGGTGAAGAGCGTAGCGGGATCGACGGCAGAGCTGTTGTGCGGACTTAAAAAAGGGGACGTGGTGGAATTGAGCCAAGCTACGGGGAGAGGTTTCGAGATTGATCAAATTGAGCCTGCAGGGAAGTATCCTACGGTTCTGATTTTCGCCACTGGATCTGGCATCAGGTGCGATTTAATGGTCACTTGATAAGAAATGAACCTCTGAATCTTGCTAGTTTGGTATGCTATTCACTCATTTCTGCTAGAATTTATCAGAAACTCTTATGTTTAATATCAATCCGTTGAGAAAATGCAGCATGGGCACCAGTCTTATTCAGCTTCTTGAACATTTTTGCGTTCCCTTCGATGATTTCTAAGACCAGATGATGCAATTAGAACCTACCACTTGCACGCTAATGAATATAACATATTGCATTTTGATATGATTTACCATAAAAAAAGTTACTGGAACCTTGCTTATAGTAAACCTGAACTAGAGAGCATGCCATTTAGCCACCATTAGATGTTTCTTGTTTGGTATTTAGCAACCTCGCTTTAGAAAATGATCCTGGTTATTGCCATTGATTTCTGTGTACTTTATATATGCATTTAAATTGTGCACTTGTTTCCTGATTCGTACTATTTTCTATCCGTTTTCTCCTGCAGTCCAATTCGATCTCTTATAGAGTCTGGGTTTAGTGCCGATAAAAGATCTGATGTGAGGCTGTATTATGGGGCTAGAAACATTAAGAGAATGGCTTACCAGGTTTGCTTGCATCTTATTACTTTTTATGGTATATACTACCATGGAATTACCATTTCTTGTCTGTTTGGGTTTGAACCTGGTGCTTCTTCCTCTTATAGGATAGGTTTAAAGATTGGGAATCTTCTGGTGTTAAAATTGTGCCAGTGCTATCAAAACCAGATGGCAGGTGGACTGGTGAAACTGGCTATGTACAGGTGGAGCGTCCATACATGCTATCTAAGGTTTTTGATGTGTGAAACCCTTAAATTAACATCTCTTCATATCATTGTTTTTTTCAGGCTGCTTTTGCCAAGGCCAAGCAAATTTATAGCCCTACAGGCACTGGTGCTGTTCTCTGTGGGCAGAAACAGATGACTGAGGTTTGTTACTTCATTTATTTGTCAACAGTCATGTTTTCACATAATCTTTCTGAGCACATATTCTTCGTGCAGTTGTAATTCCTAAAAATAAGTTGCTCATTCATTGCCATTTTACTCGCAATCTGACATTTGGCATAATTTACAAATAATAAATTAGGAAAGTTGTCTTGATTATTAAGTGCATCCTTTACAATTGCATTGGCATGGATTTTTTCTCAGTTGCTCAAATCTTGAAAAATTAATGCAGACGATATGAATTTATGGAAAAAATCTTCAATATATGCCAGAACATACTGAAACTTCTTTTGTGTTTATTTCTTGATAGGATATCTCATACTATTAGCCATGTAATCCTGCATCTCACCCTCTTTCTCCAACCCCTTATTCTTTCTCCTGAAGCGTTCACACTTGACACTTGATACAATTGATGCCCCTAGCTAACCAATTACATGCATAATAAATTGTTGAGACCGAGGAAAAGAAAACTAAAGTGTAGATCTTAATAAGCAAATATGATGGTTGTTATTTTTAGGGGCTTGATTTCTTATCGGGGAGACTCTCTCTCCAAACTGAGAACCACCTTGCAAGAAACACTTTTAAGTTTGTTAAGTAGTAGTTCTCCATTCCTCATACAAAGGCTTTGGGGTCTTCCCCTTAACAAGCTGACATTTACTTAGAGCAGTGTGTCCCTTCTGCTAGAGAGCAGTTGCATAAAACAGCAATCATTTGGACAACATTTTGCAACGTTTTAGCTACTGGCTTGGCTGTGTCAGAGAGTAAAACAGGTGTTCATGGTGAGGATATTGGTTGAGTGGAATGGCCAGAAAGCATCTGTAGTTATGAACTGAAAGAGCAAGGTTACTAATATAATGGTGAGGATATTGATTGAGTGGAATGGCCAGAAAGCATCTGTAGTTATGAACTGAAAGAGCAAGGTTCTAATATAACACACGTTTTTGAAGGCAGCAAAAACATTGTTGATAAATGTAGTAATAGCTGTTGAAGAATGAGTGATAATTTGCAGGCCCAGCTTGGCCTAGTAGGATAGCAGGTACATCAGGGAGCTGCGTAGTTTACTTTTTTAAAGTTACTCTGTTACAATAGTAAGATATGGGGCATATCAATTTGCACAAATTACTATTGGTTGATGATGCCTTGGATAATTGCCACTGGAATACTACTCTTGCAAAACTTGTAATTGTTGGGGGTGAACAGGAAGATTTTACTACTATTATTCCAAGCAAACTGTTCTGTTGCGGACATATCCATGCCACAGTGATTCGAATGACATAGATAATGCTGTTGATTTGCATGATTTGATGTTATCTAGTGGTTTGTTAATCTGGTGAATGAATAGTAATCCCACTCTTACTGTCATTGTTGTCTACATTTATATGAGTAACATTAATGTTGATTGCACTTTGCAGGAAATAACGTCAATTCTTGTGTCAGATGGAGTCTCGAGTGAGAAAATACTAAAGAACTTCTGAGAATTAGAAACGAGGTTTATCCTGTTGTATTGTTTGTGGAGCAACAGTTAGTTGATAGTGATTCTTTATTCCCGCTGCTGAAGATGAAATGTGCCGCTCAGCAAATAAAACCACTTTTTGGATATTTGGGGATCTTCGTTGTATGTTGAAATTGACAGATCAGAACTGCAAGCAGATAAGTTATAGGATCCATAACTCAGTTTAAACCCTTAATTTATCACAGAATTCTGTGTGATCTAAGAGGAGGACATGTTGATGTGAATCAGTGTAAGCGACGCCTGTTAAGCTTTTCAAACGCCTAGGATGGATGATATAATTACCGAATATAATCCAGACAGGAGCCTGCAGAAATTCTCTCTTTCTGTTTGTATGTTTGTAATTTTTTTTTTTTAACTTTTGACTCAAATAAAAGTTACAAGCATGTTGAGTTATAAACAACTTTCGGTTTAAATAATAAAAAATTATAAAATTGAGTCAAGAATTTAGACTCTTTAACTATTAATTTATGGATTGTAATCTATATTATTATTTTTTAAAAAGTTGTTTTTTATCGAACATGTTTTAAACTTAGGCATTTTAACTTATTTTTGTCATATTTATAAAAATAACTTCTACATTATAATCTAAAATTAAAAGTGATAATTCAAAAACGAAATCAATGATATCATGGTTTTAATGCTAATTGCCAGTTACATGTTCCCGTATTTCACTATTATCTAATAGATTGGTTCCTAAGCATTGATCTTGGTTTTTCTCAGGTCTGGTCTATCTCAGGTCTATTTCTATGTCAAGCAAATGAACCTCATTTTTGTTTCGTGGCTGAAGGCATGTCATCAAGGACTAGGTTTTGGCATTCTTGTGTTGGTGATCACAAACCGTACAAATGCATCTTGCGCTGATTGCTGAACGGTTTTCCAAGCATGAACCCTTTCTAGGCTTCACCTTCTGGTTGTGTTCCATGATGTATTTGTAGGGTTTGTGCGATGCAGAAATGGATCTCAGGGAAAGGAAAGGGACCAAGTTATCTGGAACTAATTTTATAAGCAATTGGCAGTGTGTGATGTGGCTAGCGTGCCATCTTTCACAGCCTAAAAGATGGCATACAACTGCCTCGAGAACCATTAATCACAAGACCTGAAAAATGAAGCGACTAGTAGACAAGTGCAAAAGCAAAGATTTACGAACAGAAAGAATGAAGCAACAAAATAACAAGCTGGTGGTTTGATAGTATGAATTAAGTTCAGCACAAAATGGCAGTTCCAGGCGTCCAACAAATTTCAGTACAAATCACAGTAAGCATCATCCACTACTAAGTTTTGTGCAGAAAAGGAATGCCCCCTCAATGCCCACAGCTGCTAGCTTTCCACAAAAGTAACAGAAGCAAGTCTACACAGATACCAAAAAACAGGTAAATCAGATACTTCAATTGCTGAAAAGGAAAAAAGTGAATCTCAAATTTCAAAATATCCAAAGTAATCGCAAATAATAATGTTTAGCAATAGAGTTACTTCTTTTTTTAATGCACAGATATTTCCTCAGCACATGCACGCACAATTGAATATAGGGAGCTTTAGATACATTTCTGCCTAAATCCACAAAATCAAAGCAAAATAACCAGTTATTTTATATTGTAGGTATACGGCTCTTATTAGTTGAAGGGATCTCCTGATGTGCAGATCAAGAGTTCAAAAAGGATGTCTAAAACTGAAAATGCAATTGCTATAGTCATTACAAATGAAAGAAAAAAAGGCTATCATCATAACGTACTTAAACTAAATGCTGAAGCTGGAATGGTAAATTCCTAGGCCAACTTGAAACAGCCATCGATAGTTTCTTTCCCATATATCCAGTTTTTCCCGTTTTACATGCATTTAGTCACTTTTATAAATTAGAAATGACTGTTAAACAGAGGTCTAAAATAATTATAATTATAATTATTATTCATTGTTAACATACAGGGATCTTTAGAAACTAAAAGAATTTAAGCTTGAAAGCTCTAATCAGTTTAAAAAAAAAAAAAGAGCTAACATTTCATCAACGAAAAAAACCCTAGATCACAGAAATTCGACAAAATGAACAGATAATGCTATATTTCGATAAACAAACTCATGCAAAGACGAAAGATTGACGATAAGAGAAAATCATAACCTAAGCCCTGAACCCTAAATTACACAACCGATCAATATAAAGGGAAAAAAACAGAGAGTAAATCGCCGAATTGAAGAAGAAAAGAAACCTAGTGAAGATAACCTCGAAGATAGGTTGAAAAGAGAGAACAGATCACAGAGAAAAAGAAGAACTTTCTGTTTGGCAGTTGCCAACCTGCCTCTTCTCTCCTCCTCCCTCACCTGTGGCAGCTAGTTTAGGGGTTGTTTTGACCTTTTTTAGGCTTTGACATTTCGACTGAGGAGGCGTAACGATATACTAGCTTTTTGACCACGCTATGCTGTGAATCATTTTAAAAAAAATAAAAATTAGATATGATATTTTTTTCCGACGCTTTTTTACCCAATATGTTTCATTGTTTTGAAATATAAATAAAGACTTATAAAAGTATTTAATTTAATAAATTAATAATTATTTGTATAAATAAATAATTATTAATAAAAATTAAAAATGAAATTAAAAAAATTAAAAGATAGATCAATGTATTTGATGTTTCCGTAATATAATATATTTATCTGATAATATTTATTTAAATTATTTTTTATTTAAATAATAAAAAAAATAAAAATATACATAATTTAATAAATTTATATTTTTTATTATATAATAATAAAAAGTAACTCAATTTAGTGAAGTTTATATTTTAGATCACAAATTTAATGAATTGATTATGAATAACCTAATTTTTTTTCTTGAATTTATTCCATTGATAAGATTACTTCAAATTAATTTTTATATTATTTAATTTAAAATAATTAGGTTAAGTGTTTTTATATTTGAATTATTATATTAAATTTAATAATAATATAAAAAATTATTCAATCTTAATTTTTTCTTTTTTACATTACAAATTTGTTGGGTACAAACAACAGTAAGTAAAAGCACGGGAGACAAACCAGTAAAAACCAAAATAGAAAGTTTAATTCGAATACCAAAATCAATAAAAAAAAAATAACCGTAACTATAATAATTTATAATCCTACATATCCTAATATAATTTTAACGGAAACATGCTTGAAGAGGATTACCACGCTATCAAACTTTAACAATATATTTTACCTGGACATAACAGGAAGATGCTCAGACCAGTTATGAAGCACAACTGTTGAGTTCATCTACGCTTTCTGCTTTATTTTATTTACGAAGAAGAAGGCTGAAGATTTTACAAAGCGGTCCTAATTGCTATAATTTAGTTTGCTTGACTAAGAAGAAACAAAAAGAAAAGATCAGCAGACTCAATGGATTAGACTCCTCGCCTCTGTCTTGAACACTCTTTCTCCACTGTACCAAACAAAATCCCCAATTTTCCAATTCCGCCCAATCCCCCTCCACATCAACCCCCACAAACATCATGCTAGCAATTTACGAGAAAAAAACAACCTCCCTCGACCTCTACCGTCCTCTCCGCAACTACATTGCCATGCTCTACTCCGAACGCGAAGCCCAAAACCTCGAAGATGATCTCCAAACCGTCAAACAATACCGTTCCGATCTCGAGCGCCAACCCGACCCGTCACCTACTTCCCGTCGCGACCTCCTCCAAAAATACTTCAAAGCCCTCTGCTTGATCGAAACCCGATTCCCAATCTCCCCCGACAATGACCACATCAATTCGGTCACTTTTGTCTGGTACGACGCGTTTAAGCAAAAACAGAAAGCGTCGCAGCAGAATATTCATTTAGAGAAGGCTGCTGCCCTTTTTAATTTGGGTGCCGTTTATAGTCAGATTGGATTGTCGTTTGATCGGGCCACGGTGGAGGGGAGGAGACAGGCGATTCATGCCTTTATTGCTGCCGCCGGTGCGTTTGCTTATTTGAGAGATAATGCGGCCGTGAAAGCCTCTGTGGGTACCAGTACTACGGTTGATGTGTCGGTTGAGTGTGTTGGGATGTTAGAGAGATTGATGCTCGCACAAGCGCAAGAGTGTGTCTTCGAGAATACTATTTCTAAAGGGAGCACCCCGGGTGTTTGTGCCAAGATTTCTCGGCAGGTCAGTCTGTTTTTTTATAGGTTAGATCGAATGAATGTGTGATTACTGCAAGTAAGTTTCTGTGCTAAGATTTTTTTTTGTTTGTGTCTTGGCGATCAATTTATACGAAAAAAACTCCAAGAAGTAACTCATGATGTCTTGTGAGTTGTGATCACTGGAAAGTTCTTAAATTTAGCTGATTTCTTGTGAATTGATGATGAATGTGTATGTTTTTCATGGTTTGGGTTGTTGTACTTTGTCATGATTTGGAAATGTGGATGCCATTGAGTTGAAAAATGAACATTTATGGGATTTTGGCGGGTTGTTTGTATTGTCCTCACAAACGGTGTGGATTTTTGTTTAAGCTATTCCAGTTCTTTTTTGGTGATTGTATGAATTTGTTTTGATAATTAGTTTGATATAGGTTGGGTTGTACTATGAGGAAGCTTTAGCAGCACTGAATGTTGCACCTCTAAAAGATCATTTTGACAGGGGTTGGACTGCTCATGTCCAACTAAAAGCAGCTCTGTTCTACGCAGAAGCTTGTTATTGGTATAGTTTGGAGCTTCATGAGAAAGAAGAAATTGCAGAGGAAATTGCACGGTTGAAGAGTGGGGCTAGTACATTAGCAGAGGCAAAGAAAAGTTCAAAGGGGGCTGCAGTACAGCTTCTGGATGCAATTAGCAAGCTGGAAGCCAATATCAACCGCAACCTGGACAGGGCTGTCAAGGAAAATGATAGAGTTTACCTCATGAGGGTTCCTTCCCCAAGTTTCTTACCCCCTCTACCAGCATTTTCCATGGTAAAGACCATGCCAATGAATGAGGTACTTGATGCCAGCAAGGAGAAGATGTTTGCTAGTCTTGTTCCAGACAGCAGCGCAAAAGCTCTTTCAAGGTACACTGAAATGGTTGACAATATTATCCGGACACAGGCTGAAAAATTGCAACAAGGGAGTGAGCTAACTCGAGTGAGGCTCAAAGAAATGGACCTGCCAGATTCTATTCTTTCTTTGGAAGGAAATTTTTCACTTCCAACAGATCTTAAAGAAGATGTAGAAGCAGTGCAGATTAGTCAGGGCCCAGCTGGCCTTGAAGCTGAGTTACAGCAACTTATGGATTTGAGGAGGGTTAACCAAGAATTGCTGGTCCAGACTGAAGAGCTTTTGCAAAAGGAAGCAACAGAGGATTCCCAGTTTAGAAGCCAATTTGGGACACAGTGTACTAGGCCTCAATCCAGCACTTTGACAAAGAACTTGCAGGATAGATTTGCATAGGTTTGCAGCCAACTTAAAGCAAGCCACGGATAGCGATGCCAGAATTGAGCACTCAGTGAGGGATCATTCTGCACTCCTGTCAATTCTTGATTGCCAACCGGTATGTCTTTTGAACTGCATCTGTTATTTGTCTGTGTATCATAGAAAATTTAACATGTTATCTGTTTTGCCTTTGCTATATATCCTGGGGTTTCTTGGGCATCAATATTGTGCCCGTTGTTATTTATGCAAATAGTTGCATTCATGCACTTGATGTGATGGGAGATCAATCATTTGAATAATAGAGTCATATGCATCTAAAATCATCACTGCTTGTCATCTTTCTTGATTTTTCTTGTGTTGAAAAACTGGTCATGATCTTGGAAGATATACAAATACTCTATTCTGTGGAATAATAATTTTGTAGCAATCTCATTTCCATTTTACTCTTATCAGATAGAATCTGCACTTCCAAGTTTAGCTAGGCCAATAATGTCTTTGGATGCTAATGAAGATGCTATAGTAGGGGCCTTGAAGCAGAGCTTGGTATGTATCTTCTTTCTAAACTCTAATTTTCAACTGTGTTGTTGGGTGGTTGTATTACTTTTCCTTTTTCCTTATGAAATCAACCTTGTTCCTTTAACAGTGAAAAGAAAAAGGAAAAATGAACTGAATGTGTTTCTGTTGCTGCTTCTTCTTGCCCTAACTATTTTTCATTTATTCTCCTCAATGGAAGGTTTCCCTTGATATTTCATGGAGTAGGTCCTAGTAATCTGATATATATTTCATTTTTCTTGGGATGCTCTTTACAGTTAGTTTTGTAAGGACATGTTATTTTGTGTTGTCATCAACAGTATCAAGCTTTGACAGAATGGAATGCTTTAGGCATGGCTAGTTTATAGCTGGCATGGATAATTTACATTTATAACTCCATATAGTTAGCTTTACATACCCTTGCCCTTATGGATATATTATTGCTAGTATTAGAGTTTTGAAAGACCCTGACCAAATTTTGAGGTCATTGCTGACAATGTAATTCGGACCCTATATAAAGAAAGGCAGCTGGATGGGAATAACCTAATCATTGTCATTGGCAAGTGGAGCAAAAATTTCTTAGTATTTTGGCATGTGAAATCCTAGCCGTTGTATTTAAAAGAAATGTTAAATGTGATTTAAACCATAGATGGATGATGGTCAAAACTTTGGCATACAAGCAAAATATTGCAAGAAAGAGTTTTAGACCATGAATTATTGGTAAAGCAAGCTAAAGAATATTTTAATTTGGTCCTTGATGAATTTCATTTTTGTAGTTTCAACAGGTATTGCTTTCATCTAAAAAACTGTGAGCGTATTTTCTTCTCATCTATGCAGAGGCAATTGGAGACTCTTGGTGCTCAGCGAGCTGGTCTCGAGGACATGCTCAAAGAGATGAAATGGAAGGTGAGATTAAATATTTTCTGGTCCTTGACAACTTCTATACACATGCTAACCTTTTACTTTTTGTAAGAATTTGAGAAACCAGCATAAGTTTTGATGCATGAGGATGCATGGACCTCACTTTCTTGCACTCCATACTTCTTTTTTTGTATGTTTTTTTTTTCCTCTTCTTTTCGTGACTTGCTTTATTGGGCTATATTACATGTATGGTTTCAGGATGATGTACTACCAAAGTTGATGACATCTGCTGGGTCCTACAAAGATCTTTTCAGGAAAGAGATAGCAAAATATGATCCCATCTGTGAAGACATTGCTCAAAATATTGAGGGACAAGAACAGTTGCTGCTGCAAATTCAGGTATATTTCTTTTACTCATTGATCTTTGGAATTGATTTGCTATCCCTCGTTGAGAACCAGGATATCTGCTTTCATCTTTCTTCATGTTCTTAAGATGATAGTAGCCTACCTGCTTAAAAAAAATTACAATAACTAGAAGAATATGTATCCTCTGTCGAGACTGGTCTTGCCCAAGCTTTGTTGTGTAAGCTTGTAACTGGAGTTGTTGAAAGGTTTGCCAATTGTGGCCAATACAGATTGCAATTTGAGGGGCAACATATTTTGCTGTTAATTTGAACAAATGAGGTGGCTAAATTAGCTGGCAATGGCTGTGTCCCTTTTGCAGCCCAAAAATTGACAATAAAGAGGAGTCTCTACAATTACATTGGTAGGACTCCGTTTAAATCAGCATGGATAGATAAATTCATTTTGTTATTATTGAAGCTTAGTTGATGAGTTATTCTTTTTGTGCGTTAGATTTCAATGGTCGTAGAAAGCAATTCAGCAATCATTTACTAAGCTCGTTTCTGAATTGTTAGCTTGTTATGAAGTCAATTTCTTCTCCTAAAATTATAGGCTGTCCTTGTTTACAGGCTCGGAATGAAGAGTTTTCTGCTGTCTTTAACCTTCAAGATTACAAAGGTAGGTTTTTTCTTGTATAATTGTTGTTTCAATACTGTCTGAATGGGTTTCTTGAATGGAAATGTTAATTATGCATGTATTTGATCTACATGTTGCTGTCCCTTTTGTTTAAATACTGCAGAGTTTATAATTCCACTATGTTGCTTATTTTGCTCTCTCTAGAAATTGGAACACGATCATTCTATCAAACCATTGTTACAAATAAATAAAAAAATGTGTGTGTGTGTGTGTGTGTGTGTGTGTGTGTATTCTAGACTTCTATGAAAATGACATGAAGAATTTAATTTCTTTATAATACTTGATTAGTTTCCATCCCTAGGCTTTCTGATGACATGTTTTTCTTGAAGGTGGCTAGTTTATCTCAAAATGAGAGATCATATTCTTGTTTCAGTGCTGCGCTTGACCTTCACATTCATAGGGTAAATGAAACGCATGCACCTTTGACACAAATCTCCCTCACAATTTGTTTCAGTATCTCGTGAGAAGTGTTATAAGCAAATACAGGCTGCCATAGCCAAGTATCGAGAAATAAAGGAGAACATCAACGAGGGATTGAAGTTTTATGTTAGTCTTCAGGTAAACACTTCTCTGTTGCTTATATCTGTGCTGTTCAGGATGTGAACTCCTGAACTTATGATCAAGTAGAACATGCTCACTTCGTTAAAGTGCCTACTACAATTATTTTATTTTCTTCCTGTATGCTTTTAAATTTTACATCCCATGTCCATGCCTTTCCTTTGTCTCAGGCACTATGAATTCTTTTTTTATGGGTTTTAAATTAGTTTAGCTGGGTTACTTTCCGAAGGGTTGATATAAGAAATATATTTGTGAAACAGGATGCCATCACCAATATCAAACAGCAGTGCAGTGATTTTGTGATGACCAGAAATATCCAGTGTCAAGAAATGATTGAAGATGTACAAAGACAAATGGCTGGACTAAGTTTTCAAGACCATAAGAATACAGGCTCATACAGCTATCCTGCAGTAAACCAGCCCCATCAAACTCAAAGATCCAGTTCGCATCCTCCATCAGATCCTCAAAATGTTCCGCATCCGCATCCTCAGCCCCAGACACGGTACTTTCAGCCTCCTGGGCAGTCTACAATGCCTGGTTATGCTCACCCTCCCCCACCTTATACAACACCACAGCAGCCACCTCCTTATCATATGCGCCCTGCTCCTGGTGCTCCTTACCCACCTCGACAGGTTCAGCAACCACCAACAAACCAGGAGTATGGTCAACCTGCCTATCCAGGGTGGCGGGGCCCATACTACAATGCCCATGGACAACAATCTGGATCTCTTGCTCGGCCTACTTACACTATTCGAGGTCCATACCCTCGTCCTCACCAAGGCTATTATAAACAGTAGTTTTCTTTTGACTTAATAATTTGATCTATCGTGTGTTATTTTTGTTGCTTGATCTCATCCTTGGTGGGATAGATTGGATTTAGCTAGAGCATTTGGTTGCAAAGTGTAATTATCATGAATAACCATTGGCTTTGAATAATCTCTGTACATGTTATGCATGTGTATATCTTGTTAATTCAAACATAGAGAGGTGATGCAGTATAAAGATAAATTTCCATTAATTTATTTGTAATTTTATTACTTCATTGCTTTTATGCACCTGAGAACTTGATGTATTGTTTGGGTTTGGTTGGTGTGAACGTGCTTCTAAGCCATTCGATCAATATTCCACAACCAAGAGTTTAGATTGAAAATTACAAGGGGTTTGGGATATAGAAGTACAATCAATTGCTAAAACATTCCATCACATGTAAGAAATGTGATTACTGGCCTTCCCTCTATTGTTTAGTTAGTTACTAACCATTTAACCGCTATTCTGGTTATAATTTTTATTTTTTTAAATACTGGATATACAAATTGTTTTAATGTGGTTTTTTATATAAAAAAATTTAAAATTTAAATTAAAAAGTTTATACAAGCAAGATCAAGATATTGTATAAAATACAATGAGATATGTATTTGTTTATGTTTATTGAATTTATTTATTTAAATAAATAAAAAATAAATCTACACTCTAAAAAATAAATGACTTAAAAAGATAAACAAACTAATTGAATAAATTCACGCTATAAAAATTATTATGCAAAGCCAAACATATCAATAATATAATTTAAAAATAAATATTTTTTATTTTAAAAAATAAAATTTATTTGTATAAAAAAACATTATTGATGAATTAGAATAATAACTTGAAAAATAAAATATAAACAAAGATTATACTCTTTTTTTAAAAAAAGTAAAAATTGAAAAATATTTTATTAAATAAAATCCAAAAAACATTTTAATTAATTTCAAATAAAACTAAATATCTGCTAGGCCGTGCATCCCAAACATATTTTTAACCAATCTATTTTAATTAATTTAAATTTAAACTAAAAAAGTTAAGGTGAAAAATTGTCAGCACGCCTTGAGACGGCCAAAACACAAGGGCTTCTTATTTTATTTCGTTTTAACTTATTTAAGTCTTCCTATATTTTTGGTTCAAGGGGCGGACGTCGTTTGGCCCTTATTATCTTTTTTTTTTTTTTAAAATAATAATAATTCGTAGTTGCTTTTTCAAATCTTGACTATCAAATAGATAATAAAAAAATATTAAAATGAGGTTTTTTAATTTTAAAAATATTTTTAAACTTAATTTAGCTTAAAAATATTTAGAAAACACTTTTATAATCTCAATAAATTAATTTCTCAATCCAAAACACCTCTAAAGCCCTGTTTATTTAATGAAAAATGATTTTTTAAAAACTATTTTTTAAAAATTTTCTATATTTGTTTGTTATTAGAAAGTTGGTCAACAAAAAATACTTTTTAGTTAAAAGAAAATTTGATTTGGTTTTCAGAAAAATAATTTATTTTGAGTGGAAAACACCTTTCAGAAGCTGTGAAAAATTTAGAAATGTCATGTTATTTGTTGATTATATCAAATTTGGTCCTCAAACTTTTAATTGCTATATATTTTGTTTTGAATTTTTTTTCCTTCAATTTTATTTCTTAGAATTTGATTTAATTTGATTTTTATATCAATTTTAGTTCTTATTTTTATGATTGTTATTTGCTTTTCTCTTAACATTTTCATAATTGAATTTTTTTTATCTATCAGATTTGGTATTTATTCTTTTGATTGTTATTTATTTTATTTGAAATGATTTATGAAATTAGATTTTTTTTTAATTTTATTCTCATTCAACTTTTTAATTTGTAAGATTTGTTCCTCAATATTTTAATAAACTTGAAAAAAAATATTAACAATTTATTTTTCAGCTCATTTTCCATAACATAGTTAAACACTGGAAAATATTTTCCAACTTATTTTCTATGATATTATCAAATATCAAAAAATAATTTACATTTCAGGAACCTATTTTTCAAGTAAATTATTTTTTTTTAAAAAAAACTACTTTCTAGTAAACAAACGAAATCTAAATTGATCCAAAAATACAAATAAAATTGAAAGACTTTTCTTGCTTAACCTTAATTTACTTATTTTTTAGTCAGCAAAATAAAGGGAAAAACTCAATGGAACTTCTATTATAAAATAAAACTCATTAACATAAAGAATAATTTTTTTTTGTCGTGATGCAGATGAGAAATGAATTTATTTCTCCTCTTTTATTTTCTGACACCTTTAATTTTATCTCTCAAATTTAGAGAGGGAAACATAAATAAAATGGAATTTTGTACAAAAAAAAAAACCCAAAAACATGAGAACTAAATATAACTTTATCATGCGAATTTGAGATAGTCCATCATGGTATTTTTTTTTTCTCAGTTTAGTTCTTAGTATTTTAATTGTATCTTAATCCTACAAACTAAAACCATATCTTATTAAATAGACCCATAATTAAACTTTAAAATCTTATGAAAACTTTCATATCTTAAAAAACACAAATAGATATGTTCAGTACTGATAAAAAACAAATAATATAACATAAAAAGAATAATAATAAAAAAATCACAATTCTAAACTCACAATAAACTGTAAGATAATGAGCTGGCATTTTAGTTTTTAGTTTTTAATTATAATATAGTTATAACTTGTCGTAACCCAATAGCTTTGTATTATTAGGATTTTGTTTTCTTTCCCATTTCTTTTGGAATTCCTATTTTGTACGGCACACAGGGGCGCCCCATGTATGTATCTATGTAAGACCCATGATATACATGTTAGACATGAATTCTAGAGATTTTAATTTTTTTTAGACACATAATAATACTTTAATTTTATAAAAAATTATAGTCAGAAAAAAATAAAAAACTAGAACTTTTTGTTCATATGCCATATTTTTTTAATCCAAAAACCTGGAAAATATACTAAATTTGAAAAATATATTATAAAAGTTTTTCATAATTTGTTTTCTTTCCCATTTCTTTTGGAATTCCTATTTTGTACGGCACACAGAGGCGCCCCATGTATGTATCTATGTAAGACCCATGATATACATGTTAGACATGAATTCTAGAGATTTTAATTTTTTTTAGAAACATAATAATACTTTAATTTTATAAAAAATTATAGTCAGAAAAAAATAAAAAACTAGAACTTTTTGTTCATATGCCATATTTTTTTAATCCAAAAAACTGGAAAATATACTAAATTTGAAAAATATATTATAAAAGTTTTTCATAATTTTTCTTTACAAAGTTTCTCATTTTTTCTAAATAAAGAAAAGACAGACAATATTTTTTTTATATACAAGCATTTTTAAAAAAATTATAAAAGATTATTGTTTCTTACATTTTTATATTTAGTTAGTGTCATAAATTTAGTTTTTATTATAAATATAATATAAATATTTTTGAGCTAACAATATAATTTTTCATGGTAGTTCTTAATTTGAATGAAAAAAATATATAATTAGATTATTTCAATTACAAAATATTAAGGTGATTGTTATAAAATATGGTTTTGATTTTTTAAAAAAATAGTTGTAATCTTGATATATTTCTTATTTTTCTGGTGTAAAATTTATATTCATTTTTAATAAATATTGAATATATTTTTAAACTTTTTTATTGAAAAAGAAAAACCAGAAAAGAAAAGGAAAACTAAAACTAAAAATTGAAAAGAAAAAGGGTTTTAACGAACCTCTAGTTTTCTTGTGTACTCAAAGAACACCCCCTTCCCTGGATGAGTTAAGGGACTATCCCTTTCTATTGTTTCTGCTTGTTCTATACCTGATATTGAACACGTGCAATTTCAGACGCTAGCTCACTTCCTCGGAAGTTTTCATTGGTGTTTAGAGCCTCCCATCACGGGAAAGGCTGGTGTTCCAGCTACTATATGTGGGTTCTTGAACGGGATTATGCGGTCAGCGGCTATAAGCGTATTAATTTAAGAGAGCATGACACCCATATCCATCACGTAAGAGTGTTTAATATGTATCCTGCGGAACCAGTGGATTGATGATCAGACACCTGCACATCCTATGATAAGAAAACGGCAGGCTACCAAAATCAGAAGGGGGGGGGGGGGATCTTTAAGTACACAAAGAGGAAAAATCTGCCAGTTTAGTTCAAGTTCCCTGTTTTTTCAGGGGTTTTTACCGTTATTGCATTAGAGATTCGCAGAATTGCTCAAATTGCTTTCAAGAAAAAAGATGTTTGCAGTGCATGATCTCCAGTGCATTGGCGTTTGGTTTCACTAGTTTTGTTGTCTTGTACTTAGGTTACTCGAGTTTTCATTTTTATCTTATTATTAATTATAATATTATCATCTTGTACATTGGAGGACGATACACATTGAAGAAGTGGCTTTCATCTCTAGCTATTTGTCTGTTTGCCTTAGTTGGCAAAGCTTTACAAGTTCAGGCCACCAGTTTATTCATTTTAATTTACTATTTTATTCTAAGCATCCTTGAGCTGTCCACCCTCAGGACTCATATCTTCTGAATGACAAGATTAACACCGTGCTCGGGCTCCAAAAGCAAACCCAAGGTAGGGGAGTGACGATAGTTTGGGGAGATGCTAAGATTGAAACTGGATAAGATCATAGCAAGCAAGACTTTCAATTGTATCATCCCTAATTTATTGCCGGGACACAGCCGAGCCCCAACTCCGAAAGGTATATAGGCATGTGAAGACTTGCATGCACCTGAAACTCCGTCAATGAACCTTTCAGGATTGAACTTGTCCGCGTCAGGCCCCCAAAGGTCAGGGTCGCGGTGCAATGCTGGTGCCCATATCCAAATGTTTACACCTTTTGGAACCTGCATATTACAAAGCTTCACATCTTGCAGGGCTCGCCTTGATACCAACGCCACTGGCGGGTAAAGCCTGAGCACCTCTAATATCACCATCTTTAACTGCAGTTAATTAAGGGCATATTGAAGTTAAAATAACTAGTTATATGTGCTTTTTAATGGACCAATCAGCTACCTACCACTTTCATCTTGCCAAGCATATTGAAATTCGGGAGATGACCACCACAGACTTGCTTAACTTCGGACCGGGCACGAGCTTGCCATTCAGGATTTGAAGCTAATAGCATTAAACCCCACATTGCAGAAATAGCAGTCCCCTCAGAGGCAGCAAGCAACATATCCTTGCAGTTATCAACTATGAACTCATGAGCACTTGATGGACCAGGCCCACCATTTTCGGAACCTTCCAAGAGCACTTGCAATATGTCCTTAGTTGTGCTAGATCCACAGCGGTCCTTCGCTATGTCCAAAATCATCGAATGGATCTCCTTTGCCAATCTCCAAGCATTTCTATTTGCTTTAGTAGGAAGATATCTGATTCAAGGAAAAAAAATGGAGTGCAATTGACAACTCACCATTGCTTAATTACACATATATATGTATATACAAGGAGATCGAGGAGAGGAGAGGACTTGCCTCAAGAATGGAATCCCAATTGTCGTTGGTGTTCCCATTGCCCTAAAAAGAGTGTGACACCTTGCAGTTACGTTCATTCCTCTACAATGATCATGCCCGAACACAAGCTTTGAGATTATGCAGGAGGTGAAGCTTCTCATGTGGCTATCCACCATGATATCTGCATCTAATCCATCCTTGGATTCCATTAATATTCTTTCCCATGATTTAATCACAGTGCTACCAGATTCAACAATTATGTTCAAAGTATCCTGCATAACACAAGGTCCCCACATCATAAACTGAGAATTAATTAAGCTGTAAATTCAATTTAAGCCGACCTTGTCCACATAGAGCTGGGGGCTTAAAATCTTTCTCTGGTGAGACCAAGCCGGTCCATTTGATGTAATAACGCCTTTGCCTAACAGAACTCCCCTGTCCTTCTGTAGATAAGCAGGTTTTCCCAGGTCCAACGATCTAAAGAGTTTTATTTCCTTCACCATGAACGGATTAGTGGCATACAAGAAGTGCAACGCCCCAAGTTTAAACATGAACGTGTTACCTATCATTTTTTGAAAAGTAATTAACCACACCATAATGTTGAAATAATTAATATCCCTAAATAATTTTATGATAAAAGGAGCACCCATGCACACCAGATGAAAAGAAATGTGATACAGCAAAAGAATTGTATAATTATGCAAGAAAATACCATATTTCTTGCACCAATGCTTGAAACTTGGGAAACCTGAAAAACTGTCGCTTTCCATGCTTGGAGTACTTTCACTTCTATTCTGAACTATAGCTTGCTTAATTTCTGGAATGTTTCCCAGTAGAAAATTAGGCTGGGGACCTCTGATTCCTTGCTTTCTAAGCCTTGGCTCGGGCCTCCACCAGAAAGAGTAGTAGAGATAAACGATCAAGCTCCATGTCAGAAGCAAAACAAGACAAGTGAAATTGTAGGAGATGGGGAACCCTTCCATTGCTAGCTCTTACAGGTCGTATAAACCAAAGGAGCTTGGATGCAAGTTTAACGAAGAGCAAGGCTAATATTTATACTTGGCAGCCAGTTTATGAACACACGGAATGCTATTTTAAACACGAGATAAAGAATGCAAGAGCATATAAAAGCATCAAATCAATCAGAAAAAAGAAAGAAAAAGAAATAAATTGAAGGGAGACAAAAGAAAAAATAAAGGAATTTAGGGTTTTATTCTTCCCAGAGTAACAGCTCAATCCCCGATCTTCTTGATTTTGATAATAAACACCTTTACTCTTTCTTACTTCACAATTTTTGCTTGAATGAATTAGTTGATCATGAAGGTAAGTACTATTTTCTTATTATTATATAGTACGTATATATTATTATGATTGTCTGGTTTTTTTGGGTTGATTGATTGACACGTGTATCACGAAATAACCAAATTGATACATTTGATTTTGTAATGATTGAATTGTTATTGGGTTATTGAAGTGTTTTTATTTAGATTGTCATTTTGTTTTCTAGTATTATTATATATAGAAAGAATTATTTTACACACTTGCTCTAGTGTGCAAATAAAAATATCAACAAAAAATATCAAATAATTATCATTATATTTCATTTAATAACTAAAGAATCTTTATATTAAATATTACAATTTTACCATAAAACAATTAGCCACCTCCCCCGCCCCTTTCCTTTTATTCTAGCAGGTTGCAATTAATTAATGAAACCAAGTTTTTATGCAGAAAAGACCAATAAAGCTACTCTGTTTACACTATGCGTATAATAATCGCTAGTCCTGCGGTAGATATTGCATATTCCATCATACGACTTCTCCTCTCACTATCGACGTACGTGCTTGCTACGACCCCATATATATACACGGAAGAATCCTAAATTATTAAATAACGAATTTAATCTAAAAATTTAAATTTTTAAATAAAGTTATAGAATATAATTTATATAATTTTTAAATATACTCTCTTAAATGAAAATTCTTTGGACATGAAACTTACACAGACCTACATTATCTTGTACTTAATTTTTATCAAATAAATAAGGATGGTGAGATTCGAAATTTAGACCACTCAATCAGCAAAGTTCTGATACCATATCAAAGAATCAATTCAATCTAAAAATTTAAACTTTTAAATAAAATCTCGGAATATAATTTATATTATTCTCTAATATAAATAACTCAATCACTCAAAACTCTTACTTTTCCGACCATCAACACCGAAAAAACAATACCCAAAACACTGGAATGAAACTAAGAAAAAAAAACTTGATTATCTGTTAGACAAAATCTATTACAAAGAGATAATTCCAACCACTCTAATCCTTTCTCCATCAAAACCTGCCTTAACATGCAGTAACCCTCTTTCCCTTTCTACCACTTAGGTTTTTACTTTGATTTGGTTAGGTTTCAAAAAAAAATTTTAAAGAGAGAGAAAATGATGTCCGAAAAGAGAAGAATTATACCAGAGAGAATTTTCAATACATTTTTTGTTTGTGTTTCTGATGTATTATATATAAAAGTAATTTAATTTTTCAGTTCAATTTAAAAATTTGTGCTAACTCAATATCTAAAGTTGTAATTTTCAAAAGAATAGAGAGAAAAAAAATAAAAAATGATATAATTACAGAGTGGTTATGGTAATTTTTCCTTAAACATATTTCAATAAAAGATTTTTGCTTCTCGATCTATTGTCAATTTTTAATTTCCTATTTTAGAATAAAATTCAGTTTGTTTAGAATTAATTGTCAAATCTGATGATTTTAGTCCATGATCTACCAATATAAGGACATGGCATTGATAGATGATAGAAAATATTATGATGAATACTTAAAAAATCTACTACAAAGAATAATTGAAGTTAATTTGATAAGATTTGGAGAGTAGATTATAGATTTCACATGCATGCATCTGTTTATAAATTTTTCACACACACACGTATTAAATTTGTTTTCTGATTGCAAAGAAAACAAATGCATATTAAGTTTATTAATTTTGTAATTGGTTTCAAAATTACAACACACTGCACATATCAAATCTATATTCTGATATATAATATATTACGTACATTTATTTTATTGTTAATTTCAAAATTAAAATACTAATCCATACCCTGAAACAGATGATGTATTCATGAATGTCTATATATATTCTGACATTAATTAAAAAAAACAGCATTAATTCCTCTGGAAATCGCCCTAGAATTTACAAAACTGCACGTTATTTTCACAAGTCAGAACTGCACTTGTTATTCTCTTCTGGGTAGCTGATTGGTTCACACTGTATGTGGAACCCTAGAACCCTACGCAAAGTTAGACTTTGCCCAGCACAATTTATACGAGTCAATCGTACAAAAACTATGCTATATATAAGAGATAACGTAGCTCCCTGCAGATTTATTAAGCTGACCCACAATGTCATCCAGCCAACCGACCATGTCAACTTAGCTGCCCCGTTATTTTTCGTTGCTTTTCAGATATATCCTAGGGTTTCTTGGGCATCAATATTGTGCCTGTTGTTATTTATGCAAATAGTTGTATTCATGCACTTGATGTGATGGAAGATCAATCATTTGAATAATATTAGAGCCATTTGCATCTAAAATCATTCATTGCTTGTCATCTTTTCTGATTTTTCTTGTCTTGAAAACCTTGATCATGATCTCCTTTTCATTTTACTCTTATAAGATAGGATCGGCACTTCCAATTTTAGCTAGGACAATAATGTCTTTGGACACTAATGAAGATGCTATATAGGAGGGGCCTTGAAGCAGAGCTTGGTTTGTATCTTCTTTCTAAACTCTAATTTTCGACGGTATATATTGTTGTGCGGTAGTTGTGTTACCTTTTCTTGATTTTCCCTTATGAAAGCAACCTTGTTTTCTTTAACAGTGAAAAGAAAAAGGAAAAATGAAATGAATGTGTTTATGTAGAATTTATATTTTTATGTTTTTAACTAAATTTCTTTTATAAATGTTGCATATTGATAAATCCAAATAAAATGGACCCAAAAATTCCTTTAATATAGATCCAAAAAACCTTCTAAAAAAATCGAAAAAACACCCAAAAAACATGAGCTCGGGTGAGGATCTCGAGCTCACGTACCAGGAACATGGGCTCAAACAAGTATCAATATTGTGCCTGTTGTTATTTATGCAAATAGTTGCATTCATGCGCTCACTTGATGTGATGGAAGATCAATCATTTAAATAATATTAGGGCCATTTGCATCTAAAATCATTCATTGCTTGTCATCTTTCTTGATTTTTCTTGTCTTGAAAACCTTGGTCATGATCTCCTTTTCATTTTACTCTTATAAGATAGGATCGGCACTTCCAATTTTAGCTAGGCCAATAATGTCTTTGGACGCTAATGAAGATGCTATATAGGGGGGGCCTTGAAGCAGAGCTTGGTTTGTATCTTCTTTCTAAACTCTAATTTTCGACGGTATATATTGTTGGGTGGTGGTTGTGTTACCTTTCCTTATTTTTCCCTTATGAAATCAACTTTGTTTCCTTTAATAGTGAAAAGAAAAAGGAAAAATGAACTGAATGTGTTTCTGTAAAATTTATATTTTTATGTTTTTACCTAAATTTCTTTTATAAATGTTGCATATTGATAAATCCAAATAAAATGGATCCAAAAATTCCTTTAATATAGATCCAAAAAACCCTCTAAAAAAGAAAAAAAATAAAAAAAAACACCTAAAAAACATGAGCTCGGGTAAGGATCTCGAGCCCACGTACCAGGAACATGGGCTCAAGCAAGTATCCCGAGCCCATGCTCCCATGGGCACTGTGCAGTGCACTAGGCGTCCACTCAGTGCATATACGCCCAACTAGTGATGGGCATGCACACCGACACGCTTGTGAGCTCAGATTGTCCTAAGCCCAGCATGTTTGGGTCTATACAGTACACATGAACCCACTTTTCATCTTTAATGGGATCAGGTACCTTGCCCGAACCCAACACTCGTTATAAAAAGTTTTTTAGACCCTCTACGAGTCCCTTGGTATATATTTTGCACTAGTACAATACGTATTATTTTGAGTAGAATACAATTTAAAATATCATAAAAATAAAATTATATTTCAGCCTCCCCTCTCTATAAAAGAACAAGATTCATGGGATAAATATATCATGAATCTTTTAAGTCAAAGGTTCTTAATTTCTTCTTTCTCAACATTTTTAGCATACATATTTTCAGAGTTCATCTCTCTAAAATATCATTGCATCTTCTCTCTTTACAAAATTATTGACTTTACTATCAGAGAGTTATCATGTCTTTATTTTTTACAAGTATCAGCTACCAGTCACCTGATTTACCCACTTGTTATTACTACATTTACTAATTATCTGCTTTACCAGATATCACCTACTTCCACTTACAAACTCTCTGGACTTTTCATATCAAGTCACTAAATATTTTAATTATGGATAATGGATCAAATTGCTTGAACTAAAAAATTAGTTAATTATCCAACACATCAGTCTTATTCCTAGGTATCTTGGATTTAAGGACTCATCACACATGGTAAATTATATTCATTATTACAAAAGACATGTTGCATGAAATGAAATTAATGTAGATATTAAAACCATTTTTTTCATGAAAATATCAATATTTTGCATAATAGTAATAGTAATAGTAAGAAGAAAAAGAAGAAGAAATTACACAATCATATTTATTTTATTGAAAATATATACATGACATCAAAATATTAATAAAAAATTAAAGTGAGAAGAAGAAGAAAACAATATAATCAAATTTACCTTTCTACCTTCATTAATCCATTCTTATAAAGGTTATCGCACCCAATATCACGGCAGTCCTAAAAATAATCTTGATTATAGAAAAAGAACAGATTTTTAGCATCTTGTTCTTTTAGAAAAAATGTCTTGTTTAAGGAGTCGCCACCTAGTATTATGATCACTAGGAACCCTAACTGGTCAACAGAGATTCTATAGTTCGGGACTGGTTACGTAAAAGGAAAGATATTATCACCCCTTAAACATTCTGCCTGAGGCAGGCTGCATTGCTATTTTTGTCTTAAATTTCTAAATGTTTATTAGTTTATTCTATGATAGTTTGCTTATAATATTTCTGACTCTGGCGCCAGTGAATATTCAACTATGGATAATTCTAACTCTGGCGTTAGTAAATATTACGTAGCTATAAAATAAATTTAGATCAATTTTTTTATTCCCGACTCTAACGCTAGTGAATAAACAAATAAAATAAATTTATTTTATTACGCATTCACTTATTTTTTTTATTTTTTATGTAGCTAAATAAAAACAAAAAAAAATCAATTAAATCAGTATTTTTATTCCTGACTCTGGCGTCAGTGAATAAACTAACAAAATAAATTTTATTTTTCATGCATGCACACATTTTTTATTTTTTTCTACTTTTTTATTTTTTATTTTTTTTAGGTCGGGCCCAACTCAGCTCATGTGGGCTAGGTTAGACCTAACCAGCCCGGCCCGGCCTAAGCCAGTGATCTGTAGGTAATTATTTTACCTTTGCACAACAAATGAAGCTTAATTTACAAAGCGGGGAGAAGGAAGAACTTACCCGGTTTTGCAGAGACTTTGCTAGAATGGATGGGCGAAACTCCTCTCTTCAAGCTTCCTTTCTGCTCTTTGCTCTTTCTTTTTCTGTTGTTCTGTTTCTCTTCCCTTTGATGTGTTTTGTTCTCTCTGCTCTCTTGACTCTCTCATTGTCTCTCTCTGTCCGTTCTCTTCTCCCTCTGCTGGTCCTCTGTTTTTTTTCTTTGTATGTGTTTGTTCACCTTTCATTTTCTTTGTGTTCATCTGTTCGGAGGGTGAAGGGGGTGGCGTACCCGGGGACGAGGTTGGCGCTCATGCATTAGCTGGCCAATGCCTCTCACTGTTTTCGTGTCTCCCTTGCTCTCCACTCTGTTTTCTTCTTTTTTCACCAGCCAGTTCCTCTGTGTTTTCGTTCTTCTCTCTGTCTTCCCTCCCCTCGGTTCTGCTCCTCCTTTTCCTTCTCCTAGTTCTGTGATTCCTCTGTCTCTCCCCGGCATTTTTTTTCTTCTCTGGTTTTTTTCGTCCCTCTCTCTCTGTTTTCCTAGTTTTTTTTAGTTTTTTCTCCTTGGTTCTGTGATTCCTTTTCACCTTTCAGTCCCCTCAGTTCTGCCCTTTTTTCCTTTTTTCACGAGGTCGCCTTTGCCCAGCTTTTATAAAGCCAGCGACAACCTCGATGGTGGTAACAGTCGGCCTCCTAAATGTTCTGTAACCGACGCCTTCAATGAAGAAACGTAGGTGTTGGCTGCCAACGGACGAAACGTCTCTGCCTTTAATGGCAGAGCCGTTGCAAAGGAAGAAGATGGTGAACAGTTGCTGCAAAACGACTTCGTTTTCTAGTTCTAAAGGTTGCTTTCAATTTGGTCCTTGTAATTCTTATAATTTTGCAATCAAGCCCCTGGTTAAAATGTAATTGGATCCTTGCATTTCCGCGCTATTTTGAAGCTGATCCTTAGATTTTAATTTTTGCAATTTGAACCCCAATTAAACCCCAAAGTTTGATATTTCTTTAATTAAGTCCCTGATTTCATTAATTAAATTAATTCCAAGTTTAATTTAGTCTCAAAACTTATCAATTCTCCAATTAAACCCTTGATTGAATTAATTAAATTAATTTCAAGCTTAATTAAGTCTCAAAACTTATTAATTCTCCAATTAAAACCTTGATTGGATTAATTAAATTAATTCCAAGCTTAATTAAGTCTCAAAACTTATCAATTATCCAATTAAACCCTTGATTTGATTAATTAAACTAGTCAAAAGTTTAATGAAATCTTTAAACTTCTAATCATGTCGCCCTTAACCCAAATTTTAATTCATTCTTCATTTTATTTTTCACTTGTTTTTCATCATCATTTTTTTCAGTAAATAAAATAATTAAAATAAAAGGGTAAAAAATTGGGTTATGACAAAGGTTTAATGACATTTTGCTCCTAAACTAGGGTTGTGGCACAACAAGGAATATACTATCAATTTAAGCAATTTTATCATTAAACTATTATATTTTAAGCAAATATTGTCCCTATGCTTGATTTAATAATTTGTAGAAATAAAACGAAAACCCCCATTAATCTATATAAATTCATTTTAACTCAAAAACTCATATTGATCAAAAACAAAAAAAAGAGACTGAATAAGAAAAATTGAGCTTCATTCTATTTTTTCTAGGAAGATGAAAACTCCAAACTACTTCCATGAAGCTGCACTCTCGAAAGACGAACCCAATTGATCTTTTTTTACCAAATTAATATTGCCGACCAACCCCTTTCTCTCTTCTTTTATTCTTTCAATGACTTTCTCTCCTCTTAAACAACATTGTGGGGCTAAAACATGATAAAAATGAAATGTAGGATCAAAATATAAAATTAAGAAACAATATGGATAAAAAAATGCTTAAACTAAAACTTTATGGATCAAACTAAATTTTTCCACATAATTTAACAGTGGGATATGTGTTTTTTTTTAGGTTTATTTTGGTCCTTTTTTTTTTAACAATCATTTTAAATTTTGTCTTGTAAAATTATTCTTTAATTTGAATTCATAATTTTTAAATATACCATGTGTGTACATCAAATTATATAAAAGAAAGTATCATTTTAAATTATTTATCATAAAATTATTCTTTAATTTGATTTCATAATTTTTAAATATACCATGTGTGTACATCAAATTATATAAAAGAAAGTATCATTTTAAATTATTTATCATAAAATTATTCTTTAATTTGATTTCATAATTTTTAAAGACATTGTGTGTACGTCAAAGTGTGTAAAAAGAAGTATTTAAATTCTTTCTTATAAAATTATTTTTTAATGAGTTCATAATTTTTTAAGACATCGAGTGTACATCAAATTATATAAAAAGAAGTAGATGTCAACACATAAAATGGTCATGTAAGAAGATCGATGAAATTGAAAAAAAAAATAATGCTAAAAAAACTTTGTTTCTTGAACTGCACTTCTGTTTATATATAATAAACCATGATTATTATTGCTACAGTAGGCTACATGGGAAAAAAAAGAGAGAGTAAAAAGACATTGTGTTTTAGGTTTTAATTTACTTGTAATATGAGCTACTCAATGACCTGAAACAACAGGAGGTTTAATAACTAGTTACAGTATAAGATTGCATGCAGTGTGTCCATATTTTATACATTGATTGTAATAAAGTTAGTTTTGCTTTCCTCGAGTGTACAAAGTGTTAAATATTAAAAAAAGCATAAAGAACACACGTTTGGAAGCCATGTGTTTAATCACAATTTAATATTACTACTTTTATAGATGTTGAAACACGAAAACGTTTGTTTTTTTAATAAATAAAATACATGCAATAGCTAGATTAATTTAGCTATTGCATGTATTTTATTTATTAAAAAAACAAACGTTTTCGTGTTTCAACATCTATTAAAGTAGTAATATTAAATTGTTAGACGATAACAAAGATTGACATGCATACGTGTGAGTATATTAGTTTTGGAGTCCGTGCTTCACAACCAATATTAAATATTATTGTATATTAATGCAAATATGGTGTTTTATTAGTGTATTATATATGTTCTTTAATTTAATTGTATTATATATGAAAGTATGTTTGATGTTATTTGCAAGTGTAGATTGTAAATAATATTTATAATTAAGCTGATGCAAAAGAAAATGAATTGAAAGAAAAAAAAAATATACAAAAATATTTATAAACTTATACAAAAATATTAGATGTTAGCATATGATCGTGATAGGATCTGCCAAGCAAAAAGAGATGTTGCAGTTAAAAAAATAAAAGTTATGACAAGATTGTTAAAAATATATTTTTAATATGGCATGAAAAATACAAAATAAATTCGGATCGTGAAATCGTAAAAAGTTATTTTTGTATTTTAAAAATGTATTTTAAAAAAACTATAGATTGTTTTATTTTTTTCTTTAAATTATTTTTTGATGATTTGAGATCATTTTCATATGTTTATATGAAAAATAAATTTTTTTAAAAAAAATATTTCCACGTACATAGCAATATTTGATTAACAGTAACCTGACTTGTATTGTTTAAAAATTGAAGTTCATAATGAGCTTGTCCAATTATATACAGACAAAAGATGGAATGTTTTCTCATTCTCTTCAGTCGCAAAGAAATTTTACCCAATTCCATCAGCGAGGTTCAGCAGGGGTATCTGTTCCCGGACACGCACAAAGAGAGTGCAAAAAGATTAACAGTTGGCCTATTTATGCAAAATGGACCCAGGAACTCAAAAGGAGTAAAATGTCCAGAAAATCAAAGAAATCACTTACCAGATGTTGTGAAGGAATATCAGAAGTTCTTTAACATCTGCACACATTGTGTTCCTTAAACAACAATAAAATGAATTCAAAACTCATTCTCGTGTATTGTAAGAAAAGAAAAATTGAACGCAACATGTGGAAAAGGCAGAAATATTCAAAGGAAGCTGGTAGCTTCGTAGATTAATCATGCAGGGAAAAGAAACACCTTCGAGACAACAGCTAACAACAGCCTGCACTGCAACCCCACCTAACCTATGCATTCAACTAAAATCAGCCGAATCAGGTGATTAAATATTATAATTTTACCATAAAAAAAAAAAAGCCACCTCGATCCCTCGCCCCTTTCCTTTTATTCTAGCAGGTTGCAATTAATGAAACCAAGTTTTTATGCAGAAAAGACCAATAAAGCAACTCTGCTTACACTGTGCGTATATATATACAACTTATGATCGCTAGTCCTGCGGTAGATATTGCATATTCCATCATACGACTTCTCTTCTCACTATCGACGTGCTTGCTACAACCCGATATATATACACTGAACAATAAGAGAAATTAAGGTCCTGCCAAATATTGCACGAATCCTATTTATTTCAAGCCTTCTAGTTTCTTTTGTTCCCCTGGCCTCGGATCAACTTGTATAATTAGTAACAAATCAATCACTGCTCTAACGCCTAAGCACCATTGTGCTAAGAACTCAGCCACCCGAAACTCCTACTTTTCCAGCCATCAACACCGAAAAAACAATACCGAAAACACTGGACTGAAACTAAGAAAAAAAAAACTTGATTACCCGTTAGAAAAAAATCTATCACGAAGAGATAATTCCAACCACTCTAATCCTCTCTCCATCTACCAATATAAGGACATGACAATGATAGATGATAGAAAATATTATGATGAATACTTAAAAAATCTACTGCAAAGAATAATTGAAGTTTGATAAGATTTGGAGAGTAGATTATAGATTTCACAAGCATGCATCTGTTTATAATTATTCACACACACACGTAATTAAATTTGTTTTCTGATTGCAAAGAAAAAAAATGCATATTAAGTTTATTAATTTTGTAATTGGTTTCAAAATTACAACACACTGCACATATCAAATCTATATTCTGATATATAATATATTACGTACATTTATTTTATTGTTAATTTCAAAATTAAAATACTAATCCATACCCTGCAACAGATGATGTATTCGTGAATGTCTATATATATTCTGACGTTAATTAGAAAAAAACAGCATTAATTCCTCTGGAAATCGCCCTAGAATTTACAAAAGTACTGCACATTATTTTCACAAGTCAGAACTGCACTTGTTATTCTCTTCTGGGTAGCTGATTGGTTCACACTGCATGTGGAACCCTAAGCAAATTTAGACTTTGCCCAGCACAATTTATACGAGTCAATCGTACAAAAACTATGCTATATATAAGAGATAACGTAGCTCCCTGCAGATTTATTAAGCTGACCCACAATGTCATCCAGCCAACCGACCATGTCAACTTAGCTGCCCCGTGATTTTTCGTCGCTTTTCAGATATATCCTAGGGTTTCTTGGGCATCAATATTGTGCCTGTTGTTATTTATGCAAATAGTTGCATTCATGCGCGTACTTGATGTGATGAAAGATCCATCATTTGAATAATATAAGGGTCATTTTCATTTAAAATCATTCATTGCTTGTCATCTTTCGTGATTTTTCTTGTGTTGAAAATCTTTTTCATGATCTCATTTTCATTGTACTCTTATCAGATAGGATCTGCATTTCTAATTTTAGCTAGGCTAATAATGCCTTTGGACGCTAATGAAGATGCTATATAGGAGGGCCTTGAAGTAAAGCTTGGTATGTATCTTCTTTTTAAACTCTAATTTTTGACGGTATTGTTAATTAGACGATGATTCTGTTAACTTTCTTTAATTTTTTATTATGAAAGCAATCTTGTTTTCTTTAACGGTGAAAAAAAAAAGGAAAAATGAATTAAATGTGTTTTTGTAGAATTTATATTTTTATGTTTTTAACTAAATTTCTTTTATAAATGTTACTTTCACAAATAATCTTCAAATATTTTGAAGGTGGAAAATAATTTTTATTTTCTAGAAAATACAGATTTAAATCGAAATCATCTCAAAACAAAATTTTGAAATCCCTAAGAAGGTCAGTATAGTTATCAAAATCTTTGTATACGTGAATCTAAAATTAACATTTTTTAAGCTTGGTAATTAGGTGTTATGCATTTCAACCATGTAAATATTTTAAGAATCATATATACTAAGGTCAGGTAGATAAATTATATAATTTTTAGGGCCCCAAAAAAACTTGGGACAGTTCCAAGTTAGCTAGTTTTTATTTTTGTTAATATTCAATGTTTAAGAAAAATTTTAAAAATCCTTCTTGACTTCCAAAATTTTGATTTTAAATTAGATTCATTTTTTATCAGCACATATAAAAACTCACAGCTCAAAATACCAAAATTAAATATTTTTAAAGGGATTTTAGTCAATGATCGAGTTACGAATTTTACTTCTTTTTTTTTCTTATTGAACTTGCTTTTTAAATCGTGATAAGTTTCTTTTTAAAGAGCAATAATTATCATAAAAAAAACATATTTTTTTCAAAACAAAATAATAATAAATGAACAAGTTTCTTTTCTCTCCTTAATTCAAATGATTGAAATTTTTATTAATTTTTATAATAGCCTTTATTATTTTTATTCAAAACAAAATGTTACAAATAAAAAAGATAGGTTTTTATAAAAATGAGTAAAAATTAAATTAATAAAAAATATTAATTCTCCTAATAGAAGATATTTACTTTTAAGAATTTTAATTGTTTGTTTTTTTACAAATATATACATTTTAACTGCAATAGCACTAAATAAAAACTGATTTTGAAATTATCATGCGACATCGCATGAGAGAAAATTAATAAAATATATATAAAACCCCATATTTTCATGAGTTATTGAGTTTAATATTTCTAATGTCCCTTTGTAGTCATAATGTAGATTGTGGAGGGTAGTGCCACTAAAAATAGAGTTTAAGGTATGTTTATCAAAGATGACTAAGATTAGTACGAGTTAATTTTATAGTTAACAAAATAAAATCGAAATGGTTTTGCGTTGCATTTTATCATACACAATACATATGGTTGACTTATATATATATATATATATAAAGTTGCATATTGATAAATCTAAATAATTAAAATGGAACCAAAAATTCCTTTAATATAGATCTAAAAAACCCTTTAAAAAAAATAAAAAAAAACACTCAAGAAACATGAACTTGGATAAGGATCTCTAGCCCACACACCAGGAACATGGGCTCAAGCAAGTATCCCGAGCCCATGCTCCTATGGGCACTGTGCAGTGCACTGGGTGTCCACCCAGTGCATAAACACCCAACTAATGATGAGCATGCACACGGACACGCTTGTGAGCTCAGATTGTCACACCCAAGCCCAAAATGTTTGGGTCTATACAGCACACATGAACCCACTTTTCATCTCTAATGGGCTTGGCATCTTGCCCGAGCCCAACACTTGCTGTGAAATTTTTTTAGACCTCATGCAAGTCCTTCGGTATGTATTTTGTACCGATACAATACGTATTATTTTGAGTAGAATATAACTTAAAATATTATAAAAATAAAATTACATTTCAGCTTCTTCTCTCCATAAAAAAACAAGATTCATGAAATATAAATATATCATGAATTCTTAAATCAAAGATTCTTAATTTTTTCTTTCTTAATATTTTTAATATACATATTTTAAAAATTTATTTTTTTAAAATATCATTATATCTTTTCTCTCTATAAAATTATTTACTTTACTGTCGAAGAATTATAATGTACCCATCTTTTACAAGTATCAGCTGGTTATAGTGTCCCCGAGTTGAATTTTGTCGGTGAAGCAGAGATTCAAAGCAATATTTTTAATGTAGTTGTATGTCTAAATCAAAGGTCACGTGGAGTAAAAAAGAGCAAGTCATCTAGTTGAGAGTGAATAATAACGAAAAAAACGATGTGAAATTATTAGTAATGCCTCTGAATAAAAGTTGTCATGGTGGTTCAAGAGGGATAACAGAGCGGCAATTAAACATATGCATGCGATCATTTGATTAGTGACAGTGGTTAGAACATTTATGATCATCATTGTATATATTTAATCCCCTTTTCAATTTAGTGTCATGGGTACTGTAATTAATGGTGTTAAATTTGTCGGGGTACAAACAACACAGTGGGCAATGACAGTTTGTAGGACAGTATCGAAATCAACAGTGTAGAAAGAATCGACAGTAGAGGTTGATGATGAGCCTAGACAATGGATAGTCCAAGGCTCGGCGAAAACACTACTTGCACGCATGACAAGATGCATAGGCAATGACAGCGTGTATCGAGAATGACAAATTCAGCAATAATGCATGTCTAACAATTTAGCAGGATATAAGTTGATGTTAAACATAAATTTTGATTTAAACGACAAACAGTCCAAGGCATGCAAGCACGCCTATTCTGGCAGCAAGTAAGTTGGCAGAGTAGTTGGTTTGTTGAGTGATAGACCATGAAAGATGCGACAGTTGGGGCAGTTATTGGTAGTTTACTGTTTTGGACAAAACTAACCATATATGTTCCTAGTCTTTAGGGATAGTTTTTGTTGTAATCTTTCATGTATGTAGTTTTTACATAGGTTGTATACAAGTGTGTAGTATGCAAGTTATATGAGTAGGCAGAATCATTGTGTCATAACACACACAAACGAATTTATGTATTTTTTTTGTTGAGATTAATAAAAGATTAGGATTTCTTCATGTAATTCAATCAGTGTGTTAAACTGTGCGTATCTTTTGTACTTGTCTTGCAACATGGGATAGTGTAAGGGAAATCTCTTAAGGATAAATATTTAGTTGTTAGACAAATACAGGTGAGTTAACAGAGAGAAGGTTGAGTTTGGCAGGGCTGGACGACCGCATAAAGGCTGAAATTTTGACAAGAAAATCGGCCTTGTTTTCAATCTTGAATAGTGCATGTAAGCCAACAATAAAGGTATGAAGAAATTTCTTTATAACCATGAAGCTATTTTTGCATAAAAATACCTCATAGCGTAGGTCTGTTCAAAGAACAATACCAAACAAATGATAGGCTTGGAAGACAACCTGTGTGCTTACACACTTTTGTTTTAGGTTGATTATAATAGGTAATTAGAACTACTAGGGAATCACCTGGAAAAACCACTCCTTGATCCTCCACCAAGCAAGGAAGTGTCAACTAATTAACATTGCTTGTCATTAGAATTTGGATTTTATTAAAGTAAACTACAAAGAGAAGGAAGAACCCAAAACCCACTTGTCAACGCCTATATATAGTGCCATCAAAAAGGAAAAAAAAGTTCCATCACTATTGATCTGTCCTTCGGTGTGCCCAGATATGAAATTAAGGTATGTAACTCGTAGTGGATAGTCTTTGTAAATCTTGAATTAACCAACAAGCCTCAAAGTATTTATTCTTCCTTAATTTTGTAGAATCAAAAGGCAGAATTAAAGCATATAAGAAAATCTAGCTTGGCCTCTAAGTTGTTATAAAATATGCTCGTTGATCATAGAAAAAAAATGCATAAGATCCAAGAAGAGAATAAGATGTTTTAAAATTTGTCTTGGAAAAAAATGTCAAATAACATAACAAATCATATATATATATATGGTTTGATCCCATGTCTCCCTTTTAATTGATGTTATGATGCAATTTGCGTACATATATTAATTTAGAGAATTCTCATAATAAAAAAAAAGGTAAACAATATTTGATGCTATTTGTATGCCAACAAGAGACTATATAAGAGAAAATAAAAATTCTAATATACAGAAACTTACACGTCAAATAAGATCTATTGCTCGCTACAAAGTGCTCTACTCAAAATTCACACATATTTCCAAAATGCTATCTAATTTCATTTATTTATTTTTTGTTCTTTCATTTTGTAGACACTGAGCAAGGAAGAAAATGGACCTTTACTATGTCCAATAGCTGTATTTATCTCACGTTTCTCCCCATGAAAATGTTGAACCACAACACGTAAATCCTAAGCTTCTCTGTGGTAGTTACCATGCTGAAATAAGCCTTCACTTTCCCTGGGGTGTAGAGAACATAAACATCCATAGCAATATTTGATTAACAGTAACCTGACTTGTATTGTTTAAAAATTGAAGTTCATAATGAGCTTGTCCAATTATATAAAGACCAAAGATAGAATGTTTTCTCATTCTCTTCAGTCGCAAAGAAATTTTACCCATTTCCATCAGCGAGGTTCAGCAGGTGTGTATCTGTTCCCGGACACGCACAAAGAGAGTGCAAAAAGATTAACAGTTGGCCTATTTATGCAAAATGGACCCAGGAACTCAAAAAGAGTAAAATGTCCAGAAAATCAAAGAAATCACTTACCAGTTGTTGTGAAGGAATATCAGAAGTTCTTTAACATCTGCACACATTGTGTTCCTTAAACAACAATAAAATGAATTCAATCTCTTTCTCGTGTATTGGAAAAAGAGAAGGAAAAAAGAAAAATTGAATGCAACATATGGAAAAAACAAAATTCAAAGGAAGGTAACTTCGTGGATTAATCATGCAGGGAAAAGAAACACCTTCGAGACAACAGCTAACAGCACCCAACACTGCAACCCCACCAAACCCATGCGTCCAACTAATATCAGCAACAACGACACTTCTCACATCGACACATCACAGTCATGGCAGAGCTTTAAGATCAATGGTGAAACGAAAACCACCCATCAACCAGTGTTTTATTTGCCAACGTCGCCTCACAATTTATATGTAATCGCTTGTCCCTTCCACACCCGAACAGAGCTGGCTTAGAAACCTTCATGGCCGCCATAAAAATTGAAAGAACATCTGCAAACAAACTTCCCATTAATATCCAATTACAACTCTATCTTCATAAGCAGGCTTCCTGAAATGTGAGGGCTTCAGGCCATCCCTCGAATCCTAGCCCAACCCACCACCCTATACCATTGGAAGAGGCAGTTATTAGGCCACGTAAACAACAACAATACAGAGGGCGTCAGAAATTAACCTGAAAACCCCGTTCGCAACCCCACACCTAATCACCGACAAACTTCTCCATGAACCACGGAGCGGACAAACTGCAACAAGTCGAAGGGAAACAAGATAGCAACTTGGAAAGGAGTTGTTTGTTTGTACGATAGGGTATTTTTTAAAAAAATAATTTTGGTTTTGAAATATGTTAAAATAATATTTTTTTATTTTTAAAAATTTATTTTTAATATCATCATATTAAAATGATTTTAAAATATTAAATAAAAATTAATTTAAAATAAAAAATTAAAAAATATAATATTTTTTTAAATACTTTTCAAACATAAAAACAAATAATGATAGTTAAGCACGCTGCCAACTAGGGAAGGAGATTCATTGTTAGAATGAACCGACCCAATTGATTAGATTGAGATTTTTTTTGTAAAATTAACACAATAAACATAAAAATTTAATAAAATAATATTGATAGAAAAAGATATAATAAAACAACACAGTTTTATCATATTCCTAATTTTTAAACATAATAAAATAATTATAACACTTTAAAATAACAATATTTAATAAACATGTCACTTCGTAAACACAAAATAATCAAACGATGCGCTTTTTTTCCCCCTCAATCAATCCACCGTTTGAATACATGCATGAGCTGAAATGAACCATTGCAGGTCACAGTAAACGGTTGCGTCACCTGATTGGGCCGATTTTTTTTCCTGAGCGAGACATTAATTATTATAAATATTGACCTCGGAGCCTAAACGGAATGTTATCAGGATTTTCACATATATTAAATATGATGTCAACTCATTTATTTTTACTATGTTAGCTGTAGTCTTTTTATTTCAAAAAATGTAAAAACAATTTAAAAAGGATAAAGTAGTAAATTTTGATTCTAAATTATTTGACCTCTTAATAAAAAAATAACAACTTTCTTTGAGAGACTGGGGGGGTAATAAATAATAGTAAAACCTAGGTAGTAAATGTGGATTTCTCTTTTGCCTTAAGTGCATGACAGCATTGTTGGGTGATTAATGTTGCTAAATGCGAATTTGATGTTGAAAAAAGTGCTAAGGGCACATCCTGGTTGTCTATTTCACAGCTTTTTTTTATTTTATTTTTTATTTTTTTGCATGTGTTATATATCCTTAAATTCCAAAACCCTCAAAAGGTAAGGAAAACCCACATCACCAGCAACTTCTAACTCCCTCGGACACCTCATCTTCTTGATCTCCTCGCACCCCTAAATCCTTCCCTGTTGCTTACCAGTTACCAGCACCTGCTGCACATAGAACCAAACGACACAGTTTCAAAACCCACTCCTAAAAGCCTCTTTTTTCACTCAGACATGTATAATAACAGTACTCTGATAAGGTTTTTCACTTTTGGGATTGAAAAGCTAACACCAAGAAACCAGAAACTCAGGAGTCAGAATCAGCAAGCATGCCAATTGGGTCACATAGCAACAAGAATCCATAACCACCGCGCGTTGAATTATTAGCCTTGCAAGTTCCAACTCTACATCCACTTCATAAGAAGAAGAAAAGAAAACGACCCGACAAGATTCGAAACGATCCGTGGTGGCCCGGTATTATTGAATATTGATGGTGGGGCGGAGCTCCTTATTTTTCATCAGATTTCTTTTCGAACCGAGCTTTTAATCAGATGACTATGATGTTTGCTTGATGGTCAAAAGGTTGGGGGGGGATTCGAAATCCGTGGTGGCCCGTTATTATTGAATATTGATGGTGGGGCAGAGCTCCTTCCTTTTCATCAGATTTCTTTTCGAACCGAGCTTTTAATCAGATGACTATGATGTTTACTTGATGGTCAAAAGGTTTTTTTTTTTTTTTTTTTTTTTTTTTGGGGGGGGGGGGGCTCTTTTGTATTAAAAAACAATAGAAGGAGAGTAATATTCTGTTATTTAGAAAGGCGATGAAACCGTGTTTAAAGAAATTTTAAAATTTTTTTATTTAAAATAAAAAAAAATTATATTTTTAAATTGTTTTGATGTACTGATGTCAAAAATAATTTTTAAAAAATAAAAAAAATTATATTTTTAAATTGTTTTAATGTGCTGATGTCAAAAATAATTTTTAAAAAATAAAAACAATTTATTTTGATACATTTCAAAAGGAAAAGCACTTTGAACAACTACTAGTACCACAATTCCAAACATGTCCTAAGTTAAACACCGAGCTCATGGTAACATGCTAGGTTCTATTCTTGAGTTTAGCCAATCACTAAACTTAATCATAAATGAGTTTTTTTATTATTTTTTTCATTCTTTAATATATATTTATTGAGAGTCCTTTAAAATATAATTATTTTTTAAAAAAAAATATTTATTTAAACATTAGAAAGTTTTCAAATTCATCAAATGGAACCTTTTGTTAGTATCAAGCATCAATTATCAATCATATTGGCTAAAAAAATTAATCAGATCGCCGGAATCAAGAAATTAACCGATCAAATCACTAAAATAAAAAAATTAACTGATTATTCAAGAAATATATCTTGTGATGCCTCATCATTTTTGTTTGTCTGAAATTTGCTTTCTTGCCTTCTACAAGAAATGGATAGTTTTGATATTTCATATACAGGAAAAGAAAACGAAGGAGGAAAAAAAAGAGGGGGGGAAGCCGTGTCAATATCCCATGATATTATATGTTAGAGCCTTGATGACAGAGGAAGAAAAGGAAAAAAGAAAACACCAATCATTTCAAAAAAGAAGTGGTTGATTGAATCTCTTATTTATCAATACATTAAAATATTTAATTTTATACCTGGAATATATATCAAGGAACAGATTAGCACTTTGGAAGAAAAAAACAACTAGAAAATCAAACATACAAACACGCTGCATTCATTCGTACTTAACCTACAAATAAGACTTGGTACTACTGCAGACAAAACCCTCAAAAGAAACATGAAGGCTTGCAACCATACAAAATGCAAGTTCCAAAACAAAGTGATGATAAATGAGAGAGGTCGCAGAGGAGATTTCTTTACCGACGTAGACATTAAACCATTAGAGATTCATCTCCTCGATGGAATAATAATTTGTACGAATATCGATTGATTAAAGAAAGAAACCTGTGTTTGTGTTGCGGTAGATAGTCAAAGAATCCGAATGGAAGGCCGAAAGTGGAAACCCACCTGATCATATTCCATGATGATTAAGGCTGTTGTGAGAAGCTTTTGTTCGTGTGTTTTAAAAAAAATTAAAATTTTTTTATATTTTTTTATTTTAAATTAATATTATTTTATATTTTCATATCATTTTAATATATTAATCTCATAAAAAAATATTATTTTGATGTTATTTCATAATTCAATACTTATGTAACTTACGCCACACTTATCAATAACTCAGTTAATGGCCTGCACTATGCTTTACAGGAAAGAGGAAACACAAGGTTTCAGAGTTCCATTCATATCCCTTCCAGCTGGTCATCATAAGCTAAAATGGAGGTCAGGAGACTTGATAATGGAGCTGCCACGCATGAGGTTAAAGGCGAAGATGATGAATGTGGACGTCCTTCGTAGTCATGAGGACTATTTCACGTAAGATTTAAGAGCCATATACAAATATGACTCTTTTATGCATCGAATATTTGACAGTGAACAAATTGACTATGCCTACCAAGAGCAAGAAGATTAGAATGCTTCTTCCAAATAATAATCCAAACCCAGTTGAGAAAATTCATAGTTATGCAGCACTCCCAAACATCAAATATATCAACGATGGCCTCAGGCTTTGGCAATTTTACCCGTGTTTCAATTAAGCATTTAAGATATTTTTTTTAGATTTTTATTATTATTTTTTATATCAGCACATTAAAATTATTAAAAACACTAAAATAAAATTCATTTGATATTTTTCAAAAAAATATACTTTTAAAAAATACTTAAAAACAAAAATTACCTAAACGATACTCCCCTAATGTTCCAGGTGAGGAGAACGTTGAGGAGAAGAAACTGTACTCTCATCTGTCTTTGAGAGACTGACAGCCTGGGCTGATCATTCCTGCTATTCTTCTAACCCTTCCTTCCCTGCTTCCTTTATCGATTGTTGCAAGATGGCATTCACTCCACTAGCAGCCAATGGCATCTTCAGTCACAACTACTGTAGTTTTTTCCGCTTTTAACAGCATAGAAGATGATGTTCGTTCTACTTATCATGAGAGAAATCAGCTGCAACAGTTCTGCAATCGATCCCATTCTTGTTACTAACTTCAGCATTCCCACTATTTTCCAATTGATCAGGCAGTGAAAGAACCTCAAATGAATTAACCAGTTGAATTTCCCTACCCTTAAATTTGGCTTCTCAAGAATCACTTTCGAATTTTTCCCAGGAACCCACTCCTGCTTATGCTCCTTATGAGGGCCTCCTCTAATACAGTGTTGATCATTATTACCAGGGACCGAGATTAGAAATGTTTATAGAATCCCAAAAATAAAAATAAAAAGGTGTGGGTTTCTGCCTTCCAAACAGACCAATCAAGAAGTGAAAATATAAGCTTCCAAAGTGACCTGTTGGAGGTTTTGGATTCATGCAGACCAGGGTTTGACTTGTTCTTTTATAATTTAATGCACACAACAAGTAGCTAATTTGAACAACCTAGCACCTTTTAAAATTTCTATAATGTTCGCCCTTGCAACCTGATTGAGCAAGAAACAATCACTCGCAACCTCAATACAAAAGGGCAAGCAGAAAGATCCATCAATTATATCAAACACATGAAGATCCAATACAATGTAAATTGTACATTTTCTGTTTTAATTGGCCGGCATGGCTTTGACTTTTGACTTGACCAGGAATCCATGCTCATGTAATTCTCTTTCTTTCTCTAACACCTAATCTATTTACAGCCACACAGGAAACAAATCAATGAGAAAACAACAAAACCTCATCAAGTACACAACTCACAAAATCTACTACTTGAAACAACAGTTCATGGTTTATGTTGAGCATAAATTGATGAACGAACAGCATGATGAGAAGAGAGAACTTTTCCATTCACAAGAACTTGCTCTGTGAAATCCACACGAACTGATTTGAAATTGTAATGCTGTTTAAATAGACACAGAAGCAAAATCAGGAATCAGATCATCATTCATCATCATCAGTATTGTCATTAGAAGGAAAGAGCAAAATATTCCAAGGGATGGAAATGTGTCGTCAAAGTAGAGCAACTGGTTTCAAAATGACGTTTTACTACCAAAGGGTGATGTATGGTGTTGCACCCACCCAACACGTTCATGGTTTCACTATTCCAACCAAATGCCTATTTTTGTTCTACTTGATCCTTCGTCTCTTCCCTGACAAACTTCCCTTGCCTTGTTGTCAAACACCCATCTAAATGCTAACACTGCTACCATGATGTACCACATATTGGTCAATGCATGAATATCATCTAAATTCTTTAGGCTCGCATCAATTTTTTTAGCCAATTCAAAAGACTAGCTAATGTAAGCCACAACCTGTTACTTGTAAAAGATATTGTGAGGAGATGCCTTTTTCCCTAGAGCACAGTAAGATTTTGAGTAAGAGAAATAAATCTAATTTGATGGAAACTTCATCAGAGCTAATAACTGGAGAGGCTGGGTCAAATATATAACAGGGTGGCAGTAATGACAGGGCTTGCCTAGTGGACGTGGGATTTTGAGCAGCCAAAACAAGACTGAATCAGAACATCAGAGCAGTAAACAGAGAGGCTGAGTCTGATATCTAATAGGTCAGCAGACATGAATCAAGAGTAGCTATCAAACCTCAACCTCAAAGCTTGTGGTGACTGGGTTGATCCTGCATCCTTGTTATTCCCACGTGGATCATCTCAACTCTCCACAGGACTAAAGCCCCAAAATATACCCATTTTCGAGTCTAAATCAGAGTGTCAAAGCAGCATACAGTGAGGCTGGGTCTAGATCAGCTGAAATCAATCAAGAGTAGCTATCAAACCTCAATCTCAAAGCTTGTGGCGACAGGGTTCATCCTGTGTCCTTGTTAATTCCACTTGGATCATCTCAACTCTCCTCAGAACTAAAGCCTCCAAATATACCCATTTTCAAGTCTTTCACCATCACCACCACCTCGAGCAAAAACCTTAACCTTAAACCTTTGAAAGAACATAACAATCATATGCTTAACCATTTACACCTAGATTTGGTAAATTGTATTGCTGCAGTGTTTGTCTATTGGAGAATGAGACTGGGAGAGATTCATGCAATTGGTCATTGATGCCTGCATCATTTATTTGCTAAACCTGGTATTTAACATGCAAATACACCATGGAGTTTAAAAAAGGGGTTGAGAGAAATTTTAAGAAACTGGGTCAAGACAGAATACTAGAAAGAGGAGAGAGATTTGCGCCCTGATAATGATGGGAAGACCAGCTAGGGGACTAAGGCAAAATCAACGTAAGAAGGAAAGAAATTATGCAAGTGACTCTAAATTGTAAAATTATGATCATGAAAGTCATGGGTGCCAACATCTGCATCGAGTTAATAAAGGAAGATACAGAAGCGTTATTTTTTATGCTATAAAAATCTAACTTTTCTCTTTCCATATTCAGATGGTTATTAAAAAAACAGGCAGTGGAACAATATGCTTTCAAGGCATGCGCGATTCTGGATTGATGTCTGTACCAAAATGAAGAAAAATGCTCTAAATATGAGAGATAATATACCTTTCCCTTCCAAGAAAAATCAACATAATGGTAATAAGGCTCCAAAAGTGTTAGCTGATCTCCTTCTTTTATCTGTGAGCAGAAAGAATTATCATCAGCAGTAATATATTTCCGAACAGGTTCTAAAGACAACAGCAGAGTTTTTGTTTGCTTAGTGCAAGATTGAGCTCAATCGGCTTATCAAGTCTCATGATTTTGAGATTTACAGGAGTGTGAATTGTTACTGATGTAAGGGGGACCTCTAGAATACATTGGAGAATGCTTACCAGCCCAAACACCCCTTCCTTTTCTTTACTCATTCAACACATACACAGATGATCTGATGACAATAGCTACCTACTTTTCAGTTATGGCTTCCTCCAAAACTGAGTACAACTTGCTAGAGCAAGTTGTCACAAAGAAATGATGCTCTTCTAAGAAGAAGACGAGGAGATGGATTTGATCAAATTTTTGAAATTTTTCCAGAACAAGCAACAGCTTGAAAGCATTGATTAGATGTCAAATAATTAACTGAAAAAACAATTTCTTGGGAATGAACCATCAGGATGTGGATGGCCTGCTTAATACTAAACCAGGGAGAGACTTTGTCTCAGTGGGGGAAAGCAGTTCAGAGGATACTCTCAACTGTTAGAAATGGGGGGAAATGATCATCTAGAGAAGGGTATCATAATGGAATCATCCCTTAAAAAACATGTTGCCCCAGAAAAAAAAATCAGCTGCATTTCTTCTATTATTGGCATTTTCACAAGTAATGAAGAACAGATGATTTAAAGAGTGTTGCTATCTGTCTCATCCTCCATGCTTTGCCTGAAGTTTTGAAGGCAAGTTTGGTAGTTCCTGTTTTTCCGTGACTGTCCAACCAAAGAATATTCCTCATACTATACTGTATTCCACTATTCATATGAAACCTAAACTCTCTGAGGATTATTAAAACAGTAGAGAAGAAGACTAGAAAGATAAGATGGAAACACATCGAATGAAACAGGTAACTCTTACTGCATCATTGCGCATCCCATACACTGATAGAACAAAGCATATTTGATTAGAATCACACACCAAATAGTATCTGCAGAGAGAAAGAGAGAGAACTATGAAACACTGAAAAGCAAAACTAATAATGTTTCACTGATAAAATAACACAAGTTGAATCCAAGAGTAGCATGGATTTACATAGGTGGTTATGGAAGAGGCTTACAGGGGAGTGGCATTCTCTTGCTTGACAAAGAAAAGCACTTTTCCCACTATTGCTACTGCTCTGTTCAGGCCCTCTGACAACTGATCTACAGAGGCTCTTTTATACGAAGAATTCACTTACAGGTGAAAAGGCATGCAACAATGATTAGTACATTCCATTTGAGAAAGGAAAAAATGCATGATCACTCGGAACTGAAGTGTACCATCAAGAAAAAACACAAAAGAGTCAGGTAACTTACAATTAACAGCAGCTAGAGATGATGCCAAAGAAGGAAGTCGTTTAGTTCTAGCCTGGCCCTATAAATTCAAACCTCAAAAGAATCAGCTGAATCTCAGAAGAAAGGGAGAGAGCGCGCGCGCGCGCGCACACTTTAAGTGAGATCTGACATAAAGGAAAGGTTAACACAACTTGCAAAGTTAAACTATGATTTTTGAGATTAAATTGTTACATAAAATCTTCTTAGCTTCTTGGTTTAAGCAAAGCACTCACAAACGTAACTAACATTCATGGATTCCCTAATCCTCTTTCTGTTTCTTATCCCTTATCATTATTTTTACTAACACAAATACTTTAAAATGACAGGCGAAATCATGCTATTAAGAAAGAGCATATTAAAATTGCAATGAAGCGGCAACTAAGAGTGCCATGTTTCCATAACAACTAACATAAAAAAAATGCAATACCCTCAACAGATTCTCCAACTTATCAAGAAGATTAACCATCTTTTGAACCTCCTCAGTAGCATTGAGACTAGGATCCTTCAAGGCAGCAGCTTCAAACCCACTAAGGGCCCTTTCATAATTCTCTAGATAGTGGTTTACCTGCAAAGAGGAATTCCTTAGATGGTATTATGGTATAAATAGCTGAGCAGCACTTGTCACCTGAATAAAAATTTGGAAGCTCTACCTAAGCAATGGAATTGTTAAGTCAAATTCACCATTACGCAAGTGAATTTATTGCTCTTGTTAAGTCTTCATGAAGTGAATTTATTGTTCCCTTGAATTTTCAAGCAGAGCCTACAGTACTTGTACATTACCAAATATTCTAGGAGCATCCTCTTCAATCTCTCAGTTTCTTGCATACCAAAAGGAAAATGCTCATGGAGAGTTTTTGGTCACCAATTCAAAATAAGTTTCATTCCGCCTACTAAATTTATTAATTCATCTTTCTTATCCTTTCACCTAACCATTAGAAGCCTAAAATTAAAAGAGCTTTTGTTGCAGTTTATCACCAATGTTGATCAGTGATGCAGATGGAGATTGGTATATGCATTTCAAAGAAAGATTACACATTCATCCCATGAATTTCTAGAAACTTCAAGACAATTTCATCATTTGAGAAAGTTGTTTCTGATCAATCAATTAAGTGAGGAATTTTTAACTTACAGTGGCACAGTTGAAACATAGGTCTGGATTGGACTTCATCCTCTCATCTTTCTCCTGAGATATATTATTAACTGACTTAGTAGAGGACAAAATTCACAGTAGCTGATCTGAAACAAATTAAGAATCTACTCAACAGAGACTTGTAGAAAATACAAAATGCTTGTAAGCAATGCAGAACAAATCATGATTCACAAATAATCACTTCGTATAATCAACTCCTATTTAAAAAGGGGTTAATTGGTCCAAACATCCCTTCAACAGGAACTTAGTCATTAACTTCTAAATTTGATTTTGGTCACAATACTATTTATTTTTTTGGAATTAACAAACTAAAATCAACATGTGATAGCCATGTGATTTGTCCTTTTAAAGGACAAGGTACAAGATCATATGGAACAATGAGTAAGATTCTGTTTGTTAATGAATGGAAGCCTCATAGAGCATTCCAGAAAAAATAGTGCAAGGATCAAAATCAAGAATTTAAAGAGTTAGGGAACAAGTTCCTTCTGAAAAAAAGTTCAGCGGAGGTTTCAATCAACGTTCAATTAATCTTTAAGAGATCCATCATTGATCATCAAATGGTTTAAAAAAGGAGACTTCAGAGTCTCCACACTTACAGCATTTTGGTATGCTTTTAAAGACTGTAGGAGCTTGCTGTGATCCCATGCCCCAGTCACAAAAAAACTTGTCAAGCATGCATTTCCAAGGTTGTCTGTAAGAAGATGAAACGATGTCACAGGAAAATGGTACAGAGGCTAACATAATCACTAAAAAAGAATTAATTTACAAGCATGTGTGGCCAGGGGCAAGCAGCATAGTCATCATACAAGAAGAAATGCTCGAAATCAGTAACTACCCTTCAAGATTCAGCTAGTGATACAGATGGCAAGCAAACACCAGACATATACCTTCGATTTTCATGCCATTACAAAATGTTGAATATGTTGTAAGAACTGGTAGATTATAAACAAATATAAAAAATTTTGGAAAAAAAGCTAATGATATGAGTTGATTTGATTTGATGTAAAATCTTACACCAAGAGTTTCCATCCTTGACATCCAAAGTGATCGCATCCTTGGCATGTTGAATGCTTTCCTCAACAATTTGTGCCTGATTTTCAGAACCTACATCAGGGGAAGAAAACTATAGTAAATGTCTGTATTCAAGCACGCTAAAGTCAGATTACAAACCTTTTCCTTGCAAGTTTTCGGGCTCTGAATTTAATTCATTAATTTAGGGCTGTTGCTCAAGTCCTGAAGGCTGGCAATTAACAGAATTTCATGGTCTTTGACAAGAAAATACATGTTACACAAAGTGTTTTTAACTCAAAATTGTCTCAAAATACATCCACTGCAGGGACATTAATTTGTGAAAGGATTTGACTTTTCAGCCACATTAGCACTTCCAACCTATAACCAGCTGACAGTATGATGATAGAAAATGAAACTTCAAAATCATTGAAGACATTTTGATTGCCAAGAAATTTTGTCCACCGCTAAGGCTTAGATAAAGTGTTATAACTATTCGGCAGCTACATGTGTCAGATACACCTCATGATGTGTGGGTCAGAACTACCAGCTTAATGAATTAGGTTTTTGGAGGTTAATACAGTTAGAAGACACGAGGAAAAAAGTGAAATGCGGAATTAAACTAATTGCAATAGAATTTACCATTCAACTCATCTATTTGGGCCCAAAACTAAATATGCACGTATTATAAGTGGTTATAATGATGTACTATAATAATAATAATAATAATAGTGCAACTAAATCGTACAATAAACATTCATGTCTTTTACAGTTTACTTGTACCTAATGATGAAGATGCATTCTATCTTTCAAAATAGTTAAACAAGGTAACTTAAAGAGATACAAAATCATTATTCTAGCTTTGGACTACAAGAATAACTATGAAACATATCAATAAGACCCTTCAATTACTTTTGATCATGCTGTGATGATATTTTTTATGCAATTTTCTTTGTAACATAATCTTCAATAAGATCATTTAACTATGCAATCGCCATTAAAATAACTAGGAAAACAGGTATCACTTTAGCAGCCAACCCATCTCATTCTATCAAAAGTAAGGTAATTAGAATCATGATGTTATCATGAGTGCATTATATTTTTTATCAAAGCATACCAAAGATGCAGGGTTTGTCTTGATAAATTATGAAGATTGAAAAATTGCACCATCAAAGCTCTGGAACATATAAATGAGCAAACCAATAACAAATCCTATGTATGCTTTTACAAAACGCCAGAGAGGGTAAAGGTTTAAAGAGGGTAAAAAGAAGGAAATAAAAAAACTTGAAATCCTTGCCTTGGGCCATTCTTCTTTCAAGCATTGATAACAGACAAAGTATCTTCTTGTTTGCCCCCTGCACAGCAGCCAGCAAAAATATCCATCAGTATCCTAACATCAAGCATGATAAAAGGATTAAATGTTTGTTAAAACTTATAAAACCTAGCAATTGAAATCACAACTAACCTTACTTAGTGCAAGATTGAAGCAATTTTTTGCTGAAGGTAAATCTCCCTTCTTCCAGATGCAGTTTCCCAAACACAGCCAAGCATCTGCAAGTGATGGATTCAACTTAACCTGGGAAATGAATTAAGTCAGTTCCCAACAATGGACCTCAAACTAAGCATTATTACACTCAAAACTAAATGGAACTCACAGCTTTAGAGAGGTGGTCCTCAGCTTCTTTATTGTATTCAGGTACTACATCCAACAACTTGCCTCTCAGATATTCATATGTCGCTCGTTGCACAGGTGATTTCCTATATTCTATGAAAAAAACAGTTTTTTCGCCAAACATATCAATGAAAAAATTATGATACACTTTGCAGAATGAAGGCCAACAACAACTAATTAAACATGCATCAATTCCACAGGAACTGAAAAATTTAAGAGTCAGAAGGTCTTAAAAGAAGTGGAAACTGCAGGCACATTCATCAAACTAGGAGACATTATTTAAGCAAGCAAAAGAACAGTCTTTATCATCACTAACCAGTACTTGTTTCCTATTTGTTAGTTCATTAAATTGAGAAAGAAAAGGAACATTTTCCAACAAGCACTGTTCCATGAGAGGGGGGGAAGCCTCCTCAGTACCCATATCAAAAGATACGAAGAGATTTAATGATCAAGAACAAGAGGGTCATTGAAATTATCACAACCCTTTTCAAATTTCCGATCAACAAGCACAAAATCCCAAGTTCCCAACATTCGATTGAACAGGTATATTTTTTTTATTATCAAGATTAACGCGAGAGAGAAAGAGAACCCACCAAGAGGAATGGAATCGAGGAGGTTGAGAGAGAGATCGGATTGGGATTGTAATTTGGAGATTTTGTCAAGTGGGTTTGGTGGGAAATATGTGTCCCTCAGAATGTAGAGATCATCTGCTGCTTTTGTGGCTTTCGCCCATATATCTTCTCCTTCTCCTTCTCCTTCTCCTTCTCTCACTAGCCTGCTGCCGCTGCTCATCTTTCTCTCTCCCATGTCTACTACTACAACAGATCAGTGTAAGAAGGAAGAAACAGTGGGACAACACACCAAAGTGTCCTTGAATAATACTCTTGTATATCCACGACGTCGTATCCCTAAGCTCAAGAACTATTTTTCCTTTCACATCACAGCAAACCTATATCAAGGATCGAACATGAGACTCATTGATAGTATTAAAAATCCTAATCCAAACACTATAAATTGTTTTTAGTTGGGCACCGTACTATTTATTTAGATTGGATTCATAAATTGAACATGTTATTACTTATTTTCAATCTCTTAAAGTCCCGATGTTATCAATGAAACGTTATTCGTAAAATTAAGAAGATTTTTTAAATTCAGACGCGTGGATGGTTTGATTAAAATCCAATTGATGAAGAAAAGATTTATAATTTTGATTGGTAAAGATTAAAAGCTAATTTAAGAGTATTTTTATTTAAAATTGTACACACACGTATATGTGTTTGTATATATATAATAGTTTTTTTTTATCTGTTTATTTTAGTATCATAAAAATATTTTTAAAAAAAAATTATTATAAATTAATATTTTTTGATGTTTTTAAATTATTTTTATTTATTAATATCAAAAATTATTTTTAAAAACTAACAAAATATTATTTTAATATATTTAAAAAATATATTTAAAAAAACAACCTCTGAATTATAAAGAATGACTCGTTTTCTTGGTTTTTTCTTGCGTTATAATTGGTAATTTTATGTGGAAAAAAGTTTATATGGTACTGATTTTTTCCTGCCCTCTGCGTGATTTTAAATAACAAAATCTCCTAACACAAAAATAAAAAATGATGTCGAAGATCTCCGAGAGAAAGGCTTTTTATACTGTAATGGAACATGTTGAGTTAATTAAACAAAGAAAAACTATATAATGTTAGGCAAATGTTCTTTCATACATTAGTGGAATCTTAGGATTCAAACTAGCCCAACAACATGCAGAGCCCATATATACAATTATTTTACTGATCATCTGCAGGGATGATTTCTATCGATTTATTTCTTTTTCTTTAAATATATTTTTCATTACATGTTTCTTCCTTGAGGCCCAGCTTGCAGTTACGAGTGGTAGCAGGAAGGATTATCCATCTAATGGCATCGACATTGCAAGTGCTGGCAGAGGTGTTTAGCAGGAAACAAGCCCAGACTGGGTAAGAAATTTTATTTTAAATAAAAAACAGAAAAAAAACTACTCTAATGAATAGTATTAATGAATAATGTTTTACTAGAGAGTTAAAATTCCATCTTTTTAGTTTTTTTTTTTCCCTTATCAATGAACTGTAATGGTGACGCGACATGAAGCTCTGGAAATTTTTTTCATAGATTCAGTACCTCATTACCTTAGCCCACGGAAAAAAAAAAAAAAAAAAAAAAACAGGAATAAAACAATTAAATGACATAAGAAAATTGCATATAACCCCACGTTTCATGACTTGGAATCGACACGCGTATGTAGTCACGTGATTAGACCAAGTTCTTGTCATTTCACTTTTAGGTCTAAACACACATTTTCGAAAGCAATCTCTGTAACAAACATCAAACACCAAGTAAAGCAGAATCTCATCGACAAAAACCTGGTCCAAAAATGTTGGTTCTTTGTGGAATCAGGATGCAGTGACATTTTCAACTGCTTCCTGCATTATGGCACCCCAACACTTGATCCTGATGCCTAGGTGCAAGCCATGTTAGCACAAGCTGGGAATTTGATCGATCAAATTTACAAGCTTGGTGTCGCCGGATCGCTCTATTTTCACTAGGCCGGCCTGTTGGGTGTAATCCAGCAAGGGCCCTCTTGCCAGGTGCACCGGTTGACAAATGTTCCGGAAAGATGAATTTGATGGTCATAATATAGCAAGGGATTGGAAAGCTTGGTCAGTGATATGCCCATTAAATTGCCTGGTGCGGTTGGTGTCTTTGGTTGGTGGCTTGGTGCTGTTTATGACACTGTACAGAGATCTCGAGCTATTCCAGCACGCTATCGTAATTCACAGCTGTCTCTCAAAACCACAAACAAAAGATCAAAAATATAATTAACACGTTTTTGTTAACGGATTGCTGGAGTGTAGTATTAAAATATAATATAAATTATATTTTAAAATTTTAATTAATAATTTAAATTATTGGGTTGGATTGATTTTTTATATAGTATCAGAGTAAACATCCAGTTATAAGTTTGAATCTTATTATTTTTATTTATTTAATAAAAATTAAATATAAAATAATATAAATCCATACAAGTTTTAAATTTTAAATTTAAAATACGTTCATTTAAAAAAATATATTAAAAAATAATATAAATTATATTTTAAACCTTATTTAATCCATTACGTTACCGGATTGAATCATTACGTTACCGGATTGAATTAGTTTTTCCTCGTGGCAGGGAAGGCTACAAGATTTGTCCAAATCCTAACACGTTTTTGTTCCGGGATTATTTCCATCCGAGCGAACATACTTGCAAGCTCATCTCCAAGGCGTTCCGGGGTGGAAAGAAGTCGGTAATTAGGCCAGTCAATCTGAGGACTCTAGCCAGCACGGCTTGTTCGGTAATTTTTGAGAAAAAGCAGTGTAGAGAGATTCTGCGTCTGGTTTGTGTGATCTTTGAACACTATACAGCTTTTGCAATGCACGATTTAAATTTTGAAAGATCCCTATTATATTAATATTTTAATATAAAAAAATACTTAAAAAAAAATGAAGGCAATTGCCTCCTTTGCCCTCCACAACCGCTTAAAAAAGTTGTTTTTACGAAAAATATATTTTTAATTAAAATTGGTTTGGAAAAATATATGTTTGGTTGAAATTAAAATTAAATAAAAAATAATTTGATGTGTTTGGTTAAAAAAATACTTTTCAAATTGAGATTATAAAATAATTATAATATATATATATATATTAATGATTTTTAATTTAAATATTGTAAATTTAACTACTGTTATTACATCATAAAATAAATAATATCGATATCAAATATTTTTTATTATTCCATTAAACTATGTGCAATGTCATCACATGTGAAATCTATCCAACAAGAACTATATTTTTCATAGTTTCTTAAGTGCGCAACAACAAAAACTGAATTTTTTATTTCGTCATCAAGCGATCTCCTTTTAATTTTTTGAATAAAACACAATTAAAATAAAAATAAAAACTAAATTTCTTTTTAACTGGGTCAGCCCCGGCAAGAACATAATTGGAATTGCAATCAAATTCCACAAATGTTACGTCATCATGCGATGTTTTTTTAATTTATGTAGTGTTATTAAATAATATTAAATATTAGTTTTTTTAGTAAAACATAATTTTTTAAAAATAAAAAAAAATTACTGAGTCGGACGCGGTCTAATGAATTAGAATAGTGCAAAAAAAATTACAGTGTCAGGTGAATACTTCTCGCATTACAGGTGAATTTAATTCACCTGGCATCACCTGGTATGGACACTATTATGAATAGTATCCGGGTAAATAAAGAGAAGCAGCTGAAGAGAAGCAGCTATCAGTTGTTAAATTATGGGATCTATTAAATAAAAAACTATTTTTTTATATTATCAAACGCTTAATTTATATTATTTGTTTTAAAAGCTAAAGTTACTGTGTAAACAAGTAGTTTGCTTGGACTTGTCTGTATATTATCCCTGATTCCATGTACTATAATGGGTTTACAGAGGATTAAGAAATATTCATTTCTACCCTCGAATGCCACGAGGTTATCTTCCAGGGTGTCGTTGGATTTTTTAAATCAAAGAAATCGTTGTAGTTTGAATACATCGAATGTACGCATGTGCGCGTGACCTGCAGTCAGTTATAATTCAACAGCCGACCTGTGAAATTCAAAAATAACAGATCTGTTTTCCCCGAAAAGTACTTAAAAACTGTTTTGATAAGAAAGTGACAGTTTCCAAAGGCATGTTAAAAACTGACGTCCCACAATGATGACACCTGTTTCTGCTACAGTAACTCTTATCCCATGCGATAATATCGCAAAATATCAAAGCGGCTTCGACGGAAGGCTTGGATATTAATAATCTGTTAATTTTTTAATTCTGGTAATTTATCTATTATCTTTGGCTAATATAGGTGATAGCTTGAGCCTGGTGTTTAATAAATTAAAATATCAAGAAATTGATACAGGTAAAATATTTTTCTGTTTCCGAGAACTCTACCGTGTTTAAGTATTTAAAATATATATATATATAATATTCTTAAAAAACCTCTTAAAATATATATTAAGAGTAAACAAACGAAGTTACGTGGTCCAATGAGAGATCTAAAAAGATTATTAGCTATGTATTCGTTTGAAGTCGGCACATAACCGAGCCAGGACATGTTGGGTTGCCGACTGTTTTTGCCCTTTCAGTCATGGGTTTCTTGAGCAAATGGATATTTTAAAATACGATGATTCATCATTAAGTGACAACAAATCATATAATATCCTTTGAAAAGAGTTTTATAATATTATTATTAACAAAGAAACTAAAAGATTTAGGATGTGCACTTATTTGCGATTCATTATTCAAACATGGAGCTATAAATTACAACATGGTCCCTTGATTTGATAGTTTTATATTCATTTTCGGTCCCTGTGATTTTAGATATTCACATTTTAATCCTGCATTTTATTTTTATTACATTTGAGTTCTTATATAAGTTGAAGAATAGGAGAAAAACTTGCCAACAAAGAGAGAGGGAAGAGAAAGGTTACATTCGATTAAAAAAAACAATATTAATGTTAATGAGCTTGTTTTGAATAAAAAGGTTAAATGGATGTGATTTTGTTACTTAACCATGATGAAAAAAGTTTATTAGGGCTTCGAAAAAAAATTAATTGTTTTTATCTTAAGTTTTTAGACTGATTAAATAGTGTTTTGAGGTTTAATTTTTTTTTTAAGTTCTTATAATTTTTTTAGGTGAAAATGATTGATTTTTCGATCATAAAAAATGGTTGGAATTTTTGACAATGAATGACATGTTGGCTACTCACGTGGATGACTTGTCATCTTATCTGTTTTTTTCTATATAGTAATAGCTCAAGTGGACGGCATATCATTTGCGCGAGTTTAAAAACTTTGTTTTAAGACCTTTCACCTTTTTTTATTTAATTGTTTGATTCTTTTTTTTATTTAATGGTTATTTCATGAATGATTAATATGAATTAATGTGCAGATTTTTTAAAAAAATTACTCATGAATATTGAATGAGAATAAAATATTTGTTTTTATTTTTTATTGTGAATACTTTATATATATTTCTAATAAATTATTCTTTTGTTGCTTTTCACACAATCACATAAAAATAGTCGAAATATCATGCATTTGATAAAAAAAAATACATACTCCTACAAAAAATTTAATGTATAACGAGAGGGATTTTTTACTAAAAGAACATTGTTTCCATTGAATTTAAAATATTTAAATTTTTATAATTATTTATTCTACCTGCATTAAATTTTTACTCAAATAATAACGATGATAATTAAAAAACTATTTTTTCATTAAGATAAAATAAATTCCATGAATAAAAATTTTTAAATTTTGGATAAATAAATATATATTTTTACTTTATAAAATTTTGATTTAAGATTTCTAAAAGTATTTACTTTAATAACTATAAAAATAAAATCTTAAGATGGAATGGCCCGAGAAAAAACTAGCCGAAGACATTGTTATCAGGGATTCGGGCCACCACCTTCCTTGCGTGGCCTTCCAAGGAGGCCGAAGACATGCCACGTGTTTTGTTATTTCTCAGGGCAAACAATAAATTGTGGGGTTCGAAAAACTGGTTTGGTGGCGACGAATTTTCAGTAATAAGCCATAAAGAATGAAACATTAATTTGGTGGGTCTAATTTTGCTTTCCTTTTAATTAATTATTGATGATAGGTTACTTTCGAGTTTCGTGTGCATAAAATGTATATTGTCCCTTGTCATTGGGTGTGCCCTGTGTTCTTGCGTCCGTATATTTCTGTACCATTTCTGGCATGTATGCCTTGCATTCCTTCCGTGCCCGTGTCAGCATGTTTCTTGCACCGACGAGTTTCAAAACCTGATGCGGCGAAAATTAAATTAAATCCACTTATTTTAATTATTTTAAATTATTTTGATGTGTTGAGGTTAAAAATAAAAGTAAATAATTAATTAAAATCAATCTTATTAAAGTAACTTAAACTGAGCACGTACAATAGTTAAATAGCGCAGGCTTCGGAGATTTGAACCGTAACATCCACACGTCACGGGCAGTTCATGTGTCAATTATTTTCGCACAAAATTATGGAAGTGGAAAATCAACTAAACCTATTCAAAAGTCAGGGATTGGAATCAATATAGTAACAGAAATTCAATCCATAAAAGAAGTAAGTTACTCTGCAGAAAGGAAAAAAAATATATATTTCTTATAATGTGAACACAAGGCTATAAAAGAGAAAGGAAAGGCTCAGGACAGGGACAACCCGGTTCCCATAATAGACCGGCTTCACCATTGTTGATAAGGAAGGCAGCAAGCCACCAATGGAAAATATTTTTTGCTCTCTTGGATGCAAGATTCTGACCTTCTAGGACGTCGCGACAACACCACAACATCCTTAACAGCTTGCAAGTTTGATTGTATCTGGGACCCACGCGCACTTAACAGCCAAGCAGATAAAGCATAAGCATCTTCTATCCTTTTTCCTAACATTTTCTCCCATCAGAACCTAACGCGTTTTTCTCATACAAAACAATCACCCTTCCACACTTTATTTTTTTCCAGATTAGCCTGCCTTTGACTCTCTCATTCCCTGAAAAAAAACCTGGAATTTCACCCAACATCTTTTCTCATCAGACCCACAACCAGTTTCTTTTCTTTCTTCTCCTCTCTAAAACCAGAGGATAAGTCTGTTCTGTTCTCTATCTCGTATAACCTCGACCACCTCTCTCTCAATATGGGCAACTACATTTCGTGCACTTTAGCCACGCCTTTGATGAAGAAGTCCAAGGTTGCGAGGGTTGTCTTCCCAACAGGGGAGGTTAGGCAATTCAGGGAGCCCGTGAAAGCAGCAGAGCTCATGTTGGAGTGTCCAAACTTCTTCTTAGCGAACTCGCAATCTCTACGCATTGGCAGGAGGTTTTCTGCCCTGAGTGCTGATGAGGAGCTGGAATCTGGCAACGTTTACCTCATGTTCCCAATGAAAAGAGTTAGTTCTATTGTTACTGCCGCTGATATGGCTGTTTTCTTCATCGCTGCTAACTCAGCGGCCAAGAGAATTTCTGGAGGAAATAGCAACAGGGTCTTGCCGGAATCCGGTGGAGATCAGAATGTTCAAGAAAGTCTAGAGGGAAGGGACAATGGAGCAGCAAGATTGAGTCTGGAAGGAGTTGAGGACTTTCCAGCGCCAGAATACAAGTACAGGCTATCTTGTTGTAGATCAAGGAAGCCTATGTTGGAAACTATAAAAGAAGAACCTGTTCGCTTAAGATGAGTTATAGGCGGGTAAATAAATTAATTGTTTCAGTTTGCTTGGAGAGATTACTCTAATTCCTGTCTCTTTGTGTTTGCTCTCTGAGTTTTTAGCCAACTCAGAGGGACGATAATTAGCTTAATTTGGTGATTATAAAATAATATAATCTCTTTTTTTTTTAATTTCTTGTGAGGAGTGGTGGTGTAAAATCACTATTCCAATTCAAAAACTTAATCGTTGTTTAGATAATACTTCAAAAAATATTTATATAATTGTTCTTGGTTATATTATTTTATATTTAATTTTTATAAAATAATAAGATTCAAATCATAATCGTCTTTTTAATAAAATTTTAATTTAATTTTAATCTAAAAAATTGAGTTCTTTAATGAAATTTTAAAATATAATTTATATAATTCTAATAATAAAGAAGGAGAGTTTAATTTTTCTATCTTGGTGAGTAGTTTATATTATGTGAATAGAATCATTTATAGCTAGGTTATATTTTGATCTGATTAATGCAAAATCAGGTTGAAAAATTTGTTACATGCTTCTGTTTAATGAGCATAATAATTATATATTTGGTTTATACTGGCTGTTTATTTCGCTGTCCTCAAATGTATCAAATATATAATATATATTACTCATTAGGTAAAAGGCCAGGCTAATTATAATAAATTTATGTGCTGGTAAAAATTCTAATTGCAAGGAATTGGAATTCTTCTAGCTTGGATGGCAAGGAGTGTGGGGGTACGCAAGTTTAGTTCTCGATGTTATAAGCCATGAGTTCGGATATAAATCTTAATTAATTTTATAAATTTTAAAATTAATAATAATATAAATTTTTAGTAATTTTTTATTTAATTTTATGAGACTCAAATTGATAATTTTTAGAAAACAAACCTAAAACCTGAATAGTTGAGTTATACCCCATAAAATTTATGAATGTTTTTCTTTTTAATTTCATGGTAATGGTGTAAATAAAAATATTTATTTTAAAAAAATATTTTTAATAAATATAATTTTTCTTGTTTATTTTATTTTATTTTATTAATTTTATATTTATATTCATTTTTAATATTGTACTCGCGGCAAAGAGCGTATAAAATAGCTATTTCATGTCAAAGGGTGTGAGATAGTCTACCTATCTTTTTAGAAATGTCTCTGGTACTTCAGGAGTACCCACCAACCGTTACTTTATTTATTAATTTATCAATTGAGTATCCCATTAAATTTATATGTAATTTAAAGAAATGGAAATAAAAAATAAAAATAAAAATTACATCATTTTTAATTGTCAAATGGTGTGAGAGAGTCTACCTATCTTTTTAGAAATGTCTCTGGTACTTTAGGAGTACCCACCAACCGTTACTTCATTTATTAATTTATTAATTGAGTATCCCATTAAATTTATATGTTTTATGTAATTTAAAGAAATGGAAATAAAAAATAAAAATAAAAATTACAACAATTTTAATATGTGGTTGTTAATATCAATATTATGAGTGACTGGATATAAATAATGTAGATCAAAGTAGTCTGTTACATTCCCATCGTAATCTTTCATCGCTTCGTCAATAGGAGCGAGCAAATATTGATACCAAACTTTTCCTTGAATTTATTGGAGCTGCAGATAGGCCACAGCATGGCGCATCCTCTCGGCTCGAATAACAACTGGCCTTATCTAATCAGTAATAACCACTTACAACTTTGCCGGAAAACCCAGGTGACCACCAGCCCTTTGATTTGAGCCCAGAACTCAAAACCAAGTTAAAAAGAACCTGTCAAGTGTCAATCCTCAGGATCACCCAAGACCCTTCATCATATTCAGCAAGACTTTGATCTTAAGCTCGTCCAGTGAACGGGTGATTAATAATTGACTAAAAGAGTCCGTAACTTGATGCCTCGAGGGAAGGGATTTAGGGAATTAAGGGAGAGAAGTGAAATTGGAGGATAAAAGGAGAGCTTGGCCTAATTCATTAAGTGAAGCCCCAGTATGAATGTACACTATATTTATATCCCTGGATTCTCAATGGCAAAGAAAACAGAAACTTTGAAGAGTAGAAATTGCACGAGAGGACATCTCAAAATGCTCCGAATGACTTCATAAATCAGTACCATGTTACATTTACACGCGCAATAATCTGGTTTAGGTCCTCTGATTATCGGCAAGATCCAAAGATATTAAAGAGACTTTGGAGTGATTTGATATGGAATTTGGATTTGAAGAGAAAGAAGCGGTCTTCCGTAGGCTTGATGCTTGACTTGACTTGATCTGATTTGTAAATCGTCTGAAGAGAAAGAAGCGGTCTTCCATAGGAGGAGACATGGCTTGATTTATGGAGATTTAAAGATTAATTACTTTGCATGGATATGAAGTTAATTGGTTTGATTTGACTTTATCTATAAAGATTTGGGTATTTGAAGATTTTATTGCAGAATCGATTTGAAGTTACTTTTAGGAATTTGGAGTGCTTAGAAGATTATTGAACAACTTTAAAGCCTTCTGCTTTTTTCTCTCTTTGCAAAATAAATGACTTAATGCCTATTTATAACGATGCGAAGAACAATTCACACCCTTATATCTCCTACTCTCAAGTTTATGTCTCGAGTAGAATCAGATTCTGGCTTGGTAAGAGCTAAATATATTTATTCTCTGTCGAAAATCTCTGGATAAAAGACAACGTCTTTAGCTGGGATGAACACTCTTGGTGGCTTGATGCCACTGATTGAATGTTTTGACTGCCCCCTAACGTGATATGTGTCAGTTGATAGTTACGGCCAGTTACATTTCTACACTCTTCCAACCAGATAACTGTTCCTTTCCCTAATTGTTTATTATAATATTGCTGAATAAATATGTAAAGTACACTGTGTGAACAAAAGTTTTATTTAAGATCTTACTTTTAGTACTATAATATAGCCTTAGAATGAATCATTTAAAAGAGTTATTTTAGATTATTTTAAATTATATGTGGTGCGAGTAGAAGTTAGAACCAGTATAGAAATTAAATGAATAAAATTTTTATGAACCTTTATTTTAATAATTTTTTTATATAAATTAACATGATTTATCAAAAGGAAAAATACAAGTTTTGCTGTTATTTTTTTTTCAAATGAGCAAAAAGCAATGTAAGACAACATGCAAAAATTTCCCCAACCTAATAATTTGATAAATTTTGATGTAGTTTTATTATTTTTAGGTTTTAATATTATAATATGCAAAAAGTTAATTTCTATTTATTAGTTCAGTACTTTTGTTATTTTAATTATTCTAACCCTAAAAACCTTTAAAAATGTAGACATGATGCCTTCAGAAGAATTTAAACCTCTTTAACCATATTTAGATGAATCTCTTGAGATTGCTCTTTTATTGTCTAATACTAGTAGATAATTAATTAGTTATTTTATGTATTTAAAGATAGGAAAAGAAAGTATTTACAATCATATAAAATAGCAAATGTATTTCCAAAATCTTTATTTAAAAAAAAAACTAATTTATTTGTTGCCTTGTGAAAAATCAGTATCCAAAATTGAAAAAATCAGACAGATGGGAGGGTTAGCATTAAATAAAGTATTAGCATGAAGTGATTCAATCAACTATTAAATTAATAAAGAAACGATTAATTAAACAACTCATCATAGTACGAATGAGCTCATTTATGCCCTAATTAAGCCCTAATTGTAGAGAGGAGAACATTAATGTTATACTTATACATTAAAGGATGGGCATCTCTTGCGTCACATATTATATTCTTTTCATGAACTTGCGTCGTATCGTATATCACTAATAATAAATCTCTGGTGCTTTTTCTTTAATTTGTTTCTTTTTTTTTCCCCTTTCTTGTCCTCCTAAGGATAGAAAAAAGAAACACTCGGTGGAGCAAAGTCTTGCCTTATGGAGCTGAACAGATCTAAACAAAAGCTACATCGATCCACAATATATATGTCGATAAAAATATACTTACAAGATTTCTTCACTCCCTTTCATCGAGTGAAATGAACTAGAAGAGAAACAAGCCAGATGCAAAGAGAGCCGGAAAGAAAGACGAACCCAAGTGCACCGCTGGCAAACCCCATAATTTCTAAAGACTCGGATAACGTAGCATCTCTCTTGTATTTGTGATCATAACCAGAGTGATAATTCCAGCCATTTTTGAGTCTGCACCATGCGTCCAACTTCTCCTTCATCTTTACTTCTGCTATTCTGCCTCTTAGAATGCCCAGATTTGCATCCACGATATTTGCAGATGTTCCTGCCAACCACGGTTTCAAAACTGCATGAGGATTTCATACAAAAGCACCCAACATAAATTCTTTGGTAAAGCTAAAGTATTTAGCATCACTGATAAGAAAGGAGGCAACAGTCATTCTTGTGTGTATATATAACACACAGAAATGGGAGAGGTCTCATAAGTAGGAGGATAGGTATTCATTTTGTCTAAACCATCCCAATTTAGAAGGACAAAAGGAGGTAAATATATACCATCTTCTGGAAAGCTTTGGCATCTAATTACTCGGGGATGCTTGGAAGTGATCAGTTCTTTGTGCCTGCGAAAGGGAGGACTCGAGCAACTGGTTGGTGGGTGAGAGGAAGCCATGTAAAGGTGAAGTACTTCCTCCTCGAAACTATTGGTATATGAAGATGTGGAGCTCTGATGAATTTACGGCTAGTAAGGGAATCATGTAGCTTCTTCAACTTGCAGAGATGTGGACACCTGTGCTCTTTTACCCAATTAATTTTTCGGTGGTGTTTCTCGTATGTAGATTTTCAATTATAATAGAGCTATCACTTTTATTTCGGGAAAATGAGTTGCAATTAAATAAGTAATGTTAGGGCTTATCTTATCGTTTTGCTCTTTTTTTTTCTCAATTATAAAAACAATTGTTCAAATGGAATATTTTGTGTTATTATTTCGTTAGATAAAACCCTATATTTGTAAAATTGAATAAAAAAATTAATAGTTAATTGTTATCCAATTACTATATCATTTAAACAAACAATCTTCACGACATAAGATGCAAATTGTATCCAGATACATGTTATTACTTGATTAGCACATGATCAACAAAGAAAATCATCACCTGGGCCTTAATTAGTTTATGAGTTAATCACATGATCAGTCTTCTTTATTGAAGTGTAAGGCACGATCGATCATCTTAATTTATCCTAAAATCCAAACCTTTATTTCTCTCTTAAACCAATTACAAATCCTTCTAAACTTTTATCAAACTAGATACTGTTCATATTCATCTATATTTTGTGTTTATTTATTAAAAACACAAAATGTTAGTTAGCAAATTATAATTAATACAGGAGCAATTTTAAATAATTGAAATGGGCAGATTAAGCTATGGATCAAACTTGAAGAAAATAAACTTAATAACTATCGAATATTTATGAATTTTTTATATAATTTGTTTATTTGGAGATATGATGTGAATGTAACGTAAAAGAACCAGTTGAATCCAAAAAACTTAAGCTATTAGGTAAGGTCTCAAAACATGATTTATATTATTCTTCAATATACTCACACCCCCTCAAATGATAGCCTTTTAGTTTTGAAACTTGCACAGACTATCTTGTGCTTAATTTTTATCAAATAATAGGGATGGTGAGATTTGAACTCATGACTGCTTGATCATTAAGACTCTGATTCCAAGTTAAAGAATAATCACAACCTAATAGCTTAAACTGTTAGGTGAGGTTTCAGGATATAATTTATATTATTTTTCAATAATATACCTTCCTACTTTCTTTCTTTTTTTTCACGAGAAAAAGATGGTGTTAAACTTATCAAGGACGTCCATTAACTATATTTCTTACCCCGCATGTATCCTTTGAATAATTATCAGTTGGAAACACACTTCGTCTCCGTCTTGTTTATGACTTGGCACGCCTCCATCAATTTGGCCTTTAAATTAATAGCTAGTTCCACAGGTTTAGGTCTCCCGTCACTAGAGAAACCACTCAGCTTTTCTAGTTTCATTTTATTTTTTTAATTGCTAGCTAGTTTCAAATTTGAAGGCAAGCTAGCAGGCTTGTGAAGTGGAAATATTATCTCTAAATAATCCATGATAAATAAAGGGATGACTGCCAAATTATGCTAAGCATGAACCAAGAAAATAGAGGGCACGCAGCTCTAGCAATAACAGAGAAGCCCTTTGGTAAATTACCTTCTGTCTTAATTTATCATTTATTTTTCTTAGGTTATAATTCTTCAGGGATCAGGATCATGGTATCTCTCTCTCTTTTTTTTTCTTAGGTTTGTTAAAACATAATATATATCTCATCTTTTCAACTAATTCCGATGCCGATGAATATTTAACCACTGAAGATTACGAATAAAATGATATAGAAAATACATGCTATGCCACCTGTATATATTTCATATTGCTTTCATTAATTTAAAACTCCTTCAGTAATTACGTATGTCAACTGGGGAGTGGGAGATGCACCATTTCTTTTTAAGGGAGAGCTTTTGCATTTATTTTTAGGTTTTTTTAAAAAATATATTTTTGATTTTAAAAAACATCGAATTAATTTTTTAAAATATATTTTTGCTGATTTTAATATATTGATGTCAAAAATAAAAATAAAAACCTAAAAAAACTATTTAAAAAAATACATTACAACACAATCTCAAACACACAATTATTCTATAGCTGACTAGAAGAAAATAAGATTATCTGCATTTTTTCTGTGAGTATATTTATAAAAAGAAGGATAAATTTCTGCGATTATATTCATTACTTTGAAGTAAAATATATTTTGAAACCCACAAGTTTAACCATTACGTACTTAGCCATAACTCAGCAATTTTCAAGTAGTTGTTGCATGTATCGAAAGCAATTTATGAAATCCCTGCTTGTGTGTGTGTGTGTGTAAATTATAAAAACTACGAAAAAGATTGTAAAAGAGAAAGACACGGTATAAATACACTTAAAAAGAGCAGCATTAAAGAAGGAGCACAGTGAATAAGGTTTGGTTATATATAATTACTAGAAATCATGATCATAAACAAAGTGGTTAGGTCAGGTGCGATGATTTGAAGATCCGATCATGGTGCTCAAAATCAAACAGCTAAAAAAGAGGCCAGTGCAAGAAGACCCGTCGGGGCCTGCTTTGAACAAGTGTCACGTTTATGAATCCTGCCTTAATATTTTTATGTTCGGATTCTAGTTTCCCACCACGTAGCACTTTGACAAGAATCCCTTCCTCGTCTGCCTGTCACCGTGTCACGTATTACGATAAACATTGAAGTTCTTATATTAATTATTTCTAAGATTCTATTCAATCATGCAATTCAAGGAATTAAGACAGATTTTGTTTACTCATGGTTGTATGGATTCTCTGCACATTTGAGCTAAGCTGCTAACAGCTATCCTTCGATTACCTGTTAAAATTATTCAATATGGCCGATCAATCTGTACTTTGATTTTTTGTGATACAATTATTCTAAACACTTAATAAAATTAAAATATGTAGTTATAGTAGCACTTATTTAATTCATTGATATTTATTAAAATATTGGATTTTTATTATTTGCTCAACTGGGTTTAAAAAATAAAGTGGCATTTAGATACTGTGTAAGAGATGTTGTGAGACATTCATTAGCTTTTACTGTATTAAGCAGATCCAACTATAGTGGCAGGCATGGATACAAAAATGAAAATAAAATAAAATAAAAATAAATACAGGGAAAATCCAGTTCGCAATAGAAAATGTATTTACAATCTGATGGATTTTATTTACATAAACTCAGAGTGATTTAGTAGCACGTATATGTAGTGCAAACTCAGACCAAAATATAATTGCTAATGATTTCTAAAAATAGTTCACACACGTGAAAGCTTTGTATTTCAAGGCATATTAGCTGTAGGGGTGATTGCCACAACTTCTTTTTTTGTTTTTTTTTTAGTATTTTTTATTTTAAAAAATATTAAATTAGTTTTTTAATATTTTTTTATTGTTTTAATGTGTTGATATCAAAAATAAAATAAAAAACTATTTTAAAAAATACTATATCACAATCTCAAACAAAACACACCATAATTTTTCTTTATTCAGGTGCCTGGAAACATATATCATTAGCTTGCTTGCTTTTATATACCAGATATGATCTCACCATCCCAACATCAAAAATATTGAAAATTAAGGTTCGCAGACCTCATACATCTTGCCCACTTTTCTTTTCATTTGGCTGTGATGCGTAACGCTCTTCTCGTCTTATTCGTATGATTTAATCTCGAGAAAGACAAAACCCTACCAATAAGTGATTCAGTTGTGTTTTCTATTAGTACTGAAAATACAATCACCTAATTTCTTGGTAAAAGTGGTTACCTATAACCAACATGGTATTCTTACCGGAGGATAGAGCTGCCATAAAAATACCATGAGATGATGTATAATCATATATTTATGTTTGGTTGGAATGCAAGGGGACGAAAGCAATGGAGGTTTTTGTCAAAAGAAAGAAATGAAGAGCGATTGCAGCACACTTGTTATTTTGATGATGGAGAAGGTTGAAGGTAAATTATATATGCTGTTCCTTCTCATAATCACTGCCAAATGAACAAGTGTACATCCCCTATGCACTTTTAGTTAGGCCGAAAAAGAGTAAAGTGCATTGCGAAGACAAGATTGGTCGGTCGGTCGGTCGATCAGAGCAAGATACCTGTAAGCACTGATACGCCACTTAGTAGCCAAGACAGAAGAAGGGACGACGTTAGCTTTGTAAGAAGTGATACTCCACTTCATAGGGAGGCCAATAGTTTTGTCACAAGTGAAATCAAAAGATGACAATATCTCCACCTTCCCGGGATGGATGGACAAAATAAATAGTGTGACTCTTATTTACGCTCAAAGCTAGCTACTTTCATAGAACGCACATCCCTGGAAAGTGGAAGCTCAGGTTGCAAACAATGCCACGGCATATTTGACGGAGGCTTCAAAATTCCCATTGCAAACAGCTACGAGGTTGTAGATGGCTGTCACATTTTTTTTTTCCCTGTTTCTCACTCTTGGTGTCTGAAATGTTCATTTCTCCACACATAATTTCCTTTTCGAAAGAAAAAATACACATCCAGGACACCCATCCAATACTCAGTAGAGGATATTTATCATAAGTCCTTGGAATATGACAAGGAATTGAATATACTCCAGCAAGGTTTTACTCACATGCCTAGCATTAGATTTCAGTTACATTTATTTTACAGGTAGCATTTTCTCAAGTACAGAGAACAGCAACTATATGCATACACAAGTTGGAACACAAATCCTACCCACTTAAGTGCCATGAGTCTATGGCACTGTTTTTTACACAACTACAGACGGATGTCAAGGATCTTCACATATAAACATCAAACAGACAGTCCATGCCTATCTGCGCTTACATGTCCATGTCATCAAATATTTCTCCATCCTCCTCATAACTTGAGTCATCCATGAGAAATCCTTCAGCAACCAAGTTACTGCCACAAACAGAAATAGCAAAACCAAAAAAAAAAAAAAAGCCATTAGCTTTGATGTCCAAAAGCTTAAAAAGACAACATAAAATAAAGCAAAACGTATCAACCCACCTAAAACAGCAGAAACGGAAGCTAACAACCCTCTTTAGTTTTCTGTTGTAGAAAAAGAAATTGAAAGACCAGCTGTTGAAAAAAAAAGAATCCATCTCAAAACTCTTGCTTTAAGGGAATCCATAGCAGAACTAATTTTCATTTGAAAGCTAGAAGGTGACAGAAACTTACATGGCTCCTTTCTCTAATGATGGGTCTGCGTCAGAATCAGGATCATAACTGTAGATTTCACACTCTGATAGTTTTACAACCTGCACCACAATATTATCACAACACTGCCCATTATATACACTCTTGGTACAACATGCCTTTGGTTTTTTGAGTAAGCTCACCTCATCCAGAGCCTTGTATAATGTTTCCAGCAAGGAGCTGCCCTCATTTTCCTCAATCCATGCCTGCACAGATCATTGAATCAATGAAATAAGGCTCAGAGTATTTAGCACGATAAAGCTACTCATAATATCACAATAGCCATCCAAGAATCTGAAGCAGTTAGCTAGTACCCTTGATGCTTCAAACATGTAGCTATCAAAAATCTGCTTAAAAGAATCCCAGCTTTCCTCTGTGAAGAACTGGTGAGCATTCACAGCACTGAAAACCGCAATGGAGGGGAATATTGTAAATTAAAGAAACCAGAAGGAATAATACTAATGTGTCCAAGTAGAATCTGGCTATGAAACAAAACTGATATTAAACAGAAACCGGGGCAACCATACAAATGATCAGCATCAGATTTGGGAAATGGAGAGACTTGAACTCTCAGCTCCTACTAGAGCAACAGTATGTGAACTGTCTGTCAAACCTTTTGACAACACTCCCAATGTAGTTGAGAAAGGATTATATAGTGGGTTGCCATGTCGCCCGAAAAGCTGACAGTAGCATTACCCATAATCCTCCTTTGAGAAATAAATACATTATATAAACAAACCTTTTGACAACACTCCCAGTGTAGTTAAAGAAGGATTGTATAGTGGGTTGCCACGTCACAGGAAAAGCTGACAGTAGCATCACCCATAATCCCCCTTTGACCATCTGTGAAAAATACAAACACATAAAACAATGAGATACAATGAAAGGTACAGTGTTACCTGAAATCATAATCCGGATACATGCGATATAGCGTAAGAACCAGGTAAATCAACGTCTTTCGGCTGGAATGAGCATAAAGAAAAACCAGTCAAACAAACATAAGGGACTAACCAGTATTTCCAAAGCTACCTCGATAAGATATAAGATTCACCACCTGGATCTGCTCAATAAAAATTCAGCTGGTGACGATGAGTCTGTATCTGAAGACTTCCCAAGATAATCAAGCATCTAAAGTGGAAGCAGTTATGGAAACCACCACCACCCAAAAAGAAGGAACTAAAATTTAGATCTAAGGTGTACCAAAACTCCACCATCACAAACAATATTTTGCAATTTTGCACCTTCTACGGGACTGCATAACAATCTTAGGGGAAATATAATTAAAGCATCTAAAGTGGAAGCGGTTATGGAAACCACCACCACCCAAAAAGAAAGAACTAAAATCTAGATCTAAGGTACCAAAACTCCACCATCGCAAATAATATTTTGCAATTTTTCACCTTCTACGGGACTGCATAACAATCTTAGGGGAAATATAATTAGACAACTCGACCAAGAAATAAGAACAAAAATACAAAGGACGCATGCAATGCTTTATTAAATTAAATATTCCAGAATCACCTCATTCTCCAAACTGAGGGAGAGCTTTTTGTCCGTTCCAGTGTGTTTACCTTGAGAAAACACAACACGCATATACATATATTAAAAAAAAAACAGATTTCAAAATCAAATTCCAGTTAGTCACAGATTTCAATTTCGGACTTACAAGAGTAAGGTTCAAGATATCCCTTAATTGTTCGTTCTCCGAGATTTAAATGACTTAAGAATTCATTCATTCTGGACCCAAAAAAAAAGCACAAAATCAAATTCAAAATGACAGATTATGAAAAGGAAACTAAGGGGAAAAAACAAACAAAACTAGGAAAGATTTTTACCGTTCCAGCGGTGTATATTCTAAGAACTTCATGCTGACTGTTTCTGGAAAAAGAATAAACAAAAACAACAAGGACAGCATGGAGACAGATCAGTTAGGTTAAAGGAGATAGAAATTGGTCACAAACAACTCAATTCGGTGCTAATTGAGAAATAAACAAAGGGAGATGATTGATTAGTGTACCTGAATTGAAGTCGAGATCTGAAACAATTTACCGTGATATTTTGCTAGAATTTAGGCGGTTTGCTGTCGGAGAATCGATGAGGTCCGAACCCTGAATTCGATTGTAATTGGTTGTCGGTTTGGTCTTTATTTTTAGATAAGTTTCGTGCGTTGACTCGACATTGTTGGGCTGGATTAGACTCTGACCCAATAGCCCTCCAAGAACGACCTGTGAAAGTCCAGTTGGTTTGCTATGGCCTTGGGTTTCTTCGACGAAAACGTTTTTGATCATATGAGATAATTTTTCTATTTTTTAAGTGGGAGTAATTTTCAAGACAAGGAAAAAAAAAGGAAGATAAAAGGTGTAATCATTGTTGTTTTTTTATGATTATTCTTTTCTGGGTTATTTAAAAAGTTTTTGTTTATAATCTTGTGTGTTCTTTTGTCAAACACGTGACCCATTTTTCATAAAAGCTTTCACAAGGTCAGAAGAATTTCAATTGTTGAGCTCAAGTTTGCATCAAACTCTGACTTTAAATTTATCAAATATTATCAATAAATAATTTAGTATTTTAAAATATTAATTTATTGACTCGCATCCATGTGCTTTCAACAGATGAGTTCTGTATGTGCACACAGCGATCTACGTAGCTTAAATAAAGTTCGATATATTTTATTTTTTAAAACATAAAAAAATAGATTTTTAAAAAAAATCACACGTGTTCTAGATCATTTAAGATTTTTCAAACTCTTGGTGCGTACACAAATTGCCAGGAATTATTAGCTGTTAGGTGAACTGACTTTGCATGTTGAGTGAAGAACTGTTTTATATCATGTCCGGTCAAGATGAATGCATTTGTATTTTTAGTTTAAGGTTTTAAAAAATAATATTAATCATATCTTGAAATATTATCTAACAACTTAAGCTATTTGGTTGAAATAATTTTTTAATATGATATCAGAGTTTTAATGACCAAGTGGTCACGAGTTTGAATTTTATCATCCCCGTTTATTTGATAAAAATTAAGCACAAGATAACATGAACCTGTGCAAGTTTCAAGCCCGAAGAACTTTTACTTGATGGGGTGTATTAGAGAATAATATAAATCATATCATAAAATATCACCTAACAGCTTAAGCTATTGATTTGAAATGATTCTTTAACATAAAGTTCTAAGTTTATTGCCTGCGTTTTTGTTGCAATTAGATATAAATTTTTTTGAAACCTAAGAAAATAATATCTAGACTATCATAAATATTTTGTTATTATCATTGAACCCAATACAACATTATAACTTGAAAGATCTCGATCTAGTTCTTTAATTAACCGGTATTTTAGATCAACTCTTATGTGAATTATTTCAATGCGAGATTGTTATTGGGTAAATAAAATGAAATATTAAAAACAAAAACAAAAGGCTATATTCATCTTGTTAGCTTGTTAAATCTGTAATCCGAATTACGAACTTCACTCATTTTTGTTTTTTATTTTATTTTATTATATGATAAAAAATAACACAGATTTAGAATTAATTCAATACTAGATACTAAAATTAATAAAAACTAACAGGTAAACAAGAGAGATGAAAAAAACAAATGGCGCTATAAGAAAAGGATCACATACTTAGGCTTTTATTTATTTTTTATTTTATAAAAGGATGGACAACTTATTGTCAATTATTTAAAAAATAACTCTAATAATCTAAAGTCTAATCCTAGCGGGGTCAATGAAAAACTCGATTATTTTTAAAATAATATTGATAGATTAATTAGAGACAACTCATATGACCCATAACTTAAATCTTGAACCATATCAATCAATCAAGGTAACCAGATCAATACCTTGATCGAGTCTTGTAACCACGAAACCAGCAATAATTTGAAAATCTAAAAAAATACTTTAAATGCAAAGTGGCCATCACCAATGACAAGATAGCTGGTAATTCAACCCTGTGAGATTTGCAAAACTGGAGCTACGGGCATGACTTGTCCGTTACAACTACTCTCGAAGAGAATAACAGTCGTATCCTGTGACGATGCCACTGAGATAACGAACAATCAACTACCAAGTATCTCCGGGTTTTTTTAATGTAATAGTGATTATAATTTAAAATATTTTTTTATAATTATTTTAAAATTAAAAATTATTTTTTTATAAAATACGGTTTCAAAACATTACCTGTTAAAAATCATTTTCGACAAGCTCCCTTGATTATTACTGATTTATTTTTCATGTGTTTAGCTGTGTATTAAATCCAAGTTATATGAAATATAAAAAAAAATATTGGATCATCAAAAACTTTTTAGATCATTATTAAACTAGGTACAATGAATTAAATTCAAGAAATTTTGACTTGATTGTTTAATTAACCCGAGTTTTAAATCAACATCTGTGATAGTTATTCTAACATGATCTTATCGACTAAACAGATTTAAAAAAAGAAAAAATCAAAAGAAAAAAAATATATTTATTTTAATCAACTTGCTAAACATATGATTTAATTATGAATCCTATTTTATTGAATTAATTAATTAATTATTTATTATTATAATATAAAATATAAAAATTAATTTATAATCAGTTAAATATTAAATAATAAAATTTAATAAAAACTTAACAAAATAAAAAAAAAACCAAACAAATAAACAAATGACCACCAAACAAAGCCATGTGCCTGTATAAGAAAGTCCAGGGCTAGAGGCGGCCGACGAGTTCGAGCCTCTACTTTTATTTTCATTTCATGAAGGGGTTGTCCTCTCTCTTATTTATTTATTTTTTTAAAAAAAATAAGTTATTCATATAAATAGTTAAACGGGTCCCAGTTTACGTTGAAGTTGTATTGATAATTACCTTCTTGATCCATATAAAAGACTAACTTTTGTCTAGTTATCCGTGGCAAATATTTATCTTATCCCTTGTTTTCCAAATTTAATTGATTGGCGGGGAAAAAAAACATAAAATTCTGGTCATTGACAACCGGACTCGGATAAATCATTCAAAATTGATGAACTTACAACTTTTTAAATACAAGAACTTAAAATCAGACCCTTTGGAAACCCCCCCCCCCTCCCCTCCATGCATCAATATTGTTTACGATTAATCCAATTATTACTACTTAAATGACATGATGTTTAGAAACGCGGTTCAACCTGCGTTTTTAAAAATTTTAAATTTTTTTATTTTTATTAAAATGTAATATAATTTGTACTTTTTGATCGTTTTGATATGCTGATATCAAAAATAATTTTTAAAAAATAAAAAAACATCATTGACATGTATTTTGACACGAAAAATTATTTAAAAAACACCTGTAACCACACTGTCAAACAAGCTCTTACTATGATTATTGAATCCATTATTTTCGCTGTGAGATCTCCCGATGTTAATGCTTTTATGAATTTTTAGAAAAATAATATTTCATTCGTTATATTTAAAAAATGCAATTCATAACCTTTTTAATTTAATTCTGATAGTATAAACTATGGCAATCATTGATAAAGGTAAGCTAGGCAGGTATTTTATCACTTTTGAAGTCAACTGACCAAATATAAAACAAGGGCGAGCAAGAACTAGTTTAAAGGATCCGATATGTTGTTGGAGGGATTACTTTTTTTTTTACAACAATAATTTTTTTTTTAGAATATCAAACTTGTAGGGAAATTCTGGAATCTCTTTATTTAACTTTTTATTTAGCTTAAATTTAAAATTAAACCATTTAATAATTAATTTAGTTGACCAAGTTGTTATGGCTGATCTAAAAACAACCCAATCGGTTATTAAAAAAAATTTAAGGATAAAACTGATAGAAAAGCACCTTTTAACCTAACTCCTTGTCTGGTCTAAGTTTAAAATTAAATCATGTGATAGTTTTTTGATGCGACTCAATTGACTTGGCTAATCCAGAAGCAACCTTGCTAACAAGTAAAAAAAGTACAGAGGTAATCTAAATGGTCATTGAAAAAAAGTATGGGTAAAAAATTAAGAAAAAAAAATTACACTGTTTTTTTAGTGTAAAGTAGTTTTCTTATTGAAGTGGTATTTCTGAAAAGTTTATTATTTTTCAATATTTAGCAATGTCATAAAAAATGAGTTGAAAAATATTTTTCAGTGTTAATTCATGCCATAAAAAATAAGTTGGAAAATAACTTATTAATGTTTTAATTTTATTTTTCAAGTTTATTGACCAAATCTGACATGTAAAAAAATTAAAGCATGATGAAATTGAAGAAAATAATAATTCAATTTTTATATTTCAAATAAACAAATAGCAAATGAAAGAACGATAATCAAATTTAACAGATAAAAAAATTAAAAGATGATAAAAAAAGAGTTTTTAATCTCATAAATTATTTCAAATAAAACAAATAATAATTAAAATAATAAGAATCAAATCTAATAGATAAAAAAAATTAATTAAGAAAAGAACAATAAAAAGACAAATAATAATAAAAAGAATGAGAATGAGAATAAAAATTGATATAAAAATCAAATCAAATTAAATTATAATGGACGAAATAAAAAAATCACAAAAAAATTAAAAATAAAATATATATCAATAAAAATAAATAAAATTTGATATAATTAATAAATAATATGATATTTTTTTATGAAAAGAGAATAATAATCTTAGAAAATATTTTTCTTTCATAGGAAATATATATTTAGAGATTTATATGAAATAAATGCAGAAGTGAAATGAAAAAAAAACTGAATTGAAAATTAAAAAAATCTCTGTGGTTCATCAATTTCCAACTTTTGTAGTGATGTTTGGGAGTGTCGTGATAATTGTTTTTTAAAGTGTGTTTTGTTTGAAAATATATCAAAATAATTTTTTTAAAATATTTATTAAAGTAATTTGAAAATACTAAAAAAATATTAATTTTAAAAAATAATTTTTTTAATTTTTTTTAAATATTTTTGAAACATACAAATAATCAGCTTAGCATAGTAATGAAATTTTACACATGTAATTTGCATATCCAGCAAGCTGTTTGGCTTTTGGGTTTTGGCCGGAAATTGACCCGCGGTTCTCGAAATACGCCCACCACCCTGTTGCTGCCCACTTCGTGAATTCTTACATACATGACGCATACACAATAAAAACGAAAAACAGATCTCGAACTCCCTCTTCCTTCTCTAAACCCCAGGGGGGGAAATCACTGAAAGGGTTTCCATACATATCGAAACAACCAAAGCTTCTTCTTCCTGTTTTACAATAATAATTTTATCATGTCCATGTCAGAAGCATGCGTGATTCTTTTTGCGATCATGCTTTTGCTAATCAGCTCTAAAGAAGCGGCGTCGTTTCAGTCGGGATCCCGTTCGATCCTCCGAGCTGTAAGCGGCGAAAACAAAGCGGTGGCTGATTACGCTATCGATTTGAATAGCACGAATTTCGATTCTGTTCTTCGTGACACCCCCGCCACTCACGCCATCGTTGAGTTCTTCGCCAACTGGTCAGTTACTCTCCATCCCAAATCACCTAACTGTTACATTTATTTATTTATTAAATGAAGTGGTTTAATTTTCAAAATTTTTAGTTTTGAAATAGGAAATTGTTTATGTATTAATCAATAAAGCAGTGATTTTCAGCACAGAACTATAGATGAATTTCCTAGAGGGACAATCAAGAACTGAATTGTGATAAGCTTCTAGAGAGTAGTGCAAGGATTAAAATTTCTTTTAATACAAACTGTACCTTTTCTGCTCAACAATTTTTTAGGAGCAATGTGTTCGTTAGTTTGATCATACCACAAGATTCCATCATTTACTGAGTTATATCCCATCGAGGAAATAGAAAGACAGTTATAGCAGAAAAGGCTGTTACTTTGAGGTGTTGGTTATGTCTTCTTTGTTTTTTCATACTGGCTTCTACAATTCAGTTTGCAGAATTCAATGTACTGAATTCAGTGAAGATTTTGCAAAAAAAAAAAAAAAAAAAAGACACTGAATACTGCTAAAATAAAAAATTTGTAATGCCTTCCCTTTTATGGAAGCACTGTAGAATTTCCCCTATCTGAACCAATATAGTATTTAGTTTGGAATCCAGCTGTTTGACAAAACATGAAATGTGAGATTTTTCAATTGGATCTGTTTTAATCACATATTAATCAGTTCCTTGTGCCAATTCGTATTGTGTCTGTTAGACTTTCCATAAAACATCTTGGTTATATTTGATGGATTAACTGTTGAATATCATATATAGAGTAGCTTAAAGAAAGGTATCGAAACTGAGAAAATGATTGAAAGAATACAGCAGTGGTGCAATGAATATAATTAACGTTTTATGTCTGTTACAATTATTAATTTTGATACTTGCTGCTGCATTGGAGTCAACTTACTATTCATCACTTTGTGTATTTAGCAACAGTTCCAAGAGAATCGAGTTCTCATAACCTCATATAAAATTTGATATCTTCTCTTGCGTCACTGTTTCAAAGCTCCCCCCTAAATATTTTCTCCGCATGATCCACAGTCTATCGTAAGGTATAATAGAGTAATGTTGCTTATGCTGGTTGCTAATGTAGCCTGTACCATGTCATCAATTCGTGTTGATTTTCCAGAACTGAAGAAGAACTTAACAATATTTAAGCTTTATTTGTTTTGGCTATCATTCCTAAGACTAGAACCACTTCTAGATTGTTTTTTTGAGCTAGTCAGCTCTCACAGGCCACCTTGGGCCCCTCTGTTATAAGCTTAAAGGGGATATAAAATTCCTTCTTCAGTTCATGGTTTAAAGTGGAGACAGCCATTTGGTGCACTGATGTTTTAAGCTGAGAGGGACAAAAGTATCTTCCTTTCAGTTTACTGTTACTTCCCTGATGATCACTACCCAGTGGTTCATGTGAGTCAATTTGGCTCTGTGTTGGTTTTTCCTGATTTCTCCTTCATGTCAATTTGGCTTTGTTGAAATTTTGATATTTCATGGGACGATTAAACAATTAAAGATTCTAATCGCTTAAACTATACTAATAACAAATTGGTAAGCTGATTAAGTAATCTTTGGCATAGTTATGAGATTTTCTTCATTTATCCAATTCATTTTACACACACACACATATAGAATCATGTATCTGCTGGCCAAATTTTCGTTTGTTCTCTTCTTTGTTGTCTACTACTGGATGTGTTGGATTCTCAAAACCAGGTTACTCTGTTTGTATGCGTAACAATAAATTGAATATCTACTTTACTCAACCAACAAAAAATTATTAAATTGTCAAATCATCAAATAATACAGCACCATATTCTCATGCAGATTATTTTTTAATCATATCTTGTTAATTGCAAAACCCCTTCTCTCTACATGAAAAGAAAGCATCTCTGCATGCGTGGTGAAATGCCAGTTATTACATTTTCTATATGATTGGTGTATTGCTCATGTCTTCATTTATACAATATCATTAAGTTATATGACTCTGTTTCCTCTATGTGCAATCACTGTCTTTTTCAGGTGCCCTGCTTGCAGAAATTATAAGGTATTGTATCTTACTTTTTTGAATTAGCAGTTTTTTTTTCCTTTCTTATTCTGTGAGCTTCAAATGTGCAGCCCCATTACGAGAAGGTTGCAAGGCTTTTTAATGGGCCTGATGCTGTGCATCCTGGCATTGTATTGATGACAAGGGTGGATTGTGCTTTGAAGGTATATATATACTGTCTTCTTGATTTTTTTTTTATACATGCTGTGGTCTTATTCTACTCCTTTCAAATTATTTTGCAGTGCACAGAAAATTACTTGTTTCCATAAATACTTAAATTGGGCTTTCTTTGGAAAACTTTACATCTGCACAAATTTAAAAGAGAAAAAGGACGAAGGCTGTATGTGTATTTTATTGTATGGAATAATTATAAGAGTGTCATTTGTTACAGCACGTCTGGATAATGTATTTGAAGGCAATACTTTAATTGGTTTTCCAATTCTTGTTTTCATGTCCTTGGGATGTCGTGTATCCCTTCTCACAGTGTCCTTTACCATAACCCTAGTTACATGTCGAAAGTTGGAATGCTGTGTACTAAGCTTTTTTTTTTACTTTTCTAAAGAAATTTTTTTTTCTAATCTTGAATGGACTATCGCTATGGTCTGGGAAGACCATTTCATCAAGTGTCTCTTGAAACTCCATGTTTTTCTAATTGACAAATATATGTTCATTTGTCTTCGAAAACTTTTATTGTTAGTCATTTGCAGTTTTATGGAATTTCTAAAGGTGGCGAAAGGATGAAATTAGTAAGGACCCAGGCTTGATAAAATAGTGTTTCAACTATATCAAATGATTGGTGATTTGCGCAAAAGATTGTAGTTGATCATATTGGCACAAATGTCTTCTGACCCCATCACACTATTGGTTTAGCTTTCTCCTATCAGTGATTCTGTTTGTAAAGTTTCTGATCTCTTAGCTCTATTGCAGTCTCAATTGATATACATGGGATACTTGGTGATTAGTCCTTCTTTAACTTGTTTGGCAGCACAGATAAACAATAAACTCTGTGATAAATTTTCTGTGAGTCATTATCCTATGTTATTTTGGGGTCCACCTTCTAAATTTGCATCTCACGGTGTGGAACCTAAAGAAGAGAAGAGTGAAATACGCATGATTGATGATGGACGGACAGCTGAACGTTTGGTTAGTTGGATCAATAAGCATCTGGGCAGGTATGGGATACTCCTAACTATCACTTGTTTAAGTGAAATCTTCATATTGTAATTTACATACCTTTACTTCAAATATGTGTGATGTTAAAATATATCAATATCGTGCCTATTAAACACGGTCATGTATCAAATTTCTCTGTAAGTAGAAAAAAAATTGGATAAAAATTGTATTTTCCATGTAGTCCCTTTAGTCAGTTGATTTTTTTTTTCTGTGGTATTGCTAGTAGGAAAATGTTTCTATGTCATATTTTTATTGCATTATGTTTGCTACATATGCACGTGATAAATTCTTTTGTTAATTTTGTGATATAAGTGCTTAACTACAGTTTAGGTTTATCTTGAATATGTAAAATCAGAAGATGCTGTATGTGCTAGAGTCACCCACAGCTTGTGCCTTGTGCCTTTTATTTTTTATTCAGAGAAATGGGCTGTTATAGTGCATTGACATATGTTTTCTTATCATCTTTTTGTTTTAATTGAAATCTGTTGTTAAAAGTTTCTGATTTTGGCAATGTATGCTTTATTGTTTCTGTAATACTGGATGTTGGCTTTATCCCTTTGCCCTGGTACGACCTTCATGATTGTTTGCAGCTCATATGGCTTGGACGATAAGAAATTTGAAAATGAGCATCTTCATTCAAACACATCAGACCCTGGACAGGTTTCTGTTTGCATAGTTCAGATTTGCTTTGTTATTTTTAATAACAATAATTTCATTAATTTAATATATTAACTTCTATGCTGCACAACTTGTGAAAGATTGCACGTGCTGTGTATGATGTTGAGGAGGCTACAGCCTTTGCCATGGAGATCATACTCGAACACAAGGTAGACATTTCCCCTCTGGTTATGTTTCATGGGGGCGCATGCTCGTTTGCACTGTCTCCTTTCTCCACTCATGATTTAAATGCTTGTTCTGCAGATGATCAAACAACACACTCGGGTTTCACTCATTAAATTTCTTCAACTTTTAGCGGTTCATCATCCTTCAAAGAGGTAAAGACCATCTTCTTTGAATGAAACTTTCCATGCTCAATCCAGTAATTACTTCGTTCATCTACTCTAGATTATTTGTATTAGGTGCCGGAAGGGAAGTGCAGAAGTGCTTGTGAACTTTGATGATTTGTGCCCACCAGATATGTGGTCACCTGACAAACAAGAAGTAGTCAGTAATGGCAAGGGCATGCTAGGGAATTTCCAGATTTGTGGGAAAGAAGTTCCTCGAGGATATTGGGTAGGTGCTTTTCTCTTTTGATAATATTAAGCATTAGCCTACCATAGCCAATTTAGGATTGAAGTGTAGTGTAATCGAATTGAACTATTTAGGCATGTTTTGACATGAACTGACAGTGGTAGCATGTATATAGTTTTGGCTGATGTATTTTGATATTTTGGATAGTGTTTAAATGTATGTAGTTTTTGCTGATGGATTATGATGTCAAATCTACAATTATGTTTCATGGGGGTGCATACTCATCTGCATAAATGAGTTTGGAAATGGTATCATTTCAGTTAATTTCAGTGAGATAGCTGACAATTTTTGAACTAGGACTTGCTCTGTTAAATCACCATATCTTTAAAAATTATTGTCTATGTTTGTGCTTTGTTTGGGCTGTTTTTTTTACCTCCCTCTAGCCATCGCTTCAAATAAGTGAAACTTGGTGGAACATAGTATCATTTTATTCATTGCTTTCAATATTGTGGACAGCATCATAACATTTCTGTAGCTTTTCAGTAATTTTAGTGTTTGCAAGGCACTCATTCATCTATACAATAAGAGCTAGTTCGTGAATCTTCAAAAAATCCATTCTAATGCAGCTTCCATCATTTAGTTTTTGTGTAGTCCTTGTAGTTTTAGATTTTTTTTTTTGAGAAACTGAAGATTTGTTTGTGAGATCAAACAATGATGTATGTCTAAATTTTGTTGAAGATATTTGTTACTGCCTTTTCTTTCTATGGTTAGCTTATACCGGTTTGTGCCATATGTTTAACCATGTCTTGTTTCTTGTTACTTCGCAAATTGCTAGATTGATTTTAAAATGGCCTTGTGTGTTCTTTCTCAGATGTTTTGCCGTGGCAGCAAGAATGATACCAGGGGCTTCAGGTAACAACCTATTCTCCTTCATTCAATTATTTACAGGACCAATACTTTGTTTAGTATGTTTTAAGTTTTGATATAGCAACTTATTCGGTTATGCATACACTTGAGACAGCGAGTTCATGTGTAATAGTGCTACATTACTTGATATGGCAAGGCGCATCCAACCTAAGCCTAACCTATTCTTTTGCTAGTCTTGTATCTGTTCTTGTTGGATTATTCCTCATAGCGAGTTCTTCAGCTTGCTTGGAAAGGCTATGTATAGTTCATAAATGTGAATCATATATTGTCATGTTCTGAGGCCAATCATCTCCATTGTACCATCACTTGTTAGTTGTTATGGCCGAAATGGAGGACTGATCCACTGCTTCAGTTTTCTGAACATTTTCCAAGATCATAGGCAAAAAAAAGCAGATTTGCCATCAGATGCAAGAATCATTCCCTTCTACTGATAAGCATTAGCTCGCTCTCACCTCTGAAATAGCAAATTTAAAGTGCATGGCAGTTTAATTTTTTGGATTGGAAAAGAGCATAAATTGCTTTAACTTTTTGTGTGCCATTAAATATGCGTATGAGTGTGGATTCTTATGATGGCTTCTATCAACATGTTTATGAGATGGTATTTAGTATTTGTTGCTGCTTGAGGCATATCTTCTCTTACAAAACAAGGCATATCTGTTGTCAGTAATATAAAACTTGGCATCTTAAGTAGTGTTTTCTCATACCATGGAAACCAAACCCCTGTTCTTTTGGAACAACTATAACCGTTATAAAATTCCTCTACAGTTGAATTGTTTAACAAATTATCTTCCTTGATTGCTTCATTTGCAGCTGTGGTTTATGGGTTCTACTGCATTCACTCTCTGTGAGGATTGAGGATGGAGAGAGCCAGTTTGCATTCAGAGCTGTATGTGATTTTATCCACAACTTCTTTATTTGCGAGGATTGTCGTCAACATTTTTATCAAATGTGTTCAAGGTAAAAACAACTCAGAATAAGTTAGCTTTAGGCTCTCAAGCTCCTTCCAACTTATATAGGCTGTTTCAATTTGCAGTGTCACCGTCCCTTTCAACACATCCCGTGACTTTGCCCTTTGGTTGTGGAGTACCCATAATAAAGTCAACAAGAGATTAATGAAAAAAGAAGCTTCTCTAGGAACCGGTGACCCCAAGTTCCCAAAGGTTATTTGGCCTCCAAAACAGCTCTGCTCTTTATGTTACCTCTCTCATAACCGGAGAGAAAATGGAACCATTCAAATAGATTGGGACATGAATGAAGTTTACAAGTTCTTGACTGGTTATTATGGCAAAACACTTGCATCTTTGTACAAGGAGAAGGGTCATCTTGGGGATGAAGTGACTGATGGGGCTATTGTAGATCTGGTGGCCTCAACAAATGCAGTTGTGGTTCCTGTGGGGGCTGCGTTGGCAATCGCTCTTGCTAGCTGTGCATTTGGAGCGCTTGCTTGCTGCTGGCGTTCACAGCAAAAAACCCGGAAGTATGACCACCAACTACACTCTTTAAAGAACATTTGATATTAATTGGGACGATAAGTTTTTTCAAATTTGATAAAAAGTATTAACCGCAAGTTTAAAATGTTCAGGTGATTTCTCTTATTTGTTTTCCTTCCCCAATATTTCAGGCCAAGGAGAAGCTGGAACTAAGATAGTTAAAAGGACAAAACTATACACGGTCATTAAGGTGCCCAGTCGGGTTCAATCAGGCTCTGAATAGGAATCCAGATTACAATCTCACTGACCTGCTTTGAGGTCCTGCTCTGTACCATATTTTGAAAATTTCCCTCTGAGCACGCTTTTGGATTGTACAGATTAATATTATAATTTCAGTCTTACAAGCGATCATTATCTCTCTCTCTCTTTTTTTTATTCTTTTTGTCTTACTTTAAAAAACTGCAATGATCCACGGTTTAGGATGGATTTTTTTTTTCTCCTGAGGAAAAGGATGGATCTTATTAAGAGATTGAATCTGCTGTTTTAAAAGGGTATGACCGTTCCCTATATCCGCAGGATTTTACATTTGGCATGAGAGATTAGTTCAGTGTCAAGTTTTTGAACACAAGTACGATGTGTTAGCTCAGAGTCTGCGTTTGCTGGTGTGAATCTTTTCTATCGAACTTATTTTTTCCCTGTGAATTATGTGGTTGAATTATATTTCTTTACAGTGGATTAGGCCTCTTCTATCCATGGGACTCTTGGACTGTTACTAGTTTAGCTGATGGACAACTTTGTCTCAAATCATGCGGTGTTATTGCGAAGAGATTGGATATCAAATTCTAGTTGCTACGTATAAAAAGAGAGGCTTGCCCTCGTTAGGTAAGCAAAAATTAATGGAAAAGAAAAAACTGATTTTGGAGTTTTAAGAGGAAGAGGAAAGCAAAAATAACAGATTAACAGAACAAACTAGTTTTTATTTCCAGCGGCAATTTAAGACGTGTAAGAATCTTTCCCATTCAATTTAAATCCTTGCATTATGCTTCGCGTGCCTGAAATAATCATATATTATCAGCATATTTATAGACATTCTTCACTGAAACTTGGGCTCCATCATCACAACTAAGGTCCCTTGTTATTATGATTATTTCAGGCACGCGAAGCATAATGCAAGGATTTAAGTTCTTTGCTTTCTCCTTTATTAAAAGTTTGGAAGAAACTACCCAAGATTGGTGATATGGGGGGTTTTTGTCCGGTTATGTGGGCTTCGCAATCCTCATCTTATAAAATCATCATGATTTTTAGTGATGAGCATAACCAACTGCAGAAGTTCTTTCCTAAAAGACAGAATTGTAGGAAAAAATGAGTGTCCATAATTCGGACTGCTCCCATTTGGGAAGCTTTCAAGTCCCCCAAGAACAACTAATTTGGTTTCCCCTGTTACAGATATGAATCCAGAGATTCCGCAATCAAACTGAACGAAAATAACAGAACCAATTTATATTTGAAGTAGAAGTGCTATGTCAGCTTCTTCTTTCTCTCGTTGATATGTATATGCTAAACTACTAGAAAACCAAACGGCAAGCCTTCAAACATGAGCAAGTATATTTTAGTTGTTGATAATTTGACTTCCAATTTCTTCATATATATGTTTGTATATACAGTGGAACTTATTTGGCTGTACAGGGTATTTAAATGATGGAGCAGCAAAGAAAATGCATATCTAAGAATCTAAATCACAGTTGTTTTCCAGGGAACCATTGTTTGTTTATCTCCCGGACAACAATAAGACGTTCTTTCAGAATCCAGAACCCATTGAACTTTTCCCAGTGAGAAAGCACCTTGGAAATTTGATCTTTCTTTCTTTTTTTTACAGTTGACAATGAAACTATCTCCATCTATCTTGAAACAAAATAGTAACTTGACAATTGGCGGAGTCTAATGAACATTTATTATATGTGGCCGAGGCTGCAGGGTTGAATGCTCAGCATCTTCATCATATGAATGAATTGATGAATTTGGAGGCGCCTAATGATCAACAACATAACCAAAAAATAGGAGAACCAAACTTGATGAGCATTGAGTCTATAGTCAGCTCAACATCTTATCTTAAATGTAGAAAAGAAGCAAGGGTTTGTATACTGTGGCCAGAACTCACCTGATGGAGGCGGCGACGCTGGAGAGCAGTTAGTGCTTTTAACATGACATAGATTGGAAGAATAATCCCAGCAATTCGTAGAAATAACAACTGTCAAACAGAGCAAGAAAGTGTAAGCCTATGCTTAGCACACATGATTTTCATCAACGTTTTTTCCAAATAAAATAGTAATCAACTTGTTTTACCATAAACACTGGGAATGAGAAATTGTTGGTTCCATTAAGAATGAGAGGAAGAGTGTGCCTTAGAATTAAAAGAACCATGAACTGCAAAAGAACAAGACGAGTAATCAGATTATAGAACAACACCATGACGCAACAAGATTTCTCTTAAAAAAATATTTAAGAACATTGTCTGATAAAATAGAAACATAAACTTCTGAGAAATGAATGTCCATAACATGTTGTTGTGTCTCTTTCATATGTCAAAGTTCGCCAGGAAAATATCCTCTATAATTTGATCAAAGAAAGCAGAGAGACTTACAATCACAGCAATCAAGCGACAGTAGATTGTGTTTCTTGTAGTTGAAGCTGAATACTCATAATAGTCAGTATTCAGGAAGTTATGTTCAGATGAGACCACTGCTATGAAGCGAGGACCATTTAACTCCCTTCTAGACGTCTCCCAATTTCCCCTGATAAAAATGTTGGAGCACATTGTTGAGGTTCTAGTGAAATGGAAAAACAATTAGACAAATGTCATACAAAAACCAAGAAGCACTCCAGATTACCTAAAGTTCATTGGAAACCCAATTTGGAACAGGGGTGGTGGTGCTGTATAACCAGGCTTGAACTCCTGAAACCAATCCAATTTATTATCATTAAAATTATGGTTCAATTTGTTGATGGCAAAGACTAGAGCCTCTTGTAAACTATGAAGATTCCCTACAACCAAAGAATAGTAACTAGATTGAAGCTATATGAAAGAACGGAACACACCTGGAGGCATATCTCACATATAGTGTTACCCTTCTCATTACACCACCTCTGTATACACCTGCGATGAGCATACTGCAATATGAAGAACCAGTCAGACATGGCAAGCTACAAGTGATCACTACTGAAGGCCAAGTCAAATGACTGTAAAAGAGACATGTTAAACTGGAACAGTTGGCAAAAATCATATATAGACCGATGCATACTCTATCTATATGACATTCTGATATTGCAAGCTGGTTTAATGACAAGACAAACATCAACTCAACTTTTTATATTTAGTATACTGATCTTTGTTTACTGGAAACAGGAAAATACCTTCAAGTTTTCTTGTCTGCTAAACAGTAAAGGGAAAAAAAAAAGCAATGTGACAACATAAGGGAGGAATACGATCAAAATACTAAATCAACACCTTCTAGAATACGCCAACAAACAAATCCCTGGGGGTAGATTATTTAGGTATACTTTTCAACTATAAACAAGAAAACTCAGGTCACCTGGCCCAAGTTAGGCACGTCTCAGTATGTTTTTCAACACCAAACATGCAAATTCAGATCAACCAACCCAACTTAAGAACTTTCAGCCTCAGCTATAAGCTATCTACCAAACTTTCCATTTTCCACCAGGAAAATAAGGAGCGTGTCAATGTTGATGGGATGGCATGTCTATAATGATCATGATATTGACTGTTTTTGTGGCTTGATGTTGCATCAAATAAGATGTGACCTGCTGTAAATGCCAGTTAAGCACGAACAATGATATGGGCTTTTCAGACACATCTCACCATTACCGGAAGCCTATATGAATCAAATTATCAGTAAACCAAATAATCAAACAGTCCACTTACACGAGGAAAGAAAATATTTGGTTTGGTCTTTTGGGATGAAAGAAGGTAAACCTTCTGGCGGATAATTATCTCCCCAAAAGGCGAAACAATTATCCAGAAAGGCCTAAGCATCAAGTTTCAAACTTAATGACTTCCACTCCGAACTAGTTGGAAACTTGCCTTCAATTCCAAAGTTGATAAAAAAAAAAGTATCAAAAATATATTTAGCAGTTAACTAACACTCGTTCTCATGTGCGTCAAAAGAACATATAATTCTCCAAAATCACTAATATGAATGATTTTTTTTTGGATTGATAAAAAAATAAAAGCTTAACCAACCTTCAAACTACCACAACAAGAACATGGTGTCTCCATATTAGAATCTTCATCCTCATCCTGGCATATCCTGCACTCCACCAATTTCCTCGGAGTTGATATATCCCCAAAATCCAGTTTCTGGAAAGATTTATCAATTTTTGTGTCAGACGCTGTGGCTTGCATCGACAGGTTTCTGCTCTCAATTGCAGCTTCTAAGGTGGATTCAGTTATCAAACGATTCACCAGCAATACAAAGTGATCCCCCATCCTCCAATTCTCAAAGACAGCCAACAATTGATGAAATCTCAATCAATGTTCAGGAACTCCAAGCCCAAAACCAAGCTGTTCTTCTCCACTATAGTCCCCTTAAAATAAAAAATCACTGTAGTTGGAATAAAACAAGGAAAATTTGAAGGTAAGTACTATAACAAAACAACCAAAAAATCGTTACAGAAAAAGAGGATGCAAACATAAAGAAGGAAGGAAAGGGGGCCGAGAGCGAGAAGTGAGAGACAACTTCGTGAAGTAAGGCTTTAACAAAACTGGCAAACAAATAGGATCACGCAAAGAGACCAATAATCACAAGAAATGGCAAAGACCCAGTTGAGGAAAACACAACTATAAGCATTAAAAACGCACAAAAAAAAAAGAGAGAGAACCCAGAAAGGAAAAGCGCAAAGACAAAAGAGCAAAAGAAAGAACCCTCTCAGATGCAACAAAAAGGACAGGACTTTACCAATTCAAGGACTAAAAGGAATAAGCATCAGCAGAAGAAAAGGTGATGGAACGAAAAAGATGACAGAAAAAGTAAGTGTTTAAGAAAGGAGAAACTTGCGTACAAGAAGGGGATCGTGATTTCTTGAAGCTAAGAATAGGTCTTACAATGAAGCAAGAGATTGAGTGAAGGGAGTAGAAAATTTAAAGAGAGAATCCATTCAATCTTACTGTACATTAAAAAAGCTCCTTCCTTTCAGCAGACAAGGAAGACCACCTCCCTCTTTTCTCGCAGTCCCAGACGGGTGAGTTTGTTTGTTTATAGTTTAACATGTTCATGACTCTGGTATTTATATACTACACCACCAAAGGTCCATTAAGTTCAGTGAATTACAATACATGCAGATGTAACTAGTTAAGTACTTTCTGACTAGCTGAAAGAGATTCCTCCCTTTTTTTTTTTTCTTTTTCTTTTTTTCCTTCAGTAATCGATAAAGCTTTCCAGACTTCGATTATTTTTAATGAGTATGCCTACATTTTAGATTTTGAATTGTACAGAACTGTTTTGTGGATGTTTTCATAAGTAATATCACATTAAAATATGAGTATTTGGGATGTAAATTTTCAATATTCATTTTCTGAAATTGTCATGAACTTTCCTGTTTTATTTCTAGCTATCTTTATTTATAATATCTTAATGATCTAAAATTAACTTAATTTGATGGAAAGAGTCCCTGTTTTATGTTGGGAAGAAAAGGGTTCGAGTCAAAAGGTAAATATATATATATACACACACTCATCTCTAAATCCCATTCCATCTCTAGATTTTATCTTTTTATATCTAACGTAAATGTAAAATAGGTAATATTATTATCAGCTAAATGATTAGCCTTTACATTTACTAATTTTTTTTACCAATAAAAATATCCTGATATTTCTTAAAATTATAAAATCTAGCTTCAATTCTAAGCATAGATAATAATTGGATAGATTAATCGAGTTAATTCAAAATAATATTATTTTAAATTTTTATTTAAAGCAAATCAACATTGTTTAAATATTATATTAATCAACTTTAATTTAATTTAATTTAAAATCTAACCTAAATCTAAAGTTTAATGAACAGATCACAAATTTAAATTACAACGTCCCGTTAAATAACACTAATATTTTTGAAGGTTTTAGTTTTTATATTTTAATGAAAGTAGGGAAATTAAAAAGTTGTTTGAAAACATGTTTAGAATGATGTTTTTTAAACATTTAAAAATATTTTTACTTAATTCTTAATTTTTTTAATATATTAATATCAAAAAATAATTTTCTTTTTAAATAAATTATTTTAATAAAATTATTTTAAAAAATAATCACTATAATATTCACACAGCATTTTTATTCTTAGTCATGGTCGAATAAGAAGAAAAGGAAAAGTATTATCGCGTTAAGACCACGTTGATGATTCTCTATTATATCTCCCTTTGACTTTTTAAACCGTTTTTGCCGTTAACATAACGACACGGCCCCACGAGATATTCAAATTCTCCTCCTCTTACCTCTTCCTCTCTTATGGGGTTATTTTGCTATGCTTATTTATTTATTTATTTTCTCGAGCTCGGTTTTTTTTTTTTTTTTTCATTTGTAGGTTTTTAACTGTAGATGGTATTTAATTAAAAAAAATAGAATGCCATGCAATCCTCCTGTGTTATTTTTGGCAGTGCCATTGAAAGGCATATTCATAAATTCAAGGTATGCATGCTGCCCCATGTCCAAAACGATAAAATTAATGCCGTATGAAACGAAACAAGACATATATAATACCTAATTCTTTGAATTTCTTTCAACCCAATATTCATTAATTACAAGCTATTCAATTTGGGTTTCTTAGGCCTGGTTATCCATATTAGACCATTGACTTGCTGCTGCTTTTTGACCCTCTAGCAGCTTCCCCTGTTGTGCGTTTAGATTGTATTCCATAATTTCTCGTGATATGTCGTGGATATATCAGATTAATTTTTTTATTGAAAGTTAAAAAAATATTCCATTATTGTTAACATATTTTTTTAAATAAAAAATAAAATTATATAGAGATTGATACGAGATAACATGGTTTAAATTTAACTTTTCAAGTTAAAAAATAATTTGAATGATTAATAAAAATATAATTTGATTTAAAAAATTAAAACATATCCTTCTTAAATATTGAGATGACAAAAAATCCTAGCTAATCTAGCTCATTAGCCAAATTTATTATCCGAATTATAAAACCATGATAAGTCCATGAAAATCATATAAAAAATATTAAATTAAAATCTTAATCAACTTAATATTAAAGGATAAAATTGGAAAAAAAAATCAATAAAAAAAAGATAAAAAATTGATTCAAACAAATTCCAATTAACTTATCAAAACCAGGTTTTAAAATTGAGATAAATTTTAAAAAAAATAAATCAAAATAAATTATAAAATTTAATAATTCTAAATTCTAAAGAATGAAATTAAAAAAAAAAGAAAAAAAAAGTTGATGACCAAATTCTAAAAGGACAAATAAAATACCAAGATGTGTTAACACGAGACACGGAGCTTGGGAGCCCGCAATTCATGACCATATGTATCTCTATTGGTTGGGTTGACAAATGACATTAGAACTTAGTTGGCAGCCGTTCCATCGAAAAACAAAAAGAAAAAGAAAGAAAGAGAGAGCAAAGAATCATCCAATACCCAAGCATGAGGTCAAGTCATGACCCACCCCCATTTTTCTTACAGGACTCTGTGACATAGTCTATTATCTTTCGTCCTTTAATTTCCAGGCTTGATTAGCATCCAAGTTGAACGGTATTGGTGCTCGTGTGCATAGTTTCTTCACGATACCTCTTTTTTTATAGCCTGGAGCAATAAACAATAGGAAAGTAATGCATGCATCGGTTGACAGTATAATCACTCATTTTTCGTCGGAAAACTTAAAATCAGTTATACCCAAAGTAGATGAGACTTGGTTGAACAACCCTGTTAAACCTCTACTGGGTATGACGAGCGCTTCAAGTATTTCTATCGTGATTATGGACTTCAGTTGACTTGTCCTGTTATGATTTTATTAGTTTCGTTAAGGATCGACACCAACAAGTTTTTAGATTAATGGGATATGATTCACATGCTTGACCGATGATACGGCAAGCTGACTCCATAAAGGCAGAGTGGGTGAGCTGATCATCCACCGTTTGCCTAAACTGGAGAAGTAGTTTGGCGTAAATAATATATCAGTATATTTAGTCGTTTGATGTCTTAATTACTGCAGATAGTGGGGCTCCAAAATCCATTTCAATCGTCATCTGTTCTTTCTCTTAAGCTAACGGTGCCGACATTCATAAGTTCAAACCCAGAAATCCACAGCCCGTTTTGCAGGAGATAGAATTGCTGAGATGAACTCCCAGAGGCCACTCCAAGCTGGATGATAATTACTGAAGAAATTAGTATAGAAGAAAAGAAAAAAGAGTACCTTAACAACTGGAAAATCCAAGTGGAGAGACTAGTGTTCTAATTGACTTGTGAAATGATCAATTTCAAGCCTATTGTTCTTAAATCACTACTTGAAGTTTGGATCTATATTTTTCACGGCCCTTCTGCCACTATTAAGCATGATCTTGCAAAATCGTGATGCAAAGGATGATATAATTGCAAGTGTAAACCCAGTTCACATGATATCACCGATTCATAAATCACGCTAATCATCATGGGCAATTCGTCGACAATATGATGATTTAAAGTTTAATAATTATTGCTCATTATATTGCTCCCGCTCCTCGTAAAATATAATTGTGCACACATTGAGGTTTAATATAAGCAATTCAGAATAAATAATTAGTATCAATTAAAAAACAAAATTTGGTTATTATTACGATAGTGTGAGGAATTCCCTTCAAAACAAGCGCCAAACCATAAAAACCATTAGGGGCATCCCGCCACTCTTCCTAACTTGTCATCCCGTGTTCTTACTGTAACTAACTTCAACACCTCAGCAAATCCCATTTCTCCACGTGTCAACTATTTCCCGCCAACTCCTTCCTTCCCAATCCATACGCGCTTCTCTCCCCCTCTCCCGGAACCATAACAAATTAAGACCATGAAAACACAAATCTCCAACACCTCTATCAATGGCAGTGACCAAATTCTCCTCCTCTCTCCCCACCGAAACTCTCCGTGAAGCCGCTGTAATCCTCTCAACTCCGGCAACCTATCAATGTCACTAATCCTCCCATTATTCTCCGATTCTTTAATTCTACACTCCTCTCTCCCTATGATACTGCGTTCGCTCTATCAGGCCGCCAAACCCTCTCTCTCTCTCCTCCAACTACATCTATCTTTCTTAAACACGTTGTTCCTTGCAAGATTAAGCTGGGTAAGTTTCCCAGACATGCATCACAATGACTAGCTTGTCATTCAAGGCCTCCAAGGGATTCTATTGGAACCAGAGAATGTATAGTTTCTTGGATGATGATGTTGAATTTTAAATGAGAACCATCCTTGGGGATTATGCTTCCACGATTGCCTATATGGTAGTTATAATAGAGTTAATTTGTATTAAAAAAATAGAAGGTAGCATACTATAAGCTATCACCTCGCAGAAACTACCTTGCACTTGAGAGCCCAAAGCATATTGGGACTCTGTTAGCCAAAGAAATTTAAGCAGCGCCCAAAGGATGGGAAGTGTCATACGGATCATGAGGAATGACCATCATGGAGGTTGATTTGGACTGTAACCTGCAGAACAAACCACTAAGTACAGAGATTAAACAAAAATATTTTTAGCACTATACAAGAGTAACAAAGTACATTTCAATGGCTATGATCTCCAACTCAAAATGGAACTTCGCCCCATCTTGGTTTCTTCCCCTAATAGGGGATACAACAAACTGGAAAAAAGAACCTAATCTTACACTGATTTCTACTACACTACACTTGTAATCGACAACGATGCATCATTCTTGCCACTACTTGTAGAACCTATCTTAACACCTGTACAGCCACTGCTGCATTTTATTGGCGAGGATATCTTCGCAAACACTTCCTCCCTTAGGGGGCAGTTTGCATATAGTATCCAGAGAACGAGACACAGCAAAACTCCTACTGAGATCAAGCCCAGCCCCGCATTTACAATCTTCAGATAATGCTCCAATGGAGGGCAATGACTCGAGGTGATTTCTAGGAATGTGTCCCTGACAAACTTGCAATCCTGGAGGCTGAGCAAAACCGGGGTGTAGTACTCAAGAGCATAGCTTTCGTTAACTGCTGCCACCAATTGTCTATAGATGTCAGGGATCACCCTACCAACAGTTGTGCACAGCCCAGATGATGAAACCATGCAGGTGTAGTTCTGCCAAACCTGAAAATTTAAACAAATAAATGGATTTCAAATTTGTTCCATGAATACACAATAGGCGATCAAGTAGTTTGCCATGAACTTAGTGTCTAGACTTATTCTTAAAATAATCAAGGCCAGAAAAGCATAAAAAACTCTACATGGCATCAAAAGGCAACAATCATTGTCCCACTTCTTTTCTCCTCCCAACATCCCGAGTGTCCAGTCTGACAATTATGTAAAGTTCATAATTTTCTAACTCTGAGTGAAGTAAAGGACTGTGACCAAGCATCAAATCAGTTAGAAGCTCATACTTCAGATAAACCAAGCAAAAGCCTTGAAGATATTGATGCAATGTTTTGTCAATTCATATGAGATTTCACCTGTTCATGTGATATTATAACAAAGAGGCTTGAAAAGTGATCCATAAGTTTAATCAAAATGTAAAAGCTCTGAGACACCCCCACGCCCTCTTCCACTTTTGTTCTCTCCTGATTTAATGGTTAGACTCACGTGTCCAGTTATAGATTGAAAGTAGCAAATTCTAACGAGGTACTGTACAAAGTTAAAACTAAATATCAGCTACTTCATTTTTTATGTGAAAACTCCTTACCCGATACTGATAAAATGAAGTGACTGAATTTAATTTTACTCATCAACCACGACCACATCTGGTACAAAAAGTATTAAGTGAAAATCTCATGAGCTATGATGACAAAATTCCAAGTCATCCCATTCTGTATGTTGAACTTATCCTCCAAGCAGAACTTATTGGTTAATAAGGATCAAGAAGCCACTACTTCAATTTTAGGCAAGTCCAAATTAAGATGTAGACAGAGATGATAGACATACCACAGATGCATTTGCCATAGACACCTCTCGGGGCTCGCATTGACGATCTTGATAAAGCGAGTCAAATGGGTAGCACAAAGGAGGCATGGAAGGTCCAGATTGGTTATAATAATTAAACTCAGTCTGGGATGGATTTGCATTTGCAAATGTGTATATATAGGTATTGACAACATTTACAATATCAGTGATGACTTCTTTACTCTGGACGAGTGTGTTGTTTGTTGTTCTTTGGTCAACACAAGGAAGAATGCTGCTAAGAGCAGATGCTGCATGGGGATTTTCCACCCATTCTTCCATGGCCAAACAGGTGTCAGAAATCGCACTGTTGCAAAAGCACAAAATACTATATTTTAGTAGTTGAAATAAGATTTGATTGTTCGATACACAATTCCTTTTTAACTGAATAAAAATTCCATATGCAAGTATTCAAAAGCAGCAGCAACAAAGCCTCAAGTAATCAAAATGCATTTCACAAAAATCAACATCATATTTATCGTGGCACAATATTGAAGGGTGCCTCAGGCATCATTCAACTAGAATAACTTCAGAAGACAAGCAAAAAGGAAAAGCAATCATAAAATCATACTGCACAAGAAAGAACTCGATCATCATTGTAAATATAGCAGACTACACAAGTAACAAATAATTTCATAAGCTATACAGCAGGTATTTGTTTATGATTACATGTGAAAGGGGTTTATAGTAAACATGATGCAAAGCATAGTAAATTTCAAATTATGCACACAAGCAAACACAGCATAACGTTATTGATGGACATCTCTCCATGTAAGATCCAGATTATCAGTATCTTACTTGTTGAGAAGAATAAAAACTCCACAAAGAATGAAGGTAACCGCCACTAACAACCACCCACTCACTACAAATCTGCAGCAATATGCTTGTGATCAGATACAAAAATGAAAAGCATCCAGTGAGTAGATGTTAATATTATTGCTAGAATACATTATGCATCCAACAAAGACAAAGGTAACTTACATATGAATTGCATGTTGATGTCCAAGGATAGACAACACTGAAATAAAAACATGTCCATCAGTTACAAGCAGGAAAGAACTGAACAGATGAGAAGTAAAATGAGTTGTCAGTCAACAAGGCTCCATTGGAAATACTTACAAAAACCAAGCAGAGCCAGGATAAGCATCACTGCAGCCACAGTAATCAATGCTGACCGCCTGCAACAATAAATTCAGAACCAGCCCATTAACATCATGAATATTAACAAAATACCTGGTTGGTAATTTATCAAGGATTCAGATACATACACAGCATTGAATACTTTCACTATTTTTCCAGCATTTTCACTAGTCTTCTCTGTCAGTGTATCAGCGGCAGCATTGAGATCCACATTCAACTTGTCAATATCATCCATGACGTTAGAAGGAAGGACAAGCTGGGCTATATTGATGGTCTTCGCAAGGGATAGATACTCCGTAACATTTTTCAGGGTTTGCACAGTGTAGTCTGACTGGTTTACAACATATTTCAGAGTATTCATAGCTTCACCGTGAAAGTCATCCTGCCCAACACAGAGAAGGATACATCCAATCCTGGAAAACATCAAAATAAGGCATCAGGAAGAGACACAGAGAAAAGGTCAATGCATTGGTTCAGAAATAGGAGAGACCTGATTTACTTTATGACATTGAAAATCAGTCATGAATGACATGGTAGATATTTTAGAAATAGAGTATTACAGATACACACACACATATCTGCTTGAAATATGGTTCAACTCTAATCATTTATGCAATTGCCCAAAAAAATTACAAACTCTAGAAACTACAGTTTAGAACAGACAATTAACCACCCAAGTTTCAGAAACACTTAAGTCTGCACATTAAACTTCACATATAAAATGGATTCATTTGAATGATGGATTAGAAACTTCAAATAATGATGGTAAAGCGTCAGATGGTGGAAATTTGACATTTCTCTCTCCCATAACAAGCCAATTAATTCACATCAAATGTGATTCTAAATCAACATAGTATCATAATTTTTCAAATATAATATTGACAAATGATGACAAAAATAAGCATACAATATACTTCTCCATACTTTTATATATGCAATAAAGCAAACATAAAAACCATCAAGTGGTAATATAACAAACAAAAGGCCAGAAAAAATTGAAGAAAGGCTATAACGGTAGAGGTAAGTTGGCAGTTAAGATTATTACGCTGCGGCACAAGTGAACAGTATAAGCATTATAAGAGAAATCCTTTGAGATCGGCTTGATCCTTTGTCTTTAATGTTAATTCTCCATTTGAAGCAATGATGTGCTACAAGGGCAAAGCCAAACAAAAAAAACCAAAGGAAAGCCAGAATAAAACCAGCAGCACCTGTGAAGCCAACAGACTGCAGAAAGTAGGGTCAGAACCGAGAACACTGAAGAATAAAGAACAACTTTTCCAAATTTAAGTACAGCACATAAATATGGACATTAAGAGATGAAAATAGTCAAGAAAAGGTGCTATACTAGCACTAGTAACCAAAGACATTAGGACTAAAGTGAAAGCACACAAGCACGCTGATAATTTTCATTCAACAATTCTAATTGTCACAGTTACTTATATCTGATCTTTAATATATGAGCAAATAACACAGCTTGCCTCCCACAAGAGCTGTACTGAAAACAAAGACAGGTACTAACACGCTAATAGCCTTGTTCCACGGATAAATTTTAACCATTCACTCTTAGAAAGTTGTAGAACCAACATTGCCAAGTTAATTCGACACTGTTGATAAACAATAGGTGAAGAAAAGTTCGAAGATTTTCTTCCCATGGATCTAAATAATATACTGATGCTTTCCGATTCAGAACACAACGGCAATTCTAACATGCCAATTAACAGATCAAGGTAACACCTTTTCGTTAATTCTCATGGTACTCATTTTCTTTTAACCACGATCTCAAAGGGTGACGTGATCGATCTTATCGTAGTTGTATATAAACTGCAACATTGATATAACGTAAAATAGAACAGAAACAAGACTTACAGCCCAGTAATGGGGATCGGTGATGTTCCAACCTCCTCGATAATGCTTAAATCCGTGAAGAATGTCCGGTCGATCTGTCCTCTTCGCCGCCAACACAAGTGTGTTATTAGACCCGTAATCAGAAGGCCCAGGTGCTTGTGCAGCAGTCTCCGAGATTCCATTTCTAAATGGCCCTAAATTATTCTGCCCTGCAAGCACGACAGCATAGCCGGGGAAAAAAAAACCATTACATGATAATTCATGCCAAAATGCTTAATCTAGTCTATTGCACATGCTCACGGTCATTTGCACAAGAAGTAAAATCTCGTCCCTTTCCTTATAAGTAAATAGCAAAGAGGGCTATTAAATTAGTAAAACAAAACCATTGATACCCCATTTGGCTGGCAAGAAAATTCGGCATCTTTAGAAAAGAGTGCACGCCTTGCACAGAAAGCTCAGTACTTACTGGCAAGCTCAAATTTCAGCCGAAAATGTGCATATCTGGTATGCAAATAACAACTTTGTTTTAGAGTAACAGGATCGTACACATTATTGAAAATCAACAAAACCCAGATAACAAATGTGGAGAAAGGACAGCAATATCGTTAATTTCCCAAATGAACCAAGACACCAGATTGCACATTACTGAAAACATACCTAAGATATACTTGAGAGGATCTTTAGCAGGCCCATTTTCAGGCAGAGCTAAAACAGAGCAGCTCAAAGAAACAACAAGAAACAACAAACCAAATCTTGGAACCAGGAACATCTTCATGCTTTGCAGCGAAACCAAACTCTCTCTAACACCAAAAGAAATCAAGAAAACCCATTCCCAAATATCTTGGCCTCTCTCTCACTCTCCAAGTCTAGAGAACTCAAGAAAAGAATCCAAGAAAATAGAGACAAAAAAAAAAGAGTGGCGTGTTTATTCTAGTATGTGACTTATCATTCATAAGAGGAAAACAAAATAGAGGGAGGGGGCGAGAGAGTAAAAAAGATGTTCCTGGTTTGCAGCTAAAAAAAGCTGATCCTCACATGGGTAGAGGAAACTGAAAAAGCGGGTGTGATTGATAACTTAACAGAGTCGTCCTTCTCAACCCCTCCATTATAAAGCTTACCTAAGCTTGCTTAGTGCATTAACTAAAAGCACAGTGCTGCTTCTTTTTTTATTATGCACATTAAGTTATTTATTAAACTACTTTCCATGATTTAGTATCAGTTGCTTATTTATAATATCTACTTTTTGGAGTTTTTGCATCCTTGACTCACCTCCTCAGATTATTATTAATGACATACACATCCTTGCTACAGCATCCAAAACATTTCTTTGAAAAAAAAAAACAGCGTTTACCAAACCACTTATAAGGGCTGCCATGTCTTAAACCACTTATAAGGGCTGCCATGTCTTGACAAGATTATTATTATTTATTAAAGGATATATATATATATATATATACATTTTAATTAGTTTTGCATACAAGTACATGAAGAGTGCACGTAGAGAGAGCCGATTTTAGGCAAGTAAAATCCAGTGTGTATTTGTTTAAGATGGTCCTTTTCTTTCGGTAGTTAATAATTAATGACAACGTTTAGTTGTCATGGAGATTTTATTGAGTGGGTTAGGTGTAGCGTAGCATCATGTTGCTCTCCATTTTGTTAAGACTAAAGACCAACTACTTCGTTGAGAGATGGGGCCCGTACAGAACCTTTGTTTTGATGGGATCTAATTGCAGATCAGATCAAATCACATGGCCTCTGTTTTGTCACGTGTAATTATATGTGATATATGTATCTGGAAAAGCATTTTATTATATCTTTGCCCTCTCTCTCTCTCTGTTTTTCCATTTTTTCTGCTTGTCTGAGAAGTGAAATCTTAGTTTTGGGACTTGAAGCGACGCGTGGCAAGAGACACGCTGGGCCCATCTAAACCCCAGAGTCTAATATCTACGCGCGGATTTGTGGGGCCAGCAATTCCTCTGCAATCAATCACATTGCATGAAAAGGAGCGCCCCTTTTGCGCATCACCGCCACCTGATTACGCGGTTCCTCCGCGCTTATTCAATCTGTCTTTTATAAGGTGCAGATTGCGCCACGTTTTCTGCTTTTTTCTCATCCCGTGGAAGAGATATTCTTTGAAATTATGGGGCAAGGAGAACATTGTCACGTACAAGACTCGAGGATTAATTTATAATTGCATTTAAAACTCAGGGACTAGATTTACCTTATTAGAGAATACCTTTCCAAGTTATTCCTATCTTCAGATGAAAATACTACGTGGTCCAAATATCCTGTTCCGTGACCATGTTGATATTCATAGCTTATAATCAAGAACATTACTGGTTAGTATATTATTAAAGGGCAAATCCAGATCCCGACGTACGTAGTCATCGGTGTCGGGTCTGGCTTTCGCCTTGCTTGGCCGTTTTAAATGGAATGGTTCAAGGTCCCCATCGGAAGGGATGGCTGGCAATTGCTAGTCCTGGTCTTGAATGGCGGTAAGAAATAAACCAAAATAACGCTAGAGAGATGTACGACTTCTGGCGGGGCACGGCGACAATAATGCATTATCTGATGCGGTAAAGAAAGCAAAACTAGCACGGAACGTCATTTTGATGTGATCCTACCTTTCGGCTGAGTGATTTTTAGAATTAATTGTTTTTTAAAATATTTTTTAAAAAATTATTAAAATATATTTTATATTTTAAAAAAATATTTTTAACATCATCATATCAAAACAATATAAAAATATTATTTTAACTAAAAATTAGTTTTTTTTTCAAAAATACGAAGTCACAATAAAAACAAATACTACTTACTAAGAGAAAATAGCTAGAAAAGAGATGTATTCCAAGAAAGTATTTATTTTTGTTATAAAAAATATATCTAGATGTGTTTTAAAAGTGTGTTTTATATGAAAAAATATTAGATTAATATTTTTATTTAGTGTTTATCAATATTTTTAATGTATTAATGTCAAAAAAATTAAAAAAATATATTTCAAACAAAATACATTTTTAAAATGTAACTTAAACTAGAATATCTAACACGCTTAAGGTCAAATCATGATCGAAGTCTTGTCATTTTAAGTCATATTGTATTTATCTAAGCATTATCACTCAGTCACATGTTAACAGAAATTTGGTGGTTTGATTTTCAAAATATTTTTTTATAACAAAATAATATTTTTATTTTATTTATTTTTTTAAAAAAGATATTTTTAACATTAACATATTAAAACAATAAAAAATATAAAAAAATAATTTAAGAAAAAAATTAAGTTTTAAAAACACCATTTCAACAACGTTTCTAAACTCAGCATTGTGAATTTACTATTCAATTTTTTTTTTATTTTGGTTTTTAAATTATTAATTTTTTGGGGTTTAATTAAAGGATAAATGATTTAAATTTATGGACAAAAAAGCAAGATTGAAAGAAGGTGAATCAACATGGAAAAGATGCTTCAAATGGATGGCGGGTTCAAATTTCTTGTGAAATGTTCAATTTGTTGACAAAGACGCTTTTATTTAGTGTTCTATTTGCGGGTTTAAATTACTGGTATTTTCATACTTGGCCTCCTATTCTTAAAATCCTAACTACGCCCAGAGTGAATTAAACAGATAATAAGAGAAAAAGGCTTCTAAAAATATTTCCCCCTCTATACTGAAAAGAATTATTTTTTTGTCTTCATTATCGTTCCTCAGATTACTCTAAAAACCACCCAAATATCCATGATATAGTACGGAAATAAAGCAATTTGCGCATTTTTGTTTGATCCTATAGATATAGTTAAGAAAATTGGTTTGATTTTTATTAGAGAATATAATGTAAAAAAAATGAAATAATTAGAACTAATCAATAATATTCAAATAAGATCATTAAAAGATACGAACTAACCAGAAGAGATTAAAAGATCAATTTAGTTTAATCTGTTACCATAATCTCTTATTATATTTACCATATAAACTGTGGTAATTCCATACCAATCAATCATGACGTTCTCCCATTTTAATTTTCTGCAATTTTGGTTGGGAGGTGAGATCATTTCGTGGGCACTTCGTAGCAGCGTGAATAACAGCCAATAATACCCAAGATACATGCTGGTCTAGAGGGAGGCCATCCTATTTATACGTCCACATCCCCAGCCTGAGAGGCTGAGCTGTGCGCATCTTTTGTCATCATTTCTGCCTCGTCTGAATCCGGGTCTCTTCTGGAGCCATGGACATGTGACTTGGTGCTGAGTGTGTTGATGACAAGTTAGCAGGTACACATGTAGCAAAACTGCAAAACAATTAACCACCGGTTCCTGTATACAAATCTTCATCATCAAAATAAATTAAGGAAAGTAACTAGCTAGTATATAGGATTATGTCTGTTCAGTCACTGTTCTTAATTTGGAGCGCCTCTTGTTGCTGTCAAAGGAAATTAACGTTTACCGACATGTAAGAACATGACCTAGTAGTCTAGTAGAAGCTAAAGTACAGGGAGAATACGCTGACTATATATATATATATATATATATATATATATATATATATATATATATTATGCTGTCTAAACCAAACTACGCAACGTATAAAGGTGCATGTCTACGGGGCATTGCAATTTGCAAACCTAACAAAGGGCCTTTCGGTGCTCCCTGAAGGAGCAAGAGAGGCAAGTTGTGTGTGAGAATGTACGTCGTCTTGCAGAGCTTGCATGACCTAAATATTACTTTCCGCCGAATATTGGTGTTTATTATTTTCCATTTTAACTTTTGGTCCACTAAGGATTGCATGGTGGAGGAAACCCCTCTTCCTCCTTTTTTTTCTTACCATTTGCAACGCCCTTTTCTTCTCTTATTTTACGAAAGTACCGAGTGACGAACCCATCAACACAGCACCGAGCGGAGTGATCATAAGATTTGAAGGTCTGGATGGATTTTGACTGCAACTTATAAATCATGCATGGAGGTTCAAGTTCCAACCTCAACTCCAAAATTAAATCCATGTTGTATTATTACCAAGAGATGAGGCTATCCTAAAGTCAATGCAAGGATAGAACGATCGATGATAAATAATGAAGGATGAAATCATATCTCCTTTTGCCTGTGCAGCAAGTGGGCTGAATTCCTGAATTCACATTTAAGGTGTTTATTAACAGTTCAAGGGGTCCTTAATGCATTTTTTTTTCTCCCTTCTTGTCCTTGCTTTTCTTTACCTTCACTGATTCCCATTAATTAACATGCATATATACATCGGACGTGGACCTAATGTAATAATAAATTTTCTATATGCATCCTTAAGCACACATTTTTGCTCTTTCTTCTGCCCAAAATACTGTCTTCAATGCTGCTTCCTTCATTTCTCTTTCGTGCCGCAAAGGACCAATAAGAGGCTTACTATCTGCGAAGTTCCTTTATTATCTTTTCTGCCAAAATTGAGAGAAGTTAAAAAGAAAAGGAAAGTTAAAAAGCATTTCCCTACCTTTATCAAACTCTACACTAAACTTTATCATTCCATCAATGTCATTATCAAGATTTGCTTTTGGCTCAACCTGTGTCTTTTTCAACAGATGAACAGTAAAATTATAAGCACTGATAATTGGAAGGTGGTCCTTTCTCTTTTCTTACGCACAAAGGAAGCGAGTTCAGTGATTGTTAGTAGAAATTTGCTTCCAGGACTTGAGGCTCATAAACGCGTCAGATCCTAATAATCAGTGAATCCCTTTCCCCCCACCTACCAACCCACCAGCATTGGTACGTCGACATGGTCATGAAACCACTATGTCTGGACCCTCAAACAGGCCTGAATATGACTTGGAAACAGAATGGCCATTAACTTTATGAACCCAAGCCCAGTTACTCCATAAGGTCATATCCACTCTCTTGTGGATGTTTTTGTGCGCACTGCTCTCTTCCATTAGTGGGCCCTTGAAAGTAACTACAGTACAATGACTAAGCTCGAGGACCTTTCAAAGTGATATAATCCCATGTATATAATCTCAGTAATCTTTCAGAGTGGCAGAAATTGTAGTGCAAGAGCATCCACATCCATACTATCAGGAGCCCAGGTATGTTAATACGAGCTCCATCACCAACTAGAGAATCACCGTTGATCATCCAATATGCAAAAAAACACAATATAGGCAAAATGTATCTCCAGTTTTGTATTGGTAAGCAGGGACGATGAACTGAAGCACTATCCTCACTTTTCATATCTAATACACAATTTGAGGTCCATCCATACCTGGGTAGTTCTGGAACAAATCAGAAAAAATCGACAAGGCCCGGGCTCTTTTCTCCACCAAAATTGCCTGTTTAGTCTAATGCCTGGTCTGCAGGAAGTTCTAGTCCCTTGAGCTATAAAGTTGGGAAGGAAAGCAATTCAAATTGCACCTGTTAGCCAATTAGTCTCCAAAATAGCCCCCTCTGATAGCCAATTAGTCTCAACAAACCAACCCGACATGTGTTTCCATTCAGAAATCTTTTACTTTTGGATTTCAAGTCTAGAACTCAATATACTGATGTTATGTTTTAATTAATCCACCCCCGCCATTATTTTGTAAGCCTGTGGGACAAACTGCTCTTTAATTATAAGCATCGGCCTTGCAACTCCTTTTTCGAACTGACATTAACAATTAACAAACACTACCGGAACATGAGAATATAGTTCAACTCGCAGAGTTCATGATGTTTCTCTATGAACACCACCAATCAAATAAGCATCTCAAGAAGGATGCATATCTTGCTAGAAATTATTGACACACTGATGATCCTCAACAGCATAGTGTAACCCCATCAAGTAGCAATGTATCAGAGCTATTGCATAAAGTAACGTCCATGAACATAACTCCATAACCAAAATCATTTTTCCGTGAGAACCAGACCAAAATCCAATCCAGAATACCAAATTCCTTCAAGTCCACAACTTACAAAGTGATAACCAGCACTTCTAAAGAAATATAACAAGAAGTTGGTTAACTTATAGACAGGATTTATGAGGCCAGGAACAGGGTCAGCGAACCTTACCTGAATTTACCATGTTTACTAAACCAGCCATTTATATTCATAACAGAAAAAAAAAAAAAAAACGGCCAACAGATTCAACTATGGAGGAACAAAGATGTGAGCTTATATCGGTTCGAGTAACATCGCAACATGCATGAAATCCATGTAACAAACTAGCTAACGAGAGTGAACAGCTTGCAACCTTAAAAAATGGGGCTTCTGCCTCTCAAGATATGCACTAAAATAGCTCTTTCAAACAGCTCAGCGCAACCATTAACTAGAAAAAGAAAAACACACAAAAAGCACTGCACTCCAACAGCAGAAGTATATACTCCTCATCCTTCAACCTATGCGGGCTTGACAAGAATTAGCCAAACAAATGCTTGCTGAATGAAAAAACAAGTACGTTTTGACCCTTCAATCACTACAGTAACGACACAGACTAGACATCCTGTATTACATATTGTTGCCAAGTTGCAATCACAGAGCAACAGTTATGCATATTCAACAGCACAGAGCAGAAACCCTTTGTTTTAACAACAAGCCTAATGACTCTAATCCAGTCAATTAAAACATATTAAAATACATAGAATATGAAAACTAAAACAATCAACAGGAAAGGAGGCCAATTTTATATTGAAAAGAACATGATATGACAGCTGACGTTCAATAAGCTTAGATTATTCAACTGCAAAAGTAATCCTAAAACCCTAAACCCTAAACCATCTCCCCTAGTAAAATTCTGACAAAAAATTACGGAGGGATCCCTCAACCTCCCCCCAAAGCACAATTTCTATTAATACTGTTACAATAACAAAGCAGTCAAATTTTCCAACTTGATTAGTACCCCATCAAAAATTTCAAATTTGTGAAACGCCCATCTTCTAAATCTCAATCTACTTATTCTTGATAGTGATTCCAAGCTCGCCTGCAACTATAACAGTAGTTGCCATATCAAGAAACATTCCATGCTCCACAACCCCAGCTAGCCTCAGAATAGCATCACTAGCAATCTTTAAATCCCCGACATCCTTCTTGAAAAACAAATCCACGATATAGTTCCCATTATCAGTAACAAAAATCTCACCATCTTCACCCCCATTATTAGACCTCAATTTCGCAACACACCCCGCGTAATCAAACAAACTTTGTAGCCTATCTTGAGTAAATTTCCAACAAAATGGCACAACTTCAACAGGCATGGCACCACTAGCACCAACATGAGGCACCAATTTAGACTCGTCAACAATAACAATAAACTTCTTGCAAGCACTCTCGATCATTTTCTCTCTAAGCAAAGACCCACCACGCCCTTTAACCAAATTGAGATTCGAGTCCACCTCATCAGCACCGTCGATTGCAAGATCAACGATGGGATGCGAATCGAGATCGGATAAAGGGATGCCAAGGGACACGGCTTGCTGGTGGGTTTTTTTAGAGGTGGGTATGCCTATAATGTTCTTCAATTTGCCTTGGTGTAAGAGATCGGCGATACGGTCGACGGCGTGTTTGGCAGTGGAGCCGGTGCCTAGGCCGAGGACCATACCGGATTGGACAAACTCGACGGCTTTGTAGGCGGCGATTTTTTTGAGCTCGTCTTGGGTTAGAATTAATGGGGAAGGAGGAGGAGACATGGCTCCTGACTCAACGGGTAGCATTTCTGATCCAAAAATAGATGGACAGGGGATAGCCATTTGGAAAGAAAAAAAAATAAAAACTGTTTATGCCAGAAGGAAAACAGAGATGATAAGGAGAGAGGATTATAAGATCATTGTTGAAGGAGGTGAGGAGAGGAGAAGTTGAGTTAAATGTGGCTGAGGGAGAGATAGGATGGGCTTGGAGATTGGTGTGTATGTGTTTGTGGAAAAGAAGGGTTGGCTTGTGGTGATTTTTATAGAGGGAGGAAAGAAGGGTGGTGGTGGTGGTGGTCCTATCCCTATCCTTTTCCTGGATGGAGGAGGAAAAGGAAGGGTTTGTTTAGATTTAGAATTAGGGTTTTTTAGTGGAATGGGAATTGTTTTAATTGCGCAGAGAAGGAAAAGAGCAGATTCTTCTTTATTTTACTTCCTTCCTCCAAGACTTGCCATGTTTGCAGTCCCACCCAAGGTTGTCAATTCCGTTCCGTTCCGCCCGGAATGGCCGAAACATTCCATACCAATTCAAAAAACGGAACAAAACGGAACAAATTTCATCTCATTTTAAATCTCGGTCCGTTCCGAATTTTTCGGCTAAATTCCGCCCGAAACGTTCCGGTTCCATTCCACATGTTCCGTTCCGCTCTTGAAAAGCCATTGAATCAAATTGAACCTTATTCAATTTAATTAATTAAATCACCCAATTATAAAAAGCTTTTTTTTATTACTATTTTCTATAACAATGATATTAATAATAACATTGAAAATTATTATTACTATTTTCATTAACAATGATATTAATTTTTTAAAATTAGATTTATCACTAATATATATGGTTTATATTCATGTTGTTTTTTTTCATGTTTATACTTTGTAGGAATTTGAGCAATACAAGGGATGCTTTAGATTTCATTAGCCTTAATAACATTGACCTAACTTTATATTTAAAATATTTGTGTTAAAACATTTTACTTTTATAATATTTTGATATTTTGTTTAAGTTGAATTACTTTAAGTTAAAGATCTATTTAATCTTGACTATTTAGAAATTTTTTAAATTTTGAAATTATATTTGTTTGGCATTGTGTTTGTATTGCATAATTTATAATTAATTTATCTTGAATTTGAATTATGTTTGTTATATATATATGAACAGTACAACCCCGAAACGGCACGCCGAAACACTCCGAAACTGAAACATTCCGTTCCAATTGAAAAAACGAAACACCTACCGAAACGGAATTGACAACCTTGGTCCCACCCCACCCCTACTTATTGCGTGTCGCGCCCTACCCCTGCCACCTGTGATGTAATGCGTGTTTTAAGGTTTTTTCTTAAAAAAAAAACCTGTGTCTGTCAAATTTCAATGAAAACATTTTTCAAATGAGGATACTTGGCGCTCCTCGAGAGATTATGTATTTAATTATTTTTCATTGTGCAATAATTAATTAGTTAAATATCTAGGTTATAATCAAAATTTATGATCAAATATATATATATATATAAAGTTATAATTTATTATCGATTAAAAATAAAATTAACATGCCTCAGTTATTTACTATGCACTAATACCCAGTTTACTAGAATTATAGTAAAATATATTATTTTACCCTTGTTTAAAAAACTTAAATAACATGGTATTGGGGTGTGAATGTATTCTCAATGAGATTTTTCATTATTATTTTAGTTGGGATTAAATAAGTCCATTTACATTTTAAATGAACAGTACAATGATTTATATATCCTTGAAAGTTAAAATTAAAAATAAAGCTGGGTATAAGAGATTTTTTATATTTTTAAGCTTCAAATACACTGCAAGATAACCATAAGACTCTTACATTTTTAAAAAATATAATTGATGTTAACACGAGTTGCTTGAGTTTTTATTTTTAATGTATTTTTTTTTAATTTTGTTATTTGAGATTAAGTTATCGTACTTTAAGCTTTGTAATTTTTTGTTGTTTTCTTTAAAGTGGGGCTATCATGAGTCGTGATTTCATTAAGCTAACTCGAGTTTTTTTCGCAATTTTTTTTTATTGATATATTTTTAGTTTTTTTTCAGGTTATTTTTAAACCGTTTAATTTTATATTTTTTAAATTATTATTTTTTAATTTTATTATTTTACATTAAATTATTGAATCTTGAATTTTATGATTTTTTAAGTTTTTTTATACGAAGTTATTTTAATGAGGTTATATATCAGTAAAGTTAACCTGAATTAAATAAGTTATTATTATTTAAATATTTGTTTACATTAAAAAAAAAACCGTCTCGCGCCACCGGGGTCATGAGAAATCACTCTTCTCGAGAACACATATGGTTCTCAGCATCCGTAATCGATGGCATACATAGCCAATGTACCAAAAAAGTTTAGTATAAGAATTCAATGAATGGCTGGTTGGTTCATTTTGTCCGCATCACTCTTCTCGGGAATACACACACGCTTTTTCGTTACCGTCTTCAGTTTTTTTTTTTCAAGTATTTTTTTATTTAAAGATATATTAAAATATATAATTTTTTAATATTAATATATCAAAAAAACATTAAAAATTAAATTTAATATTTTTTAATACTAATTTTAATATTTTTTAAACATTATATTTAATGTTTTTTCATAGTACCATTGAAATAGAGGCTACACCGCAAGATTTCTTTATCTTCTAGGATAAGGGCGGTAGGAAAAGAATCAATAAAACTATACTTATTTGAAGACAAAAGTGGCAAACAAGGCATGGCCCTAGCTCTTATTACGATTCTCCGCATATTCGCAACCACTGGATACAATTTGTATGCCAACCACGATTTCCTTCCTTTTAGAGCATATAATATTACCTTTTTATTTTTTTTAATTAACATGGATATCCGATTCAGTTTATACACATCTTAACTAATTTTATAAATTCTAAAATTAATAATCATATAAATCTCTAATAATTATTATATAATCAATCACAAAACTCAAATATAAAATTACTAAAAAATTAAATATTTTGACAGAAAGCTTGCTGCTTTTGTCATTCTCTTTTGGCTCAAAGGAGAAAAAGAAAGGTAGAGCTGGTCTTTTTATTATAATGACGTGTCATTGCTTGAGAATATTAAAAAGAAAAAGACGTTTTTGTTTCTGTTATTGATCTCATTGGGAAAGGATATTGCCTGGGTCCACAAATCTGGTCATATTCGAAGGTCAATCTTGCCTGAGATGCGGTCCGATTAGCTGAACCGTTTGGTTGGACTGAAAATATGGATGGACTTTTTTTTCCCCCTGTCTTCGTTCAGAAGACGATTGTGAAAGACAAACCAGTCACACGATCTCGATTAATTTGTGACGTGTTTTTTGGAACACGATTCTTTCAATGGAAAAAACGAAAAGAACAGTGATAAGAACAACAAATTAAACAGCTCAATATGTTTTTATACCTCATAAATACATGTTTAATTGTGATCATAATGTTCTTAGTTTCAAAGTCAATCTCCAACAAGTCCCTTTTCCTATAGGATTGCATCGAAAATCAACTGCATTTGTCCAGACGAATCCAACGTGACTCATAAGTTTATGTCTTTGGACTAGACTAGTCTATCTTCCAAAGTACCTGGTAAAACAAGTTTTGTTAGGACAGAGGGTAGCTTAGATTATTCAATCAAGCTCGTGGTTTTATTTTGGAGCTGCTAGTTAAATATCGAAGAGGTACAGGAGAATTCCGTGTCTGCCGACAGTTTCTCTTTCTATCTGGGATTCAGGTCCATCATATACGTAACAAAAGAAAACACAGGAAAAATTGAATAAATCACATGTTCATGCATTGTTCAATTGTACAGTTTATGCTAGCTGGAGTGGAATACTATGATAGAAGGATTTCTCAGGAAAATTATAAAGTAATAACACGATATATATATATATATATATATATATATATATATATAATTGCAATAAATGCACAAATATTTAGAGACAACCTTTAAGGTGTAACGATGAAACTTTGGACTCAAATTCACTTGTATTAAGTTACGTATATGTGCTTTATTTATATTAGTTTTAAGCATGGTAAACATATATCAATGGCTTTGTATTCATAAATTGTATTCAAGATATTAAAAAAAAATAACATTCATAATTTAAAATATTTTAAAAATAAAACACAAGCTTTAAAAAATATTAAATAAAACAAATAAATCCTAAATAAAACTCTTAAAGTTAGATTAATTTTTAAAATTTGCAACTCTTGAAATTCTAAATAAATTTAAAAAAAACAATGAAAAAAAAATTGATTTGAAAATTTAAAGGGCACGTGAAATGATAGAGAAAGAGAAAGGAAATAGAAAAGAAAATAAAAAAGAAATGGCCATCGACGACAAACCTGCAAACTTATCCATGCACGCACCATTTTTTCATGGAAAGCACGCCGAGATGCATATAAAGCAACCCTGAAACGATAATTTTAACCTTCTGAATTAGTTGCACACGCCATCTTAAGGGGACAGAGAGGCTGACAACATGTGTTGACGTATTTTTTTTAAAAAAATATTTTTTATTTATTAAAATACTTAAATGACTTCACCCCAACTCTTTAATTAAACAAAAATACAACAAAATAACACAAATACCCTTTAACCCAAGGGTTAGATTATTTGACATCAAGGGTGCCAAGGTCTTTTCACCATGTAACAAAAAGGCCCCTGTCAACAGTTTATTTTTTTTTATTTCAAAGGTAAATATGTTATTTTATGGTGTATTTTTCCTATAAAAATAAAAAAGTAACTCTCGGTAGAAGTCAAAAAATTTATTTATTTTAAGGGTAGTGATATAAATTTCATAGTTTTGAAACCCGACCCGGTGATCGACCCGGTCAAGAGATCGGGTCACGGGTCAGATGGGTTAACCCGGGTTGACCCGGGTCAACCACAAAAAAAAACACAATACAACACCTTATAAATTAAATGCATTACCTGTGCAATTGAGGCAGAACCAAGAGATTCCACATCAAATCTTTCAAAAATGTCCTCAATGCTTCGGCCAAACTCTGTCTCCAACACAAGCTTAATAGCTTCAAATGGAGTTGCTGGAGCTCTATCGTATAAAGTAACAAGCCTTCTCACCCATGCTGCTGGAGCCAGGTCAGGCTTCCCAATGATTTGAGCAACCTAATTTAAATCCAGTAAAATTAATTACAAAAAATATATAGTAAAATGTAACTCTCTCTCAAACCAAAACAGCATAAACATCATTACCAACCAATAATCAAAATGGACAGCAAAAGGCAAAAAAAAAAGAGGGGGGGGGGGCAAAGACAAAGCTTACTAACAAGAAAAAGATGAAGAAGAACATAACGGATTGAAAAGATGAGGAATCAAATAGTTCCTAATACAATTTCTAAAGCAGAAAAACGAACACCCTTCAGACCCCTAGGCAAAAAATAACCAAAATCTTTAAATTAATAAAAAAACAAGAAGAAACATGAAGATTAGACAATTGAAAAGATAATTGCATAGAAAGAAAGCAAAAAGATCAAAACTCAATGGAATTAGACTCCTTTCAGTACATAATTCAACTTCAAAAATCTCTCAAGATCAAAGGACCGTACACAGTAAAGATATAAGAATGAAAATTACCTTGAGAAAGAACCCACCAAGATCATAGCACATAGTATAAATCTTTTCGGCAGCCAACTCGTGCTGTCCTTCCTAGTCCCTACATTGCCTCCTGCTTTTCCTCATCCTTCACCAAACTCACTCTGAGTTGAAACACCTACACAAAACCCATTAGCCGAATCCTGTTAAACATGCAAATGAACATACTTATATTCACATGCATTAATACTCACGCATATCAAAACAAAGAAAAAAGAAAAGAAAAGATGCAAATTAACACACTTATATGATATAAACCCCATTAATAGAAATGAACATAAACCTCCTTTTGATGCCACTGTTTTGAAGAATGGAAGACTAATATTTTCTCATCTCTCTCCCTATATCTCCCTCTCCCTCACAGAGATTATGTCCAGAACCAAGAAAAGAAAGAGTGAAATAAGGAGATTTGTGAAGAGAAACAAAAGTCTAACCTTATTAAAATCACTTTTTCTTTATTGATGAAGAGTCTTCTGCTTATCTATTCTTCGCGATTGAAATCGTATTTTCTTTAATTAAGTTTTCTCTCTGTCTGCTCTGCATTTCTGTTCTTTGTCTTTGTTGTTTTGGCCTTTTAAAAGGCCAAAACAACGTCGTTCCATGTCTCTATATATATAAAAAAAACACGCCGGGTTTCAGCCGGGTTTACCCGGGTCGCCCGGGTTCCGGGTCGACCGGGTTTCACCGGGCCAACTCCCGAGCGGGTTTTTGCCTCCACCCGGACCGGTCCCAGGCCCGGGTCGGCCGGGTCCCGGGTTGACCCGCCGGGCCGGTCCGGGTTTTAAAACACTGATAAATTTACTATATAGCTAAAACACAAAATACCCATCTTGTCCCTGATAAATTTTAGAATACTAAAATTGTCCTCATGCAAAAACTAATTTACCTTTTATATATTTGGCTAAGAGTTTTTTTTAAAAAAGGTCAGGAATGAGAAAACACTATTCTCATTCATACTGAACCATGTTTAAATGAACAATGTTTTCTCCTTTTCTTTTAGTTTTTTTTTTTGTAATTTTATTCTTTCTTTAAAGATGTCTACAACTCATAAAGGATGAATGTCTAATTTTATTATTTTAACCTTCTTTTTTACGAGATGTGAACAAGTTTAACACTTATAGTTTTGTTAGGAATTGGATCCTTAAAATGAAACAAGAGACCACCGACAATTGAACTAAAAAGCCATCAAGATAAACAACTGAGAAACAAATATTACAGAATAAAAAATGTGTTCAGTAAATAACTTCAGCCATATTTATCTATGTAGGACCTTCCTAATCTTGGATCGAGGAATCATCATGCTTCATGGATCTCAAATCAATCTGACCAGATGTATAGCGAGGCAGGCACGGTTTAAATGCGAACCATGCTAAAGGCAAACAAGAGAAGAGACAGACCATCTCGGATTTGGATTGCATGGGATGGAAAGAAGCTTTTACATTATCCGCAAGACAGTAATTGCAAGTTCTAACAAAGCCATTTATATTCTTTTTAACAAGTATGAATTGTCCAATTTTGAAAGGTTCTTCACACCAGATTCAAGTACTTAGTTTGACCTGACATGCTGCGCAGAAGAGGGTGAGTTGATTTTCGAAATCATTTGGGCTATGGGGCAATACTTCAATCCTATCTACAGATAACAGCCCGCTTTCTAGAAAAGGTCGAGACCCATATTTGCATGTCATCATGGGTCTTTAGGCCCTTGTTTTCCCATATATCTTTGATATCTAGAAAACGCGACACTACATGAAGAGAAGAAAAAATCGATAGCGGTGAAGTAAGGCATCATATTTTCAGTTCAAGAAAGTCACGACTCATAACAAATGTAGAATGCTGCCGGATAAGGAATTCATTGAAAATCCGGCGCAGTTGTTCTTGCATGTGTGGAGGAACTCCCACTCCAAAGCTTAAGGAACGCACACATACCACCTTTTTAAAAACTAATGATGGAAGTTGAACCTGGGATCTCAATTTGATTGAGTCACCACCTAAACCCACCACGGGGGCAATCCTCTATCACTGTACAGTGGCATCCCATTCCCTTTGGGACTTTTAGAATAGCAAGACAGATGTATGATGCAAACGGTAATGTCAATATAACCTGAAAACTATCCGGTGCAAATGGAGAAATGGAACAGTTAGCCCTTCTCTTTTCTCAAAACATCATCACAGAAGTGAAAAGCTCATCATGTATGGGATAACAAATGAATCACCAGCAATGTATCCTATGAAAAAGCGTAGCATTTTTCCAGTGCTCCAATTCAATTTCAGTATCCATTCCCGTGCAACTTGAAGCGGAATGCTGGCCGTCTGGGTGAAACCGCTAGTTCTAACTTGTATTAGTTGGAAATTGGGACTGAAATTTTCTAATATCTAATGAAAAAAAAAAAAACTTCTGAATACAATCCATCATTTTGTCATTACACATGGCTGTCTGTATCTATCTACACCATACCTGACTGCTAAATATGCTCTCAGAAATATTTTACAGAATAAGAACCTTATTTAATCTTTCAACAAAACCAAATTTGAGGAAGCACGCACCTTTCATTACCACCACCAGTAACCAGCAAAGTAAAGAAAGCAAATGAACAGAATTCCATCTTATTAAAAGCAAAGCACTCCAATGAAATGGACAGCAGCAATCTGCAGAACTTGGATGAAAACAATACAATACTCCGAGGCTGTAAGATACCACAAACTCATATATAAGTGAGTAATTTGAAGTAGATAATGATGTACAATGAAAGGGAGAACAGGGCGAAGACATGCTGCCAGAAGAGAAGAGCAGAGGCCTCCTTAACTGCATAACCCCTCAGGCTGGCAATTGCTCCCAATAGAATGGCACTTGGTGTTGTGTACTGTAATAATAGCACAAATCTGTACATTGCATCACCCTGGACAAGAAGATGCAGTTTATCAGCCAATGCTACCACACCAATTCCCAACAGAGGAAGCACCAAAAGCCTTGCAACTGTTATGCCAATTGTAGTTCGAAGCCCAAGGGTAGAATCTTTTGGCCCCTCCGCAAGCATACCCCCAAGAATTAGCATCACAGAAGGCACCATAGCTCCAGCTAAAATTTCTAAGCTGTCTGTAACAAAAGATAGAGGAGCATCATATCCAAAGAAAAAAGCTTTTAGTTGAGGCACCATTCCAATGATGATAGCAAATAGAGAAGCAATTGTTGGAGGTTGAAGTATGTGCTGCACGGGAGTTTGTTCAACTACAATTCTGATCCTTCTCACAACTCTCGGCTCAGCCAAACACTGAATGGACCTGGGACTGCTCAAACTGCGTTCACCCAGGTCAATGTCCGGAAAAGTAGTTTGTGAAAGACTTGAGATGCTATGAAAGATCCTAGCAATAAAAGGCGTCTTTGAATGTTCAGTTTCTTTTTCCTCAATGCCTGGCCATTCAGCTTCTACCAGGAGAGGTCTACTGACATTACTAACTGGTTGTTCCTCAATCTCGGCTCCTTCCTCGACAATCTCATAGTACTGCATTGGAGGCTCCATCATGTGATAAACTAGGGTGTAAACAAGAATCACTGCAACCCATTGGGCAAAAGAGACATATGCCACTCCCTTCGAGTGGCAATGGGGTCCAAATGGGCTATCTTTAGTGTGACAGACAGATCCAACAATAGCGAGAGGGAGATTTCCAGTATTGCCAAAGGCAGTCATGATAATGGTGAATCTGTTAAACTGTGGAGGCGGACGACATATAAGCACCACTGCCACCCCGAGAAAGCAACCAATGACTGTGCTAACCAACACATTGACAGGGATAAACCACCAAAGGGCAATGTTCTGAAGCGTGATGCTTTCACCAAGCTCGGTGAAAATCAGGCAGGGCAAGAACAGAGCAAAAACTAGTTTGCTTAGGAGCCTAAATGTTTCTCTTGGGATCATTTGGGCTTTTGGGTGTGCAAGAACCAATCCTATAACAATAAGGGAGAGAAGTTTCATCAAAGGCACTATGGCAGTCAGCAGATTTTCGCCGCTTGACATCATCTTGTTTTCATATAACGCAGCCATATAACCAGACATCTTTCCTCAAAACACTTCCTTCCTGCAATAAGTAGCGAAACAATAGTTACAAAACATTCGTTCCAAACGAAACACAATTAACCTTAAGAACATATTTAGAAATTTGAAATTCTACAACATGGGTTAAATCAATCACCAGGAAATATATCAGAGTCGCGGAGATTACAACATGGATTTTATACAATAATTACAATCTAATTAACGACAAAAACAATTCGCCCAGCAGATTTCAAGGAAATGCAGCGCACTTGTCTAACAGATTACGAGCGATAATTGATAGCAGAAATCATGAAAAACATAATCAAGATGCAAAACCAATGAAGTGCCAACATGGGGTTTTGATAATTGACGAAATAAAGCAATCCATGAACCACAGTTACAGATCAGTTAATTAAGGGAAATCTAGAAAATTAAGGGAAAAGGAGCACTTACAGATTAGGCAATTGAGGGAAGTCTAGCATGTAAGATTAGGAGACTATAAAGAATTGCAGAGAGGAAGAAGTAGAAGATTGACTATATTCTTGACACTCTGCATCAGGGATAAGCACGGAAGCACCTCTATGTCTATGATTAGACCTCGATGATAAAAATCTGTTTAAGAAACGGTGGGTGGGGGCAATGGCTATCAGTCGCCTTGCCTTGTAAAAAAAGGTTTCTAAAATATTTCAGAGCTAGATTTATCCTCATTTGTTACTTTATTTTTTACTTTAATTGGTCAGGTATAATTGTATATTATGGAATATGGTCATGAATCTCTTGCTATTTTATTTATCACTAATCAACGAGACGCGGGATATGACTTAGGATCCGGGGATATTCAAGCAGGATTTTAAAAAAAAAAATTTGTATTTGTTTTAGAAAAAAAAGATTCGAATATAATTTAAAGAAGTAAAAGTTAAGCAAAAATAAATATTTAACTATGCATAGCCCTACTTCAATTTTTTAATTAGTTATTTATAAATTTTTAAAACCGTAGAAACTAATGTAGTATTATGATTGATGATGTGATTATGTGAGAGTTAATTGAAGGAAAAATATAAACACTGCAAATTATTTTATGTAAATATTATAACAAGAGATGACAGCGTTATCTTTAGATTAAAAAAAATTGGCTTTTCTCTTAAATTACTAGATAGAGAAAGGCGAGTAGAACTGATTAAATTTGAAAATAAAAAATAAAATATTATTATCCTATCTGTATTATGCACCATGTATATATTTTAGATTGTACTGTCTCGGGGATAAAAAAGAAGAAGTAGAAGATAGATCTGCTTAGATAAGACAATATAAAATAAAGATGAATGCATAATTATGTTTAATAATAATGTTTATGATATATAATTGTATTTGTATCCTATTTAATTATAGTAAATATGACAATAAAAAATATATATTTATGCGCTGCTCTTAACTTTCATGCTTTAATATATATATATATATATATATATATATATATATATATATATATATATATATATATATATATATATATATATATATATATATTACGTTAGTTTATCCTAGGTATTGAAAATAATAATATTATACTAATCTTAGTTATAAAATTAAAATAGACTTGATTGATTAACCCTTGATCCAGTTAATTTGGGGTCTGAATCAATTTAAATTTTTTAAAAAATAAAATAAAAATTAACTTGATCCAAATTAATAAAAAAAAACATGGGCTGACTCATAATCCGATCTACTTGAGATAAAATACTAGTTAAAACTCATTTGTTATTTTTTTAATAAAAAAATGGTTACAACAAGGTTGGGGTTTGATTCTTTAAAGAAAATTGTGTCAACTTAGAGTGATTCTCCTAGCCTGTAACTCAAGTTTTTTTTTTTATTGACTATTAAGTTAGATTTTAAAATTATAATAATAATTATTTTTTACATTGACTCGCAACCTCAACCTTACCCCTACCCCAAATCATTTCGACTCGCGACCTCAATCTTACCCCAAATCAAAACTAGAGTAAGGTTTTAAAGTATAATACTAACTATTTTTATTTTTACGTTGACTCGGGTTGACCCACAAATTAGGTTTTAAAACCACAACAATAACCACTCTATTTTTATATCGATCCTCTTAACTCATGACTAAAACCTTACCCCAATCAACTCACAAGTTAAATTTTAAAACTATAATAATAATATTTTCTATTCATATATGTTTTAGTTGGATAATCTTAAAATTAAGAGTTTTTATAAAGGTATTTCATGAATAAAAAATAAAAAATACTATTCATAATGACATGTTCTATCTAAAAATTAAAAAAAGTAATCTATAAATATATTTATTTTTATAATTATATTTCTATCTATTTAATCAAATATATTTTTATCTCACCGTAACTAAATGCTGCCTCCTTAATCTATCAAAATGACTAAAAATGCAATAAAAAATTCCTATGGCCGCTGGGCGCTAGTTCATTTGCGTGAGCTGGCTTGTTAAATAGTAATTTAAACAAGCTCGAGGCAAACAGGCAATCAGACATCACATGGCTCGTGCGTTCTTCTCCAACATGCATGTATTCGAATCCAAAGACAGCAGCGCTCATCAATCATCATCCTGCGATGACTTTTTTTGTTTGTTTTTTTATTAAACATGCATCGTATCTCCTCCTCCTCCTCCGTCCATGGACAATACACAGAAGAAAACGGAAGATTCATGCTTTGTGGAATGAAATTAGAATCAAATGATGACCTGTGTTTGTGGTTTAATGGAAAATCTTCTAAAATAGTTCTCAGGAGAAGTAGCATAAGTAATTTGCAGATAATTCTCCTTCTTTCAGACCCTCAAATCACAAAAGTATCAATCCATTGCTTATTATATTTTGATGACAAGTTCCCCGGCTTTCCCTTTTCCGATAAGGTTTTAACCTGTATCAAGTTTTTGTTCTTCTCGGCTTTCTACCGTTCTAAATTCCAAATACATGCATGGTTTCTTCTTGGATTTTGGCCCAATAGACTTGTTTCTCTTGGGCTTTTAATTAGCTGATGATCGAGCTATAAGTCTCTTCACGAACGGGTTTTGCCTGCCTTCTAAATCCAAAATTTACGTCAACAAGAAAATTTAATTCTTGCCATAAGATTTGAGATTTTCACTGACAAATCTTAAATTCAAATCCTGTGAGGGATGTGCATCGCCCCTGTTGTGTTAGCCAAAACCCGTCGACTATGCATATATCCTAGAGTCTGACAAAACTAAGTAGTCCGTTTGGTTTCATATATTATTATCATAACATTAAAATTAAAAGATTTGAGGTAGAATCACTATTTATATAAACAGTGAACCACCTTCACACGGACAAAGCTGGGATAACTTTTTAAGGGTGCCAATAAATGTGGTGTGTATGGAATTATTGTAATTTTTGTGGTTGTAATTTGAAAAAAATTATTTTTAATTAAGGTTAGTTTGGTAAAATATATATTTGGTTAAAACTGTGGTTAAAATTAAAGTTGAATAAAGAGTAGTTTAATGTGTTTGATTAAGAATGTTTTTTAAATTAAGAAAATAACTAAAAAAGACATATATTAATATTGATAATTTTTAATTGAAATATTGTAGATTTAACTACTGTTATTACATTATGAAATAAACAATACTTTATATAAAATATTTTTTATTGTTCTATTAAACTATCTGCAATTTCATCACGTGTGAAATCCATGTGACAATGACTACAGTTTCTATGACTTCCTAAGCGTGCAACAATATCAGGTAAAATATCATCAAGATTAAAATTGAGATTGCGATCAAGTTTTGCAAATGCTATGTCATCATGTGATTTTCTTCTAATGTAATTATGTAGTGTCATTGAATAATATTAAACACTAGTTTTTCGAATAAAACATAATATTTGAGAAAATTTGTCGGATTTTTTTTATTTTATTGGGTTGAACCTGGTTCAATGCATTTAGGTTTAGGCCGAACCCGGTTTAACACATCAACAATGGAGACGCTCTCCATTGTTCACGTTGCATGTGACTGTGTGAGATGAATAGTGGAGCGTGAATTAATTCACTCTCCACTGTTCACGTTGCATGTGACCATGTGAGATAAACAGTGGAGAGTCTCCACTGTTCACGTTGCATGGAGCATTGTTTTGAAACCCGGACTGGCCCGGCGAGTCGACCCGGGAACCGGCCGACCCGGGCATGGGACCAGTCCGGGTCTAAGCAAAAACCCGCCTGGCAGTTGGCCCGGCGAAACCCGGTCGACCCAGCGGGTCGACCCGGGACCCGGCTGACCCGAGCAAACCCGACTGCGACCCGACCTATTTTTTTTATATGCATAGAGGTTAAACAACGTCGTTTTGGCTGACGAAGATGAACAATGCACTGAAGATGCAAGCCTGCAATTGCAAACAGAGAAAACCTAATAAAGAAAAACAACTTCAATCCCGAATTGCAGAGGAGCAGAACACTCTTGATCCCTTTAATAAGGTTAGACTTTTGCTTCTCTTCACGAATCTCCTTCTTTCACTCTCTCTTTTCTTTGTTCTTTGCCTTTTTTGAAACCCGCAGTTCTTGATTGAGCATCGATTAGCAATTCTTGATTCAATCATCAAAATTCAAAACTCCCTTCATCTCCCACCGATCAGCTTAAATAGCGATTCACTATGAAATACCTGCTGATCTTTGGCTATTGTTGTGTCACCTCTGAGTTCACTCGTGAGCCACCATGAATCTCTGCCAGGGGATTCACAATCAAGCCACCACCACCCTGAAGCCGTAACCTTTGGTTCCCCAAATTAATTGTTTAAGAATGGCCATTCCTATCAGCTCTATGGCGCACAGCAGCCGATAATGGAGTACCCCTGGATGAATAAATCCTTGAGTTTGAATACCGGCCTTCTGTTTTCTTCAAAAACCTGGAGCTCAAAAGTTCGCACCAGGTAGTAAACAACATGTGGTTTTGTTGGAATCTGTGTTAGTCATCCTTCCACTAGATACAGCCAAATCATATGATATCTCATCCAGTGCCAACTGTAGGCCACGCACTAGATGAATAAATATTATAATTATATAAGAATGAATTAAAAATATTTTTTTAGGTTGACCCGGGTTAACCCGGGTCAACCCATCTGACCCGTGACCCGATCACTGGACCGGGTCAATGACCGGGTCGGGTTTCAAAACCATGGCATGGAGACTCTCCACTGTTCATCTCACACGGTCACATGCAACGTGAACAGTGGAGAGTGAATTAATTCACTCTCTACTGTTCACTTTGCAAAACAATGAAGACGAGAAAATGCAGCTAAAGAAGAAGAGGGAGAAAGAGAAGAAGAAGGGAAAGAGCAAGTTACCCTAAGTGATTTTCTCTCATTTGATGGTGGTGGTGCTGTTGTTGACAGTGACTCAAGGCGGTTCTTGTGGCAGCGACGAGGAAGGTAAGCGATGATGCCCTTTTTTCTTCTTGCGTTGATCTTTGTTAAACCTTTCTTTTTTGTTTCTGTTTCGCCTCCCCATGTTACTCTCTGTTATGGAAAAACTGAGGTAAGCTGCTATTTACAAAGCTTAATTTTTTTGCTTTTGTTAAACCTCAGGTGCAACCTCAATTTATGATGGGTCCCATCAAAACAAAATTATATTTTACCTTAACCAGATATATATTTTTGTGACTCTTACATGCAGCTGCATTATTAAATAGCCATTTATATATCATCTTCAAGCCCGAGCCCTCGCTTGAAATTTTTTTTTGTAAGGTATAAAATACATATACAAACCTAGGAAAATTGAACTTTTTTGTTGGAGCCCGAGCCCTCACTTGGGTCTCCCCCCTGCATCTCAAATATTTTTCTTTTTACACGGAGGTTTGTTTTTTTCATCATTTGCATCTTTTTTTAACTAGCTTTTTTTGCATCCCATTTAATCGATGCTCTATAAATTATAAAATAATATTTGGATTATGACAACTAAACCATCTTGATTTTTTTTTCATTCACATACTTTTTTATTATCAAGTCATTTTAATTTTCATTTAGTAATTGTAATTTGATGTCTCAAAATTGATGCTCAATGAATAATGAAAAAATATATTTGAAAGAAAACTTATAAAAAAATATTATTTTATATAAAATGATCGATTAATTTGGGATATTAATAAGACAATATTGATGATGATAGATGATCTAGTGATATGTTTAAAAGAACGAGAATGGGGTCTATTAAGAAGGGAAAATATAGTATTTTACTTGGCACTTCAATTGATTAGGATTTTTTTTGTTGCTGTAAATATTCTTCTTGATAGAATTTGTGGGTTTAAAAGGAAATTCAATTATCCAGATGGATTTTAAAACAAATCATCTATATTGAAAATAATATATCTATAAAAAAATGTTTTTCTTGTCAATTCTAGAATCCACACTCTTGATGATGAACCTGGAAAATATATATTAAGTTGCTAACCAACAAGTTAAGAGTCTATTTAAAATTATAACAATGGTTATTTTTTAAAATATTTCTTACTTAAAAATACATTAAAATAATAATTTATTTTTTTAAATTTATTTTTAATATCTAACATCAAGATGATTTAAAAAAATAATAAAAATTAAAGTATTTTTTTTCCTTTCAAAAAATCCTTCCAACCATGAGAACAAACATGATACAAGCCTCGAAGGTGGCTCCTCCTGTAATTGATCGTGGCAGAATTTGTTCTAGCGTTGATTAATCTCCCAGAGGAAGCTAATCTCTTACTAGAAATTCGAAATCAAGTGGGAAGCAGAGGGAACTTCATGGGAGCCGTGCGTTCTTAATTATTGAATGATAGATTAAGATACCATATAACAAAGGTTTGAACGACAATGAACTCCTAAGGTTTGTGCTCCACCTTCCTTGTGCTGCTATTCCGACATCAGGTCAGAGCACCAGCTCTTCGTCTTCATCTAATTATGAATCGAAAATCTCTCTCGTCTTTTGTGGTATTTGACACCGTTATTGATTCATTTCCTGAAAACCTTCTTGTAACAAGCTCCTTCTTGTAACAAGCTATTGTCTATTGGCTCCATCACACTTTTTCCCTGAATCTTCCTTGGAGTTTTGTTGAGCCAACCAAGATCGGACTCATCCGTCTGAAGCTAGACTAGCCTAAAAGAGCTGGTGCAATATGTTGTAGTAGAAAAACTTTGTCAAAAATAAAGTTTTAAAAAAAAACAATGTAATACCTCCGAAACTGAACTCGCTTGGGCTGCAAACTCTATTAGGCTCGGAACTAGACTGGTCTGGATGTTATTAAAAAACTGGTAGAACGTCTTAAATTATATAAGGTGGTCTGCTAATTAATTAGTTTTTTTTTTAAATTCCAAATTTAAATTTTGAGATTAACATCCAAGGAAACTATCACTTTATATACACCAGTGCGATACGAGGAATGCACCCAAGCCCCCTCGATGATCTTTTACTATCGAAAAAATAACTAATTATGATGCTTTAAGGAGTCGTAAATATTCCATATCACTCGTGAATATATATATATATATATAAACTCTTCAAAAAACAATGCTTCAGCTACTGGCGAGATTGACCTGCCAGACTCATATAGGCTACAGGCTACAGGTACAGCAATCAAATATGCAGTTGAGCATTTGATAGGCACACGAGTCATGAAAAGCATGGAGTTGAGGCGTCACGTTTGACTAAAAAACCAATGGGATGGCCCCGATAATCAATGCTAGACAGTATTTAAAAATAAAATATCGGCGGTTTTTATTTTAAGAATATTAAAATAATATATTTTTTTTAAAAAAATTATTTATAAGATCAAGATATTAAAATAATTTTAAAATATATAAAAAGTAATTTTAAATAATTCTTTTAAAAAAACATGGTTTCAACTATATTCCTAATATTATCTAATAATTAATAAGAACAAATTCGCTAATTATTGTTGAGAACCGAAATTTGAATATTGCAATGCTACTGCATTCAACGGAACCCCTTTTCTGTATGATTTATTAGCAGCATAACAGTATTATTCTCATAATAATGACAGAGAAAAATTCATAATCTTGTAGATGATCATGATATCAGAGTTGTTTTCACTCGTACGTCCAAGTTAAAATTGAACGGCTAAGATCTTAATTAGTAACCAATGTTTAGTTATCTAAACACTCAAAATTAGCTATTTTGAATTAACACTTACATTTCTTACAAGATATTGACTTTATGGTGAAAGCTTTATTAAAGGAAGGAGAAATTTAAAGAGATCTTATCAGGCAATAGGCTTAAAATTCTCCAAAAAAACAAAATTTCCCACTAATTTATGGCAATTTGGAACGTTTACTAAGACTTTCACTGACTAGGAGAAAGAATTCCCAACTCTTTTGTCTTGTTTTTCCTTTTATAAGACCAGAAATATATTAGCGTTGCGTTATGTCAGCACATGAACAAGACTGTAAGAATATTTCTAAACATTTTTTTAATTTGGATAGAAGGAAACGCATCTCCAGAAAGCATACTTTGTAAATCCAAGTAAGCGAGTAAAACCTCGACTGTCCCATATTCTTATAAAAAATACACGTCCTGACTCGAACTTGAGACCTGTTGGGCAGATCTCAAACCTTTTACCATTACACTATATTTATTGGGACAATATTTCTAAACAAGACAGTAAGAATATTTCTAAGCATTGCTCCTGACCTATCTAATAATTTATATTGCTGGCAACTTTTTTTAATTGATGCAACTTGTTCTTTTATATATATATATATATAAAATGTGTGCGTCTCCTCACATTCGTTGAATGTGGCAGTTTGCTGCTTAGTATATTATTATAGAGTTGGGTAGTAAATTGTTTTTTAAATTATTTTTTATTTAAAATTAAACTAGAATGATATTTTTTATTTATTTTTATATCGGTGCATATCCAAAACATTAAAAAAATAAAAAATAAAAATAAATTCTGACAGAAACACGAGAAAAACACTCGACATACAGTGATTTAGCTGGGTGTATTAAAATGTAATATCCAAGTTTGGATGCCATGTGGTGCCATCTACTATTAGTTTGCTTGTTTTTATCCGGAAAAGGGAAGAAAGTCAATAAACAGAAAAGTAGCATATTCTAGAAGCTACGAAATTCTTAAAATAATAAAGCGATAAATCTTCAGCAAGGCTTTCCATGCCCTTGTCCATCCTCCGCCTTTTAAAAATATTTATAAAAAAATTATTATTTTTTATTTTAAATTATTATTTTTTTTGCTAATATCAAAAATATTTTTCAAATAAAAAATACTTTTAAAAAATATTCACCAAACTTAAAAAAATAAAAAAATCACCCCGTAATCAGTGACATGATCAGGCTGAATTTCGTTTAGAAATTTGGCTTCTAACTTGTTGTTAAAGATTGAACTCGGAAGATGCCTTGCCAGCCATTTGAATAGGAATAGCAAGCAAAGCCACTTGAACTGATCAATAATGCCGTTTGAATTAGCATTAAATGCTTCCGTTGAGCGCCCAAGAAGCAGCTTTGGTCAAACTATCTTGTCATCGTCATCGTCATCGGCATCGCCCTCCTTCAACATCTTCCCAGACATTAAAACAACTTATTTTGGAGGGAGCGTAGAAAAAATTATTCACATATCAAATTCCGCCCATGTATTATTTTTATTCTATATCTACAGGAATAAAATAAAAAAATAAATTGATCTTTATATATATTTCTTGATTGAAGATGAAATATTTAAAATATCTCATTACAAATATAAAATTATATTAATAAAAATTAACTAATAAAATAATACCACGTGACATCATCGAAAAAAAACTTGAAAATCTCTACAAACCTTTATAAACTAAGAGTTCCCTCGTAGAAAAAAAAAATTAAAGATACAAAATCTTCTTCATGATAAGCATCACAAACGAGAAATATACATTAAAAGTTTTTAAGTATTTTTCATTTATATTTAAAATCTAAAAAGAACAAAACTCTGTTAAATTAAACTTAAATACTTCACAAGAATTCTTTAATAACACTTCAAAAATAAATTAAATGTACTTTTTAAAGCATCAAATGATCATCAAATCTCGCTTAGCAATATACATTTAAATTTATACTATAAATCACAAATTTTAACTTGAGTTAATAGATAAATCAAGTCACTAGATATTAATTTTTTTTAAAAAAATCATATGATTAATTAGTATTCACACAGATATTTTAAATAAAAATTACATACAATCATGATTTTAATAAAAACAAATATTTCGAGGGAGTCAAGAGTTTTTTCCCCTTGAATTTGACACATTGTTGGCTGCAATAGGAGACCTGGCTTTTAATTATTATTATTTTTTCAAAGATATGTAGTCCTGTACGTACTTTACACTCTTTGATTTTTTTTCAATCTCTTCTCCTTTGAATCATGGATCCATCTCTGGATTGTACTATTATTGTTACGATCATCTTTAGACGTAGTTCTCACAGCTTAATTTATAAAATGTTATTTAATCTTTATTGCTCGCAGTGATACCTGACAACCTAGTACAGTGCATCATCGCCGACAACGAGAGCACTGCGTATGTCGGAAATCACCACCATATTTTTACGAGGTTCCACCCTCGATCTTGAATCTAACCACAGAGGCACATCAAGTGAAAAAAACCATATGCACGTATAAAACAAGAGAAACCATCTCAAGATTTATTATAAAGAGGGGGAAAAAACCCATACACTTCTAAATCGAGCTAGCTAGACATTAATTTTACTATAGGAATCTAGCTAAATTAATCAGAGATGAATAATATTCCCAGCAACGAGCCATTCTACCAAATGGAACGTAGCCAACCCCATTGACGTTGGTATACTCAGAGCAACAAGACCAGCCATGCCCAACGCCAAGCTTGGCCTGGTTCTAATCAACACTGATTGCAAGTACCCAACTGCCTCGCAAATGTCTGAATTGTAACTGCCACGGTAATATCTCTTCTCCCATTCCATCCAGTCAGATGAGACCTCGTAAATCCTCTCGGCTATCTTCATCTCCTGAACGCGCATCCTAAGAACAATCATGTCTTCGTCGATCAATTTATCACTATAATCATCCCTTCTCAGTGCTGAGATCTTGGCAGAACGTCTCTTATTTGTGCCAAGACATGTTTTTGAAGGTGCTGCTTGGTGGAAGGATCTGTCACAAAATGGTTGTGAAGCTAGGAGAGGTGATGAAGGAGATTTTAGCATGGCTGTTATCATTGTTTTGGAAGTGAATACTTGATTTTCCAAGTTTTCTGAAAATGGGTTATATCAAAAAGGAAATTTTTGAAAAGAATGAATCTTGAAGCGTGATGCCCTGCATCGGCAGGGCACATATATATAGAAGTGTGCACGAAACGTGAAATTAATGAAAACGTGATTTTACTCAAATGGCAATTGGCCACTTGGACGGCCGATGTATGTGCACCTCCAAATTCCAGGAAAGAAGAAAGTCTCTCTCAAGATTTTGCGATGTCTGTATGCTACGTGGCGGCGGCCTATTACACTAGTTATTTTTTCTTTCTTTCCAGAGAATGAAGCAAAGCGTGTGCGTGTGTGTGTGTGTGTGTGTGTGATCCTCTAATAATAATAATAAAAATAATAATAGAAGGCTGCGACGATGACATCATCAAGTGGAATTTGCTTGCATGTTTCTAGAAATTTAACTTCATTTTTCTTTGAATTTATGTAAGCACGTGCAAAAAGCGAAAAAGATCGGATTAAATCAATTGACTGAGCTATGAATATTTATCAAGAGAAGAGAATTTTTTCAGAGGTAAGAATTAAGAAAACTGTGGGTGCAATTAATGTATTTGTTCCGGATTATAATGACAAATTGAAAAGGTATAAGGACTAAAGTAGAAAGAATGACAAATCAAGGAGGGAAATGAAATTATCTTCATAGTTAAGAAAGAGTCTTCTAACCCGCGTTGTGCCTCCATCATGTCTCCGACTTATTTTTTAAAGTGAAAAAAAGGTATTAGTTAGTGTTATGCATGTATTCTTGGACATCATATTTTTTTTAAGTGAGAAATAAATTGCTTTGTTAGATAAAATAATTTTTAATAAAATATACAAGCAGGTAAATAAAAAAAAGTTTGTAACGCTAATTAAATATTAAAGTGTAAAGCCAATCTTTCTGGCATATGCAAATATTTAACCCTCATTGTCCCTTTTATTTTATATATTTTTTCTTAGAATAAAATATTTTTATAAATTAATTAAAATGTCACATGAATATAATTTATTTATATAATCTATTTGAAGCACTATAAACTAAAAAAATATCAAAAATATCAATTAGTACTTTTAAAAAGGTGAACCAAATAATTTTAAAAAATAAATATAAAAGAGGGTATTGATTACCATTCAAATAAAAAATGAATATAATGTAAAAAACAATAAAAAAAGAGAGACGAATCTAATTATAAAAAACAATTATAATGGGAATTGTAAAATATAAAGACTAAAATGGAAATTATGACAAATGCCTCCCTTCCCTAACATGTAGCCTCGCCCCTGGCAGTTGAAACGGTCTAGTAACAAGCTACCGTCCACATGCATGAATGGTTCTGTCGAAATCACGAATCTAGTTCGGCGTCTGATTAGACTTGCTTTCTTCTAAACTTCATGCTTCTAGGTGCTTAATTACTTAATTAAATTTTCTGACACCCAAAATGCTCTAATCAGTATCTAGGCAGCAAAGTCAAATTCCAGTACTGGAAACATCATCATTTTTTTGTCCGAAGGGGAAGACTGCCGCAATTATTTAATTCAAAAATAGCCACCTCCACCTGTTCTGATACTCCCATTCACAGAAAATGACGTCGCATTGGAACGGGCCGAACGGCCACAAGGGCAGAGACAAGAGGGAGGGGTCGTTGCCATGTACCATCTGACATAAGACTCACCCGAGTAAACACCGCATAATTTTGCACGATCTACTACTAGGTTTTTCCAATTAATCACCAAAGCAACATTCAAATTTACAAGACAGTCTTGATCTCCTAAGGTTTTAGTCATCGGCATATGCACCGATCAAAGCAAATGCCAAACGCTCATTTTCCACCACTGGTCATTGAAAGAAGGGAGGAAGAAGAAGGCCTATTTGGATGCCATTGAAATAAAACCATTACATTTACTAATGACATTGCACGTGAGATTTTAGCCGTTTCAGTTTCAGACATGGACTTAATTGTTGTCAGGTTCTACGGAAGCAGCTTGTTAGCTCAGTGAAGGCATGGGACCCTCCTTATTGCACTGGCATCTTCTTTACTTGATACCTGTATCAGATAGATCAATAAATCGTGTTTTATAACATGCTATTATTATTAACCCCAAACAATTACAAATCCTTTTCTTTTACCATCCAAACAATTACAAACCTTCTAAGATAAATGGTCGGATTTCAACAGGTGGTGATTCAAGCTGCTGGTTTGATTCATCTTTTTTGGGTGGAGGAGGATCAAGTTGCTGGAGTTGTTTTACCTCGTCAGGGTCCACAGGTTCAAGTTGTACCTGTGACTGGATTTGTTCACGACACGGTGGCTCAAGCATTTGGTAACTGGGCTTGTTTTTCTCAAGGAGAAGGTACGTGGTGCAATACAAAAACAACAAAATTCTACTTTGAGCTACCACAGTATCCTTAATATGTCTTCCACCGAACGAGAGCCGCTCAAGTGCCTGAGAAACAAGAAGAGGAAGAAAGGGTAAATGCTGGGTGCACAAGACGGAAAAAAATGTCAGGCACAGGCACATCCAAATTAGCCATTTTGTCAATTTCATCACTATATTTCAAGTCATTGGCACAGAAAAATACAATTCATAGCAATCCTTAAAATTTGATTTAAAACAGCTAAAACACTCGAGAAAAGCACAACTTTGGTGGCTTAGTGGATCATTTAAGGTGACAAGTTATAGCTAATAAGGGCTATAGGCACATTTGCTCCAATGCATATCAATGCAGACCTTTCATCAAATTGTGGGCTGAAAGCATAAATGAAGAAAATATTATAAAATAACTACCAAATTCAAGAGAAGAGAAAGAATATAGATAAGAAGCTGATGCCAATTCAATTGGGTCCAACCTGTTTTCCTCGGGAGAACTTGTCAATATACACGACTTCTCATAGAACAAAATAAAGTTGTGATGAAGTTTAAGAGCTTAGATAATGTGCATTACATTAAAGAAGAAATGTATTATAGTGCAAAATATTATATCATTGCTGTATTACCTTCCACCATGACCTGAGCAGCTTAGCTTTTGTTGAAAATCAAGTTCATCTTAATATGTTTTAAGGTTCTAGATTAAACAGGTCATCCTTTTTCAAGATTTTTCTCTTTTCTCAACTACGATAGAGAACTCTCCTATGTTACAAGCAGGAAGACAGAATCAGGGCATCACATTACCTGTTCACCAGTTTCTACATCAATTGAACTTTGATGATCAAACTGAAGACCTCTAAATTCATTGATGCAAAGTCCTTGAAAGGCCCTGACACCATGTGCAGAAACAGTCATACAACAAGGCCAAAATCAACTCGTCCAGTATAAAGGGAGCTAATATAAGAGGACGACTTTCCGTATAAGCATGACATGATTGATTTACCATCTTATCAGGGAAACATTAGGAATCCATCGAAAGATGATTGGTGTATTATCTGCATTGACATAATAACCTCCGAATACTATAAAAACAGTCATAAGAGAGGGTCCGACAGCCATTGCTGCTTCAGTGGTTGGAACCATAGCTCCCACAGTCAGACCCATTGCAGATGCAGCAAATGACTCTGCTGTCACGATTCCACAGAATTTTCCAAACCTGGAATGCACCAGTCCAAATTCAGTAACTTCAAGCATTGTGACTGCAATAAATATAGCATTTCCAAACCTAAACAAGGTTTTCTCCGTGTTTTATTTCCACTGACTAGGGATTGTTCTTCTCCGAAGAACAGCTCATCTGGGTTCTTTTCTTTTCAGTTTTATATGCATGCATGTCAGCCAGTTACTTCAATACTACAAAAACTTTTACAAATTTCAGTTACTGATCCATGTACTTTCTGAATCTGTATAAATTTAATTGCATTCATTCAATATACAAATTGCAGAAACCCAGGTGGTGTCAGAAATCAAAATGGTAAAATATGGAAGCACACCTTGAAAAGGTAGGGTGAAGACGAGACATGGGATACAGTACAGCACCAAACATTAATGGAAATGCTGCTCCAACAGGAATCTCAGCTATCAATTTGGAAAGTAGATAGGGTCCTAATGCATAAGAGCCCTTAGCGCGCTCTCTATCTACAATTGCACGTTCTTTTGGAAACACACCCACTGTTTTTGTGAGAGCAGCCATTGCCGTGTTTATTGCTGCAACCTGGGAAAGACCAATTGTCATGCACAGAATTTTTTTAAAAAATATCTTAAAACAGTTGGGATTTTCATTGAATTTCAAAATTGCCACCACGCTGATCAGCTAATCTGGGAGCTTATTATTAATGATCATGTTGTGTCCGTGCATCAAAGGGCATCCAAGCTAAAACATCTGTTCTAAAATTTTGACCTATCTGAATTAACTAGTTGGGTGCCAATGGTATCTTTTACTGGTTGTGCCCGCCTAATACATGTTAAATGTAAGGTAGCTTCAGCTCCCTGCACTCCACGTGAACCATGTCTATCTCTTTTCTGTTTTATTTATTTATTATTATGTTTATGAATGGCAGTAATTTGGGACATAAGTGATCAGGAAATTCATATCTGAACTCATAACGAACATTAAAAGGTCTTCCATTACCTTAACTGGTCATAGTTAAGATGCAGTCTAGGATAGTGCATGACAGACTACAGCTATCACATAAGCTTACAAGAAAAGGAAAAAAAAGAACTCAGGTCATAGATTCATAGCTGGTGGATTAGAAGATTGCAAGCCAGGCCTTGAGTGTATGTCATCAATCAAGCTGGCAGTTTTTTAGTGACATAGGTTTGTATTCTTAGCAAGGAAACTGAACGTGAATGTGGCAGAAATCGTAAAAGTGGGAAACAATGCAGAAGATGCAGAATACAGGTCAGTAGCAGAAAGCATATATATTGGCACTAACAAATTAGGTTGGAGTCAAGATCATGACCCAGGTCCTTTGGTCAATCACTGGTGAAAATAATCAGCGCAGTTAATGAATAGCTGATACTTTCAAACTAGAATCTTGTGTCACATATTCAAGCAAATATAAAAAACACGTAGAAATTAAAACCACTATTTGACAACACGAAAGAACCAAAATCTGCACATTTTCAGTTATTTTATGATGTTTGAGATCTTCCAATTCTATTCTGTATTGATCCTTAAAAAGAGCATGGATTTGAAGGAGGAAAAAATAAGGTAACATACCTGAAGCAATCCCATCCTATCTTGTATTGATGTTTGAGATTTTCCCATTCTCCAAAAAACCGATCCAAATATTATAGCTGATGCAATTGACATTTTTGCCCGAACTTTATTTGTTGGCCCATCACGAGAAGCCTAGTCATAAAAGGTGCAATAAGGGAAAAGCAGGAGCTAGAATTACAATTATCTGAAATTTATTTTTCCGTGAATTTGTCAATTAATACAATGCATATCTCTATGCCAGTCATCCCCTTCCTAGGGGTTTATTTTGTCATCTAGAATTGAGTAGAGATGATTTGCTATGTTCCATTTCTTAGTTTAGTTAATTAAAATGAAGACGCTGGGATTGAAGACATAAAAAGCAAAATAAAGCAAAGTCATAATTCAAGTCCAAGTCAATGCAATCCAGCCCTTCCCTTTGAGAGGAACTTGTTTCAGGGGTTGGAGAATTGTCTGCACTAAACCAGGTCATGGTGAGAGACTAATGAAATGACTGTTTATTAATGGAGTGACAATTAAAAAACCAACCTGCATCCATGCACGTCTAAGGAGCAACCAGAATTCCCTCCACCAAGACCCTTTGCCTTTCCCCTTTACACCAGTTTTCCTGCTCAATTTCTTGGAGTCCTCCTTTCTGGTAAGTGGAGTTGCATAAAGAATTGTTGATGATTGTTGTGAAAACGATTCAACTAGACCATCTATCCTTTTCCGCGAAGAGTAGACACTTTCTGCAGAACTGTAGTCAATGGATATGAGATCAGCCAAAAATTCAGCAGGATTGACATGGTCTGGGCAAAGATACCTGTTGAAGGAATCAACAGACAATTCAGTAATTTTGGAAAACTGAGACAACAGCTCTACTTTTTTAATGATTAATCAAATGCACCGCCAACAACATATTTTCCTCAGAGAGAGAGAGAGAGAGAGAGATAGTCAAGACAGTAAGCCAGAGCACAGATTAATATTTGTATAGGAGAAAGGAAAATACAGACCCAAAAAAACAGGAAACACAAAAACCTAAATAAAAAGGAATTGCTCTAAATGAGAAAGAAAGAACTTAAAATCAAATGGACATTCTATCAAAAATCCAACTAACAGATAGTAGTTCCAGTTATTCAAAGTTGAAGCATATACATGACAAACATAAGCTCTCAATTATGAAATCACTAGTATTGCATTTAAAGAATAGTAAATGGCCATACACCATAGAAATGAGAGGCAAAATGTTCAACGTAAACAGTTATATATTTCTACTACCTTACCCAGTAAGTTGTCTTGTCATGCACAAATGTATTTAATTGAGTATGAAGTGCCATTACAATTCCGAAAGCATATTAGTTAACATAATATACACGGTCCCAGGTCAAAATGCAATTCACCATTGAAAATATTAGAAAAAAAGTCATTAAAAATCAAATCTGTCTATAGTCTAAAAATGTAAAACAGCATTGCCAGAGGGCAAAAATTAGTTCCACTGGCAACACAAAAACATCACCTACTCCCCCTTTTTTCCTTCCATCCAGCTATTATTCTACATGTACTTTGGACCTCTATATCCATCCCAAGATAATTGTTTAAAGAGAATATAAATTGTTGAAGTTGAGAATAATGAGCAAAATCAACAGTAAGCAGCAGATATAGAAATGAGAAAAAAGATAGGAAAGCTAGGCTAATAACCCGAATTTTGAGAAATATGTCAGTGGCACATCATGTGCTGAGCCAGCATAGACAAGTGCACCCCCTGCTAGTAACACAATGTCATCAAATTTACCATACACTGAGCCTCTAGGCTGGTGTATGGAACAAATTACAGTATGTCCATCCTGCGCCAGTTGTCGGAGAGTTTCCATTACTTTCTCTGCCTGAAAAGCATCAAGCCCTGGAAACAACATGCATGACCTTGTTAAAATTGGAAAGAAGACTTACTTCAGCAGTGAACCATATGGGTTACATGATCAATAGTTTATAGATTTTTATTTTCACTTCAAATTGATAGTCTTGCTAATACCTATCCAAGATTAAGGAGTCAAATAAAATCTATTCATTGATGTTAGCACGACACAGCCCAAAAGTTGAGAAACCTTAGTTTCAAATACTATTGAGTTCACTCTGCATTACAAAATGCTGGGAATCAATGCAAAGCCAAATTCAGCACATTCAGATTCAGTAGAGCAGGTATTTATCCATATCTACCAGGTCAACCCTCACATTTGAAGAAGAATTTACTCCATCAGTATCATAGCATTGTTAAACACTGGTCTTAACTCTTAAACATGCCTTGTGCACAATGAATTTTAGTAAAACACAAGGTCATTTTGCCTCCCTGAAATGCAGTAATAGCAAAGTCGATGCACATGTATCCTGTGCATGCTGCATTATGATCGTATACATTAATCATATCAAAGCTTAATGCCTCCACAATTCAGATCAAATCCAGACTAGCAAAAGTTCAGGATGCAAGCAAGCAAGCACGCATACCTGTTGTAGGTTCATCAGAAAATATTACAGATGGGCTAGCAATGAGTTCGCATGCTAGTGACAAACGTTTCTTTTCACCGCCACTTATCCCACGAACTTTTGCATCACCAACATTGGTATCAGCACAGCTGGCCTTTGGAGAAAGAGAATAAAAGCAAATCCCCAGAAAAGAAATCAAATCAGAGAAAAAATGCATAATATAAATGATAAGTAAAGAATTGAAAGACAGATGATAGTTACATGACTTCATTGTATAAACCATTAATTGTTTGCGAAGTAGAAGGGACATTAGCTTGAAGTGTGAAAGTAAAAGTGAGGGAAACCCCTCTTGGCATCTAATTTTAGAAGTTAATAATATTGTGTCTGCAAAGGGGATCAATCAGTTTAATTTATGCATTTAAATTAAACTTCAGAAGAAGTTTTCCTTACCAAACCGAGCTTGAACAACAAATTATTCACGTATTCATCTCTCTCTTCTACCGAAGCTATCTCTGGAAGTTGAAGTTCAGCAGCAAGAGACAGTGTTTCCCGCACCGTAAGCTGCGAGAAAAAAAGATCTTCCTGTCTCACATAAGCAAGCCTGTAACAACAATTGACCTCATAAACACAATCGAAAGCTTATACATTGAGCTCAGAATCACAGGTCTACAACAAAGCACCATACTTGTAAGCTCTATTTGAACTAGGCCTCCCATTGACTTCCAAAAGACCTGACAAATGCAGTCGCGGTGATGCCATCAGCTGTCCTGCCAAAACATTGAGCAATGTTGTCTTTCCTGAACCTGATGGTCCCATTATTGCAAGCAATCTTCCAGGCTTTGCTTCTCCACTCACATTATTAAGCAGAAATCTCACCTATAAGTTAAATTTCAGTCAAGCATACAAGTGACCCAAAATTCCACGCTATATTTGATAAAGCAGGGAAATTAAATTAAGCAAGGATGAACATCACGTAGTTACAGAAATAATAATAATAATCAGCACACGAGAGTGAATCATCTAGATTCGATCAATTTTCTTTTTCTTCATTTTCTCAACAACCAAACAGAACTTGAAAGAAACGTGAAACTCCCAGAGAGGGGAAATAAAATTCCCACTCACTGATTTGGAGGATTTATCAGAGAGCGAGCATGTGATGCTGCTCCACCGGATAGTAACCGGAAAAACTTTCCCGACATCTGGACTATCGTCGTCGGCTGCGTCGTTTTTTTCGTCGTCAGGAGACTCGTCCTCCGGCATCAGAGCGGGGCCGGGACCGGAAAACAGTCGGAGGAGGAGAGCGACTGCGGCAGCAGCCAGAAACTGGCCAGCACCGTTCCCACCCAAACTCACTAGCTGACCCGCCATTTTCCCGCCAAAACGCACCATCTCGCTCTCTTTGTGCTTCTCCTTGGAGCAGACTCCGTTGGAGCAGGGGACTAAAGATCAAGCTAAGCTACTGCTCTATTCTGTGACTATGATAGTGATCAAGGTCCGTAGATAGGATAAACGGCGACGTCTGGGGCAAAAAACTGCCGCTGCTGCTTTTGTAAGACTTGTCGTGGTAAAAAGGAAAACGGTGGTTCAGATTTGGCTGGGGTTCTAAGAACACGTGTCCAGTATGAGGATAAGGTAGATTGCTTCCTTCGGTGTGGACAAAGAGTTCACAGCAATGCGTAGGATTATCAGTTTATCATACTAAAAAAAAAAAAAAAGCGGGATGAGCTTAGGGGCATGGTTGGTTTTGTTATTATTAGCTGTTTATAGATGTGGTGATTATTTAAAGTGTTTTTTATTTTAATATGTGTTAAAATAAATTTTTTTATTTTTTAAAATTATTTTTAATATTAGCATATTAAAATAATTTATAAATATAAAAAAATAATTTTTTAAAAATATTATTTAAAATTATGTTCGCCTTGATGACATTAGACTCAATAAATATTATTAGTGTAAACTTTTTCAGAAAGTCTTTCATGTAAATATATAACTATAACACATGAAATAATTTTTTAATACACTTTTCAAAGTCCATGGAAATGAAAATTATAAAAATGAGATTTTATGAACAATGGGTTTGACAGTGATAAATATGCTGCGGGTCACCTGTTATGTCCAGGATAGACAATATATGTGTCTCCTATTATACCCAGCTCTGAATTTATTTATTATTGTGATGGTTGAAAATTAATGAGATGAGATTTTTAAGATTGAAAAATTATTTTTTAATTTATTTTCATCATAAAAAAAATAACAAATATAATATAATTTTTTTAAAATCACCTACTAACTTTAAAATATTTTAAAATTAGCCAAAAAAACCAGAATTATCCTAACTTAGAGAATCAAAACATAACTTGATCATCTTTTTGAAACATGTTTATAGGAAAAATCCATTAACATCATCAAACTTGATTTTTTAAAAATAATTGGACATCAATATTTTAAAATAAAAAAAAATTTATTTAAAATAAAAAATTCTAATTTAAAAAAAACATGATTTCCAATGCATTTTCAAAAGCAAGAAAACTGTTTCTCCAAACAAAAAAAATGGATAGAAAGAAAAGATGGACCTTGCGGTCGTTATTCTCCGTTTTTTAACATTATTATTTCCTAGAAAAAATAATCACAAAAGATCATCAAAATAAGGATTATTACTGGAAGATAAAAGAATCAAGGTGAAACAAATAAATTGTAGATCCTGTATAGGCTACATAATCTATTTATATATCAGATGATTATAAAATATACAAAGATTAATTATAGATAAAAATTTTAAATATTTTTAAGGCTTGTTTGCTGGAAAGTAATTTTTTTTTGGAAAGTAAATTCTAGAAAAGTGAATTACTTTCTTATATTTGGTAGTGTAATGAAAAATAAGTTAGAAAATACTTTTCAGTGTTTGGTTATGTCATGGAAAATGAGCTGGAAAATGACTTATTAATATTTTATTTTTCTAAAGTTTATTAAAACAATGAGGAATAAATCTTACAAATTAAAAGTTGAATGAGAATGAAATTGAAAAAAAAATATAATTTCATAAATTATCTCAAATAAAATAAATAATAATCAAATTAATAGAGATCAAATTTAAAAATTTTAAAAAATTAAAATAATAATAATCAACATTTCATAAATTATTTCAAATAAAATAAGTAACAATCAAAATAATAAGGATCAAATTTGATATATTAAAATTTTCAATAAAAAATGATAAGGAAAAAGCAAATTGCAATTATAAAAATAATGACCAAAATTAATATAAAAATTAAATTTTAAAAGATGAAATTGAAAAATAAATATTCAAAAGAATATATATAGCAATCAAAAGTTTGAGAATCAAATTTAATATAATCAGCAAATAATGACATTTTTAAATTTTTCACAACTTTCAGAAAATGTTTTCCACCCAAATTTTTCAGGAAAACACTTTTCTGAAAACCAAGCTAAATTTTTCATTGATCAATTTTTCTAATGGCAAATAAGTACAAGAAAGTTTGGAAAGTGATTTCCTGTAAACCACTTTTCAGAAAACAAACACAACCAAAATGAAAAACTCTTTTTTGAAAATCAAATTAAATTTTTCTTTGACTGAAAAATATTTTCTGTTAATCAAAAAATATTTTTTGTTGAACAATTTTTCTAATAATAAATAAATACAAAAAAATTTAAAAAGCAATTTTTCAAAAAATATACATGAACTAAAACACTGTTCGTAATACAATTTCAATCTGCACTTGCAACCCATGACCACCACCTCCATTCAATCCACGTTATTTTTAGTCCACGTGTAACAAAACCACTGCCCGCACTGCTCCGACCCCACAAACTCACAACCCAACCGAATATGCACTCTCTCACTCGCAAATATCCGTCGCCCTCCGTCTTCTTCCCAGAAAAGAAAAAGGAAACCCTACAGCTCACAACACAATAACACCCTCTCTTCCTCCATCCCTATGAGGTAGCGTAGGAAGAGCGGTACTGTACTTCTGGTACCCATTACTCAAAGACAGATCTTGCCATGTGAGCAAAACATGGCCAATAATTCCAAAGAAGAGCCAAAAAGTGCTCCACAACCAGATCGGTGGTACAATCTAGCCCTAGGCCCTTCATTTAAAGAGCAATCCTCCAATAAGTTCTGCACTCTGCGATACGAATTTAAGCCAGCTTCGATTGACAAAACCAAGCCTGGATTATTCCACAAGAACAAAGACAATCGAGTTTCGGTTGAGTTTCAGAACAATCAATTAGGCAAATCGAAAGTCACTTTTGAAGGTAGCAGCGAGGATTATAAAGAAAACGATGCCGTTCTGTTTTTCGATGGCCAGACTTTTCGATTGGAGCGCCTTCATCGGTCTGTTAAGCAGCTCAGGCACCTAAGATTGCCTGGTGAATCCGCTGCAGCGGCTTCTGCTCAATCTATGCTGGCTGTGGAGGCTCCCGGCTTGTCTCCTCCTGTTGGGAAGGGTGCGAAGCCTGTTCAGATTGGGCGAAGTGCATTTCCTACTGTGCCTGTAAGTTTCGATTGAATTTTATTTGATGGTAACCTTGATCGCCTGGAATGGCGCAAAAGGATCCATATAATCAGCCTGAACTAGATTGGGATTGAAGATTGGTTGTTGTTAAGTCTTTGTTTGTTAGTTTGCTGTCTCTGCATCCGCTGTTTTAAAAGTGATCATCCAAATCTCTTTGTTACTCCGCTTCCCTGCTGATGCTTTATATTTCTTCCTATGCTTTGTGTTTGAACAGGTTGAGGTGGAACGGATTGATGTCGGCGAGCCACATGCTTTAGGTATTTTGAATACACACACCTGTTTGGATTCAAGTGCATGTTTATCCCTGATTTCACCATGGTTTTGGCCACAAACCAAAAATTATTCGCACAATCCAGTTATGGATAAAATAAAAGTGATCAGAAAAACAAACTAAACTTTAATTCGAGAATGTAACAAATAAATCCCGTCACAAATAGTTAAGTAATTTCTGAATCTTGTTCAGAACCTTTGTTAATTAGTTGTATTTGTTGGTCATTTAACAGGATATTTTCTTTTCATCTATTAGGAGGGATAAACTGTGCATTTATTCTAATTATGGTGACCTTAGTTGGATTATCTGCCCAGTTAAGATTTTTCTGGTTCAGATTCTAGTTATCATATCACAATGGCCATGCGGTGCTGTTTGCTTGTGAATTCGCACATAATTTCCTTGCATCTCTTTTGTATAAGCCAACTAGATGTTTCAATGTAACGTTATGAGGGGGAAAATCATTTTAAATCATGCTCTTACATTGGTAGATAGGATTTCTAAATGAAGATATGGCAGGGCTGGATATGTTTTTTTTGGGGGGGGGGAAACACTCTTAATGAACCCTCTGATTTTTCAGTATTTGAGTTAGGTTTTACCTTCTTTTTTTTCTGCATGAGATTTTTTTTAGAATTTCTAGTGGAAACAATTATGCATTCCTTGTTCTTGTGAAGAACTATACTATCCTCAAGGACTCTTGATCATGGATCAAATCTGTCACTTAGATTCAGACCCTCTTATACTTCCATTTTCAATATCCACAACTTATCCAGTTAGACAACTCTGCTTAAGTTAAAAGGTTTTGTGGTCATGACACTATGTCTGTATGGCAACTTCAACAGTTCCTAACTGGTACTCCTTGATCTGCCTTTTCTGGTCTCAGTTTCTAATATTATTATTTTTTGCTTTGGACCTATTTTAGCCATTTTTGTTCGGTTGTTTTTCTTTCCTCCTGATATCCAAGAATATTTAAAATTGTTTGATTCTTGGTTATATGAAAAACACTTTCTTTTTCATTCTTACTGTTTGTCAACATCATTCAGCCATTTGAAAAGGTCACTTGCAAACGATTGCCAAGCAAAGAACAGGGATATTTCCTGAGTTCCAATGATTATTCCTATGTTATCTTCAACCATTGCTCGTCATCATGATTGATATTTAGTGTTTCAGCTTACTGTTATCTGCCACTTATTGCGTGTTATCATGAATAGTAATGCTCTCATCATATGATAGGTACAAAAGCAGCCAATGAGGGGATTACTGAGCATCCAACCCATGTACCAAATGTATCAACTTCCTCACCAAGCCCTAAGAATGATGAAGCTGAAGAACATCAAGACATAGACATCGAGGACATTTTTGGTGCTGGCTCACCTGATGATGGGAATGCAACTGAAGAAAAAGTTGATGTTGACTTTGATATGCATGCACCACAGCAAAACAACACTGATGATGAGATTGCTGATGTGGATGATAATGGCGATGAAGCAGACAAGGGTCTCAATGCTGCAGAAGCCCTTAGAGCCCAGGAGAATGCAGATGAGAGAGATGAGCAGACTTCCAGTTCTAGTAGTAGCAGTGGAAGTGGAAGCAGCGGTAGCGGGAGCGGGAGCAGCAGCAGTGACAGTGAAGGCAGTGATGAAGATTCTGTCAACTCTATTTGAAAGTTAAAGCAACTCTCAAGAAACATCTAAATACTATCAAGCGGGTACCTGCAAAATTATAACAAAAGCTAAAAGAGTTCACATTTTACTGTCGAAATCCACAGTAAAATTTATTATTTTACCCTTGATTGATAAAATCATCCAGGGAGATCTTGTGTTTTTGTATTTTTATTGCAAAGTGTAATTATTTCATTGCCCTTAAAAGTAAGAAATATTAAACTTGGGTAAACGGGCTTTGACTTACTTTAAAACAATTAAGTTATTTCATTATCTTTAGAATTAAAAAAGGTTGTGCCCTTGATATAGGGTTTTTTTGTCTTTTACATTTGCTTGTTTAGGGGTTATTCGGTGTGGTTAGGGGTAATAAGATAATTTAGTAAATAAATAATTTTTTTTAAGAAAAACTAAAAACATATGAATAATATCCACCGGATTTGAATAGCGACGGCGATGTGTTATTTAGGAGTGTTATTTAGGAGTGTAGTTTTACGTGTAATTGTTTTTTAAAGTATTTTTTATTTTAAAATATATTAAAATATTATTTTTTTATTTTTAAAAATTTATTTTTTATATTAATATATTAAAATAATTTAAAATATAAAAATATATTAATAAATTTATTTAAAAAAAAAAACACGAGCTGGCCTGTTTCCAAACGCTTTCTTAGGCACCGTTTGGGAACGCGGCTGCGGCCGTGTTCCCAAAAAAATTGAAAATTTTTTGTTTTTTTTTTTGTTAAAATTTAATATGGTTTGTACGTTTTGGATCGTTTTGATGTGCTGATGTCAAAAATGATTTTTAAAAAATGAAAAAATATCGTTGACATGCATTTTGACATGAAAAGTTATTTGAAAAGCATCTGCAACCACATTGTCAAACACGCTCTTAGTAAACTTTCCTTTGAGGTAGGTAGCAGTTGAAGTGTCCTGGTATGCTCCCTCTTCGTGTACACGTGTGTAATATAATTGTTACTAATTTAGCATGTGGCCTTTTATTTTCTTCTATCTTTCTCCTACTTGATTTGCATATTAGCTTTTAAAAAAATTAAATAAACCCCCGGGTTTATTATTATTAAGATCTCATTCCTGTTATCTTTATTATAATTTTTTCTATTTAGAATAATTTATGAAGTTAAAGAATCTTTTCAATTTCATTTCTTGTATATTTTTTTTATATGTTAGATTTGATTCTTATTCATTTTAATTAAAATTATTTTTAAAATTATTTTTTTACAATTTTATCTCTCTTGAGTTTTTTCCCTATTAAATTTATTATTATTATTGTTGTTGTTGTTGTTGCTATTTCTTTACCTTGCAAAATTTTTTTAAATTATTTTCTTTTATTATTTCTTCCTACAACGTCTAGCTAACTAGGTAGATGTTTAGCTTTTTAGTTGAATTTAAGTCTGGTAATTAACGGATTGCAAGTTTAAAAGATTAACTTTAATTTAAGAAAATGACCCAAACTTTCTTGGTTTTTTTAAAGTTTTATTTTTTCATCTCGTAACATTTTGTTATTTTTTAGTCATTTTCTATGTGATTTTTTAGCCGTTTTGAAAATAACACGAGTTTTCTTAGTTTTTTCCGGTCTTTGTTAAATTTATTTTTTAAAAAAGGAAATTTGTTTTTAAATTAAATTAAACTAATTGATTTCATTATCTAACATTTAATTATTCGTGTGTTGAGCTTCTAAATTGAATCCAGGTTGAAAATTTAACGAATTGTGGGTTTAAGAGTTTTACTTAGGTTTACAAGGTTTACTCATGCTTGCTTAGTTGTTTTTTTTAAAGCTCATTTTTTTATGATTTCTTCCTCAAACATTCTTTTTATTTGTTTTATATGAGATTTGTCTTTATTTTTAAAATAACAATGGTTGTTTCAATTTTATTTTCCAATCTTTGTTAAATCTAGCTTCTCCAAAATGAATTTTGTTTTTTTAATTAAATTAAATTTATTGATTTCATTCTCCGATATTTAATTGGACGAGTACTGAACTTCTTAGCTGAGCCCAAGTCTATAATTTAACGAGTTATGAGTTTGAGAGACTAACCTAGAATTACGAGGTTCACCTGAGTTTGCTTTGATTTTTTCTTTCTTTTTTAAGTTCTTTTTTTTTCTTGGTTTCATCCACCAACATGTTGTTATTTTTTTTGCATTTCTTTTCTATGAGATTTTTTTTGTGGTTTTGAAAGTAACAAGGATTAACCTTTTTTTTACCCTTTTTAATATAGGTTTTATTTTTTAATTAAATTGAATTAATTGTGTAAGAGTAAGTATTAGATACTCGCTTTATTATTTTTTACTTGTTTTTCAAGTTATTGCTATATCAATACATGCGATATCTTTCAATTATTAAATTCTTAGATTTTTCTTACTTCTCTTGCCACATTGATGCTGCATGAATATTTTTCTTTGCATTGACAAAAAAATTATTACGGCCGCATCATAGCGAAAACCATCTATCTAGATATACATTAAAAGCATTCCTGTTTGAGCGGGAGGGCATTTTGCTTACCTTCTTTCTTTGACGAGATACATTATATTATGCAATAATACCATCGTGTTCTTTCATGTCAAATATCAAGCAAACAGCTCGTATTTTTTCAGAACAAGGCAGGAACAAACACGATAAGATTTGTATTTGAATTATGAAAGAAATTTTGGAAGGTTGGTTTTGGATTTCGCTGTCTTGGTTGGTTGTAATCCTAGTACAGTGTAGTTAAGTTTGACAAGGAATTGCAAAAGTCGAGACTCCCTAAAATCAAAGTGACTGGACGGACGATCTTATCTTACGATGCAGAAGATCATGTCTCCGAGGGGACTGGTCAGCTTCGACGCTGTTGCTGAAGCAATCAGTAACACGGCAGAAACTGCTACGAATTAGCATACGGTAAGGTCAGTGCATCGATCTGTAAAAAAGAGGTAATGAGTCTTTAACTTCAGGCCTGGTCAGGACTCAGGCCCTCTAGAAAGTATAATTCAATTAGTTATGCTCTGGTTTCTTTATCAGTTAGATCGCTAGAAATTTTAAAATAACTGAAGTGTATATCGTTACTTTAGAGTTTTAGAGAATTAATTATAATTTTGTAAATTAGCCCGGACACCGATAATTAAAAAAAGAAGAAGATAGTAATGAGCTGATTGCCACTTGTGAATTCCTGCATTAAAAACGTTTGGCCTTTAATTATGATCGAGTGGAAAACATCCCTTGCTCAAAGGCCGGCGCCTGACTTTGATTTTTCTTTCGGTCACAAAGGAGAGGAGGAGAGCTCAAACCCTGGAGTTGGTGGGCTAATCTACTTACTCGTTTTTCTTTTTTCATTTTGAGATTAAACGAAAAGGATGGATGTGGAACAGTGGGAGCGAAGAAATAAAACATTTGACAGAAGATCACTGCCGTGTGTGTGTGTGCATATATTATTATTTTCTTCATGGGACGGTAGGATTCATGAATCTGAATCTTGTTGAGGGATGCCAGAGAAATTGCAGATTCATTCCAAACATCATGGATCGTTCATCCGAGATGGATGGCAAAGAAATCGACGAATGAAGTGTAAAAATAGGTGACTGCCTGAAGTTGTTTATCACATTACTTAATTTTCTACCTAACATTGTCCACTGCAAGGTATTTGTTTGTTTCTTCTCACTATTAGCTCACCAAACTTCTACATGTAGCAAGGTAGTCGGCCATCAATTCAGCACGACCTTTACTCCATTTTTTTTAAAAAAAGAGAGAGAGGAAGGAAGGTAGCAGCTTAAACCCTCGTTTTCTTTTAATCAGCAATAAATATAATGCTCCCATGGCAAATGATGACAACAGTGATGCCATAATAAGTAGAAGTGGCTGAGAAAATTGTTTTGAGCGAGAGTAGAGTACAGAGGTGCTTCTAGTTAAGATTAGGGATGCAGTGCCACGAAGAGTTTTTATTCAGCAAGTTCATTGAAGCTTCTAACAGAACTCGTAATTATTCTTCTATTAAAAAGGAATTATACCTGGTTTTCCTAACACAGCGGAGTGTGAAAAACATCCCAGTAATCAGCAAGAGTTTATCATCTACTTGGACTGACTGGAATGGTGTCCACTAGTACACCAGATTAATACCCTACACCTGCCCTCTATAGCACAGGACAATCAATTAAAAAAATTAAAAATATTTCCTTAATAAAATAATCTGCAAAACTCATAATTTAAATTGTGAAACCTATAAATTATAAAATTTTAATTTTAATTAACGATGAAATTAAAAAAATAATTAAAAAAATATAAAAAACAATTCGGATCAACTCGGGTTAACCTATCAAATTCATGATCCAAGTTACGGGATATAAATAACCTTGTAAAAAATATACCAAAATTTTTTTCTTAATTTTCAACCATCCTCCAATTATAAAATTAAAAAATATCAGTTATAAAAATAAAAAGATTTAAAATAAAAAAACTCGAGTTAATCTATTAAACTCGTAGTTTGAAACATAAAACTATAATAACATCATAGTAATAAATTGAGAAAAAATTATAAAGATTTATGTTTAATAAACCTGAAATAAAAATAATAAAATTAAAATTAAAAAAATTATAAATCAGAAAAAAATTATTCAAATGTATATGAGAGGTACAATAATATTTTTTCTTCTTAATAAATCCCTAGCAACGTGAAACCAACCATTTACCAATCGAAGACTTGTGAAATGGAAACGCAGCGGAGCACCATGACGCCTTACATTTGAATTTTAAAATTGTCTGTCCTTATTCAACTTTTGTTTTTCTCATTTGGACTTATTAACAACAATACCAACCTGTCCTCCTGTTTCCACTCCTCCATCAAATCAGACGGTCAATAAAAAATAATTAATTGAGATTTTAAATTTATTTCTGCCCCTGCATATGCTGTTCAAATAATATTTAATAAAAAAATATTTTTTTATATATATTTTTTATCGTTTTGATATATATATAATTTTATTTTATTGAGATATTTTTATGGTGTCAAGAGCATCGTCATTAATGTTTATGTGCGTGTTTTTACATTCTATTATTTCTTTCTTTTTATTTTTGTTTTTTCTCTTTTATTATGGTTATTGTGCCCCCTCAGTTTTTGTACATATTTCATTTGGTCCCTTAATTTCGTTTTTAAACGAGGATTGTTTGACTAATATACGATATCATATCCGCATCTCGCATAAAAAAATTGTTATAATTTATCCCTTTTTAATTCCATCATTATTATCATTTCATCCATTATCTTCTTATAAAATATTAAACTTGTTTTTATTTAAACTAGTAAAAGAACAAGAAGATTATTCAATTATTTTCTAACCAGATTCGTTTAATTCCATAATATTTTAATTAAAATCAGCTAAAAATAAAAAAACTCTTTTCTGGGAATTTTTTTTCTCCACTGTGTTGTTGGAAAAACACTTTGAATTAAAACACACAGTTTACCATATAAGAACAGATACCACATCAATCATCAATGCCAGAATTTCTTGGAGCGCGTGGTTCATCTTTATAATAGAAGAAGGGTTCATACCCCAAAAGAGACAAATGTTCTCCATTTGTGGTGCGTCATAATCACGCTCCAAGTGTAATAAATAAATAAATAAATAAATAAACTGCTGTGCTCACACATGAAGAGATGTAAATTGTAACTTTTTCTTTATTTTAGATAAAAAAATCAAATAATTTTGGAGAAGAAAATCAATCCATTACCGTAAAACTCCATTTTTCTTTTTCCATTCATCACAAATCCAGCCTGAAAACCCAACACTATCAAAAGCTTGTTGGATAGTGAAGGATAAATTGTTTTTAAAAAATAATTTTTCCATGAAAATATAATAAAATAATATATATATATATATATAATATTAAAAATAAATTTAAAAAATTAAATAATTAAAAAAATAATAATTCAAAATTAAAAAATTAAACAAATACAATTGAATCGGAAGAACAAATAAAACCTAACTTATTAGAGAGAACAATAGAAATTATTTTTTAAAATATTTTTTATTTAAATATATATAAAAGTAATATTTTTTTATGTTAGCACATAAAAATTATAAAAAAAATTAAAAAAATTTAATTAAAATTATTATTTTAAAAATTAAAAAAGATAATTGAACCGTATTTCTAAACTGTGCCTAATAGTAACTCCTGCGAAAAGAGGGGGCAGAGCAGAGTTGAGAGAAAAAGAATAACATATTTATTAATGTTATTAGTCCATGGAGTTGTCTCTAATCTCTATTAAAATAGGGTGAGGATTAACTTTTTTTTGCAGGTTGTTTATAATCAAGTACCGGTCTCTCTTTTTTTCCCCCAATATTTTTCACCATCAGCAGTTTGGCACCATCGTTCACTTATAGCTCAGAGCTCGCCATCAAGATCCCAACAAATCCATCTCTCTCGATCACTAAAGTCAATCCAATACGATTCATTTGACCAATACCCATCTCTTCATCTTGCTTCAAAACCCAAAATCTCGCTATAAAGTTCCAGTCTTTATTGATCCATACCCATCGATATATCTTTGTTTCCCATCTCATCTCAAGAAGTACAGTGCAAAAAGACTTGATTTTGATGCACATCCATCTTCTATTTCCTACCTATACCTCAAATTTAGCTGAAAGGTTTGAACTTGAGATTTGATTTGCACCACCATATGCCCCATCATAAAAAACAAGGAGCAGCTTCAACATTGGTAGTGTTGTTGGGATTTTTACCATGGGAGCAGAGAAAAGATGGCTTTTCACTCTCTTCTCCTCAGCATTTCTTTCACTACTCTTTCTCTTAGTCTATTCAATCTCTGCTTTCAGTTCCTCTAAACAGTTCCCTTCTATAATTCACCATGGAATCCACTACCCTCCTGCTTTTGCCTATTATATCTCAGGTGGAAGGGGTGATAAGGATCGGATCCTTAGGTTATTGCTGGCAGTTTATCACCCAAGAAACCGTTATTTATTGCATTTGGGTGCCGAGGCATCTGACGAGGAGAGAATGAAGCTTGTTGGGGCTGTAAATGCGGTGCCTGCGATTAGGAGTTTTGGGAACGTGGACGTTGTTGGGAAACCTGGCAGGCTTACCTACATGGGTTCTTCTAACCTGGCCGCGATTTTGCGTGCTGCTGCCATTTTGTTGAGGATGGATGCTGGGTGGACGTGGTTTGTGTCTTTGAGTGCAATGGATTATCCGTTGGTAACTCAGGATGGTATGCTTTTTTTTTTTTTTGTTAATTTTGATTGTTGGTTTTGTTCCTTTCTGGATTTTTTTGGTTGAGTTTGGAACTGTGACCAGATGCTGGAAAAATAACTTGGATTTTTTTGTTCATTTAGAGTTTATCCATGCATCTAAGTTTTGCTTTCTTCGTTTTGACTCTTGAATGAGGAATATCTTGCATTTACATCTTAAAGCTCAATGGAAAGGACGCATCATGGCCTGTTGCTATTTTAAGCATGGTTGACCTTTGCATTTCATATTTTGCCTAGCGTTTTGGATATATTTGACATATTTATGTTATTCTCTGAAGTGTGATGTTTGCTGTCGTTGTTCGTTAATTATTGGATTTGACTTAAAGAAATGGTGCTTTCTGTTTCTTCTTAGTTGTCATAGTTGTTTTCACAACAGAAATAATTTAGGAAGCCTATGAGAATTTTGAGTAGGCTAGATGACTTTATCGAACCATAACACTTAAAATGTGGCTGCTTGTTCTTCCTTTGACTACCTCAGACAAGGGTGCCTGCTGTCCAGAATGTATTAGAAGCCAGCATGAATGATACCATATAGGTCACAATGTTGTTAGGATCTGGTATGGGGAGAAAATATCGTTAACACATGCACAATTCTGTGCAAAGATCCTGGATTCATATTCCTGGTGCAATAAAATTTGTAATCCAGAGACAGTATGCTTTTTACCAGAACAGCTTAAATTACCATTATAAAAATGATGCAGCTAGCCATAACCCTGAGGGTAACCATAACGCTCTGGTTAGACCAAGGATTGGGCAATTTCTGTGAGAAAGCCCTCACAAAAAGAAGCTTCTATTGAACCTGCTAGAGGGTGGTTCAGAATACAGTGAAGTAGGCTTCCATGCAGGTGTAATGAAGGTTGATTTTGCAAGAACAGAATTTTTCATCGAAGCTTGACTTAAACCAGTATGCTGTTTACCAGAACAGATTAAATTATCAATATACAAACGATGCAGCTAACCATAACCCTGCAGCTAACTGTAATGCTGTAGTTAGACCTAGGATTGGACAACTTCTGTGAGAAAACCCTCACAAAAGAAGCTTCTATTGAACCTGCTAGAAGGTGGTTGAGAATATAGTGAAGTATCTTCCATGCAGGTGTAATGAAGGATGATTTTGCAAGAACGGAAGATTTTATTAAAGCTTGACTTAATAATTATTGCATGCTATCCAGGACGAGGACCGCCACATTATAACTTGTAACCATGGATGCACACTTATTTGTGACCTGAGCTAGAGTAGGTTGATGGAGGACCAAGTTCCAACCCCATTCTGCTTATGTGCTTTGGCCTTTGAAAGGCTGTTTGAATTCTCAGTTTAGATGGAAGCTAAATACGATTTCTTCACTTGTCATTCTTTGTAGTTTAAAGCAGTTTTTTTTTTTTTGGTGTCAGGATGAGGTTTACTTTAGTAAGGATATTTGCTTATTAGCTAAACCAGTGGCCTTTTGGATATTCCAACTCACTCACAGCACATGATACCGTTGTAAAAAGTTGTTCCAAGATCACAAGAATTGCAGGTTTACATTTACACTGTTGTATTTACCGTGAATGGGCTTTAGTGTATTCCTGATGTAGGTCTTTTGATCTTGTGTTACAAAATGCGTGCTTGCAAGGGATTGTTTTTGTTTTTGGAGGGGAAGGGGTGGGGTTGACTGGTTGTTGGGAATCTAAAGTACCGAGTTGACTAACAAAAGTTAAATGAGAGAAATCATGATTTGATATTTAGGCTTACACAATTGTTTTAGTCTCACCTCCTGGATGCCCTCAGTGCATCAATTACGCTCTTTTTCTGATTTAGACCAAGATATCATTATAGGACATGCCTTAACTGGTACTCTTTTTTCATTTTCACTACCGAGGATGAGGGTGTTCAAATGACTTGTGCAAGCTTAAAGTTGCCTATCTTTTTTCAAAGAGGACTTGTGCATTTTTTTCTTATCTAGGATGTTATTTGAAAAGGGATTGAATAAAGGTGGTTTTGAAAATGCATATATGATGTTTTCATCAATTTTTAGATTCATAGCTATGTCTGGACCGGCTAGTGTGTTGAATATTGTGAGTTAAGCTAGGTGACAAGAAGTGAAGGGGCCTTAGCGTAGGCTTCTTAAAAATCAAGTAGCTTTTTTTTTTTTTTTTTTTTTTTTTACTAAAGAGCTTTTATTTTGAAGAGGCACGATAGAGCAAAGACTGATTAGAGTTCTCGTAGTGGTTTTTTGAATTTTTCAGGTTAGAGTGTTGACAGGGCATCAGAGCTATTTGGCTATGACAGAGGAAATATGTACCAGAAGCAGGTTTCAAAACAATTATGTGATTGGATAAAAGACTACAAATACTGTTTAGATTATATCCATAAAAGGTTTTGCATAATAATTCATACTTCTGGAATGGTTGGTGACTTCATGTCCCATGAAATCTAATGTTTAAAAGAGTTTATTGGAATCTGATCTGCGTAATGCACATGCCTGAGGCACTTTCACAGCTGTATAAAAGCATAATACAGTCCCATCCTTTATCATTGCAGAAATAAGGGTGTCCTTAGCAGTTTTTATTGGTATGAAGAGTTGCTGATGAGCTGTCTATACCTTTGATAACCCCTTGTTGATTTGGAGTCTGGTTTTTTTCTGGTGATACAAATATGTGGGTCAGAGAGGTTCTGAATGCATCAATGTGATGCACATGCCCTTTCATAGCTGTACAAAAGAACAATACGTTCGGTATGTGTTAGAGATTTTGTGGCGTCAGCTTTATGTTCATGTGTGTGGCCTTGCCTGCTCTGTAAATCATAATGCAATGTTGTCCTTGGCCATATTGCACAATTGAATGGTTAGGAAGGCTTAAGAATGCAGATGATTGCCGTGTAAAAATTGAAGCTGATTTAACTTTTCCAATGCTTGCTTAGAAACTCATCCAAGTTATATGGGAATCTCAGCTCATAATTAATAACTGTCTCTATTTACTAGCAGAATGGTTTTGAATCTGTTTTCTCCTATGTGCTTTGTATTCACCTACATGCCTCTAGTATCAGATACACTGAAGTGTTGGAAATCTTTTAGGCTCTTGGAAGATAATTCCACTCATTTCCACTTATGACCTCACCGTGTGGTGTCATGCTACCTCATATGATAGAATTCCGAGCTTCCAATATTTTCTTCTGTTATCTTGCAGACTTGTCCCATGTTTTCTCCTCTGTTAGCAGAGACCTCAATTTCATAGATCACACCAGTGACCTTGGGTGGAAAGAGTAGGCAACCTCTTCTTACTAAATTTTATTGTAATTCTGCAGCACAAAGATTTAGTTATATCTGAGTTCTATTGGTTTGACCTTGTTGTAGAGATCAAAGAATTCAGCCTATTGTAGTTGACCCAGGGATTTACCTAGCCAGGAGGAGCCAGATATTTCATGCTACAGAGAAGCGGCCAACTCCTGATGGTTTCAAAGTATTCACAGGCAAAGTCTACTGTCCACAGCGTGCTGTTTATGCAACTAAAATTAAAGTTGTGCATGTGTATGCTTTTCTTTCATGAAAATGTTACGTGTGGTAACAGATATCTCCTATTGCAGGTTCCCCGTGGGTGATCTTGAGCAGGTCATTTCTTGAATTTTGCATTCTTGGTTGGGATAATCTTCCTCGAACCCTTCTCATGTACTTCAACAATGTGGTCTTATCCGAAGAAAGCTATTTCCACTCTGTCATTTGCAATGCACCAGAGTTTAAGAACACAACTTTAAACAGTGATCTAAGGTATATGGTCTGGGACAATCCTCCAAAGATGGAACCACATTTTCTTAATACATCTGATTATGATCTCATGGTTCAAAGTGGAGTGGCTTTTGCAAGGCAGTTTCAGAAGGATGACCCTGTGCTAGACAAGGTGGACGAGAAGATCCTTAAACGTGGGCATGATCGAGCTGCCCCAGGTGCATGGTGCACTGGCCGGAGGACCTGGTGGATTGATCCTTGCTCTCAATGGGGTGATGTCAATGTTGTGAAGCCAGGTCCTCAGGCTAAGAAGTTCAAGGAGACCATTAAAAGCCTTCTTGATGAATGGAACTCACAGATGAATCAGTGCAAATGAAAAATGCATATATTAAAGGTTTATTGTCTGAGACTCGGTGCAGTTTTTTTCGCATCTGAATTTTGTCAACCACTTCGGAGAATTAACATCAATAGACGTTGATTCTTTGGTGTTTAGGTCCATTTATTGGGCTACTCCGCTCGCAGGCTATGATAGTGTTTATGGGAGTGGCAGAGTCGAAGGGAAACAAGTGAAGAGGTTTTTCTGAATGGTGTCCTGTCATGGGGGCTGGTAAACAGTGCGAATCAATAAGAGGACCTCCCTCTTTACGCTGCCCACAGCACGCCCTTGTATGTTCACTCTGTTCTCAGTACTCTTCAAAAGTTGTAACAGAAGCTCATTCATTAAATTCTTATTTGCATCCTCTCTCTTTATATGCTCGTGCGCGTGTTTGTGTTGGCAATAAAGGTTTAAATCTGGAAAATTACAACTCATTTAACTAGTTGATTTTCGTTGAATAGGCGTAGCGGAAGCAACAATCCAAACCTGATGTTTGTGCTCAGAAAATTGAGTGCATGTGCAGGAGAAACGGTGGCATTAGATATATTTGGAAATTATCTAATTTGATGCGGGGCTAGGATGTATATATATAATAGATTTATGAGTAAATTATAAATAAGTCATTCTAGGTTTAAAATTAGTCTCTCTATTTCCAAATCTATTTTGTATCCTTTTCTTGTCAATTTCATATCTTTTTTAAATTTACTTTATTTGTTTTTTTGTTTTAAGAAGAATAGATAGAAACAAAAAAAAAGATAATATGGAAAGATTATTGAAAAAAAGAAGATATTTTTCTGAAGCAAAGAAGTATTAAATTAAGCATGATCATCAACATTGACTTAGTGATTAATTAATTATTTTTTAAAATTATGTAATTTATTTAAAAAAAATTAGAGGAAATAATTTACAAGATACTCATGTATTTAAATATGCCGTTTATCCGAGAAGTTGAATAAATAAGTTATTTTATGTTTTCGTCAATCGAACCGACCAGCCAACGTAATGCGGCCCAAGGAAGGGCAGTTGTCTTAAAGAGTCCGTTAAATTCCAGTCCGCTATCATAAACCCTAAAAATCTCAAGTCTCTCTCTCCCAGATTCTCAAAGTTCACTCCTTTCCTTTTGTTGTTTCACTAAACTTGATTCTCTCACGATGGCTCTCTCTCGATTCTCCTGTTTTCTATCAAGAACACCAAATAACCCCTCTCTTCTCTACTCTTCCTCTCCTTTTGTCCTAAGATCACTTATAAACGTCAAAAACCAAACTCTATCTCTCAATTCTACACCCAATATTGAGAATCCATTTGGGTCTATGTTAAACCCTCATTTTATCGTCCACAAGTCAACCCATACTGATTTACAACAAACCGTTGTCCTTACTGATGCCAGCAACCAAACCCCACAAGTTTTGGCTGATAAAATCGTTGAAGACGCTGAAAATATCTGCAAATTATTATCAAAAAATCCTAATTCTAGCGTTGAGGCTTTGCTCAATAAGGCTTCTATGGAAGTGTCACCAAGTTTGGTTTTTGAGGCATTGAAGAAGCTAAGCAATGCAGGTACTCTTGCGTTATCGTTCTTTAGATGGGCAGAGAAGCAAAAAGGGTTTCAATATAGCACAGAGAGCTACCATGCCTTGATTGAATCACTAGGAAAGATCAAGCAGTTTAACGTTATATGGAACTTAGTTACTGACATGAAGCAAAAAGGGTTGCTGAATAAAGAAACTTTTGCACTGATTTCAAGGAGATATGCAAGAGCAAGAAAAGTTAAAGAGGCAGTAGATGCATTTATGAAAATGGAGAAGTTTGGATTGAAGATTGAATCATCCGATGTTAATAGGTTGCTTGATACTTTATGCAAGTCGAGGCAGGTAGAGAGAGCACAATTGGTGTTTGATAAAATGAATAAGAGAGGATTTGTGGCTGATATTAAGTCATATACGATATTGCTAGAAGGGTGGGGTCAAGAGAAAAACTTGTCGCGGCTGATGGAAGTCTACAACGAAATGAAAGATGAGGGCTTTGAACCGGATGTTGTCACTTACGGTATTCTTATCAATGCCCACTGTAAATCTAGGAGGTATGATGATGCAATCGAGTTGTTTCATGAGATGGAAGCGAAGAACTGCAAGCCTAGTCCTCACATATATTGTACTTTGATTAATGGATTGGGAGCTGAAAAAAGGTTGAGTGAAGCACTTGAGTTTTTTGAGCTATCAAAGGCTAGCGGGTTTGTTCCAGAGGCACCTACTTACAATGCTGTTGTGGGGGCATATTGCTGGTCAGAGAGAATGGATGATGTGCAGAGGACGGTTGATGAGATGAGAAAAGGCGGGGTTGGTCCAAGTGCGAGAACTTATGATATCATACTTCACCATCTGATAAGAACTGGAAAAACTAAAATTGCTTATTCAGTTTTCCAGAAAATGAGTTGCGAGGGATGTGAGCCATCTGTGAGTACCTATGAGATTATAGTGAGGATGTTTTGCAATGAGGATAGAGTGGATATGGCAATAAAGGTTTGGGATCAGATGAAGGCCAGGGGAATCCTTCCTGTTATGCATATGTTCTCTACATTAATCAATAGCTTGTGCCATGAGAGTAAGCTAGATGAGGCTTGCATGTACTTTCAGGAGATGTTGGATGTGGGCATTCGGCCTCCAGCACAGTTGTTTAGTAATCTGAAACAAAATCTTCTTGACGAGGGCAAGAAGGACACTGTTGTGGTTTTTGAACGGAAGCTTGATAAGCTAAGGAAAGCTCCATTAGTTAGTTGAGGCCAGGGAGAGATGCTATGGGGTGTTGGAAATTGATCTGTGTCAAGGTTTTAACACTCTTATGGACATGTCTTATCTAGTGCTGATTAAGAAGATTTGGGTTGTGCATGTGGTCTTAGACTGGTACTGGTATGAAATGCACTCAATCTTGGCTGAATTTTATGAAATATTCTCAATACGTTTTTCCTGATATTGAATCTGTTTAGTGTTTTATCTGCTCAAGTTTTTCTGTTTCTTATCAAATCTGTTCATGATTCACTGCCACTGATTGTTTTATCATGCAGATGACTCTGAATTCACTATTTGATCGGGAGGAACAGTGCCCAACGCTGCTATAAATGCATCCATTTCTATGAATACGTGCACACTTGGTCTTAATGGTTTCCAAACTGGTCCTCACTCTTCATCTTGCTCTCTTTAGTGGTTTATGCACTCGTGCTTCCTGCTTTGCTCTTCCTATATGATATCATGGTTGGGGGAACTTTCAGTGGCTCGAGTGGAAGTGTAGGCTCTTTTTTCTAATCATTCTCTCTCTAGTTTGCGACTTTTGCAAGCTATTCTGTCTGTGTCGATGAAAACATATGGGAACCTTTTGTACATTGCAAAATGTACAACTTTCTGTGCTGAGAGATTTGCAGGGTTTGGATACTATTGATTTTCTGGGTTGACTTGGATTGTGCACAATATTTTAGAGTAGCCTCGGAAGAATCAGTGAGAAATTCAGGGGGTTAATTATTATATCAGTTGGACCAAATTTCTGTCTCGTTTTAACTTTCTGAAGCTGCCAAATTTGCTCTAATTTGAGGATGACAAAATTCGAACCATTCTGTTTTTCATATTTACTGAAAGCGGGTGCTATATCCAGAATCTTGCAAATTTTCATCTTGATAGCTAGGCTTGGGCGAGGCTTTGACTGCATATGTTGCCGTCATGTTTCTTGAATATAGGACCATCTGAGCTCCTACTCTTTAAGAATTTGCAGCACTTGATTTACCTATCTGTCCAGAAACTCCAGCTGGCCTTTTGTAGGGCTCGCTCATTTTTCACAATGGAGGTTGGATCAATGCTGGTTAATAAGATTTTCCCGTGGCTGTGGTTTACTTGTCAAGTTTCAGCTGCTCACTGCTTTTGCAGTTCTGCTTCGAAATGCAATAGTTTATGGCATAAAATTACATTCCAGTAACCTTCCCTATCCCTCAGTGATGAATATCTAAATTTTTATCTTATAAATAATATGTAGATAAGTAGAAATTCGATATGTGAATATCTATCCATCTATGTACAAGAGTGGGATTTTGAATCAAAAGTCTTCAATTATAAATACACTTCACAGATTAAAGCTGACAATTTTGGCAGAAAATCGATGACGGATGATGACCCTTCTACTTTTCTGTTGTTTCAATGATAAGCTCTCCCTTTTTTATCGTTAGAGAATTACCAGACAACAATCAAGTTATTTTCTCAACCAAGAAGAAGAAGAAGAATCGTGTTATGGAGCTTTACTTTGTCATACAATATCAGAATTTACAATAAAGCATGTTGCTTTTTTATAGATGTATCATTTTCCAAATTACGGTTCGGATCCTAAGATAGAAATTAATTTTTTTTTTTAATTTGTTAATTTGAATATGAATAGCGTACTTGATATTTGAGAAGATATACCGATCAAAAAGCTTGCTAAAAATCTCTCTGGACAAGTTTAAAGACGTGCTGCCAGGAACGAACAAGCAACACACGAGTACAAATAAAAAAAAATTCAGGTTCGAGCCCTGTGGTTGCTCATATGATGATCACTGAAGGTTTATATGATCGTTAACTTCAGGGCTCGTGGGATTAGTCAAGGTGCGCGCAAGCAGACTCGGACATCCACGTTAAATTAAAAAAAAAAAACAATAATAAAAGAAAAAAAATGTGTGTTACATTGCTACATAACTGGTTTTATTTTTCTTCTATGATTTTTTGGTCAGACAATATTGCGTTGCAGTAGCTTTTTGTCCAAAAAACTCCCAGGAAAATCTCTAGCCAGCCTTCCATACTCTTGCAGACAAGACGACATGGTTGTTTAATTAACTACCAGTTCATATAAATTTCCAGCAAGCTATTATTAAAGTGTGGGGCAGGAAAATGATTGTATAGTCTTGACTCTTCACAATTGCTATCAGCAGTGGTACGAAGAAGAGGTACAAAAAAAAAAAAAAAAAAAAAAGAGGTACAAAAATCGGAAACTTTTTTTTGATCTATTTTTTATTAAAATTTTATTTTTTTTATATATATTTTTAAATAGTTTTAATATGTTAATTTAAAAAATATTTTTTAAAAAATAAAAATATATTTTTTAATATATTTTTTTAAAAAAATATTTTAAAAATCAACCAGTATCATTCTTTCAATATCTCTTAAAAAAATATATATCCAAAGTTACTAATGAAATGCTGAACTAGTCAATTTATCCAATATAGAATTTTAATATTAATATTACGAGCCAGAAAACACTTGAGATTGTTTTTTTGGATGATCATGAGATTGGCTAATGACTTTCCATCCCTTATGAAGCCCAAGATTAGTGGGCTTTTTTATGACCAAAAAGCGATTTGCCATAACGTTAAATATCTCGTTTGTGCAAGTCCACTTTTTTTAAGCCACTTTTCAATCTTTTATATATATATTCTGCTGAAAGGTTATTATTATTATTATTATTAATAAATTATTTCCTTCCTATTATCAAGATTTACTAAATTTTATGTCCTCAAGATTTGAATTAAAAAATAAAATAAAAAAACAAATCTTCATAATTATAAAGTCTATAAAATTTTATTTAATAAATGATTAATGATATAAATAACTTTTGAACTCTAAATCTCGAATCATGACCAACGTATTCAACAATCTTAATTGACATCTTGATTCGCACAATTAAAAAATAATTATTAAACCAAGGAAATAATTTCCCATAATTTAATTTCAAGAAACTGATAATAGCACAACTTGTGCTACTCGCTTGATCACTGTTCCAATTAACTTGTTTTTTTCACTCGGCTCTGCACAAAAAAATTAATTTAGAATTAAATTGGTTTGATCTTGTAGACCCAACATACCAATATGCAATCTAATCAATTCGGTTAAAAAATTAATAAAAAATCATATTAATATTTTAAAAAATATATAAAAATATTATTTTAACATTTTAAAAAAATATTTAATTAACTTGGTTCAATCCCTCCAATTCTAGAAGACACCGAAATCTAGTTTAATAACTATGTGCTAAACACACATGAGATAAAATATGCTAGACTTATTTACTACTGGTTACTAGTTAGAGTATAGAGTAAACTATCTAGTTCCTGGATAAATTTTAAACAAAATTGAGGGTTTAAAAATGTTTTTTTTATCAACTAAATCTAGGTCATCATCTTTGTCAATTCAAGAACGTGACTTTCGTTTATGATTTTACTTAAATGCCTTTATATATATATATATATATATATATATATATATATATATATATATATATTAAATCATAGAACTGACACGACCTCCCCTTTTCTTTGCTTTCCCTTGTCTTCTTTACTTTCTGTATCAAAGCGGAGATCATACCATCATCATCATCTCTCTAATCCGCCAAATTTGCAACAGAAACCAAAAACTGGTCTATTAATAATAAGAAAGGTTTGCGGGATGATAATATACACAAATGTTTATCTCATGTGTTTAAAGTTGCTCCTAATTAAATGAAAACTTAAATTTAGTTAATAAGAAATTAAGATGTGATTAAACCCTCAATTTTGTTTAGTAGCTGTTATCGTTGAATGGTTTTCCTTCTCTTCCGTCGCTCTCTTTGATAACTCAAAACACACTCCAGCCAGCCAAGATTTCTGAGATTTCTGATCTGTAGAAATGGAGGGCATCTGGGGGTTAATCGGTTACCATTTACAAATGTAATGATGCATGGAGTGGATCCCATGGTTGACTGGTGCGTCTTGTCTTGTGGCTTCTCTCGCTCTGCCATCCAAACTCAAGGCTAATTATACAATTTCTTCCACGGCTAGATTAATTAATAATATAATGCATGTTTTTTAGGAAGATGTGGCATATATGATAATAACCCGAGAATTTTATTGTGGTTTGCAGCCCTGCCCTTGATACTGGGCAAGCTTAATGAAATCTCTTATGAATCTCATCATTTATTATAAAATAAATTACAGTTGCAGGTCATCTTGATGGTGATGTCTATTATATGCTCTAAAATATCCCATCTTATTTTAAACATAATTAGAGTTTAATTTATTTTTTAAATTTAATCTTTAAAATCGCCTTTAAAAAAGTCACATATATTTACCATATATTTTCAATCCATACCACAGACCCCTCTACCAAATCCCCGACCAGCTCTCCCTACAGCAGCTGCCCCTGGCTTCAATCACGCATCCCCTCCACTTCCAACTTCCAAGGCCCGAGGTTTTCCAATGAGATAGATTTCTGGATCTGGCTAGCGAGAGCTGTGATCTACTTTGTCTGACAAGCCATGTCCACTGGTCGTGGTTTTCCTTTCATGGTTTTAAGTTACCGTAACTTCGAACAAATTCAGTTTATTTCCTGGATTACATAATAATTTAAGCATTTTACTTACTTTTCTGTGATAAAGAAAACGACGTCGAAAATGACTTGGAAGTCATCGTAACAATCACCGAAGGGGTCATATATGGTTGGTGTCAATACATTAACCCGGTACCATACAAGATTTAGAATTCAAATTTGTATCAAGCATTGTGTATATCTATATATGCTCGAATTTTTGTGTCACAAAAATTATTCATGCATATTTATAGAGTTCTAAACTTATAAAATCACTTAATTTCATACATACATGTAAGAGATTTGAATTTTTTTACGGAGCTTCGGCAGCTTTTTATTATTTTTTTCTCTTCAAACTCTTTTTTTAATTGAATTTTTTTATGCTCTAATTAGATGAAATTAGCTTGAAAATATGGTGAAAATATTAAATTAAAAAATGAAGGACCAAAATATAAAACTTAGAAAGATATTTTTATTTTGGATTAAAAATTTATTTTGTTTATTTTTCCATTTATAACTTTGAGAAAAAAAGGAAGGAAGTCACATGGAAATAGTGAGAAAAGAGAAAATAATTGATCAGGTTATTTTAGCAATTAAATTTATTGTTCTTGGTATTAATAGATTCTATTTGACGAGAAAATTTTTTGATAATAATATATTGTTTTCTCTAAATATCATTAAAAAAATATATCTTGTTAAAATTTATTTATTTGGTTGATTTTTATTTTTTAGAGGTTTTAGGATTATTAGGTGATTCAGATAAGATTTTAAGAATTTTTTTTTTATGCTAGGTAAAAGTTCAGGAATTAGGTAAGGAGTTTTCAAGTTTGATTCGCTACACTAAAGTTTAACTAGAATAAAAAAAATTTTTGTACACCTTAAGTATTAACTTTTTATATTAAAAATTCTTCAGTCAAATACGGGAAATAACCTAGTAAAGTCTAGAGAAGTTAAATCTCCAATAAAAAAACAAAAAAGACCCCAACTAATCCATCATTAACTGAGCAGGTAATACCCAAAGCTTATGTAACTCATGACATCCGATTTAAAACAAAAAACACCCCTTGTTTTTTTTGTCCTACCATAAAATTGTATCTGGTGTTTTGGGCTGTCATTTTCGCGAGGCTAGCTGGAAGCTTAGAAGCAAGTCCGACCCTTTTCGCAAGAAATTTCGTGATATGTGCTACTGTCAAGTGTGGGTGGGTGTCCATAGTTTATGTGAATTCTAAAATTAATTAATTGCATAAATTGAAAATCAAAACCAATCTCCGCCCATAATTGGTGGAAGAAATAATTCAATACTGGTAGAGCAAAAGGTTATCCCTGGAAAGTTCAACCATCCATACAAAATTTGACTAAATGAAGTATAAAAAAAGGTTTCACGATCGAGGGTGGTAGTGACATATTTACCATCACCTGCATGATAAGGATAAAGCTTATGTTAATGATAAAGATAAACCTCAGCATGCAGAGGCTGCCGAAAGACATTGAATTCTAATGCAATTGTATTAGAACTCTGATTCCTGCTTATCCTTAGCTTCCTTTCTGTATCAAAACACTTGTAATTAATGATGAATATCCTGTAACAACTTTCATATATATATGGCTGAGAGAACACAGTTTCTCTTAAGTAATTGCAGAAGTACTTTAAAATCTTTTACTGCATGCATTGTTTCGTGCATATTTAATCTGCAGTCATGGTCTCTGAGAGCACTAACGAAACCTTTCTTATTGAAAGATATCTAATAACATTGCTTATATTAATTTATTCACTCATGAAACCACCGAGATGCATAACTAGAAAACGACACAACACTGCGATCATGACTGAAGGTAGAGCCCGTTTGGTTTGCAGACCATAGAAATTTTCTAGAGTGGACGCCATAATAATTAATACTGTATGACTTGCCAAGAGATTGATAGGAAGAGCTGCCATCTCGGAGAGGAGTTTCACCTACAATTCTTGAATATCAGACCCCATCTCATTAAATACCTTCTCCATTCATTTTAGAGAAATCTTAGATTTATTTCGCACGCCATTGTATATATCTCTAAATTAAAGCCGGGCTTGAATTTGTTAAATATCTGGGATGATCGCGTGGGGGGTCAAAACATGAGAAATATTAACGTAGCCGGCTGTTTTTATCTTATTTTATGACACAGATCGATGGAATCATGCATGTCCTGCAGAATACCATGTTTTACACTTTGGATACAACCAATCAAAACCGTGTATGAGGGCTGTGATCGATGTAGGGTGGAAGAACCTCGCTGGATCAACTTTTTTCCATCGAGATTGCAATGGTGGAAGACAGAAGGGCTCAGATAATTAAATGTTCTTTGATCCTTTTGGAGCCCTTGCACTTGAAAACCGACTATCTCTATCAGTACAGCAAGTGTTCATTATCTCTCGAAGAAACTTAACCACGAGAATAATACTAATAAAAAATTACAAAGAGCATTGATATTTTTTTTTATGACAGCTTATTTGTAAGATTGACCAACATCCACTGATTGCAGCAATAATTGTAGGTTTTAAAAAAATGCAAAGGACATATGTTGTGGTCTGGCTTTGATGCAAGGAGGACATCAGAGCAGTACCGAGTATTGATCGGTGCTGCTCCATAAATCTCTGCCACGTGCTCATTACCTGGGGACCCTTTTGATATATTAATGATCATGATTCGTTGATCATCTCCGTCATATAGAGCAATGATTAAATTTTTTAAAGCCTGTTTTGAATTTGTTCTTTTTTTAATTTTAATCTAATACTTCTTAAAATTTATTTTGTTTTTTATTATTTAATTTTATTAGATTTTTATATCTAATTTGATTTTCATTCTTTTAATTGTTGTTTTTTATATCCTTTTCATTAATTTATTTTTTGATTTTATCATTTGAAATTTAATATAAATTTATTTAGTTTTCAATTTTTTTCTCATTTTTTATTGCTTTTTTTTATCATATTTTTTTTATTTTGTTTTTTGATTTAATCACTTAATTATTAGTTTCTTTCAATTTTATTTTTTTTGCATGGTTCAGTCCTCATTATATTAATTTTATTTTTTTATGATATAGAATTTTGCTTTGTTGTTTTTTCATGTCTTTCTTTCACAGGATAATTACAGTCTCATGACTCAGCCCACTAATTTTGATAATAAACTCAGTTTAAGTTTTTTTTTAAATCCTTTAAAAAAATTATTTTTTTATTTTCATCATTTGAGATTGACTTATTGGACCTTGAAATTTTAATTTGTTTTACTTTTTTTTTTGTTAGGTTATCTATATCTCATATCTCGTGTTGCAAGTTAGTTTAGTTAACCTAAGTTGACTCGGTTTTTTTAATTTTTTTTTATTTTATCATTTGACATTGAATTATTGATCCTTGAGCATGTTTAATTAAATATTATTTGAAAAAACGATGAACACGCCAGTGCTTAATGGTTTATCCCAAATGCGAGTTGATTAAGTTAACCTAGGTTAACTTGCATTTTCTTACTAAGTTTTTTTTTAGCTTTGGTCTTTTTAACCAGGTGCTTCTTTCGGAAGTCTTTTTTTTTCTCGATTCTTTTTAGTTTTCCTTTTCAATTTCATCATTTTGCATAAAAATAATTTGCTTTTGAGCTTTGTTATTTTTTCACTTTTCTTTCAATTTAGTTATTCTGATAGCGGGTTAGTAAAGTTAACCCGGGTTAACTCAAGTTTTTTTATATGTTTTTTTGTTGAACTTTTGTTTTTTTTGTCCTTCTTTTGAATTTTTTTTAATCTTGGTCTCATATCGCGGATTATAAATTCGTCAAGTTAACTCAAGTTGACTCAGGTTTTCTTTTCGAGATTATATTTTTTGAATTTTTTTTCATCTTTGACATTAGATTATTAGATCTTGAATTTTACGATTTCTTTTCACTTTTCTTTATGTGAATTGTTTTGATCTCATATATATCACGAATAATGTTTTTAATAAATTTAATTTGATTTATCTTCAAATTATCATTACTTGAATATTATTTTTTACATTGAAAAAAATTAAACTGACTCACATTACAGCGAGTATAGCGCGTGACACCAATCTAATGTTTTATCATATTATCTCACACATATGGATGGTACTGTAGACAACTGTGCAGCAGCTGGTAAAAGCAAACAGCCACACTTAAACAACATATTTCTCCCTTTCTTGGGGCAAAAGAGAACAGCTCCCCTATTAGCCCATCATATAAGCAAGCCACCAAGACAGAAACTCATTCAAAATAATTTTTATAATCTAATGCAGGTTAGTATTCCACCTAAGGCGCCAAGCAAAGACCCAAATGTGTCCAGTTGTGCTGTGCGGCCATGATATTCAGGAGAATGGCATGATTAAGGGGCACAAGTCATTGTCATTTTTGTATTAATTCAATTTAATAAAGACAACTTGCACAAACACGGTTCCTCTCAAAATCCACCACAATTATTTTCTACCTTATTATAAATAGATAAATATCACTACATAAATTCCCATTCTTGCAAGCCTCTGCTGCATATCTCTCTCCTCTCGCTCTCTCTCTCCCTGTCTCTCTCAAAACTTTCTGCTAGCTTTGTCTTTGAGAAGCAAATGGGTGCTCTTGACGATCTCTCAGATTACCTCTCAGACTTGTTTACAGCTGCCAGGAAGAAGAGGAAAAGAAAACCAATGCAGGTACTGATCATATACAACAATCCGGTCTATCCCTCTCTATGTGCGTTATTGGTTTTTGGTTACTGATTTAAAGTATACTCTCATGCTTTGTTTTTCTTCTTTTCAGACAGTTGATATCAAAGTGAAGATGGATTGCGATGGCTGTGAAAGGAGGGTCAAAAATTCTGTTTCCTCCATGAAGGGTACGAATCTTGAACTTAAGCTATATTCTTCATTTTCTTTCCCCTACAGGTTGTCCATGCATAATACAAATATACAAAGAGAAGAGAAGGGATTTGCCTGAAACCTATCAAAGGGTAGCTAATGAAACGATACAGGCAAAAGGCCTATGTTGATCTTCTTTGAAAAGAATACAGTATATAGGAGTACTTCTTTTCTTTCAATTTTCATTAAGCAAAAGGTTCAAATCTGTATATCATTTCAGGGTGTTCTTTGTGGCTAAAGTGAAGGCATGCAAGAGAAGATCCAGGCCCTTTTAAAAAAATTATATATAATCAAAACAAAGAAAAATAGAAGTCAAAGAAGCACGATTAGACTTTCTCAGCTTCCTCGTATGGGAAACTAGAAGAAACCTAACAAGTCTTTTTTGACTCTGTTCTGTCTTTGAAGTACTCTGACATGCAATTTTTTTTGCAGAGAGACTGCTATTTCCTGACATCTTTTTGTCACTTCTATTCACTTGAAATAAATGTTTTTCTAAGATGTCTCCAGGTCAAAATTTATGGAGTATTTTTTCATTGTGCTCAAAGTAATGGTATCCCTGAAATAAGCAAAATTATTGTTGGAAGCAGCAATAGTATTTTCCCTTTAGAGATTCTGGAAGCCTTTTTCCATCACTTACTCGCAGAAAAGGACATCATTTAGAGCCCCCTTTTGCAGCTCAGTGCATTTGCCATATTAAATGCCACCAACCAGATGCATATTTGTACTTTTAACTGCTCAAAAGGTTTCACCAAAAAAAAAAAAAAAAGAAGGAAAGATAGAAAACCGATCATAAGGTTCTAAATGAACCAGCCACATAATTTCTAGTCATTTGAGACAGTAATTATGAACCCTTAACTACGATAAGTACACCTATTATGAATAGTTACTCAATTAATTACCTCATATTAATATAATTATGTTTTTGTTTTTCAATTTCAGGCGTTAAATCAGTAGAAGTGAACAGAAAGCAAAGCCGGGTGACTGTCAGCGGGAATGTTGAGCCAAACAAGGTCTTGAAGAAAGTGAAGAGCACAGGAAAGAGGGCTGAGTTTTGGCCATATGTCCCATACAACTTGGTGGCTTATCCTTATGCTGCTCAAGCCTATGATAAGAAAGCACCTGCAGGCTATGTGAAGAATGTGGTTCAGGCACTTCCGAGCCCCAACGCAACAGATGAAAGATTTACATCTATGTTCAGCGATGAAAACCCGAATGCATGTTCCATCATGTAGGAAATCTAATTTCATTTGGCAAAATGAAAGAGCAAGAGCTAGCATATATATATATATACATATAGTTTGTTTTTTGTTGTAAGCTTTGCTGTTTAATTAGGGCTAGTTTAGCTGGTTAGTGTAAGTAGTTCAGTAGAAGGGGCTTGGGTTTTCACTGAGAGTTTAGGTTTTATATATATATATATATATATATATATATATATATATATTACAGGGCATGGAGGCTCTACTAATTGTGAGGGATATCTATATATCGATGTGCTGATCATGCTTAGTTAGATAACCTTCTTATCTATAGATGTTGATATCATAGTTTATGACGATCACATCATCAAGTTTCCAATTTTCATGAAAATTAATTAAGAGATGTAAATTAAACAGAAATGCATCGAGAAAAAGCTCTGTTAATTTGAACCCATCTGATCTATATTCTGTATTTATTTGATATGGGACAAAATTACACCACTGTTTACGCCACAAAAAAAGGAAAGAGCCACTAGGTGACATCAGCAACGAAGCGAATGTCCTTGTACTTGCAAATGGGGAAGGAATTGGACAACGAGGAAGGCTCTTTGTCATTTTTTAATTAATAAATATTATTCCTTTTGTTTTTATTTTATGGCTAGGGGTGTTTTTAAAACAGGATACTTTTTGGTTGGATCATAAAGAACACACTGTTGAAATCATATTAAAGGAATTCATGGGAATTGATTTTATGTTTCACAACTTTACATATGATCACTAAAACAAATATATATACTCCTTTGCCATCCTCTCAGGTCAATTAGTGTCCAATATTTAATTAAGCAATCTATAATATTCTAATCAGAACCAAATTGTCAACCTATATAGCAATATAGTATGAATTTAGGAAATCTGTCCCGTAAAAGAGCGCATGGAGGAATAATTGTTTGTAGGACAGGGCTCGTAAATTAAATCCTGTATCATCTTTCCAATAAACAAAGACATACGTGTCTTTGGCCACACTCGACTTATCTTTTAAGTAGTTGAGATTTGCTAATTACGCAAGAATTGATCTGGGAGGATGATGATGGGCACCTCAACTGATCCATGCGCTGTCCAGCTTATATTGGTACAAGTGCTTCCCATTCGGGATTTTCTCGTTGCTCATGTATACAAGTCTAAGCCATTTAAATAGCAAATGAGCGCCGTGCTTGATTCGCACAGCAAAACAAATCTTATTGATCACTTTGTTTATGATATGTCTTGTAATTTTTATTTTTTCCCTTTACTGGGTTTTATGGGCATGGAAAATTGAGAGTTTTGAAATCAATTTCTACGCACTAAAAAGTAAAGTATATATCGGATGCAGTCAATGATTTAAAAAAAAAAAAAAGAGTTACGATAATTTACAGTCTAATCTAAGACTTGAACTCTGATGATTATAGAGAGATCACACTCTTAACCATACCTTAATCTTATACTAATAATTTAGCAAGGCTGGAAAGGAAAGCAAGATTATGATTCAATGACCACCCGTATGTTCGTAGGTGTTAGGGTTTGAAAAAAAAGTACTTTTGGTTCACCCACAAAGATGGGATTAATTTCAAGCTAGCCCTATAAAACTCGATTTGAAACCATCGCATAATTGGCACCTGAAATTAAAAATTAAATCATTGAACTATCCTTGAGAGAGCTACGTACCATGTGAATATCTTTACAAAGGTAGCCTCGTCGACCTAATTATCATAGTAGACCTTGATTTATATCGCACTCCAATTGGCTTGGATCATGTAAAATTGAATTACTTGGCTGTTGACAGCAGCATAACTCCCAACCATCCGGGCCTTTGCCATGTGTGCTAGTCCCATGCATAGTCTCGTAATCATTTTATTTTTATTTTTTAATTAATATAGATGTTTGGTTCAGGTTGTATATATCTTGATTAATTCCACGGGTTTTAAAATTAACGATCATATAAATTTCCAGTAATCTAAAATTTATAAGACTCAAACTAATAATTTTTAAAAAACAAATCTAAAATTTTACCAGTTGAGATGCATCATGGTATTCCCATCTTATTTCTTATCTATGCCCAATTATGCAAATCGGCTGAAGTGGAAAATTGGCACTTGCGAGGGCAACTTAAAGGATAGCTTCATAAAGATAAGCTCCATGTTATCTCATCTCCATATAATTGTTCCGCCAAACCAAAAGTAGTATTGCATTTGTATGTGGGAGATAGGCTTTGTAAGTTTCACTGTCTCTGATCTTCTTTGGTGCTAAGTTTGCCTATTTACTTGAAATAGTCACTGCATGACGAGGCAGAGGTTTTTTTTTACACAAATACAATGCATTATCGTAACGAATTCAATGAATTCATCAAAAAGTTTTACTCTGGTATCATGTGAAAATTAACTAGAGGCCACTTTCTGAGGTAAAAAAACATGTTTTCTTTTATACAATATCCCTGGATGATCATCAAGTTATACAAGCAAACTATATATGTGACGTTTGTAGCAATCTGGTTAGGTGAGGTTTTACTTGTATGAAAAAAATATTAATTTAATGTGCAATCATGGCTCGCCAAGGGGAATGTATGGACGTCAGTTGCCCACCTCTAAACTGCAAAATCAATGGACTAATATCTCCAAGACTTTTTCATCGAGGAATTATACGATGTCACTGATCTATTGTATGAAATTGACCTGGTATGTCAACTCTTTTTGTTTAAGGTGGTTAGAGTCCCTCAGAGACAAGCATCAAGGGCTATATTCCGACGAGAATCTCTGGGATTTGTAATAATTGAAAAAGAAAAAAGGTCGAGGAAACTTGCAAGGCAGGACTCTAATTATGATTTTATATTAAAATTTCTATCATAGCCAGCTTTCTTTCTTTCTTGGTTAAGTCTTTATAACCATCGTATCATAATTATCTTGGGTTGAAGATTTTTTTAGTTCAATTATTAGAAATAACAGTGTAGTTCGAACTGGTTGCTCTTTTATTAATGAACTTTAACACCATATCAAATCAACGACCTCTTAATCCAGTTAGAACCATTAAGCAAGGCAATAATGGCTGATACTTGCGTTTTGGTGGCACATTCTGGCAATATATAATATAATTAGAGAATATTTTCTTCATAAGAGAATATTAGAATACATAAAGCAAAATAAAGGAAAGGGAATTGACAAAGTTGTCAAGAATTTGGAGCGTTTTATTTTGCGTTGGAATTGTTAGGCTTCCCCTTTCTGGAGACTAGGAAAAGGAACCCAGAAAACGAAAAGATGCTTCAATTCGTGTCGGCGAACATTTATATATTCCCCAAATAATTAAGAGCTTACCAGCGACAGCATGGAGGGTTTCTTTTCTTAATTATGCTTACCCTTTTTTTATATTCGTTAACTAGAATAAAAGCATCTTAATCACGATTAATTCAACTGGAAACTGGAAAGTGCTTCCATTTTCTTTTTCGAGTTTAAAACGAAAGGATAGAAATTAAACGCTGTATAACTCGTGTCATCCAGTGGGCTGTGAGTATTGGAGGCTTTTTATATAGCATGGGCTTGGTTTAGGCCTCTTCTCAATTGACCCATTGAGCTACATAGACTTCGATAAAGAAACTATTTTTACATTTAGCTTTGATTAGCATCAATTATCTGTTGCTTTCATGAACTTGATTTAAAGAAAAAGGGAGGGAGGGAGGGAACTTCAGCCGCATGAATAAGAAACCAGACATAACTTAACGAAAGGGACTCGGTATAGGGTTCTTCGTAGCCAATTACGAAGAATAAACTCTACTAATGGATTCATGGATCTTTCTTGTTTTTTTTATCATCTATCAAAGCTTGCCTTTATCTGGACCTTGCTGAATCTTTGATAGTTAGTCAACTTTTGATCGCATATTGTAAGCAAGGAACTACAAAAGTGTTACACACACACACACACAAGTGTTACAACATCATAAAAGGGTTTTTTTTATAAATAAAAAAAAAAGTCTTTCGCTTTTAATTATTTTAATGCGCTAATAATACCATCACCATCCTTCCAAAGAATATGCGAAGATTTAATATGACATTTCCTAGCACATATTGATGATACTGATGGAAGGAGCAATCCAATTGTAGTGATTAAAGCAATGTATTAATAACTAACAGCAAATGCTGTGTCTTTCTTATAAACAAAAAAATATCCCTGAGGAATTGCATTAAATTAGATTACAAAAAAAACTTAGAAAACCCCAGTTTTATTGAGAAAACAGTAGGATTCAGAACTTATTATTCGCAAAAGAATTTATTATTTCAAGATTTGATCCATGATAACAAAATTTATTTTTACCTGTCACTTTCTTATCTCCTCCTAATTAGAAAAGAAGAAGAATAAAAAAAATGAGGATAACAGTGTGGGAATTGATGCAATGGTCAAATTTTTCAAGTGCTGCATGAAGTTGAAAAGAAATAGTGCTGGCAGAGGGAAATAATGGAAAGCTCACTGCAATCACCTTACAGCTAGTAGACTGTTGTGTCTGACCCAGAGGAAATCGGTAACCTACATGATCTAGTACTAGTTAGTTTGCCAAGTAGAGCCTGAATGGAACCATTCCTTCTGCAGTCTTCAATATTTTAACAATGCAAGTCATCTCACTAACTGCTAATCAGCTCTCAGGCAGTCTCCACCATGCAATGGCCTCTGGCTTCCAAATCCCCATCAGCTTTGGTTCAGTTTATGAAGGAACACTTCGGCATGGGATGAAAGTTGCAACTTGCAATAAAGGTTGACAACCTGCAACTTGAAGGAGCATTTAAGAGTTTTGATGCTGAATGTGAAGTGCTGCGTAACATTCGTCATCAAAACCTTGTCAAAATTATCAGTTCTTGTTCAAGCAATGATTTCAAAGCCTTGGTGCTAGAGCACGTGGCCCAAGGGGAATTCGGAGAAGTGGTTGTATTCTGTCGACCACTGTTTGGATATTCAACAGTTACTGAACATCATGATAGATGTTTCATGGGCATTGGAATATCTGCATTACGGTCGTTCAACACCCATTGTTGGCTGTGATCTGAAGCCCAGCAACGTACTGCTAGAAGAAGATGTGGTTGCCCATTTAAATGATTGTGGCATTTCAAAGCTCCTAGGTGAAGGAGATTCTACGACACAAATCCACTCCTCCAACGATCGTATACATTGCACCAGGGTTGTTCTTTGCTCATTGTTGCATTTTTTTTCAACTTTCTTTTATTTGTCTCCATTTCCATTATTCCGTCTACAGGTTTTTTCTTTCTTTATTGGATCTTAGTTATGAACAGATTATGGAAGAGAGGGAAAAGTATCAAGAACGGGTGACGTTTACAACCATGGTATAATGTCCAAACAAAAAATTGCCAAAAGAGGTTGGCCAGTACCATGGACTTAAAAATAGAAATGAAAAGGTGAAATACGCAGTACGATCAATTGAGATGAAAATATTTGATTATCTGGGTAACTTGTGACTCTTTTCCAATTTTAAGGGGGGGAAAAGGGCATTCTTGAGCATAAAAGCGATACTAGTATATTATTAATTTGTAAAATCTCAAAAATACGTTGGCCTGTCTTGTACATTCTGCCGACAAACTGCAAGAACTCTCACCAACAGAAGATACGCTAAAACATTGAAACTACGGTACCGGGCTTGAAACAGTGTTGACCAAAAAAGACGAGAGAAATGCTTAAAGTAACTCATCAGTGCCTAAAGTGCCTCACATTGGTGAAAAGCAGTGAAACTCCATACTTGTTGCAGCATTCTATCGCGTCCTTATCCCTGATGCTACCACCAGGCTCTGCAATAACACCAATGCCAGCTTCACATGCCTCCTCCACTGCATCGTTCCAAGCTGTTAACAGAATATGCATGTTGTTAGTACAAAAAGACACCAGCACTGCTGTTGTTTTACTAGCAAATGGATACCACGTTCTTCAAATAAAAAAAATTAAAAGCAACCATAGCACTGTGCTCATGCAATTGCCAATTTCTATTTCATTCCCAAGATCAATATTTTTTAAAAGTTAAAACTACTGTTAATTTATTTAAGCATCATTATGAATGATGTCAAACTGCAATAACTCTGACAGAAGTAATACCAAAAGGAAAGAATGCGTCGCTGGCCAAAGCAGCTCCCTTGACCTCATCTCCTGCTTTCCTCATGGATATTCTCAAGCTTTCTAAACGGTTTGGCTGCCCGCTTCCCATGCCTAGCATACAGTTATTCTGCCCAAACAATGACAAGGATGAGAAATTCTTTGGAAACTTGTCACTGGTACAATTGCAAAGAATTCTTGAATCTAAGCATCAGAGAAACACAAACCTTTGCAATTACAATGGCATTGCTCTTAACATGCTTCGCGCACAGCCATGCAAACTCTGCATCATGAAGCTCACTTTCTGCTGGAGACTTGTCAGACACAACATTAAATTGGATGTCTTGGGGGGTAAGATCATCTGAATCCTGAGCTAACCATCCACCACCGACTTGTCTTAGTGAAAGCTTTCCTTTCTCGTTACTTTTTGCCTCCAGGATCCTCAGTGTCTTCGATTTGCCACGGAGGACCTCGAGTCCCTTCTTTGTATATTTGGGAGCAACAACAATCTCATAAAACATCCGGGTTTCACCATCTGTTGGGCTTCTGAACTCCCTAATCTCCTTAGCAAGGGCCTATGGCAATAAATAAACAAATAAAAACCCAGACAAAATAAGGTGTTAGCTCCTTGCTATGGTTCTCATGTATGTAGTTTTCACATAACTAATCAAATTCTATCTCTGTGATTGTGAAAAAGCATGCATAACCCAGTGATATTCGTAATTTTCATTGTTGCTAGTTCCATAAAAGGTTCAACCATTGGTAAGTAGTTGACCAATCAAAACATTAAGAAACTACAATTTGATTAATGACCAAACACTCGTGAGAAACTCATATTAACTGGAGTTTTTCAATATTCAACGTCGAACCTGAAACCTGTAAACACAGCTTACCTCATCAACTTCTATGTTAAAGGCTACAATACCACCAAATGCACTCACTGGATCTCCTTTCACAGCCAACCTATAAGCTTCAAGAATATCACCACGAGAAGATACCCCGCAGGGATTTGTATGTTTTACAATTACACATGTAGGGTTCTGAAACTCTGACACACAATTCCAAGCTGCATCAGCATCCAAGTAGTTGTTATATGACATCTCCTGCACCAAGAGTAACTCCATAAGCTATGTCGACTTGTTACCATAAGCCTGCCAGATGAGTGATGAGGTGGGGAAATGCAAAAAATAAATTCTGAGAAAACAAAAAACTAAATAGCCAAGGAATGTAACTTGTGAACACTATGACACATCGTATGATTTCTGACAATATTCCCATAACTACTTGAACAAGAATGGTACAATAAGAGGGGTAAACTAAAGATCCAGTAGTTATAAATATCAAAGAACTTTGCCCACAGTGCAGCTGAACATCCATGTAAACATGTGACCACAGGCACAAAAATCTTACTATGGAGAAAAGATAAAGAAGCAATAGGTAGCTTTAAAACAAATCAAGACTTGTAAGTAAAGCTCCAGTGTATAAAAGCAAGTAGAATCGGAGCCAGTATAATTTTTTAGAAGACAGGATTACTGATTGGAGCAAAAAATATAATATTTAGAAGCAGGAATTACTGAATACAAGTGTCCTTAATTCTCTATGAGCTTCCCTACAGAACTTTTTACTGCCATTGATTCTCATGTCCACATTAACAGCAACAATGATGACACTCAATGTAATCTTGCTCCCAGCTACAGATATCCTAAACAAGTATGTTTTACATGTCCCCCACAAAATTAAGTTTGACTTCTACATTAATGAAAGCAAGCGACAACCAATATACAAAGCTGGTGTTTTTTAGCAAGTTTCTGGGACATTCAGTCAAGGAGTCATTGGTAATATAAAAAGAAATGGAGGATACTGTTCTAGGACTACAATTTGTAGAACAAAATAAATGATCTGATTGTTATCACCGGATTCGAATCTCAATTCTAGACGATAATAGAGGTTAAAACGATAGCTGTGGATTGCCTCACCTTCCCATGATGTTGGATAGCTGTTGCAATACCACCGGCATTTACTTCAGAAATACTCTTGTCAACGTAAAATGCAGCATTTTGATGAGGATTTTCACCATAACGAAGCGAACTCTTAAGCTCAAGAGGTACTGTGAAGCTGGGAGGGAATTTATCTTCAAATGTATAAAAACAACCATGTCAATCCATCTGCCCAATCATGGACCAGGGAAACACGATCGAGTGAATTCACAACATCAAAATTTTTGAAAAAAAAAATATCCAGTTCTTATTTACTTGAAACTTGCAAAACTAGTCAAGATAACTTGAAGTTGTCCCTTTCTGTTTTTATCAAATTATTTTAGTAATTGATCGGACTATTTTCATCTGGATGATGTTATTTAAATCAGATTGGATAACTGCTGATGTTTATTAGCCACATAAACAAAAAGTGCATGACTAAAGACTGGTGGATCAAAAGAGTACCTCCCATAGTTTGTTTCCATAGCCACTCTGAAACTGCAGAATCATAGGAAGCACAATGTTGAAAAGCCTTCCAAGCAAGCTTTCTTCGGAACTGTTGATCATCCCGATCTCCTTTAAGAAATTCCAGAAGTCCAGGGTAGTCTTCATTATCAACAACAATTAAGACATCCTTATGGTTCTGTTCAGAAAGCAAGTGTCAGTTGGAATCTAAAATAACAAAATTTGTACATTACAATGATATGCACCATTATACAGTACTTTTGACACATTAAGCATTGAACCTAAGATGGAGGGGAAGTAACATATTGGTTTTGCAAATGGCATGCTGTTTCAAAGCACTATACATTGATAGGCAGCAGATAACTTTTGGATATGTTGTATGTCACTGGCCCAACAGGTCTCCAAAATTTGTGTCTCACTCAACCAGTAAGTAGCAAGCAACAGAGTAGGAGGCATTCATAAAATGCTTCTATATCCTCCGAAACTGAGCCAAATTTACTGTTACAACTAAGCGCTTTTCAACCAGAGCCTTGGTGAACAATCATCAATAATTTTATTGTCATGTCAATCAAGAACCTGCCATATATTATAGGCCCGCTCGTGCATCAAGTTATCTTCAGGTCTTTATTATTTTTTTGGTCATGACAAAGAGACCCACAGCATATGATCAAAGAGCAAAACATAGCAAGTTTACTTAAACCTGACATGTTACAAATTTGGAGATGCGTTGAGTTTGGTAGTATCACTAACAAATCAGCAGGCATTCAAATCAAACCTTTGCAGCAGCTCTGATCATGGCAGGGCCACCAATATCAATGTTCTCAATTCCATCCTCAAACTCAATTCCTCCAGTTGAAGTAACTTTATCATAAAAGGGGTACAAGTTCACCACCACCACGTCAAAGCTACCTGCAGGGCAACCATATTAGCAAAAAATTATTGTATGGAGCTGACATCAAATGGAAAGTTTACTGAAAAATATATTACAGCTATGCAATTACAGAGAGAAAAGAGTTTTTTCACAATTGACCAATTCCATGTTCACTGAGAGCTTCCATATGATGTTTTTGGTCCCTTCTAGCAAGAATACCACCATGTATGTGGGGGTGTAAAGTTTTCACACGACCGTCAAGCTGTAACAAAGGGTAGCAAAGATAACATAAGTTTCAACATAAGATTTTCAGCCATAGGAAATCTCACAGGGAGCGAATTTCTTGATGAAATGCAGCAGTGTTAAGAGATGCAAAAGACATCGGCAATCAGCAAGGACATAAGTTCATCACTTTCAAAGGGCTAAATCTTAAACTTGCAATACAAGCTTTATGATTCCAAATACAAGCTTTGTCAAGAATTGCACTTTACAATTTCATCTATTAAAGCTATACATTTGGGCATCGGAATAATTAACACAACATTCTCATAACCATAAGATTTCACCAACATAAATAAGCATGTACTGTACTAGGTAGGCTTTCAATGACCAGTCACTGACTAAAATCAACTTAGGCTAGAGTGGCCGTTAAAATATAAAGCAGACAAAAATAAGAACTACTTTACCATTTCGGGGAAATTGGTAAGCTGTTCTACTTTAGTGACAGAAACTCCAGCACCTTCCAAAGCAGATGCCGTTCCTCCTGTTGAAACTATCGTGTACCTTCAGATTACAAAAACAAACCACCATAAGATACATAAACACCAATAGCCTTAAAACAAAATTACCACCTAAATGCAGATTTATGAGGATCTTACCCTAATTGTTGTAACCCAGTACCGAGAAAAGCCAGGTCCTTTTTGTCTGATAAAGATATCAATGCTTGCTTCTTGCCTGCAACACATAAACATAATATACTACATTTTTAAGCTGATTTTAACACTTTTTTCACTAAAAAAAAAGATCAAATCACTTTGATATATAAATACAAACCCGAATCAACTACAAAACAGAAAATACAAAAAAATATAAACAAAGAAAATTGAATTTGATAGTAGGAGTCACCAGAAGCAGGGGATTGTTGCTCGTTCTTCGGTACTGAAATAGTTTGAGAATCAGCCATGGATTTGATTGCACTGCAGCTCGAGCGCAGCGAGTTCAGTTGAACCTGATGGATTTTACGTTTTGTTAAAAATAAAATAAAAAAACACAGCGGAGAGGGAGACAGAAGTTGAGAGATGGTCTTTCGTTAGGATTTTGCGTTACCTTTTGGGAGAAAAAAGCAGCGGAAGTAGTTTTTTGGTGAAGTGCAGCGGAGGGGACACGAGAAAGCTTAGCGGCGGGGGCGGCTGTGGTGGGAGCAGCAGACAAGCTTAACATATCTCAGGGTTTATGAGTGCCCGCAACAGGGAGTAGTAGTTTAGTAGAGTACGCGGTCCGTTGTTATGTTTTTGTGGAGGTTGATGTTGCCTCTCCAAGGTGTTATTAACCGCGGTCCACCTCTTTTTTTTATATGTATAGATTGACACGGCTGCCCCTGAATAAATAAACACACCAAACGGCATGTCATCCACATTGTACACCAAACCAAAACGAGGTCTTGGACAATTTTGTCATTCTATCGTTTTCTCCGATATGCTCATCTGGGTAACCAAGATGACACCACCCCCCCCCCCCACTTCAAACAAAACTACCCCTTGCGTTAGTGCTATTTTCGTTTGTGCCACTAGTGGGTTTTCGCAGTGACTATATTACCATCCCTGATTTGAGTCTTCGTTCGTGCCATTCGCAGGGTAGAGTGGGAAAAAAAGAACTCGTTGAACAAAACCTTCTCTTCCCTCTCGTTTGACATTGTTTGTTTGCAATTTACGAACAATATTCCGATGTGTTTCAGGCTATCATATTTTCCTACCATTCAAATTTCTGTACGAGAATTTTATACATGTATTTAATAAAATAAATAAAAAATTATATATATTAATAAATCACAATAAATTTGTTGATTACAATTACATATTGAATTATAAATTTAGATAAATATATTACTTTTTATATATGAAAATTAAATATTTGAAATCATAACTAAAAGTTTTAATTGATTGTTATATCAATTTGATATCAAAACTTATTCTCTTAATATTATGAGAACCATGTATAAAATCACTTGAAGTCAAAATAATAAATTCAATCCAAAATGAAATTAACATGAAATAATTAAATTGAGAATTAAAAAAACTTTCTTGACAAAAAAATATTAAAAAAAACATGGTGGATAACTATTAAGATTCATTGAAGATTATATCATTTCTCTATGCTATATTTTTATCATTTTTTTATATTTTTTTATTTCATATTATCTCATATATTTATAATTTAAAATGTTATTCTATAATGTGTTTATTGAATATCAATTTTTCAAAACCACATTACATTGTTAAATGGGAAATAAAATGACCAGTAAAAAGGATGCTAATGTTAAAAAAGATCGAGGTCTGTCAAATGGAGAGAAAAGGATCCAGGAAATATTTGAATGAAAAAAAATCCAACGAAAAAGAAAAGACTTGAATGAAAAAAAGATAAAGCTGGGGTGATTAGTTGTTCATATAAACAATATTTTATACCTCAAATATTTTAATGTTTTTCTTATATAATCTGTTACTTTTTCTTTACAGAGACTTCAAATCCACACCTCTCTTTTATAAAATAAAAATAAAACGTCATGATGATGCCTGGCATGATCATGAATTTCCTTTTCATCGTGGTGGTGATGCTCAACCAAGCCTAGTCAATCTCCTTTGCCGCTTTGATTCGTGCTGCCCGGAAGTTAAAAGAAGCCAGGGGATTAAATTCTCAGGCCCCCTCCCGAGAATCACACATGCTGGGCTTTCCGATTGAAGGCTGGATTAAATCGAAGCAAACCGGATGCAGGCGGCCTTATTCGGACTCCCTGCCCGGTTCAAGCCTGGTTTTTCAGCCATCCTTGGCCCAGAACCTGGGCTATTCAACTCGGCCTTGAGTTAATTTGGAATGGGAGCTTTAAGTCTCGTGTCAATGGAAGTTGTCTGCTAAGCAAAACAATTAATCCCAGGCAGCAAGTATTCCATGCTTCTCGAGCACGTCAGCAACCTGGTGAATGGGAATATGAAGGTAGTTATTAACCATATTTACAGGGAATTGACTGGTTGTTACCAGACGTTGTTCAACATTAATTTTTTTCTCCAAGCTCTAGCCTTGAATTAATTCAATAATATGAGATCTTATTTTAAACCAATATATGAAGGTAGTTATTAACCGTGGCTTGTGGGCCCTGGTTCAAGGAGAGCCCATGAGCTCTTGCGCGTAAAGTCCTTTCTTTGATTGTGGTTTTTATTTGATCATCAAATAAACGTAGTTCTTATGGACCCCGGTCCATGCCATAAAAACCATCCCAGATCTTTGAAGGTATTTAAACACAATGCAAAAACGTTTTTAAATAAAAATTGATTTAAAAAAAAATTATGTATCATTTTGACGTAATTGTATCGCAAATAAATTTTTAAAAATAAAATAATATATTATTTTAATATATTTACAATAAAAAAATAAATAAAAGTCCTGTCCTCACCCATCTCGGCCAAATTGTACCACACTCTTCCTTTTAAATTTCATCAGATGCTGGGCGGAGAGCGAATGTTACCTCTTTTTGGTAATTGAGAATTTGTGAAGGCTGGGTAGATCAGTAAAATGGTGTTTTTAAAAAAAAAAATTTATTTAAAAATATAATAAAATAAAATAATTAAAAGTTAGTAGCACTTGAGGTAATTATTACGGTAGATTAGAAAAATCAAGATTTTAGCCGTGATAAAATTTATATTTTTATTTCTAAAAAGTTATTTTTAATATTGATATATCTAAAAATGCTTTAAAAAATAATTTGAAAAAAAAATGAATTTTTTAAAAGCATGGTTAGAAAAAAGAAAAGGAAAAAGAAAACACGCTGGCTTGAGACAGAAGCGAAGGTAATAAATAAAGGCAGGTAAAGGTAAAGGGAAAGGTAGCCTGGTGTGGTTTGGGCAGCGTGCAGAGAGACATGCAGGAGCTGGGGAGCAAGTAATGATGGACCTGACACACACTTCCCTGCCCTCTTTAGACTCTATAAAATTCTTACACATTTTTTGCTTCTTCACTTTAACCTTCGTGCGATTGCGTGCCACCCTCTGATCATGGCGTAACAAAATAAAAAGCCTTAAACAATGGAGGTTTTCATTACAAAAATAGCACCTGTAAGAAAGTTATCTGAGAAAATATCACAGATAAAAAAATATTTACAAAATTGCAAGTCTTGTTGTTTTCAATTTTTAAAAATATAAAGGTACACTATTCCGAGCAGAATAATATAATCCACAGCTCACAGTATCTCGAACAAAGCAGGTTTGGGTATGTTTATTTTTGCTTTTAAAAAATATTTGTATTTTTAAATATTTTGGATCATAATTTTAAAATGTGGGAGAACCTCAGTTTAGGTTTGGAGCCTGAGGTTCCGACACAATTAGTAGAATGTATAAAAACTAGGGTCATTGAACTTTAAGAATAAAGTTCTAAATTATAGAAAAAATAAAAAATTATGATAGTTTTTAGAAAGTTGATAATTTAAAAATCAAATAAAAAACCAAAACATCAAATGTTTATCCAGAGATAAAAAAAAAAAAAACATAACCAAAAGAATCCACCTCAAAAAAAAATAACAAAATTGATATTTTTTGTTGTTGTTTTTTTTTTTATATTGACCCGGCACAACTAATCAATTAAAACTAGGTATGTAGAACAATTTGAATTTTATTTAACATGATTTAGCCATTATGCCTCAACTAAATTATTCAAGTTGATTTAGCGAGCTTTCCTTCATCTATCTAATCTATAAACTAGAGCATGTTGCATGGAACATATTGATTTTGATGCTTGAATATAAAATATAATCATAATTCACTTGATTAAATTTAAATATTAGAAACAACAAAACCGGTAGATTTTATTTTAAGCAATTTTTATGTGTTCTCAAAATTGCAAATTGTTGCAGATGAGATGATTTATAAATTTTGTTGTTTTATCAAAAAAAATTTAATTTTTTTATTTATCAAATATTTTTTTTATGCAAATACTGGCTTTTTTTAAAATAAAAAAAAACACTATCACCCATCCTCCATCAACCTATTGTCGTGGCAGGCATGGATAATTGCACAGAAAGGGTTAAAATAGGAGGAAGGGTGCTGGGGAATTGTGCGCCAAAAAAGTTAAAAAGCGGACTTTGTCTCCTCTGTTTTTGTTTTTTCCCGTTAAAAAACCAGAAAATAAAGACAGGCTCTATCATGGTAAAGGTTCAAAAGGTCACATTCCTTCCTCTCTTTGCATGGCTGACCCGCGAATCTTTTATATTTTTATTCACGCCACCAGAAAATAAGATGATTTTTTTCTCTTCAATAATTTAGTTTTTTCAAATAATTATTACCATTCAAGGTGCTCTTACCTCTTCAAGCAGGGTTAGAAGAGAAAATCAGGCCACTCATGGGAGACGAGTGTTTTTACCATCTTATCGACATTGTCTTATCTTCATGGGAAAATCGACGAACCAGCAACGTTCTGTACGTTCTTTGCTCTTGAAACGGTCTTCGAATGTCTCACACCGTGCAAAAAAAAAAAGCTGGAATTTAATTTTTCTAATCAGAAAAAAGAGGGCTCGTCGTCGAAATCACCCAAGAAAATGTAGTGTCCCTACAAATTGTACGATGAATAATAGTGTTTTTTTTTTAAAATGTGGTTGGAAATACAGTAGATGCTATATTTTTTACATTTTGATTTTGTTAAATTAATATTTTTTATATTTTTAAATTATTTTGATATATTAATATTAAAATAATTTTTTAAAAATAAAATAAATTATTTTTATACATTTCTAACTAAAAATATACTTTAAACAATAACTCCTAATGCAGACCAAGCAAATTCTTTTATTAAAGTTTTTACTCGAATAAAAATAAAAATCAAGCAGTATAATTTTGCAAGTGACTAGAAGTATTGAGAATAGGGGGGATTGTTTTCGGTTCAGTTTAGTTTTTATAAAAAAAAAACTGGAATTTTTTTATTTTAAAAAACCAAAACCGGCTCAAACTGACCGGTTTCAGTTCGGGTTTTTCGGTTTCAGGCTTATGAAACCAAACCGAACCGGTTGGTTTGTTCAAAATTTTAATCAGTTTAATCAGTTTTTTTTACAGTTTGGTTTTTTCTGTTATTTTTTTTCCGGTTTTCTTGGTTTAATCAGTTTTTCAGTTTTTTTGCTCACCTCCAATTGAGAGTACGGTAGATGTTTTTTTCAAAGTGATTTTTAATTAAAAATATATTAAAATAATATTTTTATTTTATTTTTAAAAATTTATTTCGAATTTTTATATGTTAAAATGACCTAAAAATATAAAATAATAATTTTAATCTAAAAAGTTTTAATTGTTTTTAAAAAACACGGTGACAAACAGGAAAATAATATATTAGCGTGAGCTTCCTTCGCCGAAGGCAATGTAAACAAAGTAGAGGGGCCACTCTGTAAAACAAGCAAGAGTTCAGAGGTGACAATGACAAAAAGCGAAATTTTCCTCGAAACTGAAACCCTATTTGTCGTGCACTCGACAATTAGGTGAGGTAGGCCCCAGAGGGACAGGGGCATCATTATTGACAATCTCCTTCTATCTCTTCAATTTCTCGCATTTCTTTTCAACTTCTCGGTTTTTACGGGCTTTCAAGAGGCCGGGCCAGGCTCCTCCAGTGGAGATTTTATCTTTTTAAATAGTTTGTAAAATAGTGCTAGCGAGTCGCGCTATCAGTTAGTACAGGAGAATATGTGTGTTTAGCATGGCAATAAAATATTTTTAAAAAAAATTAAATTTTATTTATGTTTTAAAAAAATTATTATTTTTTATGTTTTCATGTATTTTTAATATGATAATATGAAAAATAATTTTTAAAAAATAAAAAAATATTATTTTAATATGTTTTGAAATGAAAACCATTTTAAAAAGCAATCAGTATCACATTTCCAAACATATTATAGGAAACGGTTTCAGCCACAATCTTTTAATTTTTTTATAAAAAAATTAGTTATTTTAAAATAATTTAATTTATTAATATTAAAAATAATTTTTAAAAAATATATACTATTTCAATATATTTTTAACTAAAAAGTACTTTAAACTATAACCATTATTTAATTTTTAAACACCTACTCGATCTATACTTAAAAATCAGGTTGCTAATGAGCATTGATACTTTAATCCTTGACCACTAATTCATATGTTCTATACACTTTAATTTTTATAAATGTTCAAAACTAATAAGTAACGAGGTGTAAGTTATTTAGATTATTTTTATTTTATAAAAAAAAATGATAAGCATGCAAAAATTAGTATATTCCTTTTTAGTAATAAAAATAGGGTAAATGAAAGATTGTCCACAACTATTATTTTTTTAGTTTAACGTGGGTGCACGGACCAGCTTGCACGCACCTCGACTAATTCCATAAGACCTGAAGTTAACGACCATGTAAACTTACAGTGGCTATTATATAAGCAACTATAATGCTCGAATCTAAAACCACAAAGAGAACAAACCTTTTAATCTTAAGTTTTTATCACTGGACTACCATCTGGATGGTTTATCCACGTTTATTATTATTGATTTCTCAACGGTCACCAAACAAAAATAATTCTCAATTTGGATTGTACATCTATCGAATATCACCCATTAATCTTAATTGTTGAAGTCAGCGTAGAAAATCATGTCCTTTCATGACATATAAGTCCTTTTTATGTAGGAGTTGTTTGATATTGAGATTTTAACATGATTTTTATAAAAAAATAATATTTTCAAATTATTTTTTAATATTTTAAAATTATTTTAACATATTAATGTCAAAAATAAAATTTAAAAAATAATTAAAAAATTATTCTGCTGTATTTTTACTAAAAAAATACTTTAAAAATAACTCTTATCACATTGTGGAGCACCTCATATTTTATTAAAAAAATTAAAAATTTGTCAGGGGTTAATTACGAAATATCCAATTGAAGAGGGCCCCAATTTAAAAATTAATTTGTTCGGGGGAACTAGTTGAAACCGAGCAACAGTGCGGGAACAGATCTGTTCTCTTCCCAAAAAAATAAAATAAACAGAAGCACATTTTTAATCATCCGAAATCCGAGACATCAGACGGCTAGCAACTGTAAGCCACCCTAGAAACAGTACTGCCAGCATACAGATATCCTCAAGATGCAGCAAGGATGTCTCTGTCGCTCGAGTCATCAACACAATCAAGTGAAGAGAAAAAAAAAGCCCGATGGTGTTCGGTCCAAGAATCAATGAGCTGACTCTATCCCTTCAGAGCAGCACTCCTTGCTTGTTTCCTAATCAAATCAGTATTGGTTGCTTGTCAGTATTGGTTTTTTTTTTTTAATGGTTAATTTTTTAAACATCTCTTCTTTATAAATATATTATTCTATTTTTAATATTAACCACCACGACAGTAAAAAAATATGAAAAAATATTAATTTTTTATCCACTTATATTAAGACCCGCAATCCAAAAACAGGGCTTAAACCTTGGAAAACATTCGCTTCCTCTGTTTTGCATAAAATATTTCTACCCATGTTCCCGTGTTCTTCTCGTGAAATTCTTTTTTAAAAATATAAAATATTTCAAGTTAGTTTTAAATTTTATTTTATTTATTAAAAAATATATATTCAACTCTTAAAAAATCCCAATGTTAATTAACTCACGATATTATTTAATAATTTGAATTATAAGTGACATGGTCTCATCACCTCGACCTCCAAACAGCCACCATCCATCATCACTATCTTAATCACACACAAGTTCCATTGCAACCTTTGCCTCCATTATCATCACTGTCACTGTCTCCTCCTCGACCCTTTATTCACTGTTTCATTATCAGAGCACATAATTATTGTTTCATTATCATTGAATTTTCATATATTTATTTATTAAATATCCATTTTTTTTAAAATATACTGTCATGTTGTGAGATATTTTCCACATTTTCTCCAAAAACAAAGGCCGATTACCACTCCACTTCTCACTTCCAAAAACATCCCTCTCTCCCTGTTTTTTTTTGTTTTTTTTTTTTTATGTTTCCACCGATAAAAATGAATAACAAACCCCAGTGAAGAAAGCAACAAATAAAAAAAAAACACAAATTTTTTAATAAAAAAAATATAAACTTCAAGTTTGCATATTTTATTTTTTTCTATAATAATAATTTTCATGTACATATTTACAAAACTTTAAATATGTTATAAATCATATCATAACCAGATAACAAAATAAAAATTTAAAATTACAAAAAAAGCATGAAATACAAAAATAATAAAAAAATCATAAAAACTGTCAAAATTAAAATCTCAGTGAAATTTTTAAAATTTAAAAATCCAACAGACAAAAGTAATTATTTTTTTATTTTACTACTATAAAAAAACATTTAAAAACTCCTAAAAAAATCTAAACATGATGACCGAATAAAAAATAATAACCTTTTTTAATAATTATTCTGATCTTGCGTAATATATATTCTTGTACCTAAATGTATCCTACTTATCCATAAATATCGATTATACTATCCACGATAGATACACACAGAATCACCCAGTACACCAGTCTCTCTATATTTTTTGTGTTTCCAACGATAAAAATGAATACGGACAAATTGGTCAGGGAAAGAAGTCGGCCTGTCAAATCGCTGTTCTACTTTTATTGTTTTCTCCCCTTCAGTATTTAACGTTAAATCACATCACCTTCGATTTCACAGAGCAGAGCATCCCCTCCTCCTCCTCCTTTCCCTCTCTCCCACTTCTCTCCCTGCTACACTGCCATATGTTTCATGTCCCGATTCTGACTTTTATTCCCTCCCGCGCCTACTTTATCTTCTCCTTTTCGCTTTGTTTGTCCTGGCATTGTTTGTTTTGGTTTCTGTGTTCTTTGGTTGATCCTTTAAATTTTTCTGAAGTCTGAAGAAGCTAAAACAATGCCCATGTGCTTTTATTTTGTTTGCTTTTGAGAACTGGAAGAAGAGAAGGAAAAGAGAGTAAGAAATGAAGAATCTATATTCTCTTACTATCTTTTTATCTATAATTGGTTGTGTAACTTGAACCTGTGTCAACCATTTACGCTCACTAGCTTATATAGATGGATGATATGTGCTAACTTTTTCTACTTTATTTCTTCCCCTTTTTTTTAGCTGAGTGTTTTGAGCCTCTTTCATTACAAAACACTGAAGAGATGACCAAAGAAGATGACTTTAAGCTCCTCAAGATCCAGGTCTCTCTCTCTCCCCCTCTCTTTCTTTCTTAGCCACATTCTTTGTGTCCTTTCTTAAAGTCCCACTTTTTCATTGTATTTTTTTATATCTGCTGGTAAAGTTTGGTGGTGGCCTCTTTTTCTCTAGCATCTTTCTTCTTGTTTTTGTTGTTTGCTTATTTCTTTTCTTCTTCTTTTTGTACAGACTTGTGTTCTCAAAGTGAACATACACTGTGATGGGTGTAAGCAGAAAGTAAAGAAACACCTTCAGAGGATTGAAGGTGCTCAGCTTCTTATCATCATTTCTATACTATATATAATGTTCTTGCCTTTTCCTTTTTGATGTGGGATTTTGGACTGCTTTGTTTGCTCTTTTCATTTTTATAGTGCAGCAGAGTTTCTTGTAGTTTTTTATTTTGATGCTAATAATTGGTAGCAAAAGAGGAATGGTTTTGCTCTTGTATAATAGTTTGAATTCCAGTTGAAAACCAGAGCACGATGAATGAATGAAATGAGAATTAAAACAATTATCCCTCAAATTTTTCCAGGGACAAGCCAGAACACTTGTGTTCTTCTATTTCCCATGTCATGAATAAATTTATGACCTCGTTTCATTTTGTCACTTTATTGATTTTCCTAGCGTCGAGCTACTAATTAATTTTCCATGACTTTTTTTTTTAAAATGGAGATAATTAAGGAGTCAAAATGTAAAATCTCTGCATAAAGAGCATACTATGTAATGATCGGTTATCAGAATTGACGAAATTTACCTTCATACGACTAATGATCATTCTACTAGCCAGTGATTTTGATATTTGTACTTTAGAAAGATTAGGCGACTTAGATTTATATGTCAAAAAAAAAAACCCTGACTTATACTTGGTGATCGATTTCTTCAGGTTTTTATTTATTTATGTATGTTTTCTGAAACCCTTTTGGTACAGGAGTTTACCAAGTAAACATAGATGCCGAGCAACAAAAAGTCACAGTTTCAGGTACTGTAGATACCGCAACTTTGATCAAGAAACTAGTCAGAGCCGGGAAACATGCTGAGGTTTGGTCCCAGAAGTCCAGTCAAAAACAAATTAACAACTGCATCATAGATGACAAGAGCAATAAAAGTCAAAAGCAAGGCTTGGTCAAGGGCCTCGAGGCCTTAAAGAACCAGCAGAAATTCCCTGCATTCAGCTCTGAAGAAGATGATGACTATCTTGATGATGAAGAAGATGATGGGGATGACCTCGGATTTCTTGGACCAAGCCAACTGGGTCTTTTCAGGCAGCATATCATGGATGCAAACAAAGCAAAGAAAGGTATCGGTGCCATTCCTCCAGCTTCTAACAATGGTAATGAAATGAAAAATCTTGTAAATGGGAATGCTGGAAAGAAAGGAAACCCAAATCAGAATATGGGAATGAAGGTCAATCCAGGGGGGATAGATCAGAAAACCATGGCAGCATTGCAAATGAAAAATGCCCAATTAGGTGGTGGAAACATCAGTGCTGGGGAGGGCAAAAGGGGAAATGACACTAGTACCATGATGAACCTTGCTGGTTTTCGTGGAAATGATGCTAATGTCAGCAATGCTACAGCTGCTATTGCTGCATTAGGAGGTAATCCCAACGGTCTAGGGTTGCAAGTTCAATCCAATAATAACGGGCATCAAGGACCTTCTGCAGCAGCGGGATTCCCGACTGGTGGATATAGCACAGGTCAGTACCCATCATCCATGCTGATGAACATGACTGGGCAAAACCATCCAGCATCAATGATGATGAACATGCAAAACAGGAATGGCATGCAACAACCCCAGATGAACATGACTGGGCAAAACCATCCAGCATCAATGATGATGAACATGCAAAACAGGAATGGCATGCAACAACCCCAGATGAACATGACTGGGCAAAACCATCCAGCATCAATGATGATGAACATGCAAAACAGGAATGGCTTGCAACAACCCCAGATGATGTATCACAGGTCTCCTTATAATCCACCGACCACTGGTTATTGCTACAACCCTCACCCTGACCCTCACCCCTTCCCCTACGCTGACCCTCACCTAGCTCACCCCTACGCTGACCCTCACCTAGCTCACCCCTACGCTGACCCTCACCTAGCTCACCCCTACGCTGACCCTCATCTAGCTCACCCCTACGCTGAACAACCTAATTATAATGGTGATTGCTCTGCTGCAGCATCAACAGAAATGTTCAGTGATGAGAGCACTAGCAGCTGTTCCATAATGTAATGAAAGCATGTAGAAAGAGTAAAAAAAGAATGGTGTGCTGACTTGAATAAATGTAATGTTTAGGGGAGTTGGTTCCTCTTGTCAGTATTATCCGGTGGTGTGGTCTAGAGGAACAGGTCGGATTGAGAATTGGATGCAGGATGTCTCTGTAGTTAGTTCTGAATCTTCTTTTTTTAGCAGTGTATCGTGTAGTCGTTAAGATGTTTGCTTCTAAATTAGTCGAGCTCTCTCTTGTTCTTTTATTTGTTTGAAAGAAAGAGAGTCTTGGTTTGTGGATTGTGTAAGCCACGCTACCAGCAAGTAAATAAACAGAAGGGAGTGAATTATTGAGTAATATATAAATGTTGGTGTATAGCTTTGAGGAGCATTGTCAAATTCTGAGTGCCTTTAATTTACCCCCATGACAGCCAAGGTGACGTTGGGTACTGTATATAGTACAAGAGACACGATGGCCCCGTTTGCGGAGACCAGTAGGAAGAACAGCTGGGTTGACAAATGCATCTCGCGTCGGTGGTACTGGTACTGTGCAGGTTAGAAACACACGTGCTCCTCACGTGCAAATCATGTATAATGTGGTTTAGCCGACACGACAACTACAGGTATGGTTGACGCTGGAAAGTGGAAACCCTAACATAGTTGGCCCTCATTCACTAACACCATTTTCCTCTATGGTGATAGCCGCTGATATTACGTGTTTTATGATATTTTGATATAAAAAAAGTATTTTAATATATTATCAAACAAACTATTTTCTTAAAACTATTTTAAAAATGATTATAATTTTGAAACACCTTTATCATCAAAATGTGTTTGGCTCTAACTAGTAACTAGAGCCTAGAGGTTCAAGTACGATTCCAAATACAATAAGCAGGCCGAAGTGGACCAATTTAGTGCTCTGATCCAAAACAATCAACCAGAATGAACGGGACCAGCCCGTGATTAAAAGGAGGATGTCACTAGCTGTGCGGTCATTGATGGGTGTTTGAATGGGAAGTAACTTGTGTTTTTTTTAATTAAAAACATGTTTTTACAGTTTTTAAAGATATGGTTTGTGTTTAAAGGGTATTATACCTTTAACAAAAAGCCACTATAACTCCAAACCAAACACACCAATCAGAGCTGCAAGAAAGATCTCGCAAGCAAAAATTTCACACATCAGTAGATGTTGAGCTGCTTATATGTTTTTAAAAAATATTTTTTATTTTTATTTATTTACTTTAAATTAATATTTTTTAAAATATTTTTAGATTATTTTGATGTGTTAATATCAAAATTAATATTTAAAAATAATAAAAATATTATTTTAATATATTTATAAGCTAATAATATTTTAAAAAGTCACCATTCAAACACCCTATTAACTTATATCTCAGGGAGATAATTGAAGGGGAAGGGAAGCAAGGTGAAACACATTTAACTCGTGTATCAAATAACTCTCTTAAGAGAGAGGAAGTTCGATGGATTTGGATTTGGATTCCAACTCTTTCAATGCATGTATTTATGCAAGCCTATAAATTTAAATAATCACATTATTAATAATGATGTTCTACCTGCATGTATCTAGAATAACTAAAAAGGACACTTTAAGTATACACTTCAAAATTAATTCTTTGAAGCTGGTAAGATTAGCAAGCAATTCCTTTAAACAGATGCCTAAATGATCAATCATGATTACTTTGAAGTTCAACTTATTATTTGTCAAATGCAAGTTCATGCATGTTTGTTCGAACCACCACCACGAAAACAATGATTCAAGCGTGCATCACCTTGTAAAGAAGTGGGAAGGGACTTACAAGAGCGTCTAGAATTGAAGCCATTATAAAGCGTTAACCTCTGCCACAGAGGCACTGAGAAAGAATGTTGTGGACAGTGAAAGGCAGACGACGTGACTGGACGAATACCTGAGTGGGTTACTAGAGTCGCCTTAAAGGTGGAATGGTCATAGCATACTTGCCCACCAGTGCTAAAGTGGGAACCATGTACAAAAATGGTGGAGAAATCAAAGAAACAGTGATTATTTCACATGAGAAGATAGATTATAGGACAGGGTGCATTCGTGGATGGGAGAAACATGAAACCAAAGAAGAAAGACATGCATTTGTAAATGAAAACACCCTCCTAAACACTCCAGCAAGGCGTAAACAATCACAGGCACTGCGCAGGGGGGCCGATTAACTACTGGAAGTCTATCACTATCCGCGCAATGGCGCAATCTATAGTTAAATTGATCACGTATATGTGATAATGACATGCAGATAGGTAATTATGGGTAAGGTGCTTGTTTTGTCAGAGAGCTAAGGGAGAGGAAGTTTTATTTCGCCATTGGTCCATCATAGGCTTCGCTCGGGGGGGTGAACGTGGCAGCAGAATTGATGAGGCCATCACTACAAAGCCCACTCACCAAGCCCGGTACTACGGACATCGCTCACAGAATCAATGTAGGTTACGACTTGCAAGGGCTCGGGCTTGCCCCAGAATGGCCCCAGTAGTCCAGCATCCTTTTATTTCAGGAGTATGTTTATTTTTATATTTCATAATTGTTTTTTTAAAAAATAATTTTTTTATTTGCTTGAAATTAATATTTTTTTGATATTTTTAGATTATTTTGATAGGTTAATGTTAAAAATGATATTTTAAAAATAAAAAAAATTATTTTAATATATTTTTAAGTAAAAATTACTTTAAAATATAACCACTATTATAATTACAAACACACCTTACCAGGGTGGGTTCAATTTTCTTATAAAATTTATCATGTACGTGCGCCCATTGCAGAGAAATTGCTCACGTCTGATTGGTATAAAATTTGGACCCTAAGCATCACATTTAATATTGAGCATGTTTAATTAATATTATTTTATTCTCTATGTTTTCTTTCTCGTCAATCTTTACATAATATCTAATCATTGTTCAAAACAACAAAGAAATATTAACTTATCAAACGGCCCCCGCTTGATAATATTCCCGGTTCTTCTCATTAATTTATCATTATCTAACTAACTTCGTAGATAATTTTGTATCTACGCGATTTAAATAAGATTTATTTTGCCTTCATTCATTAAAAAAAGAGAGGAAAAAGTTACTAGATAATGCCGAGCCGAGCATGTAATGGTCACTCTCACACCACTCAAGCCAAGTGGTTTACACGCTGGAGATCACTTGACCGAGCTGATTAATTATACGTTTCTTGGATGGGGAGACAACCCAGCAAGAGAATACATGACTAATATATTTTCAAACAACAAACACTTTAAAAAATAACCACTATCATATCTACAAACATCCCAATATAAATATAATCGTCAAAGTTTCTCTGATGGAATCTGTTGCTCTATTCATCTTAAGGGAATTTGTAGCTTGCGATAATCAAATTTCTTTCATAACAGGCATTCTGGCATATGAGGACATGCCGCGTGCTAAATAAATTATGGACACGAAAATATATTGTTTTCCAGCTAGAATAATAATTTGATGTTTCCTATCAAGCTTTTCAGCCAATCTTCCCTGCCGACAGACAAAAACAAGCTAGCCCATTTACTATTCATTTTCCACCGTAAAGTCTATTTATTATTCAGTATTGCCCCTTTTTTTTTTATCTACAAGTCAAAATTCATTAATAAAACGAGTCGAGAAAAAGTAAACGAAAGTAGGTTCGAATCCTACTTGGGGGAGATTTCATTCATTCCAAAATTTTTAATTCAGAATGAAAGGGTATTCTTTGACGTTAAGAGTAACCTTTTCTTATTGCACGACAAAATAAAGACTCGGTAAGTAGCCACCGAGGAATCTTCAGTATAATAAATCCTGCCTTCACTAATGATCTCAGGATTTTTCAGTTAAATATTAAAGAACTTGTTAGCTGGGAAGATTTGTGTATTAGCTGGTGAGATATGTGTGAATCCCAAGATTGTAGGGAAGTTTATTTGTTTCCTTATACATATTATTGTCTTACCTAGAATAAGAGTCTAGGTAGACTAGGTTTTCTTTCTTCCTTGTATATATATACTTCCTGAAAAGATTAATAAAATGTGCAGCAGAGAAATATTCACAGAACAAAAAGTTCGTTTGTATGTTTGCCATATTCAACATGATATCAGAGCAGGCTTAAAAAAAAAAAATACTACGCTTCTTTCCTGCAGTCTCCTTGAACTCTGTCGTTTAAGGACTTCCTCCTGTCAATGAAATTACAATGATAGAACAAAAACGAAATCTAATTGTTCAAGCCATCCCGAACAATCCTCTGTCAAATCCAATTATCATTTAGCAGGACAACTCTGCCCCAGTAGTCCAGCATCCTTTTGTTTTAACCAGAGGGGGTTGAATTTCCTTATAAAATTTGTACGTGCGGCCATTGCAGAGATGCCTCACGTCTGATTAATTGGTATAAAATTTGGACCCTAAGCGTCACGTTTATGTGTCCCAAGCTTATAATCTTTGACCAATGAAAAACTAATACCTCAGCAATGCGTGCACATGGTGATGTCCTCCTATCCTTTTCTCTGTCCAAATAAGACCTTGTACCATGCAGCCATTCCAAATAGTAATGTGTAGAGGCTTCATCTTCTGGTATAATTTTCTTTCTCCGAGCAAGACCTTGCAATGTGCAGCAATTCCAGGTAGTGATAAGCTACAGGTTTCATCTTCTGCATGGAGGGTTGTATATTTAGAAATCTCACACTTGTTGTTCCTATGATATTTAGTAAAAAGACGAGTAAATTATAAATTAGTTTTAGTTTTTACAAACGAATTAATTAGTACTTTTTTTTTTATTTTAGAAAATAATAGTTCAATCCATTGATCAGTGCTGTGCACGATTAATTAATATTATTTTATTCTCATCAATCTTTACATAACATCTAATCATTGTTCAAAACAATAGAGAAAAATTAACTTATCAAACGCCCCCCGCTTGGTAATATTCCCGGTTCCTCTCATTAATTTATCATTATCTAACTAACTTCGTAGATAATTTTGTATCCACCCGATTTGTATAAGATTTATTTTGCCTTCATTCATTAAAAAAAGAGAGGAGAAGGTTGGTAGATTATGCCGAGCGGAGCATATAATGGTCACTTTCTCACCACTCAAGCCAGTGGTTTACACGTTGGAGATCACTTGACCGAGCTGATTAATTGTACAGGAGGAAACCTCGAAAGTGAAAGCCCTGTATTTTCTTGACTAGCCATGTTTCTTGGACGGGGAGACAACCCCGCAAAGAAGTCCGTGACTTTAATGTAATCGTTGAAGTTTCTGATGGAATCTGCTGTGCTATTCATCCTATGGGAATTTCTTTCATAACTGGCATTCTGACATATGAGGACAGGCTGCGTGCTTAATAAATTATTGACACGAAAATATTTTTTTTTCCAGCTAGCCTATCAAACTCTTCAGTCAATCTTCCCTGCCGAGAGAGAAAAACAAGCTAGCCCATTTACTATTCATCTTGCACCATAAAGTCTATTTATTATTCAATATTGCCCGTTTTTTATCTACAAGTCAAAATTAATTAATAAAACGAGTCGAGAAAAAGTAAACGAAAGTAGACTCGAATTCTACCTGGGGGAGATTTGATTCATTTCAAATTCTTTAATTTAAAATGAAAAGGTTTACTTTGACCGTTAAGAGCAATCTTTTCCTATTGCACAACAAAATAAAGACTCGGTAAGTAGCAACCGAGGAATCTTCAGTATAATAAATCCTGCCTTCACTAGTGATCTCATAATTAATTTGAAATTACAAGGCTAAGCATGATGTAACGGGAACAATGCATTTGTTATGTCAATGTTTTTTTCTTTTCACACTTGAATTATCCAAATTGTAAGGCAAAGGAGAACATGCTTAGTTTTCATTTAAATACTGAGAACTGTCACGCTCATCTCAGAACGTCAGGGCTCACGTCAAGTCCAACAGTAGGTGGAAGACTTGGTGGTGATATGATATTTTTATAGTCTCTTTGTCACACTCATTTTCCGCTGTGTTTATACTTTACAGAGGAAAAAGGCCTCAATCATTGAACCATTCTCGAGTGAAAGAAGAAATGGTCCCATGATGAGATTTTTTTAACATGCTATGTGGCCTACATTCATTGATGCGTATAACGAGGGGGGGTGGGGGGTGATATCCACATAAATTTTTAATCTTACAGGAGAGAGGAGACCATAGCAAAAGTGGAAGGTGGGATATCCCAATTACCTCCTCCTCCTCCTCACTTATTTTTTTTATATATATTTTATTAAATCTTCAAAATTAAAAAGAAATAAAATAATCCCTTACACATGTGTGTGTTTTAAAGATTTTTATTTAATTTTCTTAAAATAGATAAGGGCGAACTCCAAATATATCACCAAATTATTGAAGTATTGTTAATTTTGTTTCGTTTTTACCATCAAATTATTTTGTTTTCAAACAAGGACTTATTTTAAAATACTTAACAAAAAATGTTAAATTCTCTATAAAAATGACTTTGTTTCTTTTTTTTTTTTAAAGTACAATTTAAATGAGAGTATTAACAAAAAGCTTTAAAAATCGATGGAGGTCCATCATTAAGAATTTGAAAAAGATTTAGCAATAAAACTGTCGATAAGAATTATTTGATGGTAGTATTAAAATATCTATATCTATATAATTTCAACTATATCTTTAAAGTTTATATAATAGATAACTTTGACCTTTGCAAAAAGATAACAAAGATAGCATAATGGTGATCGCGAAGAAACATGTACGAATGGTTTCTAGTTGAAAAACTGGTGGATGCTCCCCGCTCGAGCAGAAGGACCGAGAAATGAGCCGAACAGGGTATAAATTATATGGTCGTTAGTAGTTTTGGGTGTGCATTGTTGCTGTAACTGGTGATGTATTTGCAGTCTCTTTTTTTTTTTGAATAATATGACGTGATATTTTTTTTATAAAAAATCTAGACTTTCTTAGCAGCAATATTTGTTGTATAAAAAAATAATTTTAATTTTAAAGGTTGTTTGGGAGTACGGTAATAGTTGCGGTTTAAAATAGTTTTTTTCTTTAAAATAAATCAAAATATTTTTTTTTTATTTTTAAAAAATTATTTTTAACATAAACATATTAAAATAATTTTATTTTCCATAAACAAATAGTTGATAGAGTAAGATTTATTTGCTTGTATTACAAAATGACAAGTACTTGCAAATAAATTATTGTTTTGGTCATTAGTTACTAAAGAAAACTTCAAATATGAATGTTTTATGTGTTCCGAAAAAAAAAATAACTTTTTTTTTATTAAACAGACTCTCTTTTTGAGAAATTATTTAAACCAAGTTAATGCAATTAGAAAAACTATAAATGCAAAGGTTAGGTATGGAAAATAATATAAATAATTAAAGACAATTAATATCGATTTCTTTTTGTTTTTGTTAGTGCCCTAAAAAGGGGAAAAGCCAGCATCACTCTTTTTATTGGAGTGTCCGTTTAGCACTTTTTTTAAAAATTATTTTTTTGCCTGAAAAGTTATAAATTATTATTTTTTTAGGTGTTTCTTAATAATTTCAATATATTAATATTAAAAATTATATATATAAAAAATATTATTTTAATATATTTACCAATTAAAAAACACTATATTTCACATTAACAAACAATCATTGTATATCACATTAACAAACAATTACTAACTGAATATTAATGACTGTCCTTTTTTTTTCTTTGGTCACTGCACCACTGGATTTTGTTGATGAAACCTGACTTCCCCCACTGAATTTGCATAAAATGGCACTCATGATTGTGACAAATTAGGGGAGCAACCATAGAATCTAATCAAGCTTATTGTGTATTTATTCACTTCTAGTTATATTAATAGAAAATTGTTTGTGTACTCGAAACACCGTAGAAAAAAACTATCATGTCTGTCAATGGCGAACCTACGAGAATTTTTATCCAAGAAACATATTTGATATCCCTCTCTAGCAAAAAAATCAACGTTAACGAGGGGCCGGAAACAAAATTTAGTGGTGGAATGGAAATCGGAGAGTCTTAAGAGGGAGCAGAAAACAAGGGTAACCTCAGTTACACATACTCATTGACGGGGTCCTCGTTTTTAGAGGAGAGGATGGATGAGGATGGATATAGTTCATGATTGCCGCACTTGATATCATGGTAATTTTAAAAAAATAAATAGTTGGTATGTTGTTTAAAGAATTAATATATAGTATTATAATTACTAGAAGCTTTAACCAATCAATAAAGATTTTATGATATGAGATTGATCACGCAAAAAAAATAAAAATATTATCATTCCTTAAATGTTTTATATGTTGTAAGCTGCATCGCTAATTTTATCTTAAATTGCTAATAATTTATTATATTATGTTATTAATGATTTATCTATAATATTTCTAATTTTAATGTTATTGAATATTTAAATATAAATATCTTAAACTCTGGTGCTAGCAAGTGTTACATAAAGAACATGTATGATATTTTTTATTATGACATCAATAAATATTAGGGTGTCAAAATTATTTTTGATTTTGGTGTTTATATTCATAATTTTTAAGTTTAGTGAATGTTGAAGGTATTTCTAATTCTGACATTAATGAATATTAGTATTTCTGATTTTGATACTAGTGAAATAAATTTTATAAAATGTGTTAAACTATAAGAACTTAATTAATTAAAATTAGATGTAAAATTAAAAAAAAATTTAATGATTAATTGAGAATTTATTTCCATGAATGGAAAGGGAGGAAGTGTTGTTGGGTGCTCCTGTTTGCTGTGGACAACTTACTAGATGTAGCTATCGGCCTGGGGAAAAGCGAAAGGAACGCTGGAGGCTCACGGTTCAGTTGAGCAAGAAGCAGCTACTGGACACTGCTATTGCTGGTGCATGAGGGTGTTGTCACTCACGGTGGCACCACGAAGTTTTGAGAAGAAGGAGATGTTGGTTGATGATGAAAGAAGGTAGCGACAATGAGGAAAGAGATGATGAAGGTTGAGATGTTGTTTCTCTTTCACCGCTGGCGGCAGGGATGTTCACGAAGGGGGGTATACCATCACAAATGACCTTGGTGCGTTCCTATATTGCACTAGAGAGTTATTAAGCATTCTTACAACTACATTATCGAGGGTATGCATACAGAACTAGCTTCTTGGAAAGCTAAGAGCCTCTCGTTAGTGGGATAAAATACTTCATGTAAATCAATCCTTTCCATGATCCCCTTATATCCTATGCAATCGGCCCTGATTTCTAAATCCATATGTTATGAGATTGGGAAAGTGTGCCGTGGATTTTCATGGTGAGATAACGAGGGGAAAGGAAAAATGGTGCATCAATTTGAAGACCCTATGCCAACCAAAGCTGGAGGGTGGACTGTGACTTCGCAGTATATATGGTATGAACAAGGCTTCCATGATGGAGCTAGGATGGGGGATAGTTCATGATTGTATTAGTCTTTGGGCGAGAGTTTTAAGAGGCAAATATATCTGTTCCAAGGATCATATCCCTCAAGTACAGGCTAATTAAAGGCAAAAACTCCCCTTTATGGAAAGCTATTTGCAAGATTTGGCCCAAGTTATACAAGCTGGTCAATAGGGAATGGTAAGAATGTGAGGTTTTGGATGGATATCTAGTTAAATGGTTTTGGCTCTTTCGAAGAATTTGGTTTCGCAAGGCTGCCCGGGGAATTTATTAATGTGACTATAGCATACATGGTAACTAATAAAGAATGGAAATGGAAGGCTTTCTCATCTTCTTCCCATGCAAGAACATTATTTTGGCAGGAGCTAGAGGTCTTATAAGGGATAGCTTTAGGACATAGGTAAAGGGCTTTGCAATCAACACTGGAGTTTGCATTTCGGTCACAACGGATCAATTGTGGGCAATTATGACAAGGCTGGAAATGGCCTCGGCGTTAAGAATCAGGAAACTAGTGCTGGAATCGGATTTGATGAATATTGCATTAACACTCGTTACACAGGATACTAGTAGAGTGGACAATAATCATGCTTTGATCACCATAGCGAAATCTTTGTCGGCAAGAGACAGGGAGGTCAAGGTTCAACATGGCTGTCGTGAAGCAAATGCATCAACAAATTGGTTGGCTAACTTCAGTCTAACCAAAAATCCCTTGGAGTTCGTCTTTCAGTGGTAATGACAGGGAATTCTCTCCTTCCTCATCACCCATGTTTGTTTCCTTTTTTATTATGCATGTTACCCTTACAATGTCTTATTTATTTACTAGAAAGATTGGTAGGGTGTTAGTAAATCTAAAAATTAATAATGGTACGCATAAGTTAGTCCAAATATTCCAGGTTATATATATAAAATATCTTAGAGAGGAAACTTTGGATGCTAAAATAGTAAAATACCCTTCCATAAGTTTGTATTTTTTTATTGTACTATGACTTTCAGCTTACCCCAACTAATTTAATTCTCTCAGGGCATGGAGCCCCAATTTAAAAAAATAAAATAAAAATGTTAGCAATGGAAAGATATAAAACCGCAAATTAAAGAAATGGAAATCCTAGGTAAAATTAATGACAATTTTTTTTTCAAGGAAAGAAGTTAATTACCTCTTTAATACAAGTTAAGAAACCCGACAAAATACGATGTATAAAAAAATCCCAAGCATGCCCCGCACAGAACATGTCCTTGTTTAGATCTTACTTTTTCCAAGTCATCGTAGCCCACGAAATGCCAAAGAAAGAGCAACTCCTGTCTTTCTTACTTTCTATCACTATATATTCCCTTGGATAATTTTTCACTCAACATATTCACCAATCTCTCCCTCCCTCCTTCAAAAAGTCTCTCTCCTTATCTAGTAGCTAGGTGTTTATCACTTCCAGCCATTGTGTGTGCTGTTTAATATGGAGAGAATTCTGGTGTTTAACATCTTCTGTTTAGCCCTGCTTATAGTGCTTCCTACAATACGGGCCGAGGACAATCTTATTAGTCCATCTAAATTGGAGAAGTTCGTCGATGAACTTCCAGACATGCCCAAGATCCAGAGTTTTGAAGTAGTGAATGGTGTTTTCAAATCCAAGCCGCTGGAGATTGGCATGTTCAAGAAGCATTGGGTAAGATCACTATGCCTTTATTTCTTTGCCGTACGTGTTTAATTGATTATCTGGCATGTTTCGATATCATAATTACCTAACTGCAGGATTCCTAGTTTATATATATACACACACACACATGTATTTCTTTTCAATCCGATGTGTGGAACTCTTGTTCTTTTTGGTGAATTGAAGTTTTTAGTTAATTACATAGAGTCTCCTTTTGTTTATTATCATGCTTACTGCTTATGAGGGTTCTAAAAGCATTTTCTTGCCTCTGAGACAATCAAAATCCCCAGGAAAAAAAAATTATTTCGACGTGGATGGTTGGCGAACTATGTTAAAACCCTGATGAATAGAAGAGGAAATATATAAAAACATCCACTTCCCGGTCTGAAATCCAACGTCTTGGAGCCGCATTTAATATATATATATAGGACTACTGTTCTTTGTTTTGTTGGCTATCCTTTTTGCATCATAGGCTATCCTTTTCTGATGATTCTATGTATAAATTCATAAAAAATTCACAAAGTTGTTCGTTTTCCACCACGAAGTTTCGATGCGCCAAATACAGGCATCATACAATGATACTATTCGGAAATTTGGAAGAGTCACTAGGAGTTTTTTTTTTTTTTTTTTTCTGGAAAAAGAACCGAATTCGATGCTTATTAGAATGCTCCTAGTTTGCACCGTCCCCAGTGTCTGCTAGAACTGTCGCCTTATCTGAAAAGGCCTTCTCTCATACTTTATTTTTCTAAAAAAGCAAAAACCCATTGCATGCTGTATTCTTGACTATCTTTGGTCGCAGAAATTCCACAGAGACCTCCCCCCCACACCAGTGTATGCTTATGGTACATCCAAGCGCAATGCAACTATCCCTGGTCCAACCATCGAGGCCATTCATGGAATCGATGCCTTCGTCACGTGGCAAAATCATCTCCCTTCAAACCATATACTTCCGTGGGACCCAACTATACCAACCGCTATACCTAGAACCAAGAAGGGCATTCCTACAGTGGTGCACCTCCACGGTAGCATTGGTGAGCCTGAGAGTGATGGACATGCGCACTCATGGTTCACCCGTAGATTTAAAGAGGTAGGACCCACTTGGACCAAGAAGGAATATCACTACCCCAACTTGCAACATCCAGGAAACTTATGGTACCATGATCATGCCATGGGTTTAACTAGAGTCAACTTATTAGCTGGCTTGATTGGGGCCTACATTATCCGTGATCGTGATGTTGAGACCCCACTTAGACTGCCGTGTGATGATGAATTCGATCGGACGTTGATGGTGTTCGATCGTAGCTTTCTCACTAATGGTTCGATATACATGAGTTCCACAGGAAATAATCCCTCTATACACCCTCAGTGGCAGCCAGAGTATTTTGGTGATGTAATTATCGTCAACGGCAAAGCATGGCCTCGTCTGACCGTACGACGTCGTAAATACAGATTTCGTATCATCAATGCCAGCAATGCAAGATTCTTCAGGTTTTTTTTCAGCAACGGTCTGAAATTCATCCATGTGGCAGCTGATTCAGCATACCTTGAGAAGCCAGTGATAACCAATGAAACCCTCTTGGCTCCATCTGAAATCGCTGACGTGATGGTTGACTTTTCAAAGTCAAAGTCAGACAGTGCAATTCTAGGCAATGATGCAGTGTATCCCTACCCATCCGGGGACGCAGTGAATGAAGCCAATGGCAAGGTCATGAAGTTTATCATCAAGAAGGAGCCAGAGCTTGACACTTGGAGAGTACCCAAAACCTTGGTAAAATACCCTCATGCTGATATATCCAGTGCATCAAAGACACGGTACATTGCCATGTACGAGTACACGAGCGACATTGATGAGCCAACCCATCTTTACGTCAACGGAAAACCGTTTGATGAACCAGTTACCGAGACCCCAAGAGTGGGGACCAGTGAGATATGGAACGTGATCAATCTGACGGAGGATAATCACCCGTTGCATATTCATTTGGGATTGTTTAAGGTGATTGATCAAACCAAGTTGGTCAAGGAGGAGGAGTTTAAGGCGTGCATGTTGAAATTGAACGATGCCATCAAGTGCAAAATACATCAGCATGCACGTGGAGATAAGATAGAGGTGCCGGCCCATGAGAAGGGATGGAAGAATGTGTACAAGATGACACCCGGATTTGTGACAAAGATTCTTGTCAGATTTGCTTTTATACACTCAAATGAATCCTATCCGTTTGATGCAACTGCTCAGCCTGGTTACGTCTACCATTGCCACGTAAGTAATATTTCTCCTGAACAAATCTTGTGATTTTGCAGCTTAGCTTATCTAAATTTTGACAATTTATTAGATATTAGGAGAGCTGCGTTCCCCTCACTTCTATAAAGTAATTCATACATCTCAATTTTTCTTTTATGGGTGAAAAGAGAGCATAAGAAATTGAATTATACCGAATAATCCCCTGTGATTGCCCGTACTCTATTGCTCTACAGCTAATGACCTCACTCTATTCTTCTTGGTGGGTGGTTGGCAAACCAACAAGAAGCTAAATTGTCGAATTGTGATCGTCGCCGCTCCACTGTAATCTAGTCTTTGTTTTTATTGCCCGTTTCATGAGAAAGTAATTCATCTCTCTACTCAAGAAAACATATTGCAGTCTAAGTGGTTGATTAGCTTCCTTGTGAGTTCTGTAAAGTAATTGTCTGAGCCACTTAGTACTCGTCTATAGAATCCAGGATCTGTCTATAACAAAACAAAATGCAGGAACGTGTTGCACATTCCAATGTGAACTTTCTTGTCCACTGGTATCCCGAGGTTTTTGAGTTGTCTCCATCATGCTTGTTTCTAGCTTTACAGAGGCCGGCCATGGTTCTTTTGTTACACACACACACACACTTTGCTTTCAAAAATGGTTCTTTTGTTCTATTAAAATTTAACTTGTACATTGAACTGATGTTTTTTCATAGCTACTTCTTTTGTAGTGAGAATGAACATGGCCTTTCTATTTATGCAGATCTTGGATCATGAAGACAATGTGATGATGCGACCATTGAAGCTGATAAGTTGATCAGGAGGCGAGCTGAGAACTTCAAAATGTCACTACCTAATCCGGTGATTGTTTCATTAGAGTAGGTGTCATCGAGTATTAAAAATATATTTGGGCTTGACCGAATTCCTTCTGGGATTTCTACCAACGATGTCAATGCTCTTGTATATATGAAATTTGAGGTGCTCGGTACATAATGTTTAATTAATAAAATAAAAATCTCAGAATCAAATAAGAATTATCCCTTAAATGAAAAAAAGAGACACTTTTCACTTTCTATTACTTTTTTTTCCCCTTAGACTTTCTACTTACAGATCCTTGTATGAATCTAGATGGTCAGTGGAGAGATTATGATGCGTGGTAAAAAGAGATGCAAATCAATACTTTGGCTATGAAAATAGGTTTTTATAAGAAACACTTAGTTTTTCATGCTCTTGCTACAGTAAAGCCTTGTTTGTAGCAGCTAAATAATATTCTTACCCCTCCGGTCGATTGATGATTGACTAATAAAATTATCCGTGAGGTTAACAAATAAAACCCTGAACTAGCAACTGCCTATGAAGTATGGAAGGAGATTAAATTTGAATTTCAAGCGATAGTTACGTTGTAAATCGTTCATCATAAGAAGAATTAAGCTATTTAATGAAGATGGACTCATCCTTTTCACAGAGGTAAATCTTTGCATGGTTGAGGCCCTATCATTTAGATTTATTACACATAATAAATCAATTATAAACTCTAATATAACTAGATATGTTATTCATAGAAAAACTTGAGATTTCTATTAATCCCAGGCAAGATTGTTCATGATGATAGGATCCTTTTCTATCATATAAGAAGAATTGTTGCATAAAATATATTTCTAGGTAATTAATTGCTTTATAGATCCTATATCGACCTATGCGAAGAAGAAATCATGCAACGAAATGGATTTTTATTTGTAGAAATGATACTTCAAACCTGGAACGAGTATGAAGACATTAATTACACTTCTTTTATCTTTTGAGTCATTTTGCCATATCAATTGTTGAGGACCTTTGATTTCTATCCAAACTCGATGAAAAAAATGAAATAACTTATCAGAGATTTGTCGGGAATGTTTCTGAATAATAATCATAATAATAATAAAAACGTTTGACTTGAATGATCCTATATTAAAGGATTTTTTTGAGAATATTAATAAACCTTCAAATCTATTTAGTGGTCCGGTTTGAGTGAATAAAAACCAAAGGAGGTTTATAGACAAGGTAGAGGCATTGAAATAAGAATTTAATTTCTCTCTTTTCAAATATCCTCTATTGTTTTCTTTATCCAAATATTTTTCTCTTTCAGTTTATTTTTCAAAGAAAAAAAAAGGGTCTAACCTTGTCAAACAAAAATTAAATATAACTCTAATAGTTGTAGGTTATTCATTGTGCAAGACTCCACTGTTCATCTTGTTACGGTTGAGTTGTGCAAATTATTATTTTTTTAATTTGATCTTCAAACTTTTTTTTCCTAACAATTTAGTTCTAATTATAGACCATTTGCTTTTTGATTTTTTTTTTATGAAAAGGTGAGATTGAAACAAGATCAAAATAAAAAGGTTTATAATTTATGTTTCTATTTTTATTATCGTTTACTTGAATAAAAAATATTTTAATGAATAAATTTAGCAAATACAATCGGATAAATATCATGTATTTTAAGATTGAATATCTTCATCCATACTTGTCTCTTGATTTCTCAAGTTATTTTTTATATATTGTTAATGACTTTTTATTTATTTATTTATTTACATACATAACTTTTGATTTATTTAATTACATAAATACATAAAAATTTTGATTTGAACTTACATTTTTTAAATTACAAAAATACATTGAAAAACATGCATATATAATTTTTTTATAAAAAATAAATATACTTAACCAATAGTGGAACAGGAGTGATACAACTAGTAAGAGCGTATATGTGCTCAATAGTTTTTATTTTTAAATATAATTGAGTAGAGAAACCGAATAATAAAATTCTGGCAGTCCAATAGAAAATGAAAGAGGCCCAATGGGCTCATTAGCTTTTTGTATAATTGAGCATAGAAACCACCAAGCAGTGCAGGGCCTGCAGGCAGAGAGGGAAAGATCAGCAAAAATAAGAGCAAAATTGTAAAAACCTTGGGAGAGAGGGAAAATCCCAAACGAGTCACTGAACTGCAGCAATCAACAATAACAGGACAGCAGCTACCTTAGCCAAAAAAAGAAGAAAAAAAAAAAAGGGGGAAAGGAAAAAATGGCTACGGCAAAGCTCCATAACAGCCGTCCATTCATTCCATTAACGACCAAATCACGACCGTCCACTCGGCTGAGAATTTCATGTTTTGCTCCTCCCTACTGCTCGAACAAGGTCGGTTTCGTTATCTATATATATATATATATATATATATATATATATATATATATATATAAATTTTAAATGTTAGCAATTTATCTTGGTTAATGGGGGGACGGGGTGGACACAGTTCAGGAGGGAGTACACTAGCGTGATGATAGTACCAACTGGAGTAGGAGCCAGCATAGGTGGATTCGCCGGCGATGCTTTGCCTGTTGCTCGTGCTTTATCCACCGTCGTGGATTGCCTTATCACGCATCCTAATGTACGTTTTCTTTTTCTTTAGTATTTACTCTGCAAATACAATTTGATGGTACAAATAATTTGAGTACGAGAGATTAGTCTATGGTTGCGCGTTTTCTCGTTTTGGTAGGAAGTGGTTAAAGCTCTTTTAAATTGAATGTAAATCACAGGTGCTTAATGCTGCAATGCTGTACTGGCCGATGCCTAATGTTCTATATGTTGAAGGTTATGCTCTTGACCGGTTTGCAGAAGGTTTGTGGGCCCTTCAGCCTGTTCACCAAAATAAGGTGCCTTTGTTCATCTCTCATTTATTTTTTCCCTCGTCTGTTTCTGCCGTCTGTCAAATTATTTAGTTGCTGATTAGCATTTTTCCATGGTTTGAGCTTGTGGTACCAAGTAGGTGGGATTGGTTCTTGATGGTGGAATAGAGGAAGAGCTTCGAATCCATCATTTGCAGGTGGCTGATGCCACCAGGGCTTCTCTTGGATTGCCTGTTTTGGAGTATATTGTCACTGACACCCCACTAGAAGTATCATTCCTTACAACTCAACAGACAATTCTTCTTGTTATTGATGACACATAGATCAATTTCTGCACTATGCTAAATAATACTAAATGTTCTTTTCATTCACAGTTAATTGCGCCATTTGTTGGATGTACCGTAAACTATTGAGCTGTCTATTATATAAATCTAGGGTAGTTAACTGCTTATGGTTAATAATTTTTCTACATTATGAATCTGTCTTTGCTCTTAGTTAAGAAGGGAAACTTCAAAATGGATATGTCTCTAGTGATGGCAGTTTTGCCAATCAAGTCAGTTTGTTTGCTGTTAACTACTGGTCTTTGAAATTATGTTTGGGATTTGCTTAGTGAAGAGAAAAGAAAAATTATTTTATTTTTACCAATATGATTCATGGTTTTTCTTTAACAGGTGGAAAAGTGGGTTGATTCAAAGACAGGGCAATCAACTGGGAGAATTAAGCATCCTGGTGCGCTACTCAGAGCTGTGAAGACTTTAATTAACCGATCTCAGGTGAATGCTGTTGCAGTGGTGGGACGCTTTCCAGATGATGATGTTGAAGATGTTGATGATTATCGACAGGGGGTGGTACGTGAATTATGCTGTTCTACAACCGTACAATGTCAAAGTAATATTTGCATGAACAGATTAAATTCCAAGATAGAATTTTTGTGGAAAGACCTTTCACTGTGTTGTGCCCCCTCTGTTTTTGAACATGCATATTAAATTATATTTTTTTATTTTCCAGAATTATAGAACTTGCTGGATATCTTGAAAATCCTGTGAAATATTTCAATGGTGAAGTGGTGTTTAAAATTTAAATATTTTTGGAATAAGAAAGGATGCTTTTTGTACTACTTCCTTCCTCATATTACTATGTAAATTTTTAATCCTGATACGGGTGTTGTTAATTTGAAAGTTGTTACTTAAGTTAGAAAATTAGTATGATGCATGTTTCCTGGTTCATTTAGCCTGGATTTGGGTTTGGAGCATGGAGAAAAGCAAAGTAAAATAATGGGAAAAAAAGAGAGCTAAATTTAGAATCCTGTTACGAATCCAGACTCATTTCTCAGATACTTTTCCAGTACCCAAACGATCCTCTATCCTACAATTTGGACTTAAAGTGCAAGCCAGCCATTTACAAGCATATATCGTACTATTCTGTTTCTCCTCTACCCAGTGAGATGAAAAGCTTGGTCTGTGGCTCTTATTTTCTTTCACAGAACTTAACAAGTTATAGAGTGTAATGTTTTTATGTGGCTTCTGTTCTTTTGAGCATTGCTCGGTCACCAAATTGCTTTTATGTATAGTTCTGTTAAAATAGTAAACATGATATGTTGGCTGTTTTCCATTACTGGTTCTGACTGAAGCAATAAGGTGTAGTTGTTCTTGAATTTTTCTTGTCATTCCATCTTAGTTTCTTCACTTTGCAGGGAATAGATTTGTTGGCAGGAGTGGAAGCAGTTATAAGCCACTTGGTGGTTAAGGAATTCCAGATTCCTTGTGCACATGCTCCTGCAATGCTACCGCTTCTCTTGACTGAAGATCTTTGCCCCAAATCAGCTGCTGAGGAGGTTTGTGAAGTTAAAGACAAGAAATAACATATTGGCATTTGAAATATAGGAGTGAACCTCAGTGCAAGCAAGTGTACACTATAGTGTGTTTAACCATTAAGTTACAACTTCTCTGTTGCCTCGTAAATTGACTGACATAACTAACGTGCTATCTTCTTTTTCTTGATTCTTGATCATAGCCAGTGTGCTATTTGGATAGGATTGGAGATAATTATAAGGATCAATAGCCTCATTCAACCATGCAAACATCCTCACTGATATTTCCACAATAACATACGTGCCCTTATTGGCAAAGTATACATAGAAATCAATGCGCATAACTACCGTATATTACATTGTTCCAAATTGGATAAGAAATAACTTAATTTTTACCTGTAGTCTTGTCAATTTATATGCCATATGTAACCTTTTGCAGGCTGATGGTTTAGCATTTCTCTTTCTATTATCTATATTCATTTATATTTAAATCTTGTTCAACAGATAGGATATACATTCTTGCCCTGCGTACTAACTGGTCTGAGTAAAGCACCGCAATATTTGGTGAAGGATTCCCAATCCCTAGAGAAGGGTTGCCTATTAGCCAGCGACGTTGACAGTGTTGTTCTTCCTATCAATGCTTGTGCAGGAGATGGTGCTCTTGCTTTTGCAAGAAGCAAAATAAACAAGGTAGAGATTAGAATTTGTTTCTTACATGTTCCTTAGATTAAAAAAAAAAAAAACAGGGAAAGAAAAATGACTGGTTTACTGAACTCTTTAGACTTTAGAGGCAAATTTCAATAATAGCGTTCCAGCTCCTTCCAACTTGCTCTACCTGCTATCCCTTCAACTCTGACAATTTGTGTTTGGTATTTGGATCCCTGTGACTGAATCACTGCTCTTCCTTTCAGCCACTCATAATTACTGTGGAAGAAAATGAAACAGTTCTCGATGATACGCCAGATAAACTTGGGATTGAAACGGTATGGTTAATGATCATTATGACTGCAAATATACCCCTAGGAAACTATGATTATTTCAGAACTTACAATGCAATGCAATCTGTTGTGCAGGTCAAGGTCGCAAATTATTGGGAAGCGATTGGTGTTATTGCAGCTCACAAGGCAGGAATAAATCCACATTCTCTCCGAAGAAACAGAATTGGTAACATTAAACGTACTTTTGCAATTCCAGCTAATGGATTTGCAGTTTCAAGTGCCACTCAAACGACTTGATTGGAGAAGTCTGGACATTAGTTTTCTTTTTCTACTAATATTTTTCATCTAATTATTTAAAAATATCATCCTTTTATTCATCGCACTATAGGTTCGAGTCAGATGCGTGGTCTTTGGGTTTGAATATAGGGAAACACAGGATTTGCTACTCTATTTTCAAAAGCGAATTTCATCAACTAGCTTTTTGACCATGCTCTACCGGGGTTAGATATTTTTCCCAATAAAAAAATTGAACATACATGTTTTTTCAACACTTTTTTTTTACAGGAAAAAGTATTAAGTGTAAATTAAAAAATTCATGTATATATCTAATTAATTAAATTGAGAACCATTTGTGTTACTAATAAAAAAAGTTGTTAAAGAATAAGGATGAGGATGCAAAGTTGTTAAAAGAAAACGGATGATTAGTTTTTCCCTGTTTTTCAGCTATAGTCAGTTATGCATTCTTTTCTTTTATAGCAACTTAGTTAACCATGCTGCTGGTGTGGGAATAATTTCCTTTTGCATGGGAAAGGCTGGCTCATCAGCCTTGATACGTGTATATATATTCCTTCTGTTTCTTCATTGAAAAGTAGAAAAGAGACAATCAGAATAATAAAACTGCATTGGAAAGTTAGCAGCCAAAACGTCTTTGTTCTCTGTTCCTTTCTTTTTCTTTTTGGTTTTCAGCCTCTGCAACCCTCAGCATTTCTTTCATGGTATCAGAGCTTCGGTCATTTAACTAAAAATGGAAAAAGATGCTGAAAATCAACAACCACCACCATTTACTGCAAAATCAACCTCACGTTTCCATAACCTCTCTGACCCAAACAATCCATACCGACTTGATCATGGTGACACATCAATTCTTGGTTTGGTGACTGATCTCTTAACCACAGAAAACTATGTTACTTGGGCAAGAGCCATGAAGAGGGCCCTTAGAGCCAAGAACAAACTTGGTTTTGTTGATGGCAGTATCACAAAACCTTCAGATCCCAACGATCCTCTTCTAGAAGCATGGGAAAGATGCAACGACATGATTGTTTCATGGATTCACAACTCTGTAAGTTCTTCAGTAAAGTCTTCTTTCATCCTTGTTGATAATTCCTATATTCAAACCCAAAGACCAAAAAATTATTCTAGTTATCTTTCTTTTTTTTTTTCCTCAAATCAGGAATTAAAAAATAACAAAAATAAATTTTTATATTAAAATTAAATTGCAAAAATATAAAAGGACTGAATATGTATAATTTGCAAATTAATTTTGATTATTTATCTTTTAATTTTATTCTTAGTCAATACCAGTAAATTCATGAGAATATAAACAGTGTTTACGTGGACAGTGATTTACCCACAATAATTTCTAGTTAAAAGGTTCAATACCTTTATTCTTAACGTGGAAGAGGAAAATAGAGAACTCTAGGTTGTAATTCAACATGGGTTGGTTAGATGGTGATTTTTAAACCCTTATTGTCAACTCATGTGTGCTGGTGTGGCATGATAGGATTGGCTTGACGGTTAATCCTCGGAAGATAGCAACATCAGAGATTGGTAGGTAATACAGATATATAATCACCTGTTTAGGGTGGTGGGATTTTCTTCCGGTTACCAGTATTGTCATAAAATACGAAGGAACAGAAAACATCAAGTCCTTGGATCCGATTGTTAGTATAATTAATTTCTTTGATGGACCACTAACATGTTTCCTCCCGGATGATGGATATTTTTATAAGAGAAAGCTTGCTCGATGCTATTCATTTTGATTATTGAAGTCTCTGGTTCATACACTGTTTACTGCTGCTTATTTTCTTCTGGGAATTTTAAAAAAATATTCCGTGGTGGCACAAGATTCATTTTTTTCCATCTAGCATTGCGTCAAAAAGACTATTTCAAGCTCATCTTTCTTTGATTGAATTGACTGAGCTGGTCTCTGAGCTGTGAAAAAAGATCTGGTGATTCAATCCTAGGAATTGGATTTGGATTGTTTCTGCTCAGTGGGTAGAAATTGATAATTTTTCACCTTCTTTTTCCGCTCCTTTTCAGTTGCATAAATGAGAATTAAAAATAGTGATGTTGAGATCAATGAGTGGATCATATAAGAAAAGAAATCATTTTTAGGGATATCCAATGAGCACTGATCACTTCTAAAGTATTAAAGTTAGTCTTGTATAATTTTTGTGATTTGACTTAAATAGTTTCTTAACTTTTAACTTAATAAAAAATTATAAATATATAACTCTTGACTTCAATTAAAAAAATATATATATATACAAAATCGAGTCAAAGTCCTGCTTCAATTAAAAAATCAAACTTTTAAGCTTTTTGTGGAACCAATTCTTCGATCGAATTTTTTAGAGTTGATTTCAATTTCGTTATAAAGTCTGTGTTTGGAACAAGTTTCGAAAATAATTTCTTATTTAGTAAAATCAGGGGCAAAGTGGTTTCTTTTTCAAAAGAGATAAGAGAGTGGCCGTTGGTGCTGGGGTCTAGCTGCGACGATTTGTGACAGTGAAGGATGTAAAAGTTTTCAAATCATTAAATTCTAACAGTGGTTTCTTTGATAAATGTACTTGTTTTTGTTACAAGTTATTTAAGAAGAAACAATTTTTAAACTACAACCCAAACTTTAAAATCAATTTTCATAAATCATGCAAAATATTGGAATAAGCTCACGTCTTCAGGTGCACCGACAAACAAAGCATGCAGGGAGTAGATTTCTTCTTAGCTAAAAACTACACACATCAAGAACTGCTGCTGGCGATTTTAACTGGCAACTCGCCAGCGTAAAAGTGGAATAAGCTGTCTTGTTATAAATGGTAAGAAAACATGTTGATGTTTTGTTAGTTTCAGGCCTGTGCTTCAACTAATCAAGTTAGTTTTGGCCTGCAGCTGGAGCGCTGTCGTCAAATTGAACAACCAGTTCGTATACAGTAATTTCCTGGAGTGACAAGAAAACAAAGGGAAGGTTTCTTCTTGCTATACCAACTGAAAAAAAGAAGAAAAAGAATTCAATTACTGAACAACGAGTATGGACAAAAATCACTCTACGCTCTGATGGTAAGCATCGTCAATGTTAATCCACCGAGTGTACCAACATGGATCATAAGTCCAGGTCCCCTTTCGTTCCCGATACTGATCAGATCATCAAGAAGACTGCTTTCTATCGTTGATCTCACTTCAAATCCAATGAAGCCTAAGATAAATTTATGTTACTATAACCACATATGAAGAGAAAAGGACAGTTCAAATGGAGGGGGGGGGGAAAGAGGGCAACCTCGAATAAATTCTCCAACTCTTATACGCAGGGAATAGAGATTCTCAGTTAAGTCTCCAAACAATTTTTTTTTCTTGATTGATTCCTAAAGTCCTAGACATTTCACAATTTTTCCCCTTATCTGTACATGTCAATGAATTTCTTCCAAATTTTACATTCATCAACAGGGAAGAAAAAAAACAGAAGAAAGAAGAAAACGACAGCCAACATCTATCTTCGACCACCTTAACCCACTTAGCAAGGGACAAGCTTTCGTGAAACTGGTTTTTTACAGTTCCAATGGCGGGATAGGTAGGGAGTTAGGCTGTTCGGTGGTAGCAGAGGGACCATGTAACCTAACAGTAGGTGGCAGGTATCGAAGATTCATGATAAACGTTCTGCTCTTGTGTCCGTATAGCTTACCTAATGGTCCAAATAGCACTTTCACAGGGTCTAGTCACTGCTGACACTGGAAATCTTAAGTTTTCTTTTTTTGTTTAAACAAAAAAGATAACAGAGACTGCATCTTTACTTGTATGGAAATCTTGGGTTTTCTTTTTTTGTTTAAACAAAAAAGATAACAGAGACTGCATCTTTACTTGTATGATTCTGTGTTTATAATTTGATTTAGAAAATGCATGTGTGACCATTGCATCTTCATGAAGTGTAATGCCATAGCCTATATGTGAGCATGAACCCTTGTTTTTTCCTTCTAAATAGCATTCCTACTCATTTTTCTTTACTGACAACATATTGAGCACTCCTCGTACAAAATAATTAATATTGCAATAATAGTTATATGGGTTTTATGATAAACTCTAATACATGAAATGGAACAATATTTTTTATTGGATGAAATAAAATAATCAATAAAACACCGACAATAAAAATACTAAAATGATATTTTTTAAAAATCTGTTATTTTATTTTTTTTAAAAAAACATATAACAGATAAAAAAAAATGAGTTTAACTTAACTTACATTCAGGTAGATGAATGATATTGATAGACTGACCGGCTTTTTTAAAAAATAAAAGAAAAAAAGAAAGAGGGAGCGGCTAAAATAATCGCTAGAAGGAGGGCTTGAACCTCCGACCTTGTGGTTAACAGCCACACGCTCTAGCCAACTGAGCTATTCCAGCTTCTTGCACAAGCTTTTTGATGTTTTATATTTATATTTTATATCAATAAACACGACCTGCCAAATTCCAACATGGTCACATTGGAGAAGTCGTCGTGGTAGCGGTGCGGATTTAAAGTATTTTTTATTTGAAAATATATTAAAATAATTTATTTATTTTTTAAAATTATTTTTAATATTAATACATCAAAATAATTTAAAAACTTAAAAAATTATTTTAAATAAAAAAAACATAGTTTAGATCGCGTCACCAAATATATCTGAAATGCTGCTGGATGTAGTAGTAGTAGAGGGCAGAAACCCCAGGAAATAAACTATCCTGTATGGTTTGCAAAATATAAAGTTTTTAGTAATTAAATTATGAATAAAAGATTCCAATGGTCCTCTATATAGAACTAATCAATAGTCCTCTCTCTTTTTCGAAAATTGGATTTGACCAAAACAACCGTACGACTACCTTTCTAGCTAGCAATATAGTTACAAGTTTTTCTATAATGAAATCAGCCCAAATGCCCAACATGTTTTTCGTTTTTTCTCTTATGAAATATATATATATATATATATATATATATATATATATATATATATATATATATATATATATTTCATAACGACAATTTCAGACATGCGACTTTGGATTGGGTTATTTTACTGTTCCATAACATACATCTGTACTTTTCGTGGAATCACTACCCTACAAGTTGCAGTGATGTTTTGGATAAAAAAAAAAATGAAGGGCTGGAAAATAAAACGAAAATTCATTGAGAAAACAATGGAATTAATAACAAAAACCAAATTGATTTTATTGCTTGCACTAATTGTCCTTTGATAAAAGTTAAGAAAATAATATGTTATCAAATTATAATATTAAATTTAGGTTAAGATCTATTACAATACTCAAATGGAATTACCATAATATAATCAATCAATTAATTAATTCCCGACTAGTTTCTTGTTATAGCAGTTTAAAAACTTTATACCTTCCAACATAAAACAATTAATTAATTCCCTAACACACACATTCATATCACATAAATGTAACAGTGAATGCTCGAACTTACTCCTTAGATATTAAATAGAAGAAGAAGAACATATTTGAGAAAAAATCAAAGAGAGAAATCATATATATATAGCTAATTAAACACCAAATTAAAAGGAATCATTTGCTAGGGAACTCGTTGTAATATTAATGAACAGTAGTTGCGGTGGTGCACATGACGTCCTTCCCTTCCACTTCGAAGTGTTGATGTCAGTGTCACAGCATTGACGACAAAAACAGCCCCGTTCTTCTGGCGACATAAAATAGTGTGGTTTACCATTTTCTGTTTTGCTTTCAAAAGAAATATTAACATTGGATATAGAAACCCTAGCTAGTCAGAGTGAGTTTGTTTCCTTTCGCCTTTCCCCCCATCTCTTTCATAGATGGTCACTCAAAATTTTAGTATCTCCAATCGTTAGAACAGAGCATTACACACAGACTATCACACACATATATATATATACGTACGTGGCCTTTTTTTCTAATCCAAAAAATTCAAAAAAAGAAAAGAAAAAACTTCATCAATACTGAAACGCCAAATGATGAAGTACTCCTTCCCTCCCTCCCTCTCTCTCTCTCTCTCACACACACACACACTTATATTTGTTGAGATAAATGTATATTTTGAAAGCAACACCAAGCAATTTTAGTGGTCACACTGCCACATACAGGGAAGGAACCGGAGTCGGTGGAAGTTGGAGAGACGAGAGAGCGCCAAGCTATCCAGAAGAACTGTTTCCTTAAAGAAATATTAAATGAAATTGTCACATACTCCTCTATCTACTGATTTTAATTGGAAACTATCAGTCAACGTAAGAACATGTGATGGTGCCAACTTCCCTTGTTCTCGTACTTATTTTTCTTGACGGAATCCCAGTCTCTCTATCTCTTGTCATATCTACCACCTACGAAAAATTAAACTAATTGATTGTCCCAAGAATTTATTATATAATTAACTTCACTAGCCACTCATCTTATTTGAAATCTCAAGAATCTAAGTTATCCTCTCTTTTTTTCAGGTAAAAAAAAGAAGGTAAATTGGGATTTAGAAAGAAGTTTTTTATTCGGATTAATTTTGTATTTTTTTAACTCATTTAAAAATATTTTAAGGTTGACAATTGATTTATTAAAATTCTTAGAGTATTTATTAGGTGTTTCAGATGAAAATATTATGAAAATGAGTTTTTAAATTAAAAAAAATCTGTGACTTGACTTTCTAATAACCTTTGCTAGCACAGCACTATGTATGCTTTATCATTATTTTTTCCTTAATAAAAGGTCACTCCGCCCTTAAAAATAAAAACAAATAGTTAAGAAAACCAGGGGCACAAGCCACGCCTTCTTTCTATTGAGCTGGATACTCGGACCAATCTTTTAGGCTTAGACACCCAGCCTCTTCCTATGTTTCTTATTTTATTTTATTTTGATTGAAATGAACTATAAATAAAATATTTCTTAAATATTTAATTTTGGCATACTTCTTAAATAATATTAAAGTTTTCTATGGAATGTTAACATTTTTTTTTTCCAATTACTACTACATACCTAATATGCAAAAAAAAAAAAAAACAATTGTTCATGAAGATTCAATGAAAACAAAATTCTTGTTTTTGTTATTTTTTTAATAGATTTTTAACATGATTTTATAACATTAATAATTTTTGAGTCATGAATATACTCCTTAGGTAATCGGGTTGACCGGGTTCTATCCCAAACATTTTTGTTTCTATATTTTTTTTCTAAAATAATGTTAAATTGATGTTATTTTTAATTTTTTAAAAAACAATTCATATTGATTTTCAACATCATTGATTAAGTCATGAATATACTCGTTAGGTCAAATGGGTGTCACCCAACTTGTTTTACCTTCAAACTCAACCCAAGTTGAAAATTAGATTAACAAGTCATCATGGTAACTTGCTTTCATTACCACAGCTAGTTTCTAACTGAGTAAAATCGATAGATTCTATTTGGTGGTTTTGGAACTTTCATCAATTGAGTTCAATCGTGCAATTTGCTTCTTTGTGCTTCTTTGTTAATTTATGATGACTCAAGTTCATCTATAAGCTTTTAGTTAACAATAAGTTTTTTATCCATCTCATTCATTTGAATTAAGGATTTCGTTTTTGCTAGAAATATCATTTTACATTTGTTTGTGTTTTATTTAATATGGATAAAATATTTATTTTTCATTAAAAAATATCATTTTTTTCAAAACAAACAAACCAAAATTTAGAGACAAATTTTGAAATTTTAATTTTATAATCCTGAAATGCTGGAAAAAATGAGTGCCATGAAATGTGAATACTGTCTACTGAACACGAAGGATGGGGACATATACTGAACGGCCACTGACTTACCTAACACAAAGAAATAAAAAATAAAGAAATAATTTTTATTTTTTTGAAACTTCTGAGGATGTACCTTCTCCTTCAAGGGAGAGCCATACAACCTGCACGCACACGCATGGCCAAACAACCGGTCCAAGTCAACCTTTTTTCTCTTGCAAAAATGGAAGCAACCATCCTAATAAATACCACCACTTGATCTTATTTCTAACTTATCGGATTCTTGGGTATCTGCTCTCCCATTCTTTTCCAGTTGAGGAATTTCTTTTTTGTTCTTAGAAACTTTGGATTAAGATAATGAGGAAGCCGTGTTGTGATAAACAAGATACCAACAAAGGAGCTTGGTCTAAGGAAGAAGACCAGAAACTCATAGATTATATTCGAAAACACGGCGAAGGTTGTTGGCGTTCTCTTCCTCAGGCTGCAGGTTTCTCCTTCTCCTAGCTGCTACTTGTTTTCGAACTAATTAAGTTCATTACTCTATTCCCTTTTGTTTTCAAAATAAAAATAAAAAATGGTTTGAATACTTTAATTCAATTTATTGGAAACCTATAAAAAATATTTGTTTCCATATTGTTGATTGATCAGGCCTCCTTCGTTGTGGCAAAAGTTGTAGGCTAAGATGGATAAACTATCTTAGGCCAGACCTTAAAAGAGGCAACTTTGGTGAAGATGAAGAAGATCTCATCATCAAGCTTCATGCGCTCCTGGGAAACAGGTGAAATATATTAACACTCCACAATTTAATTTTTCGTTGCCTTCAGTTTCCATTCCTACTGCTGCAATTAAAGAAGAGACTATTTTCCACATAATAAAATAAAATAAAATTGCACCATGCATGACATGTATTTTAGAAAGATTTAATTTCGCTACTGTCTAGGCATAAATTTCTATTCTAATAATTCTACGAAGAAAAATCAGTATTGTTCTTAATATTGCACAACTGTACATCACATTTGTTTTTTTTATTAAGATTCTAACGGTAAAATTGTTTTCAGGTGGTCATTAATAGCTGGAAGATTGCCTGGACGAACAGACAATGAAGTAAAGAACTATTGGAATTCTCATTTAAGGAGAAAGCTTATAAACATGGGGATTGATCCAAATAATCATCGCTTGAACCAGAATCTCCTTCGTTCACGTAACCCGCCAAATCCTGCTAATGCAACATCATCTGGATTGAAAATTCAGGCCAAACAACAGCCGACAAAGCCCCGCGTTGACAGTGAGCAAACATCGGATGCCGGAAGTTGCTTAGAGGATGATCAATGTGCCTTGCCTGACCTAAACCTCGACCTCACAATGAGCATTCCTTCTTCTTCAATTGCCCATGTTGAAGGGAATCAAAAGGATAACGAGTCTAATTTTTTGAGGCCACAAAAGATTGCCCCTTCTTCCAACCTTCTTCTCTCCCAGTAGCAAACAATTCCTTTCTAATTCTGGACACCCTGAAGAATGTGTTTAGTAGGGACTGATGGGTGAATTAAGCCTCATTTGTAAATCTTGACTTGGAAACAATGAAATGAATTCCCTTTGGAAACATCACGAGAAAAGAAGCAAGGCAACCTGACGGATCAGGAGATGCTATGGTTTCAGGTCACTATTAATTATATATGAGTAGTGATCCGTTGCTTGGTGTTACCTGAAGTGCGATCTCGATCAAGCATTGTTCATTCACATTGGGCATGGATTAATTAATTCATGAAGGGAATAATTAATTTTCTGTCGCCATGTTAAAATAGCTGAGTTGGACATGTATGTTGTATCGATTACATTTAGAATAGCAGAAAACATGATTAATATTTGAAATTTTGATTCTTCTTCATATTTTTGGATTTTGTTCTATCGAGTATGATATCATGTTTTACTCTCTTTCCTTGATAAATCTAATCCCAAACCTTAGAGTATATGCGTGCTTGCGCTTGCGTGGCTATAGATCATAAAAAAAAAATGTTAATAAGCACAGTATTGCTTGAAATTGAGAATGAAATGCAACAATAACAAATATGTGAATCCTGGCATAAAGATATACATCTATGTATCTATCTCAACAAAAATAAGATCGAGCAAGAGCCATGCAATCGCTCTAAATAGAGTAGATCCTGAAAAAAATGCTAGAAACTAATCTATCGCCTGGGGATCATATTGAACATGCACGCATATTTTTACCTTCATTAATAATATTGTTCCTGACATTGCCTGTCAAGGTTAATTCCAATTAGCCATAGGCAGTGCTCATAAATCTAATAATCTGAGTATTAAAAGATATTAGAAATAATTAAGAAAAATCTAGATGTGGAATTCATGTATGCGTTATTTATTAGGAGTTCATGAATTAATGTATGCAGTTCATGCATACAATTAGGAGAGGTTCATGTTTATCAGTACATGAATTTTCTAATAGTTGTTGTCTCTGCAGAGCAACTTCGAGTGTGTTTGTGTTTTAGGATATTTTTGTGATTGTGATTTTAAAATAAAAAATTTTAAAAATTATGGTTAATTATAGTTATTAGATTTAAATACGTATTTGGTAAAAAATATAATAGAAATTTATATTTAACAAAAAACATGTATAAAATATTTTGGTGCAAGTGTGGTTGTGGTTGCTTTTCAAAATAATTTTTTACTTGAAAATGCATCAAAATAATATTTTTTTTATTTTTTTAAAATTATTTTTGATATCAGTGCATCAAAATAATCTGAAAATACAAAAAATATATCAATTTGAAGTAAAAAAAATCAAAATTTTCAAAATTATTTTTGAAACACAAAAACAAACAAAATTTTACAAAATTCAATTAAAAAAATATAAAAATTACGTTTCAAACTTAATCTTTTTATAAGTTTCACAGTATAAAACATAATTTGATTTATTATCAAATATTTTACTGTATTTGTTTCACACAAATATAAAGCTGTAAAAAACGAATACAGTACTGTACCTTCTGTAAAAATATGTTTGTCAGTAGCGTTGAGATCGATCAGAAACTTGCTGAGACACATACAGATTTAATAAAAAAATAAATATATTTTCCCCCCATATGCAGACTTTTTCGTCATCTGCTGCGCTGTTTATAACTTAAGATCTTCTATATAAGAAGATAAAAAAAATTTCTAAGTTACCAATATTAATTAGATTCATGAAACGTCCATTAGATATAACTTTGTCTTGGATTTGATGATTCGATCTGGCAAATTTCATCAAAGATATGGTACGTAGGACGGTGGCTTCTGTCTGTGAGTCTATTTTGTAATTTATTCTGATTTTCAATATTAAATTAACTGAATTTTTATTTTCATTAAGAATCTCTTAATTCCCTCTTAGTTATAGAAGAATAAAGACGATGTTTTAATATATTGAGCCTTAAGGCATTTAGAAACACAGGCCTTGATCAGACTATGGGTTCAGCCACCCTATCTATTTAATTATCCTTTGTCTCCTACGCCGAATCGATTGGATGAAGAATTTCTGGTTTCAAAACACATAAATCACCTGTTTCTTGTATGTGCTGTACTTATTCAAGGTTTTTATATATATATATATATATATATATATATTTAGAAAACCATATTCCGCGAAATCGTATAGGTCACCATATCACTGCATAAACTCATTTGTTAAACATAATTTTTTTTTTATTGAACAAGAGTAAACATATTTGAGAATGGAGATTAAGTTCGAAGATGTATGTTGAATTTTCAAGTAAGAAACTGCTGGGAATAAATCCTATTAATGTAGCTTGAAGATATATCAAACTTCCGTTTCTATTACATTAGTTTTAGTAGTTAATTACACGTGCACCAAAGAAGCTACGTACCATCTAACATGACTTGAAGGAAAATTGCATGAGCGGAACTATTGGCGAACGTATAAATTCAGCTACCATTCAATGGAACAAAGGCATTCATATTTATCATAATATTTTTTTTCCATCTTCAATTAGGTCTGCTGTCTGTCACATACATCACCAGAAAAGTTATAATCTGGGAGAAGACCGAGAAAGAATGTTGACAGGAAAATCCTGTGGTTCTAATTTCTCATGAAAAAAAATTAATCTGCAATATTCAAACAAATGAGAAATTACCAAATCTGTTTGACTTTGCTGAATTTGCAGGTTTTCCATGTCAGTTTACAATCACATATTTATTGCTTTGAAGATAAAAATAAGAAGAGAAAAGATAATTTTGATGGGGTCGAATTAGGTCCATGTGTATATCTCACCGTCTCAGGAGTTGCAACTATAGTAGAATGTTAGTTACGGGAGGTGCTCAGATTTCAACCTAGCCAGCAGCACCGCTACAGCTCGGAGAAACAGCACTGTATTAAATGCACTTTACCAAGTGTTAATGCTACCTACTGAGATTTCATCACTTTCTGCAGTCAGACATCATGTAGTATATCTTAATTTTGGCTCAATCTTTTGATACTTGAAGATTAATCAAAGTTGAATCTTTAAGCATTAAATTAAAAATTGGGTTGGTAATTTAATTATACCAAATTTTCATCTGACATTAATTTTGCTCAGATATGCGTGGATGCTGTTAAGGGTATATGTATACATATTGTATATTGTATGGTGATAATTAACCTAAGAGGATCCGGTCAAGAATCATCAACTGATTGTTAGAAATAAAGAACTAAATATTTTTAAAGCTGCTACTTCTTTTTCTGCTATATATCTTGCGTAACTCTTTTGACCAGACATGAAAATAAAATAATGAAAATATTGTCAATAAAGCGTGTAAAGGTTCTACGGCCAACGAAGAAGAAACATTCTTGCGTCCGTCTCCAAAGACAACCTTAAACAATCTCTCAAATCCTATGTACTGATTGTATGTACGCATACCAAGTCCGATACGATCGACTACGTATTTAAATAACCCACTTAAACACCAGTTACCGTGAGGAACTAAATATATAATCGTAATTAAATTGCAGTTGATGTACGCCCTCTCCTACGTTTTGTTTTCCCTGTGTAATACTAATTATAACCACTTCATGCCATGGGTCTTCTTCTTCAAGTCTTGCACGGTAAGAAAAAGGAAAGACAAGGTCTCTCACCGTGACCTACATCTTGTCTGATGTTGGCTAAATAAATAATTACATTATCAAATGAAGGTTTGAATACATATACATGTGTGTTCATTCACGAGAAAGAAACAAAAACGACACTGGATATGAACCGCACGATTTTACCTCCACATATTTTGGTCATTCAGGGCTTGGAAAAGTTCTTGCTATGATTGGTAGCTAGGTAGTCACAAAAGTCCCCGATTTGTAGAAACACCCTCTTCTCTCTCTGTCTCTCTCCCTGTGAACATCGAAAAGCATTATATATAATCTCATGAACCAACGAACTTTTTTATTTTCTTTTACATTTACAAATAGTGGGGTAATATTGTTGGGGCTTCAAGATCCACACCACTCCTCTACAATTTCAGATCGGTGAGGTGATTCATACCATATTATTCCTCAACGAGTTTTGCTTCTGTTTTTTTTTTTGGTAAGAAGATGTCTTGGATTTAGTGACACAGAAGAGTTAGAAATTCACAATTATCCAAATAACGGGTTCAAACCTATTCACTCTTCATAACTAATATACTGTTTATTTTTATATTTTTTAAAAAATTTCTTTATTTTAAATTATTTTTTTCTTTGTTTTTTTTATTGTTTTGATATATTATATTAAAAAAAATTAAATTTTTTATTTTAATATATTTTTAAATAAAAAAATATTTAAAAAAATATTTATTACAAAATTCTATGCAAACTCTATTATTTTTAACTCCAAAACTTGTTATCAATAGCACTTAGTGCACGCTAAGTGCTTCCTGTAGGTTTCACGAGCCAACTACTAGCTAAAAAGTGTTTGAAAACACGGATCAATTCGGGTTTTTTTTAAAAAGTTAAATTTATATTTTTTTAAAATATAATTTTTTTAAATGTTTTGAATCGTTTTGATATGATGTTCTCAAAAATAATTTTTTAAAAATAAAAAAATTATTTTAATATATTTTAAAATAAAAAATAATTTAAAAATTAACCGTAGTTACATTTTCAAACAGGCTATGACAGCACTACATTTATATTTTATATGACTACAGCAATTAATGGCTTTTATAATATATTTTTCCTGGCTAAAAAGCTCAATTTCGTGGATAGAAGTATTGCTGGAGAAATATATTATTTATGTAATAACCAGACGACTAGCCCTTTCATTTCGGTTTTTATGAAATGCTTTAGGCCCAACGCCTAGCACTGAATAGATAGCTCCCCCTCTTGATTGTTATCCTCTTCTCTAAAGCCCAAAGCTTCCACGGAGATCCTAATTTCAGTTCAGTTCTCAGGCCCCATTGCCACTCTTCTTTTGTATTGAATATAGTTGCTCAAATATTGTTTGTACTTTGTATCATGATATAGAAGTTAACTTCCATGGTAAATTGAAATTGAAATTTTGATAAGATTATAAGACACATCACAGCCTTGTCTTGGTCTTAGTTCGGTTTGACTTTTTGGTGTTACATGCCAAGAACGTTTTCTACTCAGATTGCTGAACTCTGAAGGAAATTAAATTAAAATAAATAAGAAATGATTAAAATGAAGAAGAGGAGAAAAGGCCAAAGAAGAGTAATGTGCTGTCTTCTTTGGTTAACCCACGAGTAGTTTGACTTGATGCAGTAGCCAGACCACGAGGTAAAGCTCGAGCAGGATGGTTCGAGCTGGAAACATAGCCGATGGAAGCAGAGATCAGGTTGAAGCCAAGTAACCTTGGGGTTGAACCTGGATTCAGTCACCGGGGTAACACCCATGTCAACGGACCCTGGAGGTCTATTAAAGATTTAGTTAAGTAGGGTGACTTAGGGATCACCCTCTAGCTGGAGGAACCATGAGTACGCCGAGGTCGATATATAGGTGTTAGATCGGGCCTGGTTGATTAATTAAGTTGTTGAGCAATGAACCTGGTGTCGAACTGGGATGAACCAACCTGATTGTATGCCAATTTTCTAAACATTATTTTTTGGTTATCTCAAGAAATGAAAACAAAAAAAGAAATCCTAAATTAGAAGATAAAAACATAAATATATAGAGGCTCCAAAATTCTTTTTTGGTTGTTGCAGATATGGTGGATGTGGATCTTGTTTTTTTATAATTGCATGTTTGGAATTTTTTTATCAAGGCTTTTCTTACTTGTATGCCAAAAAATGTTAATTTTTTTTATGTATAAAAATGAAAAAAAGAATGACAGAGAATACAGAGAGAATGGTGCTTTTTTTTTTAAAATATATATAATTCATTCTATTTGTTTGTAGGAAAAACAATCTATAAAAATGATTTTTTATGATACTAAAAAACATCATGAAAATAAATTGAAAAACATTTTATTGTGTTTGATTTACAATAGATAAGAACAACTTTAATTTTCCTTTTGTAATGGAATTTGCATTTTTTAGGATTTGGGTCTTGAATCCCCATAGGGAAGGTGTTCTCACAATCTTTAAGGTTGAAAAAACTATTCCCCTCATCTTCCCAATTTTCTCCTTTGATTGGAAATTTACCATCTTGATTGTTTTTTAATAGCTTCTTCAAAAATCGAAAAATGTCTTCCGAAAAAAAAAAAAACAGGAATTTATCAATAAATACTAACACCGAGTCAAATTGGGTTGAATGGACTACTACTTAACATTGAAGAATTGAAGGTTCGAGTGAATAAATTATTTTTTAACGCCAGGGGCTTTAATTTAAGAATTTCGATAAACAAAGGCAGATCGATGGATTTGGCAAGGCCCCGTCACCACTAATTTATCAACTGCCTTGTACAAATGCCCAGATACCGTCCAAACCTGTTCAGTGGAAAATGGAGCATTCATTTTCCTTTTCTTTTCTTTTTTTCCTACAAGTAATTTGAAAAGGTCGTGTCATGAATTATTTGTTAAAATTTGAGTTACACCATTTTCCTTCGTTTAGAAAAACAAAAGTAAGGTATTATCGGATTAACTTATGTATTAAGCGAAATTAATTCTCGTTCTGAATAATTTTAAGAATATACATTATTTACACAAATCCGATGTATTCTAATAAATTCTTTTAATAACTAATGTCGAATTTTGAATTTAAAAATCAAAAGAGAAAAATTATAATATGTAATTAAAATTAGCATATTACATCCTGCAGCACTCCCAACCTTTTACTCGAGTGTGAAAGGGGACTGACGGGTTCCAAATGCATCAGATAGTATTTTTGCCAATGGACAAAGTTGATGTAATAAAAAGATATCTTAATTGGTTATTTTTTTAATGGGTTAAGTCTTAAATTTGTTATATAATGATCATGAGTTTAAATTATTTTAAAAATTTAAATGATTTTTAATTTTAAAACTCGTAAGATTATATAAACTGCCCGAACAAACATATATATAATAATAAAAAAATTGCTAAGAAGGGAACGATAACAAAGACAGAAAATGTTTGGTGTAGTGAATAGCAAGATAAGATGGTAGACATGTTGAACACGCGGATATCCATAAAAAGAAACCATTTTAAAACGGGGACACAGCCAATGGCCGTCAAGCTCAAGCATACCACCATGAACACAACCTGTTGTAAGCACGTCAAGATCTTTGAAAGAGCTAGAAAGGTCCAACAGCGTAATCCCTATTGACCCACAAAAAAAAATTCAATTAAATTAGCTGTATATCGATTGCAATGCTTCGTCTACATCACCGAAATCTCCATGTATGAACTCTCCTTTGCTAGTGGATCCCGCAACTGTACAAGGAAGGAGAGGTCCCTGTATGATTCATTCATTGTAGCACCACCCTAAAGAAGAAAGACACAACTACTTGATGTTTATGTGTCTTTTTTTTCTCCCCTTAATTTGTTCGATGTATATAGCCGGGGATCTTATCAAAGGAGATAGGACAGATCACCACGAGGATATGTACTGTAAATTCTCCAAGTATTATTAAAACTATCGAGTTGTTTTCGATGATTTTGATTGATAAAGATTTTAAACCTTAAAGCGAGATTAAACAATGGATTAGATGGTTTACCTCCTGTTAATTATGTAGTATAGCCTTAATTTAGGGGAAAAAATCAGCTCTCCGGAATTAAAATAAATAATAAAGCCATCATTTAGTAATTAAAAAAATTAAAAATTCTAAAATAGACACTAATTTTAAAGATTCAGATACTAAATTAAATATGTTCAGGAAATATCAACATTACCCTTACAAAAAGTTACATTTACCATATTTGTTTTTTCTAAATTTATTATGTGCATGCTATTAATTTTCTAAAATTATTTCTAAGTTTATTTATAATTTATTTTAATTAAAAAAAACATTGATTTCTAAAATTAAAAGTCTCGTGATAAATAAAACTTTTAACACTAATCCCTATAGATAAGTGATTTCATTTATTTAAAGAAAAATTATTGTTAATCCCATAAAATTAATGATTTCTTTGGTTTAATAAAAATATAATGATAATTCCAAAAATAAAGGATTTTATCGATTTAAAAAAAATATCAATGTTAATATATAAAAATAAATGATTTCATTCATTCCTGAAAATTTTAACATTAATCTCTAAAAACAGGCAATTTCTCGATTTAAAAAATTCTAATATTAATTTTTAAAAATAAATAATTTCATTATTTTTTTTAGAAACAGAAAGTCTTGATTATTTTTTAAAGAGAATTTTGATGAAAATTTTTGGAATATCGGTGTGTGCTAAGGGGGTTTAGAACTTTGATTTCTGCATGCGCTTCAACTCCTTTGTTCCTTACTGTTCAAGCTAGGATCCCATACAAAATCTGTTGAGAAAAAAAAATATATCCTAGAAATGTAACGTGAGGTGTAATTATGAAAATAATATTTCACTAATGCTAGGTACATTTGACATTTTTTACAAATAAATCATGATACAGAATATTTAAACAAGTTGACCTGATAATTAATCATCACATATTTAATCAATAATTTAATATATTCTGAGATCTATACTTGTTCATTTGGCATATAAGAAAACTTTATATGATATATTTATACATGATAACATTTTCCGTTTTTAGAACATTTTCCTACTAAATGAACATGCTTTTTTTTATATATATATAAAAAGCAGAGAAATGGGATATTGGACTGAATCTTACAACATGATCAGTTGCAAGACAGTTCTGTAGCAATTGGGATAGCCTGAGTGACCCCCCTCTCACATTTCTTTTCTTGAACTTTCATGGAAATTTCGGTACAGGATCGTGAAAATGAGGAGGAAAAGAGTTCACCTGCAGGGTGCTAGCTCGCACGTTAGATCATTCCGCGTCTTGTTGACAAATACTATTTCTCCGGTGGATTGAAAAATGATCATTCCGCGTCTTGAAAAAAGGCAAATCTTTTCCCTGCATTGGAGCCCGGGGAGGCTTTTTATCCCCAGCCTGTCAGCATGTTTCATTCAATAGCCTCTAAGTCTAGTCTTCAGACACAAATTGTCAACCACATCGCTGCATGGCATGCGGCATCCTCCATTCTCAAAATTACAAGTTATGAAGACCAAAGACATTTTCTATTGAGTTGATTATCATTTCATTAAAATATTTTGTACAGCCCGGCATTTTGACATTCTGCACTTCTCTTCTGGGTTATCTCCTTGAGATTTAATCAACTGAGTTGTTCCCAGGACTGTTTCTTGCACGATTAATCAACCCTCAATTGCTCTCCAAGCTTTTTTTAAAAAAAAATCTAAACTCACCAAGGTGAACATTTTATTCCCAGTATGAAGAACAATAATGTAGAGTAAAAATATATATAAAAAAGATGAGGCAGTAAGCAACAAATAAGGCACACCCCCCTCCCTCTCCTTTCCAGCCTGGCAACGACAATAATAATTCGAGTGATAAACACGACCACCTCATACATTCACACACAAAAACACAAAGAAAATGATAATCACAAAAGCTAAAACAAGACAGTGCTTCTCGTTGTGACTGTTTTTATTGTAATCCAATTCATAATATTCCACATCCAACGCCACCCCCAACCTTTCATCTTACACAACAGCAACGCAACTTGGTTCCGCGAATCTCTCTCTCTCTAAACTAAACGAAACTAAACAGTGTTGGTGTCCTTGTAATAAAATAAAATCCAATGCAACACACAATAACATTTCCTTTCCTGGTTTTCTCCTCAGCTTTGGACATTTCACCCTTATTTCTCCACCTCTCTAAAATCTTATCTAAAAGCCCCTCCTCCTCCTAAACAAACCACACCTAACTCATTAGCTACCCTACTAGCCGGCCTAATAGCTACCTCAGCCAACCTGCCAAAATGGCCGGCGGAGAGGAAAGCCTGGTCACGTCCGTCTTCCTTCTCGACCTCGTCCGCCAGGTTTGTGTTGTGGGGACACCCGGTGCCGGCGATAAGAATAATAACAACAATGTTTTCAGAAAGGATTGCATGGATCTGGTGCGCAGGGTTTCACTGTTGACACATTTTCTTGAAGAGATAAGTGGGCAATTAGGGAGTTTGAATGCGTTGGGTTCTTGTTCGTCTTCGTCCAAGGAAATTAATTGGTCGTCGGATCTGGTCGCTGCCCTCCAGTCTGCTAAGAATCTCCTATCGCTTGCTGGAATTTTTCAATCCACTAATGATTCTGTATGCTTTCTTTTCTTTTCTTTTATTCTTGCTGCATTTTTTCTTAATTATTTTGGGAACTTGAAAGAAATGAGATAGGTTGGCCTAGAATGTTTGTTGGACATTTTCATCTTATGCCTGAACATTTTCCATTATGGTTGATCTTTTGGTTTTTGTCTTTTGAACCCACTAGTGATTGAATCGAACAATGTTTTAAGTCAATTATTTGGGTAATTACCAGGGATAACAAATAATTACCACACAATTTTGTAGGGATGTATTTGAATATGATAGCAAAATCTTCCTATTATGTAATTATGTTACTACTAAATTTTTATGATCTTCCTCTAAATGAATACGAGGAAGGCGGAGAATTGGTGTTTGTTGCATGTGCTGATTCTATGTCATGATGAAAACCAGTGTTTCAGGTGTTGATGATTGACACTGCAAGATTTCGGGCTTGGAAAACTTTTTTTTGTTTGCCAAAATTATTTTGTGTTCATGCACATTCTCTTGAAAATGTGGTGAGGTACTTCTTCTGAAGTATTTTATATCTTGATCTAATTAAGGATAGTGCTGCCAAGAAAATTGCGACCCTCTTTCACAGCGTGACATGGAAACTGGAGAAGTCTTTGGCTAACATACCATACGATCAATTTGACATATCAGAGGAAGTGCAAGAACAGGTATGGGTCGATAAATGAGTGGTTTTCTCCTTTTTATGCTACTGTCCGAGTTTGGCTTTATCTATTGTTGCTCTTCCAGGTTGCATTGGTGAGGGCACAGTTGCGGAGAGCCACGGAAAGATATGGATCAAAGAACTCAAGGGAGATTTCTTTTGCCTTTGCCCAGCCGATAGAAAAAGATGGTGACCAATCACCAATGGGCAACAGGTTAACTAGAAGTCGGCATATTGAGAATAGTGGCGGTGTCAGTAATAAAGTTGCAGAAAACATTCAGACTGCAGTTTCAGGAAGTAATGGCTCAAAAGATCACTCTGCATATCAAGTGGCCAGTGAATTGAATGTTGTTGATGGTGGCGAGAAAGATTCTTTGGGCAACAAGAGTGGTGAAGACTTAAAGAAGCATGATACACTTCAAATCCCTGATGATTTTCTGTGCCCCATATCTCTTGAACTAATGAGGGATCCTGTTATTGTGGCTACAGGACAGGTGTAGTTGGCAATCTCAAATACCAAAATTTCCATCTTTCTTTAGCAAATATTGCATGTAAATATCAAAAACTAACCAACCCTTTTATCCTTGTCTTCTGATTTTTTCTCTTTTAATTCTGCAGACATATGAAAGGTCTTACATACAGAGATGGATAGATACCGGCAACTCAACATGTCCAAAAACTCAGCAGAAGCTAGAACATTTGACATTGACCCCAAATTATGTTCTTAGAAGTTTAATAACTCAGTGGTGTGCAGAGCACAAGGTTGAGCAACCAACAGGGTTAGCAAATGGGAGGATAAAAAAAAGTGATGGATCTTTCCGTGATGTTAGCGGGGACATTGCACCCATCCAGGCAATTGTCCGCAAGCTCTCAAGCCGATTGATTGAGGATCGTAGAGCTGCAGTCTCTGAAGTCCGATCGTTGTCCAAAAGAAGCACAGATAACAGAATACTGATAGCAGGAGCAGGAGCCATACCTGTTCTTGTCAACCTTTTAACATCTGAAGATACGTCAATACAAGAAAATGCTGTTACTTCCATCCTTAACCTTTCTATATATGAAAATAACAAGGCACTGATAATGCTTGCCGGTGCGGTTCCTTCAATTGTCCAAGTTCTCAGAGCTGGGAGTGTGGAAGCAAGAGAGAACGCTGCAGCAACCCTTTTCAGTTTGTCACTTGCAGATGAGAACAAAATAATAATTGGTGCATCAGGAGCAATACCAGCTTTGGTGGAATTGCTTGAAAATGGAAGCACTAGAGGAAAGAAAGATGCTGCAACAGCCTTGTTCAATCTTTGCATTTATCAAGGGAATAAGGGCAGGGCTGTAAGGGCAGGGATCATCACAGCCTTATTAAAGATGCTTACAGACTCCAGAAACTGTATGGTTGACGAGGCATTGACTATTCTGTCAGTTCTAGCTAGCAACCAAGAAGCAAAGGTTGCTATAGTAAAAGCCAGCACTATACCTGTTCTGATAGATTTGTTGAGGACGGGACTGCCCCGCAACAAAGAGAATGCAGCAGCCATTTTGCTCTCCTTGTGCAAGAGAGATCCTGAGAATCTTGCCTGCATGAGTAGACTTGGTGCTGTCATACCTTTGACGGAGCTTGCTAAAAATGGTACAGAGAGGGCGAAGCGAAAGGCTACTTCAATGTTGGAACATCTTCGGAGACTACAACAGAACTAACAGAGGTAGTTGTATGGAGAGGCATTTTTTATTTTTTTATTTTTTTTCTTAACCTTATTCCCCTATTATTTGGCAATGATTGCCGCACTAGTTCATCACAGTGTGAAAACTGAGGATACGAGCATGAGATACAAAGCCATTCTCATTGCTCTCTGTGTATTGTTTCCTTTTTTATGTGTGTAAAAAAATACAATTGATCGTGTTTTGTCATGGAAATTTTTACGTTGTTTTCCTGTTTGATCTTTTAGCATGGGTCTGAACTGAAGCTTATGTTCATGTGTGATGTTTTTCATATTGCCAATGTCAAAACAAACTGCCAATTTCGATTGTTTATTGCAAGCTTGGCAACTCTGTTCTGGTTGGTACTTTGTTTTTTTAAAAAAAAAAATTTGAATGATATATTTTGGTTTCTGTCGTTTCTGGCTTATATATAAATATATATAATTCAAAATATTAATTTAACATATATAATTTCAATTTAAACCTAAAAATAAATTAACTTTAAATTATTCAATTAAAAAAAAATAAGAGTTGAACCGATATAACTTAATATACTTAATATCTTAGAACGATTAATAAAAATATAATTTGACTTACAAAACTTTAAGATAATATATTTATAAAAAAAAATGTTGAGATATAATATATTAGATCAAAACAGGTAAATTTAGGTTAATTTTTTAAATTTATGATCTGAATTATGAAATTATGATAACTTTAAATAAAATAAATTATGAAATTCATCTTATAATAAATTTATTGATGAATGATGAAATTAAAAAAAGTTCAATCTAAAAAAAGATACAATAAAATTATTTAAGTTTACTCCAGTTAACTTGCAGAATTCATGACTCGGGTTATGAGATTAGGATAATTTTATAGAAAACAAACTGAAACAAATAATAAAGTTTAATTCATAATCAATTAAATATCTAAGATGTTAAATGATGAAATTATAAAAAAAAAATAATTTTTTTTTAAAAAACTTGAGTCAATTGAGTTAATCAATTAAACTTGTGATGTGGATCATAAGATTGAGATAACTATAGAAAAAAAATTACAATAAATTATGAAGTTTAATATCCAATAAATTAAGTGTTAAAGAATAAAATTAAAAAAATTTGGTCGGAACTTCAGGATTTCCATAACAAGTCAAGATTACAAGTGAGATTAAATTTATTGCAGTTTATTCTGTTTTTTCGAAGTAAAATGAAATATATTTATCATTTCAAATGAAATGAAAATGAACAAAATCAACCTTAATTTATTATTTATCCTGCTCGGATCACTAGTAATAGTAGTTCTCAGGTATTGCAGGCAAGGGGGTAAAGGCTAAATTTGGCAACGATTTTGAAGAAGCAATATCTAATGAGCCAAAATAATTTTTGGCCTATACAGCCTCTTTTGGATTACAAGTGATGCCTTGGACACAGCAGGAGGATTAATTGCTGCATTAATAAGGATAAATGTAAACGTTTTCTTTTATTTTCAGAGATTGATATGGGTTTATAGGCTGTGTTAAAAAAGGGAATGCCTATAACTGTACCAATGGACTGCCCTGATTGCATTATTTCTCGGGTTTAGATCACAAGAAACAGGGGAAAATGGAAAAGAACTAGTTTTACCATGCCTGTTATATGCATGCAAGATTCTGAAACTACTTTTCAAGGTCCTCGTCAGGTACCCCATTTGCACCACTGTGAGCTCCATCGTGGATGGAAAGTTCTTGTCAATTTATGAGTTCCTCGAGCAGAATAGGTCGTGAATTGTTTTGATTTGAGTTCCTTTACTGTTTTTCCGTTTGATTGAGTTAGTGTCAGTTATGGTATAAAACTAAAATACATGTCTTTCACTGTTCATGATCTCACTATTTATCCTCTCCCACGTTATATGTAATTTTTTTTATTTTTTCAATTTACTCCTCAAATATTTTTTTTTCCAGTGATGTAATTCTAATTAAAAACCAATTGAATTTAATGTTTTATGAAATGGTAAAATTAATAAAGAGAGACTTGAATGAAAAAAACATCAAACATGGATGACATGTTTTAAGTTTCAAAAAAGATGCTCTATAGTCTTTAAACTTAAAAAATAATATAAATTATACAATTTCAGCACCTTAATATTTTTCAAGTTCAAGTTTATTTTGTTTAGTTTTTAGTTTTTTTTGTTAGAAAAGGAGGGACTTGAATAAAAGAAATATTGTACTAAATAAAATTTAACAAATATAACCAGGTAAATATTTCATTTTACAAGATTACATATATTAATCTACATTTGTTTCTTGATTTTTCAAGTTTAATTTTTAAATATTGTTAATAATTTTTTATTTATTTATTAGCATATATAATTCTCAGTTAATTTGATTATGCATAAACTTTTTAATTTATTTTTTGACAATGGGTAAATAAATTAACCTAATAAATAACTGAAACTTCTCCATAAAAAATATAATTAAAAATAATATTAAATTTTAATAAAAAGGAGACTCATGATAATTACATTTTTAACTTCTTAAAAAAGAAAATAAAAGATTATTGAACAAAAACAAAAACAAAAACAAAAACACAAAAACAAAACCAAATCATCCAAAAAATTATTCAAGGCCAATTAAACAAAAACACCTTGTAATATTACAGGTAAAACTCTCGTCAATTTATATCGTCTTCAACTTTATTAAAAACTCGGCAGCATCCTGTATTACTCAATGACTGGTGGTGTGCATGATACTTAAAAGATTCCTTTAACTGAAGTCATAAGCACGTTCATTAGAAACCGCAACCTATCTCCTGCTAAAATATTGTTTTCTTTTTGTTAATTTGGTAAGCAGATTTTTAATAAAAAAAAGTAGTAATTATTGAACTGAAAGGTTGTAAATTGTAATCCAGTCCACTCAAGATACACCTTTTCACCTTTAATTGCCAAAGTACAAAAGCTTATGTCGGCTGAAAAAAGGATTTTGTTATGAATGCTAATTATTAATTATTTGGTGTTAATCCATAATTAATAACTCAATTGAGCTTAATTATTGAGAAAAACAGCTCTGCCGTCATCACGAGGCGACTATTGATCAGAGACGAGGGAATTATATGACCCAGGTGGGAGAAAAGCAAACGAGGGCGTAAGAAAACGAGCCAAAAAAGTTTATGTTGCAGGTGCTGCCAGAAACAGGTGATAGATGACCATGAAATTCCTGGTGAACTAGCAAGGTGAAGTATATGGTTCAATTTGTGTTGTTGACCGAAGAAAATAGGACCACGATAATGCAATGGTTGCTGTTTGAGATTAGTATGATGCTAACGTTTATGTCTCTGTTTTATCTATTTATTTCTTGTTTTCGAGCAAGGTGCGAATGCTTCCTGCTCAATGACTCTAGCTATGGTCTTCATTTTCCATGTCTCTTCAACTACCATTTTTGTCATTTTCGCAAGATTTTCAGCTTGTTTACACTTGGTGTCTCGAGTAATTCTAGCTACTTCCTTTTCTTTTCTTAATTTCTTTGCTAGTTGAGAACTAATATACTAGAATTTTTCCTTTTTTTATTTTTCTCAGAAAATACAAATATTTATTTTCCTGGTTAAAAACTAGCCAATGAAACGGTCTCTAGTCCATCTAATTATAGTGAAATGTGTTATATTACAATTCATATGCCTTTTAAATATACAGATATTTTACGGTATCACTTCACAACTTGAATTAAGATTTTTTTTTTATATAGGATTAAATTAAGTTAGGTAAACCAAAGAATCACGAATCCAAATCCTGTTATCCTTTTTTCTTTATAAAAAATTAAGATTTTCAGCAAAAATAAGTTGTATTTTTATGTAGATTTTAAATCTTTATGGTATAATTTAGATAATATTTAACACAATTTTTAACTGGAAAAAAGCAATTTCAGAAAACTTCCAGAGATTTAAATCTGAGATTCCTTTCAAATCCTAGAATTCTAGAAAGGGAGGATGATCTGGGGGATGAGAGAAGATTATCCCACATCTTGTACCTTACGACACATTTAAACCTCCTTGTAGTTAAAAAAAAAGAAGCCACACACAGCTATAATAAGTATTTATTTCTCTACTAGTTATTTTTAGGAACATTGAAGATTATATAATTATTAATTTTATGCTTGTAAAATTAGTTAAAATAACACGTAAGTTCTTCAAACATCCACATTAATAATAATAATAATAAAAATAAAAAGTATTTAGTCCTCTAATTAAAGTGGGTTTGCCTAGAAACTTCATCCATATATATATATATATATATATGGTATGGTATGGCAAAGAATATGGATGCAACTCGAAGCCCGGTCAAAACAAAACATCTGGTGCTAAAATTAAAGCCAGGTATATTTTCTCGGCGTTAATTTAAGACAAGTTGGGATGACTGTAGCTTATTAAGCGCAAAGTTTACCAGCTTGTGAGGACATGTTCAGAAGAAAGAACTTTGTTGAAGATACCCTTGAAAGAAATAGCCACGTCCAAGTTGATGAGCCGACAATCAATTTGGACTTAGCCCAAGATTCACATTCAAGTTGCTTTAAATATAGTTATCTTACCAATTAAACATGTTAATTAATTAAATTTGGTAAACAAACTTTTATGCATGCTAACTTTTTTTTTTTAGATTAGCTTGGGAGACCAAAAATAAAAGAAAAGAAAGAGAGTTATGGTCCCCCTAAAATATTATTTATCATCCAAAAAATTAGAAGAACTCGGCCATGATAAACTAGTATATATTACCGAGTCAATTTTCACACGAATGGTGTTGAAACTCAACGAAAAGAATTGAAACCGCGCCGTGATTAACGTTAATTAATATTCGTTTCAAAGAACAAAACAAGAGTTTGATTATGTAATCGTGCTTATTTTTACCCACCCATCACGGGTATTTGGAGGTTACTAGCTATCCAGCACTACATTTTCCATGGCACCTAAGCATGCATATATATATATATATATATATATATATATATATATATATATATATAAAGCTAAACTAGAAAAAACCGTTTAGTTGGTATTAGGATAGAAAGCGAGACCAGACGTACTTTTCTCCATTTGTCAAACTTCGGCCTATTTCAAATATTCAATTTAAAATCTTGCCTTCTTCATTGACTATAATATTAACAGGTACCCAAAAATCCATGCGTCCTTATCTTACACCCACCGTACAGGCGCCCCTTTGTCAGCTTTATAATTCCTAGTAATATAAAGTATACACTAAAGAGCATTGATCTCCTTGATTAAGGGGTTCATTTGTTCATTGTGTGTTCAAATTTAAGAGAGAAATTAAGTATGGGCAACAGTTTAGGATGGAAAAAGACTGCAAAAGTCATGAAGATAAGTGGTGAGACATTCAAATTCAAGACACCAGTGAAGGCTGGGGAGGTAGTTAAGGACTATCCAGGGCATGTTTTGCTAGAATCAGAGGCTGTTAAGCATTATGGCATTAGGGCAAAGCCATTGGAAGAACACCAAGACTTGGTGCCAAAAAGGCTTTACTTCCTAGTAGAGCTACCAAAGACTCCAACTGAGAAAGTTCCAAGAAGGGTTCGTTCAGGGATTAACATGAGTGCTAAAGACAGGCTCGAAAGCCTAATGCTCTCTAGGAGATCAACATCTGATCTCTCGATAATGAAGCCTGCTAGCATTGAGGCCGAGGAGGCAAAAAGTGGTGCAATGAGGGTGAAGATGAGATTACCAAAGGCAGAAGTGGAGAGGTTGATGCAAGAAAGTAAAGATGAGACTGAGGCAGCTGCTAAGATTGTGGATCTCTGCATGGCAAACACTGCAGGTGGCAGCAATAATAGCTCTCGTGAGATTGCACAAAATGGTCAAGAGAGTGCGTTGTTGCAGCAACAAGTTCATTGGAAGAGTACTGGCCATGGGAGAGTCAGCAGCCAAGGTATCATCAAGGCACGTGAGGTATGTTCCTCTCGACATTAATACTGATTTTGTGGCATGGTGTTTGCCTTTAATCCTCTCCACATTAGTTTATATATATATTCTTACGAACTCGAGGTCTAGATTAGAAGTTTTTGGGGGGATTTGACATTTTTTTGGTTCTTGTCATGTGGTTTGATTACTTGAAAATGTTAACTCTTTCGAGCTACGTACGAGGTCTAGATTAGAAGTTTTTGGGGGGATTTGACATTTTTTTGGTTCATGTCATGTGGTTTGATTACTTGAAAATGTTAACTCTTTCGAGCTACGGACTTAGTATAGATCATATAATAATAATAATAATAATTAAGTGGACGAGGGACTTTCCCGAGGTCGGTTAGCAGAACCTTTCGAGTTCTTAATTAAGGATCTAGTTAATTAATATTAACTTTTAATTGAAAGTTTGTGACTTCATGTTGCGAGACGTACGGTTCTATTCATGTATTTTCAACCAAAATTTGACTTTCGTTTCAAACATTTTTTTTTCCTGTGTAATTACGCAATAAAATAGTGTACATATAGACTTTTTAATTTGGGTAGAGAAGTTTAAGTTAAAATCAGAAAAGATCATAGGAGCGCAATATGATCCTCGAAGCGCAATATCGATTTTTTTTTTTTTTTTGAGGTTTACATGATGATAGATGATGGTAAGGGCATAAAAAATATAAGGGTTGCACCTTTTAGCACAAAGAGTGTATTTATTTTTGTTTTTTAAACTGTTTCTCATCTGAAAAGGCTTTAAATTGATAATTTCTAGGTATTTGTTTAATAATTTTAATATGTTTATATTAAGAATTAAAAAAAACTTAAAAAACATTATTTTAATATATTTTTAATTAAAAAACATACATTAAAACAGATCGAGAACTTTGGATCGCAGCTTTTTAAAGAATAAATAACTCTGCAAATATTTCACAAAATATGTTCAGTCAATTTTTACACCTCGTTCACCAACTCTAATTAACGGTCCAGAATTGCCGTGCCTAGTCAAAGACATTTTCCCTACTTTTCACGTTCATGGGAGAAAAGTTGGGTTTCGAACTGCTTTCCTGCATAAAATATTGTTAGTATATAATATAAATTGGTAGCGGTTTTTGTTATTGCTTTTTCTGTATATTTGAGAGAGAAATTAACCTAGACCAAGTAAAACGACAGGCCTCTATTAATATAATAATATCATGGACTAAGAATTTTAAATTCCGAAGGCTAGCCTGTTGTTAATGGCGCCATGCATTGCTTAATTAGTATTGTATATTACAGTCTCTCCAAACGAAATTTTTATTGACTTAATTATCTAATGCGACTGGTCTGTCTTTTTTGGAACTTGTGAATATATACTTGCAGAGTTGCAGGCACGTTTGTTGATCATACATACATATATATATAAAGAAGCCACAGCTATTTGCATCTTCACTGAAAACAGTCTAAATATGTGAACCGTGAATCGATTAATATGCATGTTCTTTATTTATTTATTCAATGTTTTGCAGAAGCGAGTGAGTTTCCTGCCAGTCGGTGAAGGAGAGACGCAAATAGCCGTGGCTTCTTATTAGCAAATGATCCAAATATATATATATATATTGTGGTTTTGAAGCAAAAGCAGTTTCATTTATACAGATTATCAAGGTGGTCGAGAGAACAAATATAACCTAGCTAATCGCATTCCCTCTACTTCAGCCCTGCAGATTCTCACGGACCTCGTTCTTGTTTTTGTACATAGAACCCAAGGAGCTTTGAGGTTTTAAGGATGTGCTTAGAGTACTGAGAGATGTAACCTTTGGCTGTAAATTATTTTACGAAAAATTCTGCAATGACTCCACGATATATATACATATAGCTTGAGTTTAATTTTTTTTTCTTAATTAAAATTACAGACCTCTTAGTTTGAAGGCTTGTGAAGCTTGTTTCCCTACATGTCAGGTAGAGATCATATCATGCTATTACCTAACACATGGACATTAAAAATCATATCACGTCTCATGTCTTAAAGATATTGGAAACATTTTCTTTCTAACATAAGAGAGAATCTAAATAAGAAAATGTCTAAATTGATATTGAGTTTTACTGACAAGGATATCAAGTTTACCATGATTGGTTTGTATGAAGCTTGTCAGCGACGCTATACTGGCTGGAAATGTAACATTAAGTTGATGAAAAGAACATTAGATAGTCCATATTACAACTTGCTAACAAAAATTAAAGACTAGGAAATGCAATTATTTGAAATGCTAGATTACTCAACAACATATTCAGAAGTTCAAGCTCGAAGAGATGCTCTCTCACATGACAGAAAATTCCATATGCTAAGAACTTCAAGTTCAAGTTTACCAGCTATTCTTGCCATCAAAGGAAAAGGATCATAGTACAAAGTACATTGAGGTTTCTTCTTCCAGGTGACAATTGCACATGTATAAAAAGATGTACAAAGGCCTCTCTACAAGGAATTTCTATTCCCTCGTATACAAGATTTCACCAAAAAAAAAAAAAAACAGGAAAAAACATTGCTGGGACTGGATTGCATCCTTCCCCCTCATCTCTCTAACTATAATCCTATTGCCTTATTAATGAACAAATGATTATGAATGAAAAGAATGCAATGATTCAGTTCATGAAGACCATTGATCAGGAACTGTGAGAAAGTATGAAGTCATTGCTTTTCGGAATCTTTTCTTGTATTGTTTTGGAGAAACAATTGTTGGGGAAGCATTTTTTGGACCGCCGAGGATTCCAGATGCCTTGACCCACGTCTCCAAATGCTTGTCCCATGTATACTGTCTCATGAAATCAATGATACCTAAAACCAGCTCCTTCCGCTCATCATCCACTCCAACGAGCAAAGAGTAGTCCATAACATCAACAGACTGGAAAGGCACAGCGAAATGGAAAAAACAATTATAAGAAAGACATCGATGGAATGCCTAAAAAATTTAATCATTTCCTAGCTCAAGCAAGATAATATATTAGAGAAAGAAAATGGTTGGCAGGGTTCTCAAAACAAAAGAAGAGGAAAAGGGAAGGAAAGTATCTAAACAACGAAACTGAAAATAACTTTTAGGTTTCAACTTTTCAAGTGATGCCGCCATGACTTCGTAACAGCAAACATCATTCTGTTTTCAAGCCAATCATGACTTCTTTCAGTTTTGTCAATTAAAAGCGAGACTTTGGAAACCTTCCTGCTAGTATTTCACAATTTACAGTGCTCTGCCTTCGAGAATAAATATGACAACATTTTATGGCAAATTTCTAGCTAGAAAAGTACAAGATTAGAAGTGCTTAATATTAGATATCACCCAAAGAAAACCATAACGCTTTTTTTTAATTAACACATTAACTGAAAACCTTGATTGCTTGAAACAGATCATGTAATTATCTAAAGAAATAAAGAACGTCTCAATCAATGAACGGAGAGGGGAAGGTGACAGTTCATGCAAACAGAAGTCCAGGTCTTTCAGGCTGCTACTGCTTTTAGATTTGAATTTCAGAAACTGAATATTCTAAGCTTACTGGAATTACTGAAAAAATCAAAACACAACCATAAATGAGTATAAAAGACCAAATGCGAAAAAACCTTTTCATGTTTACAGTGGTAAGATGCTAAACAAAAGGCTTACCGCTAAAAATGACGTATCATTCCATATAGCTCTCTCAAGGCTTCTCTTTGCCTTACTTCCAAGAAATATGGGATCTGTACGCAGTGTTTCCACCAGATTCATATCAAGTAAGACCTTGTTGGACCCAGATGTGTCTGGATTATAGCGGGATCGAGAAGAGCCCTTAAGATCATAAACTCTAGCAATATTTCTGTTAAAAAAGAGGTTTTCCATCACCATTAAATCCATTTTTGTTTCCTTGCCACCTCTCAAGTGCTTTACAGTAACCTGCCACCAAACTAATCAGATAAGAATCACCAGAAATCAAAATGTACTCCACCCCTGCACCCAGTATCCCCTACCCATGCATGTAGTATATTCTCATAAAAGCAAGGACAAAAGTCTAACCTGATAAATACCAAGAATTTTTGCTAAGCAAGTTGGGCTCCCTGAGTTGAGAGAATCAGTCAGATACTTGAAATATTCCAGTGCAAATTCCTCAAAGGACTCCAACTCAGTCTTTTTTATTTGTTTTATGATGAATCTCTCATCCAATGACTTGGCAAAGTATACATTGCTTTTCCCTCCTTGAGCACTCCACTTCTGGCAGCGACTTAGTGAACGAACAAAATCTACATCACTAGGGCAGCATTTCCTCCTAAGAGAGTCAAACTGCTTCGCAAAATAACAAGTAACAGAAAACTTCACTTTGCCTCCAGCAAAGGAAGAATCATCCCCATAAGAAATTGTCAGATGTGGAGATTTTTTTGAAACCATAAACAAGTTACCCAAGGATGATGAAGGATCTTCAGACCCATAACCTCCATAACTGATATAATCCAAGTCCACAGAACCAAAAGACTGCCAGGCTGTAAAAGAGGAAGCTGCAGAACCTTCTTTACTCCGCTCAAATGTACTCCAGATTCCTCCATTCTCATTTGACCTATCAGTAACCCAATCCTCATATTCCTTGGAACTGAGGGCATATGAAACTACACTTGCAGGATCATTGTCATACACACCAATAACTATATCACTGTTGGTCCTCATTGGTAGCAGTAACCGAGCTCCTCCGGCCATATTAGCAGCAGAAGAGATAAATGTGCGCGTGGAATTGGGAATTAAATTCAACTTCTGCACCTCCAGTGGCAATGTCTGGGAATAAGTCCTCATCGCTGAAACAGGATCTCTCAGCATACTCCTGTAGTCTCCAGATGCATGGAATGATCTGATAGTTGACAAATGCATTGAAGGAGGCAACCCTTTCTGAATCCTTTCCTGGACTCTCAATGCAGAATCAAAAGAATGAACTCTCAATGGTGCCATCATCCTTCTAAAAGGAGGATTATCAAACAAATTTGGCTGCCTGACAGGCCCAGGTTGGAATCCATCTGCATCTGCCTGCGGTGCATGTAGAGGTTGAACTTTAATTGGAAGTTGATTGGTACCTGTCCATGCAGAATCAATTCTGTCAGAGAGATTGGATGCATGGGAAGGGATGTCATTAAAGAATGTCTTATTCACAGTTTCCCCATCTGCATGCACTTCATCCTCTGTGTTATGATGAAGTGGCAGCAATGAATGCTCAGGTAAAAAAATTTCAAAGGAAGGACTTGTTTCTTTCTTCTCTGACTGAAAATCATTCCAAACAATCTCTTTTGATTTTGAAAACCCAGAGATATTTTCTTCATGATCACGGTCAAACTTGCTATCCTTGCAAAATATATCATTTCTCAAATCTTTGAGCTCAGTATAAGACACCCCACCTTCTTTAGCCTTAATGACAGAATTTGTTTTAAGGACAGAGTCCAGTGAAAAAAGCTTCTGATCCCAAACATGAGAACCAATTAGAAGAGCACGTCTTATGCGATTGAGTTCTAAAATGTCAACGACAGTCTGATCTGAACTCTCCACAACAGCCAGTTGTAGCATGACCTGTTATCAAGGGGACTGATTAGAAGATTCATCACTTGAAATTTGAAAACATTATGCACAAGGATAAACAGAGTGACAACAACATTAGATGATAAACGTCGGATAATAATGCTCTAAAGATCTAAAGAACTAACACTAACTTTCCAAGGGAATGATCTAATAACTAAGCATGTACTTACATTGTAATCATCCTTTTCCTTTAAGAGTTGATCTTTCAGCTCCGTGATGTGACTCTGTAACTCATTGGTATCTGACAATTCACCGCCAAAATATTTACTTCTCTGTTCCATGCTGTCAAGCACACCAGATATCTCACCATAGAAGGTTTCCATTCTGCCCAAGAGCTGTGTAAAATAGCAAAAAGGTTCAAAATATCAGTTCCACATTAGATTAGTACAATAAAACAATTTAAAGCAAGCAAGCAAGCCTGGATTCTTAAAAAGCACCTCGGATGCCTCTTTCCTTATCCACTCATGCTGAATGGTGCTGTTGAATTCAAGCACCGAAGGTGGCAAATGGACATTCAAAATATCAATAGGGGAGTACCGGAAGAACGCAACCATGCTCCCAAACCTGTGAGAGGAGACTTTTCCGCGATTACCAACAACACAAGAGCGAAAGAAAAACAGCAGCAGCAACAACAACAACAACAATAATAATTCCATGACTACAAAAATTTACCCATAGAATCTAAGACAGTCTCTCTGCAATGAATGACCACAGGGTGCAACACGATTGGCAGTTGCGTGGTTTGAAAAGCTCAGTTCCAAAAACTTTCCAAAAGAAAGTCCCCAGGCAGCAGCTGACATAACAACTCTACGAGTTGCTGGCGGGACTCCATCTATGTGAGCACACCTTAGGCATCGGTGCCACATCCATATCTTACCATCACGTTCTCCAGGTAGTTTTACAGAGGAAAGGGATCTAACATTGATTGTAAGATTGCCCTGCTGATGAGTGAAACACAGAACATGTGCTTCAGCTAGCTCCTTACATGACTTACAGCATGATTTCTGGTGACAACAAACCCATTAAAATATAAGCTTCAGATATGTAACAGGTGTCATACAAGAGAGGACAAACAAAACCTATGAAGTCACCTGGTTAAACAGATCATCACGAAGATATCTTCCAAGTGGCTTATCAAAAGATCCATAGAATTTTATGCGCAGAAGCCGTGAGCGTTCGCATACAGTTCCTTTCAGCACACAACGGCTTGAAAATGATACTAATATGCTCTGGTATGTGTCAGTGGCAGAGAAGTATTCACTGGAAACTTCATCTTCATCAATCTTCTCAGGTTGTACCAATTCACGAGTCCCCATAAGTTGCCCCCCCTCTTGAGCCATCATATCTTGTAGTTCTGGTAGTGAAAGATTATCGATACCAGGAGGAGGCACAACAGAAATCTTTAGACCCTCACATTCACTTATGGAAAACGAATCCAATCGTCCCACATCAGACACTAAATCACCATGGTATGCGATAGAGAGTTCATTTCCGGACTTACAAGTGACAGAACAAGGAGATAAGGGAGGAATGACAACAGCATCAAGGTCCCCGGTCAATGATTCTGATCCTTCATGCTCTGGTTTAACACCCAGTGATCCATCATTATCTTGAGCAGACAAAGCAACTTTAGCATGGCAAGTTATTGGAGATATAACTGAAATGGATTCATCTGCTGCTGTCCTCTCAGGAATAGCAATCGAGGGTCTAACTGTCTGCTTAGGAAGACTTGCACCCTCATCAGCAAGGAAAGAAGTCTCAAGGGACAAGTGATAGGCTGCAAAAACAGCATATTGAATAACATGCTTAACCTTCTTTAGCTCTTCGCGACATGTACCCCTCAGCAGCACCTAAAATATGGACCACACAAACCTAATAAGAAACCAAAACCAAATTCTGAAACTTTTCTCTTCGCAAATCTTAAGATGACAATGTAGGGTCATAGAGCAATTATGAGAGAACTACAGTGAGACAAAATGGTGGCATATAGCTTGTCTACATCAGAGTAATCAACAGTAAAATGAACATAAAAGCAACCTTCTGGGTGTTTGAAGAAGTATTTTAAATATGAAGATCCAAACTTAAATTTGTAGCAAATTGCTTCAAAAGTATGATGCAACTCTCATGTGACAATGAAGCAGAATTAGTCAATGCATGACTAAACCGTTCAAAATTAACAAATCCTTAACCAACATAACAAAAGCAGCATACTTCCTTTTCTCACTTATTCAATGCATCAACAATCTACACAAAGTTGACAACAAAATGCCTGGGAAGTGCAGCATTTATCCTAGAGCCCTGCAGCATAGGACAGCTGAAATATGTAGCAGACATCTTATTTTTTCTCAGTACCATGGTCCACAAAACCCCAGTAATATGGCTTGGACCTAAATGGACAAAAGTTCAGAGAGACAAGTTCCTATCTAGGAAACTCATGCACTTGCTCAAGTTGACTAGATATCAGATTCTTCCACAAAAGTATATATAAAGAAATCTTAAACCAAAAACAGGTCACATTCTCTCCCTAACTATTCTCGTTGAAGGAATCTACCAAAGATGTTAAATTATATGGAATGCACAAAGCTGAATGTTTAATAGATCGTGGACAATATTGACTTTATGCAACTGAATGCATTGCTACACAAGTTTAGAGTGCAAGCAAACACAAGCCAAAGAAACCTTCATTTCCAGAGATTGAAAAGGGGTAAAATTCACTGCACAGACCAGTAATGACAATATAAGTGGACAAGGTGCATCTCTATGTATTTTAGAACCTAATCAAGCCAAATGCAAATTCAATGAAAACTAATAATAATATAGAGTTTAATTACAAACCGTGCAACCTAAACGCCTTGGACACCCTTCAAAAAACATCAATGTTTTAGATGGCTTTTTGTTGAACTGATTGCTAGTCTCATGTTCTTCAAACACTCTCTCTACCCTGAATAGTTCACAGTGTCCCAGTCGTGTTGTAGAAATATTCTCAAACGATGGACTAATATAAGCACCAGTGCACTGAGCTATCCGTTCCAGTAAAGGCCTTTTCACATTAAGCACCAAGGAAATTTCCTTTCCCAATAGATATTCTTGGGCAAATGGAGATACGCTTTTCTCAACCAGCAGAACATTTGGGCGAAGAGCCTCTATTTTCGACATGATCAGCTTGAGATGATCATTTTCCTGCATCAAAGATTAATGTTTAAATCCCCATCCCAATAAATCTTGAAATCTGCTTAAAGCTAAAGAATTTTACACACGACAAATGTACCTTTTGCACTAAGGTATTGAAAGATGCCAGCTGATTCACAACACTTTGATATTCAAGCGCTCCTCCTAGAAGAAGTAACCTGGGATTTTTGTATTGTGTGGTCATGCGCTTGTGCTTTATATTTTTTGTACAAACTACCCCCTTTACAAGAGTGCTGCAAGTGCAAAAGATATCCACAGCTTAAAAAGAAATGGCATTATTTGCATGGAAATGGCGTGGAGAGTTTGGAGATAAAGCACCTGCAGAACATAAAGAAAAGCATACCTATCACTTGGATTTCCTGATGCTATACATTTAACCTTTACATAATCAACCGGATCCATACTGCCTCCTCTGCTGGTATCTGGTTTCACAAAATTCGCAGCTTGCCATGCAATTGTTGTGACTATGTCAAGCCATTCTTCATTGGTTTCCTCCTTGCTGGCTTTGATACCTTCTCCCTGTAAAAGCTGCGCTACAAGAGCCCTAAAATGCCCCTGTATCACAGCTTTAAGAGGGTCCTTGTTAATCTCATTCTGATTTTCCTTTGATGGAAACGTACAAGAGAGGCTACTACTCGGTAAGAAAATTGCAGAAGAATCCCCAATATCATCATCTTCATCATCATATGTGAAGAAACTACTCTCTGTTTCGTCATTTTCATCCTCGGGGGGTGGGGGAAACCAGATAAGACCATTGCTTTCAAAATCCAGTGGCTTTTGGGACTTGTCATATTGATCCCTCAACACTGACACATCATCAGAGTAATCATCAGCATTCTCTGGATCCTCGGTCCTTTTATCAGGCCCTCTTAAAATTACCATATTTTCTTTATCAAAGGGACCGTCACTTTGAGACAATGAGGTTCCTTCTCGCCCCCTCTGTACAGTATGCCCAACTCTATAGGAACTAAAATCAATCCTAGACGGGCTGTCTAAAGGACTCGATCCCACTGACTTACAATTGCAAAACTCAAGCCTAGCACTAACACTACTTGAATCTATATCTGAAATATCATGAGAGTACTCACTCAATGGGCTGTAAAAGAGCTTCCCAGAATCCCCTGCTTCTTCTTCATCACTCCTGCATTATTGAATACATACATGTAAAGATTCATCAGCTACGGAGAAAAAAAAATACAGATAAGGGAAAACTGACACCATACTAAAAAATACAAGTACAGCATGTAAATTCTAATCAAACAATAGGGTGCGGGGTGCTTGAGAATTATTACCTGCTTGATGAACGACGAACAGAAACGGGAGACGGGTGAGCACTAAAAGAAGTCATACTCCTGGAGGATATTGTATTAGGAGAAAACCCACAATCCCTGGATTCGAGATAGTGGACAAGATGATCACTCTGGATCGATGCAGCACTAAAAGAAGGTGAAGGTGGCTCGGGGCTCCCTCTTGGAGAGTCAGTAGGATGTACTTTCTCATTATTCTTCCTTCCACCATCACGTTTCACAGTAACCCCATTACAAAACTTACAGTATTTGATAGCCTCCCCAAAATCACCGTTGCAGTTCACAACATCAGATTGGTATCCTCTCATACAATTGAAACATGACCGCTTACCACAACTTTGGCAATGGTATCCGTTAAAAAACTGGTTATTATTTGAATCACACTCACTACACATGTTGACGGTATCGTTATTAGGCATCTCGAAGTTAGCAGACAAACAAGATGGTGAAAGATCACTTGCTCCCCAAGAAATCCAAGACCTAACTTTGTGTAGTAGATAGAATAGAGAAGAATCAGGTATTCCCATAGAAAGCAAAACCAATCCAATTTAAATCACGACCCCCCACTAATAAAAAAAACTCTTCTTTGACTTCAGGAGAATTTAGAGGGAATTTGGAAAGATAATCAAGAAATGAACTGAGTTGACTAAAGTTGAAACCCCCACAAGAAGAAAAAAAAAAAAAGGTGGGAGTGGTTAATTTGTATGATATTTTGACATTTTAAATGTAATTAAGAAGAAATAAAGAAAGAAAGGAGAAACAAATTAAGAAAATCCTCCGAGAATCACAAAATATATCCAGGGAGGGTTAAGGAATCCTAACAACAAGAAAAATAATAGCCACTCACAAATCTGTCAAGTGTATTCCAGTATTTACACCACAATTAAAGTTAACATCATTATAGCAACAAAAAAGATCCCCTTAAACAGCAGCAGCAGCAGCAGCAGCAGCAAAAGGAAGCACAAGAAATATTTTACCAACTGATACCTGATTCATCAAGAATGCATCCGCAGATCGATTCAAGCATATGAAGAAAAGGAATCAACATCCAAGAAAACAGAGACAAAGTTAGATACTGGGCAAAATGAGGATCAAAAGTAGAAATAGGAGGAGTACGGAGAAGGAGGAGGACGAATTGTCAGATTTATTTTTAATAATATTTTGTGCACGCATCTCGATTAATAATAATATTACTAATTCTCTTTCTCTTCTTCTGCACTTCTTCTGCTATCTATCACTATTACTTCTCCTAGTTACACCACCACCTTCTCTCCTTCTTTCCTTTCTTCTTTTTCTTATTATTATTATCCTCTCTCCACTTTCTTTAATAAAAATGGTGCTCCATGTGTCTCTTCTCTTCTCTTTTCTTTTCTTTTCTTTTTTCTTTTTTTTTCAAGAACTTAAAGTAAAAAGTAGCCCACCCTCTCTTTCTGAATAGTCTCTCCCTCTCTCTCTCTCTCTCTCTGTTCAAGTACTTGGAATTTTGGAATTTGGATTAGGGTTTAGAATAATATTGGTTGTAATTTGTCTCTCCTCTCTTATTGGGTGGTTGTGGCAGGGGGTGCCTGCACTTCAAGATTTCTCTGTTCATTGGTCAGCATACCTGCGTGATTATTTAGATTTAATTAAATAAATAGAGAATCTCCTCCTTTTTTTTCCTTTGATTTTGCTGGGTTGTTGAGTTTAGGATAATAGTTTTATATACAAATTGAAGTTAAGAAATTGCAGCTCTCTCGCACGCACCACGTCAGCAACGACACATAGAACACTTTAAGTCTTGTAAAGGTCGGTTTGGCTTAAAGGGGTGTGTGCTTGTCTTCATAATTAGGAGGGAAGAAATCGTTTGTGGATTTTTGGTCTTTTAGAGTTTAAAGCGGTTTGGTTTAAAGCTGTGTGCTTATTATTACGGTAGTTTTTGCGATTAAAAATTATAGGTTTTTTATAATTTTAAAAAATATATTTTTAGTTAAAATTATTGAAAATTAGATTTTTACATGTAAAATAAATAAAAAAACAAATCTTCACAGATCAAAAATATATTATTTTAGCTTTTACACCATCTAGTCTGAAAAATAATTATTTGTGGATCAAGTGTAAAGGGTATAAATTATTTGATAAGCAAGCAACGATTTTTTCTCTATGGTGTAAGAAAAGGAAAACACAGATCCTTCATTTCTCACGCACCCCTTTTTACATCCCTGCCCACATCCCTCCTAGCAAACAGAGCTTTGTGATTTTCATATAATCATTATTTTATGAAAATTTAATTTTTTTATTTAAATTATATATTTTTATATTATTTTGATGAATTAATTTAAAAAAATTAAAAATATATATTATTTTATATATTCTTAAATAAAAAATAATTTAAAAAACAATCTAAGATGTCCTAAATCCTCTTTTAGAAGAAGGATTGTTACGGTTTTTCTTTAGGTGAAAAGAAATATAATAAAGGGAGATTTCTTTCTCCAGTCAAGTTAATTACCGCCCCATGCTTTTCTCGATGCGCGTGTGTTTCACTCTTCTCTGACAACGTCTAGAATGTGCACGCTTTGGTGGCTGATGGTTTTCTCCAGTGGGTCAAATTTACACCCGGGTTTGGTTTTAATGAATCTTCCACGGGTTGAATTGAATTATCCAAGTCCAACTTTTAATTTATTTTCGATATTTTGTTTAAATTAGTTTTATATACAAAATTAAAATGCACTGCCATTTCACAAGTTACGATACATTGTAAGAGAGTGTTTGGTAGTGTGGTTATGGGTACTTTTCAAATAGCTTTTCGTGTCGAAAAGCATGCCAATGATTTTTTTTTATTTTTTAAAAATTATTTTTGACATCAACACATCAAAACGATCCAAAAAGAACAAACCGTACTCAATTTTAACAAAAAAAAAATTAAAAATTTTGATGAAACGCAGTTACAAACACAATACCAAACAGTGTGTAAAACATCTCATTTCAATCTCATTCAAGCAAAAAATATTAAAAAAACATTCAAGGTTTGTCTCCAAAAACCATAAATAAAGAAAACTCTGTTTCTTGTTAAATTTTACGCATTAAAATAGAATAAGGCACGGTACATGATAACCCTCAACTCACTAAACCTTCGGTTTTATTTTAAAAAATAAATTATAACGAGTTTTTTTTTTTAATTTTGACCTCTTAAGTTGTCGTGTGTGTTCATGGGCAGGAATAACGAGATAATGCGTTCGTTGCATGATCTGATGTTGTAAAATAGAATTTACATGACCCTCAAACAACACAAATATATATATATATATATATATATATCACGAATCTTAAATCTGCAACTGCATAATCCTTACGCACCAAGAATCACATTCTGATCCTGCGGAAAACCAAAAAAAAAAAATCACGAGATCAAGATTGTATATCAACGAGCCCCGTAGTTTCTTGGTAAAAGAGAGTAATGTTGGTATTAACTGAACACAGATTTAAAGCTCGAAAGCTCGAAATCGGACTTTGAGGAAAGAAAATGGTAGTTTGTTTATCCAGGGGGGTTGGTTTGGTGAGAAAACATCTGCAAAGTTGCCGAAGGGGAGGCTTTTTTGCCCACATTATTTCCTTTTCGTGTGCTTTATCATGTTGGTTGTTGACGTCGTCTTTGATGATCCATAATTAAAGAGAGAGAGCTGCATCATCTCCACACAAGAACAGTCATTGATGGGATGATCGGTAGAGTACAAGCCGCCCCCCTTTAGACAATTCTTCTCCATCATCATCATCATCATCATCCATGACTCATTTCCATGTGAGGCTTATGTTATGTTTTGTTGGATTGCTTTTGGATGGTTTTTTTTTTTTTCCTAGTCATGGTCGCTTTGCTCTTGTCAAATTCAGGGTACGAAAGGCCCCCACTCTAGCCTTACCTCTGCCCTAAGATTTGAAAAGGCCTTCCGTTTACTAATTGCTCCTTGCCTAGATTTATTCTAAGCCCAGAAAATCCTCAAAATCATGCTGATAATCTTAATGGTCAAACATTTTTCATCGGATAATGCTTGAAAAATGCTCATTTAAAACCTATGTATATGACATGACCCACATGGAATCTCAGGATTGATAAAGAGTATTTGTTTAAGCACGATGATTTAATGTTGTCATCATCAACCCACTCAGAGAATAAGATTAGCCTGGTAAGCCAGAAGGTTAAACAAGCACTGTTTTTTTTTTAATATTTCAAGGAAATCTTTTTAACAAATTTATCTTTAATTTAAAGGGTGCAATTAATTAATTTATTGAGTTTTAACAGGTTTTGTTAATTGTAACAATGCAATCTAATTAAAATATCATATGGAAATCTTTTTTGTTTTGTTATTTTATTTTATTTTATTAGTTGTGCTAGTTTACTGATTCTTTTTCTTACCATGATACTAAAAAAAAACACTCCTTGTTATAAGCCAGGAGTCCTTCGATGCGATTGAAAGCGTGTTTGACAGTGTGGTTGCGGGTGCTTTTCAAATAACTTTTCGTGCCAAAATACATGCCAACGATGTTTTTTTATTTTTTAAAAATCATTTTTGACATCAGCACATCAAAACGATCCAAAACGTACAAACCATATTAAATTTTAACAAAAAAAAAATTTCAAATTTTTTGGGAACGCGGCCGCAGCCGCGTTCCCAAACGGTACCTGAATCCCATACTTTGCAAAATGTTTGTTGTTCGCTCATTTCAATGATTCCTTTCCGAGAAAAAAGTCATGCACTGCAATTGTATTTGTCAACAAGACAAACATGGTCTCATGGATTTATCTTAACGATGCGACGGGCATTGTCTTAACATGTTCTAAAAAACATATAATAAATCATCCGAATCATCATAGATTAATTAGTAAAAATTCATGATATCGAAGCTGATATAATTTAAAAAAAAACTATAAAGTTTAACTTCTAATCAATTTAATATTAAATGATGAAATTCAAAAAAATACTAATCAAGAAAACAAAACCAAGTCAATCAATTAACTCGTTAAACATGTAACAAAAATCATAAAATTAGAATAATTATATAAATAATAAATCATAAAACTTGATTTAATGTTAAACAATTAAAAAAAAACATATAGTTCACTAAAAGAAAAAAACAAGAACAAAAAAGCATTCCAATAAATAATATATCTATGAGGAGGTGCGGTAAAAGTACCACCTCTTTTATTTTTTTTTAATTAATCTTTGCTGATCACGCTCTCAATCTTTTCACTAACTAGTCGGTAAATATCTCGATCATGCTCACGAGATTAGCAAAGCAAGATGCTAGTCTGACAAGGCATGCTATGCTGTGTGGAAATCGATACGTGTTTGCTTGCTTGCAGATGACAAATCAAGAGGTCGTAATTAGATGGGATATGGACTTGTATGTTATTGGTCTGGTTGCTGCTCTTTCTTTCTCTGTGAAAATTCAAACCCTACTTTTAACTACCAGTCTTCAAGAGTTAGTGCTGAGACCGCTAAATTCATAATCGTTGTCAAAATACACCTCATCTTTTTATCTCTGGAACTTTCTTTTTTCCCTTTAGATTTTAATAACTATTACAAAAAAAAAAAGGTTATTTCTTACTGGACATTACTGCTATAACTTCCCCATCTTGGAAAACATGCTCTAGAGTCTCGCAGTAGTAGTGCTATTATACCCTTGTTTGTTTTCACATTCTAAAAGTATTTTAAAATAATTTATTTTTTATTTTATTTTAAATTAATATTTTTTAGCATATTTAAATTATTATGTGTTAATATTAAAAATTATTTTAATATATTTTTTTAAAAAAATTATTTTAAAAAACACAGTTTCATTAATATTTTTACCTATTGTACAGACAGTCCTCCAAAGGAGCCCCCGGCTGTGAGGTACCCTAGGCCACCCCACAGACAAGCTACGGAAGCAGGGTCATGTCATCTCTTGTTTTACGCTTCCTCGAGGAGGAGAATCGCTGTCAGCCGAAAGTAGCCAGCCACCTCAAGAACAAGAACCCAAAATGCTCACAGAGTCTTCTCATACAGTACCATTCAGTTTATGTTGGGTTTTAGATTGATGGTAATGGATTAATGTTCATCTCTTTTAGCGACCTTTTGCTTTGTAGGTGAAAAGAAAAACTGAAGGCTTTACACTTGACTTCGTTTTAAAGATTAGTGTTGATCTGGTGGATGGTAGAATAATTAAACTGTCGAGAGGAAAAAACTTGACGAAAGACACCATTTTTTAAGTAATCCTTCTCGGTTTTCAGATTCAATACAACAATCATAGATAATATTTAAAATATAATAAGAATTGCTTTTTAAATATTTTTTATTTTTAAAAATATATTTTTAGCATTCAAATGATCCGAAAACACTAAAAACATATTAATCTAAAATAAAATAAAAAATATTTTCGAAACACAATTGTGTAAGGACTATATTAATTCTCACTTAAGAAGATACATAGCATACAGCACATGGGCGATTGAGATCAAACCATGTAGATCAAATATATATATATATATATATCAAAAAATAATAAATAAAAAGAATTCAATCCCGATTGCAATGGCAGTATTAATTGCCCCAACCACCCATCCATCTATTAAAAAGAAAACGAGATACTTGTGGCGACAGAAATATTCTGCACATTCGACAGTCGATACCGACTCCTTAATATCCTCGATTAAGAGGCAATGTCTCTACTGATGGGGACATCTATATGTGATGATTTTCTAAGATTTAATATGGTTAATAATAAAAGTACTCAAATGTTCTTTTTATAGAAAGAGTTTTAAATTTCAATATAGAAAAATATTTGTTTTTAATTTTTATACGTTCTAAAAAATAAGGTATAAATGCTCTTAATAATGAAAAACATTTTATATATTTCTAGATATAAAATGATGACCGTACATCACCAATTTATATTAATATGCCTGAGACATAACCTGTTATCTTAATATGAATCTTTAATAATCTTCATACCAACAGGGTTTGACTCTTTGTCAAGAGAGACGAGTCTGTCAGTTTATTTAACGTTGATTTGAGCCCAGCATGATTAATTTACAGGTCTCCTTGTCTGTTATGATGATTTAATGGCTGGATTAAGCAATAATATTAGACTAGCCCTAAATTTCCTTAATCTATATTGTAATATTATTTTAATATTAGTACTATTGTTATCAATCAATGAATCGCAGTTCAATTTGCATTAATTAATATCATTATTTACCTTTAAAAAGTCTCTGAATTCGAATTCCTTTTTTATGTGCAAAAATAGAGATCAATACATACTTTTTCCAAACTCAAGACTCCAAACAAAGGGGAAAAAACAGTCAGTTTTAATTTTTCCTTCTACTATGAGATCTGCATAACTTTTACAGTGGCCTGTTTATAACTAACAGCTACCTAAGGGCAGTGGTGGATGGTTATGCTTTTACTGCCCTGCGTTTCCCACCTTCCATGTCAGTGTCCAAATCCAGTTTTGACGATTCACGAAGAAATTATGGGCAAGCCACGCCAACTGCTAGCTAGCTAGCACAACCCGCATAAATGCGAGGCAGCGACTTGCTATAGGGCAGTAATGGCTATTAATTTCCCGGCAGAGGCTTGAACAAAACCAATTTTCCTTTCGTGATTTTGCAAGCAAGATATGACGTGCTTAAAATAGGGTTAGCCAAAGCTATTTCCATGGCAGGGCAGGGCACCAAGACTCAACAAAAACATCTTACGAATCCTTTCGTGATCCGAAGCCCAGTCCACCTTTATATCAAGATAGTTGAAAATTATTCTGTGCCATTTTAATTGACATTGTTTTTGATCTCCCTCTGCTTCTGTTCTCCCTTTCCGCTGTCTATTCAACTCTACCCTACCACTTGAGATGAAGTCATATTCTATTCAACAAAAAAATATATATATTATGACCAGAGCTTCACTGGAGTAACAGATTGATTGCAAACGCAGGTTATCCTGTGTTTTTTTTAAAAAAAATTACTAAAAATTAATTTATTTATGTTTTGGATTATTTTGATGCGTTGATCTTAAAAATAATTTTTAAAAATAAAAAAAATATTATTTTAATATATTTCAAAATAAAAAATACTTTAAAAAACAATTACAACTACACTTAAAAAAAAAAACAATTGAGAATTATGATAAGAGAATGAGAGAGGATTGATCAAGATCCATGGACATAAAAAAATAATATAAATAAAAAGGTGAGGGCAAATCTCTTTTTGTTAGATGCAATTAGTTGAATTATGATCCGAAAGGAATCGTTTTCAATGCTGGCTGCTAGCGAGCTTTGGTGGAAGGAAAAACGCATGCTGAAGCCATTTTTGCATCAGTTTTCAAAGATGTTAGGCATAGATGTAAAAGAGGTGCTTGTGGGGTAACGATTAACCTAAGCACGATTCTGTCTTCTCTCGCTATAAATCACAGTTTTAATGAGAATGTGTTTGTTTACTTACGTGTACACCATGCGATGCATCATCAAGGATATTAGGCTGGGAAGGCCAAATTAGAAAACAAAATTTAAAAAGGGTTGAAAGTTCAAATTTACTAATTTTAAAGCTAAAAGGGCAAACTTTTGCAGGGGCCGGGGCCGGGGCCTGCCAGCCACCCCTGAACATCATGTTGCATTAAATTAATCAAGAAAAAAACAAATTATAGATGTGTTTGATAATCATTGAATTATATTTTTGTAAAAATACTTTTTTTTAATTAAAAATATATGTTTATAAATTTTTTTAGATTTTATTTTATTTTTTATGTTAAGTTATTAAAATTATTAAAAAAATACCTAAAAAAATCAATGTTTTGAAAAATAGATTTTATTTAGAAACGCAGTTCAAACGAGTTTTTCAAAGATTTAGATTTTTTTGTTTAATTTTAAAAAAAAATAATTCAACTTAACTCTTTAATGACTGGGACTTGATAATGTATATACAATATTCTAGTTAGTTGCTGTCACATAGAATAACCTGTGATAATTCAAATTCAAATGGTGCTTTTAATTACAAATTATATATATATCTCAAATTCTTATGTTATAATTGCACCCTGGTTGAAAGTTAAAATGTAAAAGGATAGAATATTTCAAATCAGATAAGTACTCAAGATAATTCCAGCAGCTATGGTTTGCGGGGGTATGGTCTCCTTCAAAATCCATGCCCTGCTCGTGCCTCAGAATGAGTGACCGTGTTCCACCTTTTTAGATACTGAAGGGACAAGCCGACCCTGTTTGCTTGCTTTTTATGCGCACTGCTCCTTGAATGGGAAAAAAATACGACAAAAAATAGAAGAAGAAGATAATACATGAAGAAGAAAATGTTCGGCTGTGTGATAATAGCAGGGCCCAATATGTGCACCATTTCAAATACATGCAATATCTTATAATTCTTAAGAAGCAATATTTTGCTATATGAAAACTTGGGTTCATCATGACAATCCATGGTAGTGGTATTTTCTTTTTTTGATGAAGGCCTTATGACAATTTTTGTCACACAATAATACGAGTCTTGCATGTAATGATGGGTCTCTGGGATATACTTAGTATTAATCTTATTTTCGGATTTTAAATTTATGATGAATTTTCTGTAGGGGTGTTGATGGGAGATGAAGATTATTGTTTTGTTACTTTACCACCTTACTAGATTTTTTTTAAAAAAAACCCAAAAATAAAAAAAAGAACCTGTACCAATTCAACTTGATCAAGTATTCGGCGGCATGCATGTTATTTGTATGAATAATTTACGTCTTCGGGATGAATGTGTAAGAGAATGGGAGCTGCAATGAAAATTAGGACGAGGATGCAGCGATGCAGTTGCAGTATATGGGATCACAGAAATACACGGACACGGCGTTGTTTAAGACGGCCTGTCCAATTTTGTGCACCGTTTCAACTTTCAAGGGTAACATTGCCAGATGCCTGTTAGTGAAACAGTTTTATCAGTGTTAGCCTCAACAAGAACGCAACATAAGCTCCATATCCCGTGTAAATACGAAACTTGTATGCATGACATATGCTCAGGTCAAATAATGGTGTATATCACAGTTGGCAACAAAGCAAAGCGTTGAAGATAACATGGCAATATGCAGTTAAATAGATTTGCAAGGCAGGATAAAGAAGAGAGACTGGCACCACAAGCTGATGGAAAAGATCCTAGACAGCTAGGCAAAGGCTGTGATAAGTATAAGAGAAGAAAATCGAACAGTCTTCTAGAGACGACAACTAAACTTGCAGAACATTTCAGATGGCAAGTTTTATGTTGCTTCACAGGGTTATTTTATTTTAAAAAAATGCAAAACAGAGATGAAAGGTATCTATTCAGTTTCAAATAGTTTGAACACATATTTTTATTCAATTGCAACCACTATATTCTGTCTATTCAGGGGATCAGAAATCAAGCAGAGAGAGCACATTTCCATAGAGGACATCACGATAAACTGTATTTTGGTTGCGGGACATGAGAAAGAGTATTGTTTCACACAGATAAGGAGTTCTAGATAGCAGTTCCTGGAATTCTGTTCGTGAGACACGACTATATACGTGAGCATCTCTGAATTTGTATTGTCTAGTTATATAAATACAGCGTACATGATCATTCATGGTGTCCATAAAAAGCAAAACGATTATTACAAATTATAACCAGATGCTAATTTATTGACAAAAGTACACAACAATCAACAGTCATGTATATCTATCATGTAAATAATGGGAAGTTTTGCACAGATTTCTACATGACTGTTGAACAAAGATAGACACGAGTTGTGTCCTCACAAGACATGTCAAATTTAATAAAAGTGCCCCCCAGGAAATTAGATATAATTGAAATTCCTCAGATTAAACTAAAACACCACATATTGAGTAGGGAAATAAAGCATAGCTGATAGTAAGTGCTACCTCAGTCTCAAATCTCCCATTGATCATCTCCACAGCATCTTTGAGCATAGATACATCAACATCCCCATTAGGTAGCGGTACAACCATTTTATCTAGCATTACACGGGTAAAGGATGACTTTGTTTGAGATGTATAGCGTAGCACCTCATCTACTTCCTCAAGAGTCCTTGTATCGACCTTTAGGGGAAAAAAAAATCAAGACTAACAAAGATTCAGCAAGGCACGCACGCACAAAAAGTTTTGCAGATTAATTTCCACCCCACTATCAAACTATTTCTGATCCTTTAAAATCTGCTAGAAAAATTTAAAATGTGAAAAAACTACCTCAACCTCCATATGAAGGTTTCATTGCTCTAAATACCGATCAACAGATTTGATGGCGTTTATGATACCTCCAGCTATTGCCATATGATTATCTCTTTTCTCTCTTATCTCTTTTCGTAACCATATCAAATAAACCCATTCTGTGATTCCGACCTCCATCAATTAGCACCTAAAACAAGAGAATGTTACAAGTCAAGAAAAATCTATACACAAAGCCAATGGAAAGATTATTACTATGGAGCACAAGCGATGAACCATACCGCCCACTTATCAACCAAATGTAAACCTGGGCAGTTTTTCGTGTATCTAAAATGCACGCTGGGTGTGCAGCATCAACCATTGTCTGCAAGATACATGAACAATATAAGCAGTTTTGCACAAGGCAACAAACATAATGAGCCAATTTTCCAGGTCTGCAAGATTGAAATTCAATTAACTGCATATGCAAAACCCACTTTGGATTTCATATGAAATTCACTGGTTAAAAGAATCACAATTTGTTCATGTGTGCTGGCTTGATAAGTTGGTAAATCCATTGTCATGGTGTTGGGAGATCTAGCATCAAATCCCACATACAATTCAAGGAGAAAGATTAAGGGAAAGGGGAATAGTTACCCCCTGTTCTGTAAACCAGCCACGGGAACAAAAACACTTCATTTGATCTACATTGAAATCCATTACAATATATTACCAACCATGTTCAGATGATCAACGGTGCAAACCACACCAATAAAAGAAACACAGAGTGATTGCATCGATACCTTTAGCGAGGGATCAACCTCATGAAATATCATCTCTGCGAGTGAAATTCCAGCAATGATGCCATCCTCCTTTGCCAAGAAATGGGCTTCAACTTCCATGTCAAAAGGAATAGTAGCCAAACAAGTCACATCTCCTGCATTAAACCACAAATGTTGCTTCAGAAGTATCTTTATACAAGGAATCGAGGACCCATCTTTAGGAGTTTCTCAACAACATAACATAAATGTCAAAACTAAATGGATCAGAACGAACGAACTGAGGATTCAACTAAGCAAAAGAGACAGACATTCTAGAACACACACAACATCGAACTCATTCAAAAAAATTTCTGTGAGGAGAACAAAGATCGACTAAAAAAATGAAAATTTAAAAAGGGATGAATCAAAACCTCGATCCCCGGCATCTTCAGCCAGGGCTAGCTTGATAACACCCTTCAAGTCATATGTAGGACGTGAAGGAGGTTTTATTATCATCGACTCCAACGATATTCCAGGATTACTGGTTTCAGTTACAGACATTTTAACAATCCGCCTGAAACAATCCAGACTACTTAAAATAAATAAAACAATGTTCAGTACAACCAGCATAATAAATAAATAAATGTGCCTTTTCTTTGAATAAAACAACAAAACAAACCTTGAAGTTGGATATAACTGATGTAAAATTAATGAAGAACTAAAAATGATCCGAGACATTAATTGTGTATTTGCCTGAAGCACTTCAAAGTAACATGCACATCAACCCTCCACCTATGCAGCATCAATTGGGTTAGGAAGCGAAATTCATCTCCACAAGAACAAGTATTGTGTTTTTTCAAAACCAATATTTTATCTCTCTCTCACACTCTCTCTATTCCCATTTCTGAATTATTTTTAAAAACCCAATTGAAGGTTACAACTCTGGTCCAATTTTGTGTCTGTGATGGGCTTAACTTTCGGCGCTTATAAAAAACATATCCAGTTTCCACTTCATGAACCCCTCGTCATCATCGTGTTTTAAACTTTGGCTCTTATTTTTCCAAAAAAAAAAAAGATTGATTGATAAATACATGAGTAGTCTTCATCCTTCACATTCTTGCACATTTGAAAAGATAAAATCTTGCAGTTTAATAATATGGTTATGGTTTTCTTCTCTTACCTTCTCTTTTATAAAGTAAGTCCTTGAACTATTTATGATTAAAAAAAAGTCCTCAAATATTTAATTTCTCTACTTGAGACTTGGTTTTTTTTTTTTTTAATCTCTAAGGGTTTATAAAATTATGTTATTTTAATCAAAGTTGAGTTTTTATTATTATTCTAATTTTTTAATTAGTTACCCTAGATAATTCCCTTTTTATGATAAAAAAAAAATAGTCCTTTTTCTTTTCTCAATGCCTATTCTACAATTTTTTTTTATTTTAAAATTGCATATAATCAAGTAATTATATCATCAAAACAAGAGTGCTAGAGTAATTAACAAATGGTTTAATTACTATATCCTAGTAAATATGGGCCTGTATCCTTAATAAGCCCATATAATAAGTTGCAAATACTTTCAGTCCACGATGAGCGGTGGTGGCTTCAATAGAAGATTCGAAGGAGTTTCTTCCATAACCAAGGCAACCGACCATGCTGAACGAAGAGAATCACTCATTCAAAAGTGGATAAAGTACCAAATTAATCATAAGCTAATTGAAGTGGGCAGGGAATTTATGAGAAGTTGAGAACCATTCACACGAGAGACACAGGAGGTTCATGCTATTAGGTTATGATAGGGTCATGATAAAATTGGTTTTTAAAATATTTTTTATTTAAAAATATATTAAAATAATAATTTAAAAACAAAAACATTTCAGATTTTTTTAGAAATACTTTTGAAACATAAAGATAATCATGCTCTTTAATCACGTTGACGAGAATATTGAAATTAAGGGATCCAAACACTCATGCAGCAAAACACACTATATTATAAATATATTGAATTTCAACTCTCTCTTTTGAAAACATAAACCAGGGTGGAAAACTAACCTTGAAGAGCACTCCTGTACCATAGCACGCTGTATAAAATGAAAGCTACGGAATATCAGAATCAACTATTCCCTTGTTTCTAAAATGGCTGCTAGTGCTTTGGTTTCGACTCATGACTTTCACTCGGCAAGTTAATATTCAAAGATGCAAATTATATTAGCCCACTCTTCCCTTCATTTCTTCACTTTCAAATTTATTAACTTTCCAACCATCCCTTTTAGTCCAACAAAAACGGCATTCTAATTCACCCGCTATCTCTCCCTCTCCAAATCTCTCTCTATTATACATTCTGTACACATTCAATTTATAGGACACCAAGAGTAACTCCGGAGATCAATTGAGCAAGAACAGAGAAAAAAGGTGATCATGTCTTCTTTGCGGGCGGGCGTGAGATTTGTTTTTCTTCTCTTCGTTATTGTCCTGGCAATATTGGTCTCCACGGGAAGATGCACAAGATCGATTAGGGATGCCAGTTATTATTACATGCTTGATAACCGGCTTGCGCGAGGTCCAGTGCCGCCTTCAGGACCTTCTCCATGCCATCACAGCCTTGATCCTTACAGTCGGAGTGAATCATCTGATGCGGATGATTATTTTATGTGCCCGTAATTACTCTTATTTTTAGTGATTTTTCTCGAAGAATATTGGAGTCCTTTTTGTTTGGTTCCATTCGTTTGTTCATGAAGATAATTACGAAGTTATACAATAACTTGTTAGAGTTCGAGATGATATGATTCAACATTGAAAATGATGTCTACCAAGATACAGAGTTTACATTTTTCAAGCCTCCTTGTTTAATTTCTTCTTTCTTTGATTCATTCTGATCTCTCTCTCCTTTTCATTGTTACGGTGAGAGGGTTTCAATCCTGTCATGACTTCATTGTTCAATGACAACCAGTTGATTTAAGATGAATGAGAAATTGAAAAAAATTATAAACGGTCCTTTAAAAATATTTAATAAATTTTTTTTATTATTTTTTATGTCTGTCTAACAAATGTAGCCTTAATCAATTTTCATTTTGTACTTGAATTCTTTGTTAATCAAGTGGAGTCAATCTTTATTTTATAAATAATAATTCATAAATATATTTTATTTATCTTTGGATATTTTTATTAAGAAGAGACCTTGAGTTATTGCCAAATGATCCTTAAACTCGGTCTCGGCTGATTACAACATTAATATTTTTTTTTTATTAATGTGAATGTCTGGTTCAATTTACACGTATTTTGACTAATTTCATGGATTCTGAATTTAACGATTATGTGAGATTTCAATAACCTCGAGAGAGCACGAACTCAAACTCATGATCATTGAAAAATACATTCAAAACCTGACCAGTTGAGTTACCCTCAGAGTTAACATTCTTGTTTGTACTAGCAATGATGGTAATATAGTTCTTCTTACTTGGAACTGACCACGGTATTGCTGTTGCTCTTCATTTCATGACATTAATTAGCACCAACTAGATGTCCCTCAGCTTATTGAAATTGTATGCTCTCTGTTAATAATTAAGCTGGGAAAACATGGGATCTTTCTAGTTCTTATGTATATAGGAGGCAAGGATCCAGCAAACACATATATAGGTTCTATAACTTTTGTCTCTAGATTGATGATTTATTGTAACCTTAGAGATCTAGCTTGTTAGTTGCCCGATCATAGAAAAGCAGACGGTGAATTTCGTTAACATGAATGGGTCGCCCCTGCATGTAAATGAGAAAAACCTGACAATCGAGTTAGGTAGGTGCTTGGGCATGAGTTGAAATTTGGGTGTTCTCTTGTTTTAAGTTCGGATGAATATACTACTTAACTCTAACCTGATTATATAAGGTGGGTTACAGATTGATCCGCGAATTCCAAGTTTCTAGCCTCTCACATGAAGAATTCTTAACAAGGGTAAACCAGGGATTTTTTTAAAAAAAATAGCACAATAAAATCAAAATTTTGGGAGAATAACACAATATAATTTATTTATTTTTGTTAAAATAATATAGTTTAAGTTTGTTGTAGTTGGAAATAACAATATTTATTAAATGTCACGACAACACCACTAATTATGCTTCTAAAATATAGAATATTGTGAAATATACCTTCTTCCCCATCTTAAAGAACACAAACGCATAATCCCATCTCTCTCTTTCTCTGCAACAAACTGATAACCCAGCCCTCTCTCTCTAAAAAACCCACAAACGTCTTTAAATTTTATATAACATGAAAACAAGATATAATTCATCATAAATCTCACAAGAACACTTTAAATATATAAGATGACGGGGATATTTGGATATTGGGTTTTGGTTGGGCTGTAGAAATTTAGCTAATGGAATTTTTAAACATTTAATTAGATGTCTAGTTCATAACCAGTAAAATATAATGAAGTTGTAATGGAGAACCTCTCAATATTTAATGAACTCATGATTCTGAAACATGATATTTAATTAATACAATGTTTTACAAGCATGATTTCTTTAAATATTATATTTCAAAAACATAATAAATTCAAATTATATTATTTTACCAAAAAAAATTTAAAATCGTGCTATTTTACCAAAACATTTAATTATGGGTGCTAATAGCTTAAAATAACCTAAACCAGGAGCAATTCTATGATCCCTAAATAGAAAATTTGAGAAGGGTCCCGAATGATATAACTTGGACCAGAGAGTCCTTCAAAAATACAAAGTTGCCTTCTTCATAAGTAGAAAACAAATATCAAAGTCACTATCGTCTTAAAGTCTTGTTTAATCAAACTCCCACCACTAAAATCCGTTCCTGTCAGATCCTAACCTTTAGTATATAACTGACCATACCGTATTTATCTTAGATATTATTTGTTTTTATATTTTAAAAATATTTTTAAAAATATTTATGTTATGTTTTAGTATTTTTAAACTATTTTAATATACTAATGTCAAAAATAATTTTTAAAAAATAATAATAAAATATTATTTTGATACATTTTTAAATAAAAAACACTTAAAAAAAACAACCACACTTACAAATACCCCTTTATTTCCGTAAGTCTGCATTTAAATAAAGCAAAACAATTAGGAACCATAAGGAAAAAAATAAAAAGCAGATTTTTAAAAAAGGTCATTTAATGGTTAGAGAGTAACATTGAATACTTAAGTTATAAAGATAAAAGTTCCTTCCACTAAATGATTATGAAATTAACATCTACAAGTTTAACAAAACTTATGTTGGTTTTGCTCCATGAAAAACACAGCAACTTATGTTGGTTTAACAAAACTTAAGTTATAAAGATAAAAGTTCCTTCCACTTTCTCTTTATTGATTTCTTATATATAATTTTAAATGTGTAAGGTGAATATATATATATATATATATATATATATATATATATATATATATATATATAAAGTAAAGACTCGTTTGATGAATATAATTAAGATTACAAAGGAAACATCAATTATTGAGAAACATAAATAAATAAATTCACACATTAGTTATGAAAGGAATTCCTTATAGTAATTTTTTTAAAGAAAAAACAATACATTAAATAGCGAAAAGAAAAGAAAAGAAATCCTAATTGATGTTTAATTCTCCATCTATGTTGAGTACTGCATATTGACCAAGCGTATCGAACAATTCCACTAACAAATAATTTTCTCTCTCGTCATTAAAAAAAATTGAAAAAAATATTTTATTATTTTTTCTTTGATGTACGTAGATGTATTATATAACTTTTATGTTTTTGTAATTTTTTTTTCTAAAATTTAAATCTTTGAAGACAATGTCAGGAACTTATATATTTAGCAAACCAGATCAACAGTATGTTTGGTATTGAGGTTGATATTATAGTTGTGATTTTAAAAAAATTATTTTATAAAAGTACTTTTAGTTGAGATTGGTTTGAAAAAATTTATGTTTGATTAAAATTATGGTTGAAATTGAGGTTGAACAAAAAGTAGTTTAATATGTTTGGTTAAGAAAATACTTTTCAAATTGAGGTTATAAAATAATTAAAAAATATTTTTAATTTAAATATTGTAGATTTCACTTCTATTATTACATTATGAAATAAATAATATTGATATCAATTTTTTTTATTATTCCATTAAACTATATGCAATGTCAATACATACGAAATATATCCAACAATGACTATATTTTTCATGGTTTTTTAAGCACGCAACAACAAAAATTGAATTTTTTGTTACGTCATCAAGCAATATCCTTCTAATTTTTTGAATAAAACACAATTAAAATAAAAATAAAAACTGAATTTTTTTAACTGGGTCGGACCCGGCAAGAACATAATTGGAATTGCGATCAAATTCCACAAATGTTATGTCATCATGCGATGTCCTTCTAATTTATGTAATGTTATTAAATAATATTAAATACTAGTTTTTCAAGTAAAACTCAATTTTTTTTAAAAAAATTTTTAATTTCATTACATATAAAATTCATTCGACAAGAACTACAGTTTTCATGATTTTTTGAGCGTGCAATAAAATTAGATAAAATATTATCAGGAATAAAATGAGATTACAATAAGAGTAAATTTAATTCACCTTAAACTAATTTTTTAAAAAAATAAAAAAAAATGTTGTTCATGTTCACGTGAACAGTTCGAGTGAAATCAATTAACTGCACTGATGTTTTTTTAAAAAAAAAATTGTTTCTTTTAATGAACAGTACGACAATAGAGTCATGCTCCACTGTTCATTGAAAAATCACCACGAGATACAGCAAATACTACTACTCTAAACTTGTGGCACGACAGCGAAAATTAATGGGTCCTACAAAAAAAAAACACTTTTTTTTCTATTACCAAATATTGATATATATAGCTGCAGATACCAGCGTCCAAGTACCCAAAGAAACACAACTGCTATATTAATTAAGAACATCGGAGAACTTTCAAATCCTAGTCACAAACATCGGAGAAATTTATAATAGTGACATGTAAAAGTTTGTGGATATTAAAATTCAAGAAAATCAAGCACCCATTCAACACACACACATCTATATATATATATATATATATATATATATAGAGAGAGAGAGAGAGAGAGAGAGATGTGTGTGTGAATGGGTGCTTGATTTTCTTGAATTTTAATATCCACACACACATCTATATATATATATATATAGATAGATGTGTGTGTGTGGATATTAAAATTCAAGAAAATATTCACACACACATCTATATATATATATATCCATTCACACACACATCTACACACACATATATGTGTGTGTGTGTGTGAGAGAGAGAGAGAGAGAGAGAGAGAATGGGTGCTTGATTTTCATGAATTTTAATATCCACAAACTTTTACATGTCACTATTATAAATTTATCTAAAACCAATAGAATTATCAACATAATAATTTTATCAATAAATTATAGTGATAATTACTGATAACCACTATTAGAATGTTGTATATATTAACCATAATTATAAGACTCAATATGATATTATACCTAATTTAAAGCTTGTATAATCAATTGAGTAAATCAATTTACAGGTTAATTAATCAATCTAATTTTATTTATCAAAATAATATTATTTTAATTTTTTTAAAATAAGTAAAATATTTTTTTAATTAAAAAATAATTAAATAAAACTCAATTTCAATGGACCCTTGATCAGTAAATTACTAAAATGACCCGCTATATAGTATTCTGAGTTTCATAACTATGATAACATGGATTAGCAGCAACCTCCACCACACGTACTGGTCGCAGTGGTAGTGGCTCCCTTAGTAAATTGTTGAAAAGGATGGTTGTTGGGACTCCATGTGATAATTGGAGAGTTGCTAAAGCAGAGAAAGGTAGATATATAAGGGGTGGAAGATATTCGTACGAATGGATGTACATCTTGATAAGGGGTGGAAGATACACTAAGCCAAAATAAATAAATATGGGGGCGATTTACATGACCAATAAAATTGAATTTGAAGTATTTTGTCAGCAAGTGGTATCCATAATAAAAACACTTGGAAGTTTAAATCAGTATAATTTATATATATATATATATATATATATATATAGGTGACAAAAAATATTAGTATTCGTTGAGCTTAAATGTTTCTTAGGCTATACTTATATCTTATATTATACTTGTGTTGTATTAGATTTGAAATCTAGAAAGATGAATCTTGAAAATATAAGCTTTGGTCGGCCTCTTGGCATTCAAAGACCTTAAGTTCAGAGAGATGAAGCCATGTTTATATAGATTTTCTTAAAATAAATATATTATATAAATATGTCATAAATATTTAAGTTGGAAGATATTTAATATAAATACTTGGGATATTAATTTATAGAGATATTTATGAAGATATGTATATTGTATAAAATATATGTATAGTTTTTTCGTGTATCATCACATCATTATATATGCTTTTTTATTATTATTATTATTAGATAAGCTACTACCAGATTCAACAGTTTTATCAATAGAAATTTCTATCGGTATTTATACTCACAATCCATCGGCACGTATATTACCGACAAGCTTGCAAATAGAAACAATTCATAAAAAAAACTCTCGTCGGTAATTTATGGTCTATTAGTGAGTCTGTCGATATCTCTATCGGTAAATTTAACATATTACCAGCACGAAAACTTGATATAATGTCATCGGTGTTTTTATTTGTTCGTCGGTATATCCATCAGTGAATATAACATATCACTAATAAAATACCATATATAATCTCATCGGTGAGTTAAGCAGTAGCAGTGGTATTTACAATAATTCTTTTCTAACTCTCTCTAGAATATACCAACGACAGATTGTTTGTTGAGATTGGAGTGTGGTTGTTTGTTGCAGAAGGTCATAAATTAAATATTACTGGCGGTATAACTGACAAAGTTATTCCATCAGTAACTCTATTGGTCATTATGTTGGTAAAAATATCGCATCACCATGTGATTTTTTTTTAATCCCGGTGTAATACCCTTCGTAATTCCCTCAATATATACCAATGAAATTTCCTTGTCAGCATATTTACGAATGTACTTTACTATCAAGTTGATTCCATTGGTAATGTTGTCCATAAAAGTTACACCATTGTACTATTTGGTTTTTTTTTATTTTTTATTTTTCCACTGCAATTTCTTTTATATATATCAAGGAATTTTTCTATCAGTGTTTACCGATAGATACAAAAATAAAAAATTCTATCAATAAAAGTCATTGCAATATACTAACAGAAAAATCTCTTAGTGTTTCTGTTTATATTTACTAATTTTGTCACAGTGAGCAGATGCATTAGTAATTTCTAAGTTTTACGTGCAAGAATTTTAAGCAAATGGGTGATGAAGGTAGCTTAAAGTAGGATCATGTCAATCTATGATATTTTCCTCTATCAGCATTTCAAAGAATCACACGAGCACAACTAACCTTGATCGCTTCCTTCTAGCTATCTTAGCTTCTTTTTTAGAGTAAGTATCCTCATTTCTATCTCCTCAATCTTGAGTTTTGACTAGTGTTGTTTACTCAATCATTTTCTTGAGTTAGGTTGATTGGGGGGGGGGGGGGGGGGTAAAAACACATGCATCGTTTCGAACAATGATGTCTCATCCGTTGGTCAAAGCTTCTCACGTGTCGAAGGTAGCGGATACACAATAGCACACGATTCAACCCTGCAGATTCTTTAATTGCTTGTTATCTCTATAAAAATCAACCTGGCGCCATAACATATTACACCACCAATTAACTCTACATGGGTTTGAATTTGCGGCCTAAGGAACCTCGCTGCAGGTATGCACTTCTTTTCGATCATCTTGTTGCCGAATTTTGCGATCCTTAAGTGAGCTTAATTAATTTCTTAATGATATTAAGGTGATTAGTATGCTATAGCTTTAGGTTAGTTTGAACTTTGAATGAGTAATTTAAATTGAGCACTGTTTTCAGGTGGGTTCAGTACCATATGGAGCCATGCAGCTCACCAGAAAATTAAGAATAAACATGTAAGATTCACAAGGAATTGTCAACGACTGGGTTAGTGGATTCCATGCTATGCTTGCCAGGTGAGCAGTCTTTTGCAGATTAGCCTTTGTTTCGTTGTCTGTTCGACCTTGAATACATGGATTAGGACTATTCATTAATTAAAACTAAACCCTGATTAGCTTAGAATTTCTTTGCTCTCCAAACACGATGCATCAAAAACAGATCAATTAATTATTACCATAAATATAACTACACTATGCAGAATTAAAATCCCGTGATCATGAAGTAATAGTCTAACAAATTACTATACAGGATTTGTATCCATATATATAGTAAACACGCATGAAAGCTGTATCTTTAATTAGTTTTGGTTTCCAGGTTCTCTAATGAATCTGATCCCTTCGATAAATCCAAAGGAGTGCTTTTATATGCAATGATAGGATGTACTCTTTTATATGTTAGGTGTAAGCTTTGAGTGGATAGTATAAAACGAACCTTGTGGTTAATTTCTTTTTCTTTTTTTCATACTTAAAGCTTTTTGTATGACTGTCAGCTGGTCTAATATATATATATATATATATATATTAGATCTGGTCTGATATTCCTGCCTACAAGGAGAAAAAAGAAATCTGACCCGTAGGAAGTGGAATCGACCTTCAGTAGATGGTGAGTGCCTAAAAAGCTGTGCTTTAAACTAAAGTTTGAAAAATATCAGGAGTTAAAGGACCATAATTAATAACAAAGGTCTTGGAAAGCGCGATTACATGTGTGATGCAAGAAAGACTTATAGATCTAGGTGAATATTGAAGTTTATGTATCAGAAAAAATAAAGTAAGTTCTTTCGATACACTTATTTCCACAGTCTCAAAGAATCTGCATTAGAGCTGACTTAAGATGTACAGTAGCCTTGAAAAAAATTATAAACATGGCTTTTTAAAAATTTTAATGTACATCATTAAGTGAGATATCGGCCAATTTTTATTTCATATATGAGACATTTTGTTAATTAAATAGTGGCGATTTTTATTTTATAAAACATAGTTGATAAATATGTTTTATTTATTTTTTAAACTTTTTATTTAATAAGGGTCTTGAAACATTGCTAAAGTTGTATTTAAACATTGCTATAATGGTTTAACTTGTTTTTTGGCCTTGATTTTGCTGCTGGAAATTGGTTAAGATAGGCCAGTGTTGGTGAGTTTCCTCATTTCTTGGACTTTTGAGGTTTCTTGAATTTTTTTCCAACAAATATTAAAATTGATATGAAATAAGTCTATTTGTATTTTATTTAAAATGCTTATATTTCATGTCATTTTAAATAAACATAAGGGTTCTTATAACAAAAAAAAAATTATATAACAAAAATAATTTCTAAATTGAGGGGAAATAGTGAAGATTGCTAATTCAATTTAATTTTATAATAATTTTGAATAGTATAATTGAATTCAATTATATAGTTTAGTATTTTATTCCAAACATAAAAATTATAATAGATCATCAATTGAATTCAAATAATATATGGAATTGAGTTCATTTTCATATGTGATTTAATTCCAAACAGGCTATATGCGCAAATGCACAACTATATTATAGTCCTAAAATCTTATAATCATACAAACAACTCTTTCAAAATTTACCATCATTTTTTGCCCAAACAACCTTTAAAGAATCACAAAAGTAATAAATAGAGTTTGATCCTTATTACATTCCCCCCTTGCAACCTCCAAATAATTATAAATTATTATAAATTACATACATGAGGTTATAAACCTTAAAAAAGACCTTAGACAATTTTTAGCATTTCTTTTTATCACGAATTTCTTGATCATTAAGTTATCGAAATTGCCCATATCTAACAATGTGACTTTATCTTGTTAATTTTATTTTTTCTACTTTTCTTTTAATTTCTGAGAGAAACATGGTTGTTAATATGTGCAAGAACAACACGGGAAAAGTTTTGGGAATAATTGGTTCGTACAAAAAGAAAGCAAACCATTTTTTATCCAAAAGGAAAACTAAGAATGATAAATCGATAGTTCTAGAACTTTAAGAACCTTAAGGTCGAACACATGACGAATGTAGGGCACAAGCAAAGGACTATTTATTTGGCAAGTGTTCGCATGGAATTTAACGCCCTATTTAAGTTTTGAAGGCTTCTTCAGTGTAAATAATTGCAACTAATTCAAAGGCCTGAAGCAACATGAATCGTCTTCGAGCCAAGACACTTGAAGGCTTCTCCATTGAATATTCTCAGTTAATTTGTGAAGTTTCGATCAAGAGAAAATCTTGGCGAAAAGATGGAAGACCAAGACGCTGGAAGGTGAGATCTCTGTCATGTTTCCTTTCATCTTATACGAACTTCTTTGTGTCCGAGATTACTTTATTATGTTCTAAAAGTTATTAAACCCGGCTTTGATGGATAGACTTATTTCACGGTTCAAATTTTTAAAAAGATTAAATTAAAATTGATTCGATTAAACTTGCATTTTAAGTGATCTAGCTAATCAAAAATTATTTTGATTTTTAAAAAAAAATATTTTTTATTCAAAGCAATATTGTTTTAATATTAAAACAATTTACTTTTAAATTGACATGGATTAATCATATATCCAATCAATAATCCAAGTCTTGGAGTGGGTGATGAGAGGAACTGTTGTTAGCAACTCTGTAAAAAAAAAGCATTAGCTAATAATTTAATACGACCATTGATGGTTTCTGAAGTATTTAATGGCAACAATCTTTTTTCTAATATGATAATTAAATTGATATCAAACGCAATCTTTATGATTCATAGCATCTTTCTTGGGAAGGTCCACTTCTTACCATAATGTGTGGCACGGGCGCACCATTTATGATGATCTCCCCTCGAGGAAGGTCTTGCGCGCTATCTAACCTTCCTTGTGTGGAATTGGTTTGTATGATCCTTGCTTATTTTAATATCTTGAACATCATCTTTCAGAGGAGTTTTCTTGATGCATGTGAAATTTTCAAGTAATAGATAAAATATCCAAGCAAGCATACGTAGGCAAAATGAGCAACCAAATATCATACATATGAGAACGAAGGAAATGTGTAAGGTTGTAAGGGAAGAGTTCCCGCAAGAGGACTTGGTGCGCCAAGTGGGAATGGGGGATGGTGAAAACGTTCGTCATGTATCCTTTCTCAAGGAATAAATAAGCTTGTTTTTAAGTTTCGTTGTTAAATTTAAGGACTTTTATCGATTTTAAAAAAATCTCTAAAAACTCATATTCAAATTCAATCTGAAAACTCATACCCTTCTCTTTTTTTTGGTTCCCAATGGACGGTTGAAGTTATACTTTCGTTACATTAACTGGTAGACTACTAAAGATTTTCTTAAAACAACAATCTTCATATAAAGCAATGGTATAATAGATTGAAAACCCCAACCCATTATGTTACCCATTTAGTTGGGAATCTTAGATGCTAAATAGAAATCCTTGATGAAGAATGATTTGTGTTAAACTAGTTTATTAGAATTCTTATTTAACTAGATACTCAGATTCCTAGCTAGATTACAAAGAGGTGCAATTTTTTTTATAAATATAAAGGATAATGCATTCAAAATTTAAGTATATTGAAGTGTGTGTTTATAAAAGTGATTAATCAATAAAGTTTGGGAGGTTCATCTAAATACTTATGTGTTTTATTTCTAACAATTGATATCAGAGCAAAAAAATCATTAGAGCTTGTTCATTTCAATATTTATGGGCTGATAAATCCACTTTCTGATGGATGTAAAAGATATATAATCATTTTTATTGATGATTATAGTCGAAAAATTTGGGTTTATTTTTTGCAAGAAAAATCTGAAGCTTTTGAAGCCTTTAAGAGGTATAAAGCAGTTGTTGAGAATGAAACTAACCGCCCAATAAAAGTTCTTCGAACGAATAATGGTAAAGGGTATAGCTCGCATGAATTTGTAAATTTTTATAAGACTTGTGGAATTAAGAGGCAACTCACTGTAACTTATATATCTCAACAAAATAGAGTTCATGAAAGGAAAAATCACACTATTATGGGTATGGTGAGAAGTATTTTGACAAGAAGTGGCTTACCAAAGGATTTTTGGCTTGAAATAGTAAATTGAAGTATTTGTATTTTGAATAGAAATCCTACACTTTGTGTTCAAGCTAAGACGCCAAAGAAAGCTTGGAGTGGACAAAGACCGGCAATTGTTCATCATAGAATTTTTAGGTGCCTAGCCTATGCCCATGTTCCAATTCAAAACAGAAAAAAGCTTGATGATAAAAGAGAAAAATGCATTTTCTTGGTAATAGTGATCATTCAAAAGCTTATAAACTATATAATCTCATCACTAAGAAATTTATTATTAGTCGAGATGTTATATTTTACGAAGCTGAATTTTGAACATGGAGCAATGATGTTGAGTACCTCAACTGAGTTTAGTTTGAAACTAAATAAGAATCATGTAGGAAAAAAGGTTGATGGTACTCTTACCTAGCAAATTATAAGGAGTTTAATGTATTTAACAACAATAAGACTAGATATAATATATTCAGTAAGCCTTATGAGTAGATACATGGAGAATCCAACATAATTTCATCTTCTAACCGCTAAAAGGATACTTCGGTCCATGAAAGGTTCTATGGAGTTTGGGTTATTCTAGAAAAAGGTAGAACAATCAAATTCTATTGGGTTTACTAATAATGATTACATAGGAGATCAATATGATTGAAAAAGCATTTCGAGTATGTTTTTAAACTTGGTTTAGGAGTTATTTCATGGTCTTTAAAAAAGCAATTAATTTCCATTTTATCTAGCATAGAAGCTGAATTTGTAGCCACGACTTCATATACATGTCAAACATTATAGTTGCAGAAAATTCTTAAAGAACTTAATTTCAAGAGATAAGGTCATATGGTATTTTTTTTATAACAACAACTCAACAATTAAACTCTTTAAAAATCCAATTCTACATGGTGGAAGAAAATATATTGATGTGAAGTTTTACTTTTTAAAAGGTCTCACAAAAAATGGGACCATTAAAATTATCTATTGTAAAAGTGAAAATTAAATCGCTGATATATTCATCAAATCTTTCAAATTGGAATTGTTTATAAAGCTCGTGAGATTACTTGGTATTTGCATTAAAAAATCTAGTCTAAGTAGAAATCCTTGATAAAAAAATAATTTGTGTTAGATTAATTTATTAAAATCCTTAATTAATTAGATAGTTAGATTAGAATAGGTAGAGGTGCAATTTTTCTATAAACGCTAACGCATTCAAAAGCATTAAAAATTTAAGCACCTTGAAATGTGTTGATAAAAGTAATTAATGAGAGATTCGTCCAAATATCTATCTATTTTATTTTAAATAGGGATGCTTTTTATATAAAATTGGATTTTGTACTTAAATATCGTCTTGTTTATCAAAACTGCTTCTTAACAACAATGAAAAGGCGAATCTTTGGCAAACCAAAGAAAGTAGTAATGCTAACTGTTTGGTAATGACCTCACCCGCAGCCACACGTATCACTATTTTATAAAGCGAAAAAAAATGATTTTGCTTGGTAGGACCCACCAACTTTCATTATCGTACCGCAAGATTTGAAGAAGCAGCATTTTATTTCTTGTTGGTATTTTTAATGAACAGTGGAGCCATGCTCCACTATCGCACTGTTCACGTGAACTTTTTTTTTTTTTGAAAAATCAGTGCGAAAAGTTTAGTTTATTTTTTTTCCCTCGAAAAACCAGTGCAGTTAGTTGATTTTACTCGCATTGTTCACATGAACGTGAACAATATTTTTTTTATTTTTTTAAATTAGTTTAAGGTGAATTAAATTTACTCGTACTGTAATCTCAATTTTATTCCTGATAATATTTTATCTAATTTTATTGCACACTCAAAAAATCATGTAAACTGTAGTTCTTGTCGAATGACTTTTGTACGTAATGAAATTGTAAATTTTTTTTTAAAAAATCATTTTACTTGAAAAACTAGTATTTAATATTATTTAATAACACTACATAAATTAGAAAGATATCGCATGATGACGTAGCATTTGTGAAATTTGATTGCAATTCCAATTATGTTCTTGCGGTGTCCGATCCAGTTAAAAAAAATTCAGTTTTTGTTGTTGTGCGTTTAAGAAACCATGAAAAATATAATCCTTGTTGGATAGATTTCGTATGTGATGACATTGCACATAGTTTAATAGAATAATAAAAAATATTTGATATCAATATTATTTATTTCATGAAGTAATAACAGTAGTTAAATTTATAATATTTAAATTAAAAATTATTAATATTAATATATATTTTTTAATTATTTTATAACCTCAATTTGAAAAATATTTTTTTAACCAAACACATTATACTACTTTTTATTTAACCTCAATTTCAACCACAGTTTTAACCAAACATATATTTTTCTAAACTAATTTCAATTAAAAATATTTTTTTATAAAATAACTTTTTTAAAACCACAACCACAACAGCATTCTGAATACCAAACACACCCAATCTCTAATTTCAAGTTAAAGAAAACCTAGGATTTTCACATACATGGCATGACTCAATGTCTTAACCAAACATTATTATTACCAAGCTTAATTAAGATTCTCTGGTAAACCAGAATTAATAATACCTGGAATCTCTAATCGCATCATCAATTTGTTTCTAGTATTAATTTCTCAATATTTCTACTTACACGCCTACTCTTTTTAACTTGAATAAAAGTAGCAATAATAAAAGTTGTAAATTACAGGTGCACTTATTAAAAGATTTAGATTTTATTAATTATTGGATCTTGAATCTTATTACATATTTATAAAATTTTATATTAATTTTTATACATGTTAATTAACTTGCATTAAACATATATTTGTAAAATAGATATTAAAAACACGGACGTGTTTAAATATATTATTTTTCTAATTTATGTGTTTTTTTTCAAAGCTTTTATTAAATTATGTTAGAATTTAAAAAATCCGTACAAAGCGTTGCAAGCCCGGGGAAATTGCCACGTCAATCATTAGCCTGATTTTTCAAAAACAAACGTGTCAGAACCTGTGATCCCTCTTTCTCTTGGAAAAAGAAAAAATATCACTCCAGTAGCCATCTCATCATCACCGTCCAAAACAAATCAACAGAGAACACGAGAAGCCTCCAAGCCCAAAAAAATCCAGGATTGTAGCTAGTATCTAATATCTTTGTTCCCGAACTATCCACACTCCAGATATTTTTCATTGCCAGCCTTCTCGAACATTCCATATCACTTAATTTGATACTTTCTAGTACTACTATTTTATTCCAATTTTCTATGTATATATAAGTGTTCGAACACCAAATCTCTTGAACCCACCATCTTGTTACAGATACAAGCCCAACGCCCCAAAGACTTTGGTAAAGTTGAATACGTTCTGAGAGCTTGGCTGGCTAGCTTACAAGTTTTGATGGGGGCTGATCAGCAACAAGGGTTACCGTCTTATTACAGCATTCTTGGTGTTAGTTCCGAGTCTTCTTTTAATGAAATAAAGCGTGCTTATCGCAAGCTTGCTATGGTATGTATCAATTGATTTTGTTTTGATATTTCTTTTGAAGTTGCGTGGTATATTATTTATGGGTGGTTGTTTGTTGGTGCAGCAATGGCATCCTGATAGGTTGACAAGAACACCTTCGCTTTTGGGTGAAGCCAAACGTAAATTCCAGCAAATTCAAGAAGCCTATGCGGGTAATTAATTAAACTTCTCTGAAAGCAGCTGACTACTGACAATGCTTTTGTGAGAAATTTTGTTTCCTCGAATCTTTAATTTTTGATGCTTCGTTTTGACAGTGTTATCCGATCATAGAAAAAGAACAATGTATGATGCAGGATTATATGACCCCGAAGAGCAAGAAGATGAGGTAGGTGATGGGTGTCAGTTCAATTTTGTTTCTAGTTTTAATCCACTGCATTGATTCGCTAATACGTTTTCCTTTTTCATTAACGCTCGCTTCGGCTGATTATTGTTTGGTTGCTTGTGTCTGCCAGGGCCTTTCTGATTTTGTGCAAGAAATATTGAATCTCATGGCCCAGGATAAGAGACAGGTATGAATTTGATCTATGATTTTTTTATATTTACTACTCATTGAGTTTCCCAATTTGCAAATTTATAGTTTCTCTGCTGAATCTTGTGATCAACCCATTGCAATGTAAAGTGCAAATATATTTTAGAGCATTAAAAATCAGATCTTGGAATGAATCAGAAATCAATTTTTCTTTTTCCTTTTTTGTAATAAAAAATACTTCATCTTTGTAGAAAACAAAATTAGTTATGTTGCTGTAGAGCATTAATAGGAATCAGATCTTTAAATGAATCAGAAACCAATCCATTCTTCTTTTTTATTGTTATAAAGGTAAATCTATCTTTGTAGTGAACAAAATTGGTGCCTTGAGAAGCATCCTTCCTTTTGAGAGCAGGGAAAGTTATGAAAGTATTTGTTTTGGTTTTGGTTTTTAGGAGAGAAAAAAAGGGTGGATAAGAGTTTTGCTTCTTATCATCATCACTAGCGTTCTAAAATTATGGTGGAAGAGAGTGTGCAAAGTTTATCAACATGGGGGAGTAGTTCGGAAATCTTCAAGTCAAAAGCCACTGTGTAGGGACTAATGTCCCACTGCTGGCACTTTGTGCTGTCTGGACAGGATGCTAAAACACCCAAGATCTGAAGCATCCTTTCGCTAGGATTGAATTCTACATTCTAAAATTAACTGACCTTTAATGACAGGGAAAAGGAATCTTTATCATTTGGGTGTTGTGGAAATCTTGTTTGTGGCAATTTTTATGCCAATTTGTTTCTGAAATGTATAGCTTGGTTGATCGGTGTGCTTCTCTTTTTAATACCATCTTCATGAATTGCGCAGAATTGCGCACAGGACAAGAGTTACAGCATGGAGGAGCTGCAGACAATGCTCTTGGAAATGGCTCAGGGATTTGAAACTTCATCGTGGTACTGTACACCCTCAATTCTTGAAGAACCTAGAAATTCAAAAAGGGCAAGGTGTGATGTAGATCCAATGATGGACAGGGGAAGTTCGCATTTCAGTCTTTCAGGCTGGGGAGTGTATGGTTGTAGCTAAGAGATCAACATTGTTTAGCCCAGAGAGCAGCACTGTTTCTTCTCAAATTCCCGACATTTTTCTGAGTTGTGGTGACAAGAATATGTGCTCTTGAAACGACCATGCTGTTGCTTGCTTGAATTGTTGGACTGGTGCTTGGGGCTACTGGAGAAGTGGATGGTGGAATGGTTTGGTTTCTTAATTAATCCTTGTCTTTCGTTGACAGGAGATGTATATATTTGTGCCACCAGGAATCTCGAACATATCCATGGAATTACTGTCTGTCCCCTCTACATGTTTGAGTTCAGTGATGGTAGCATTTCGGTTTTGAACTCTAAAATGTCTTGTGTGATTTGAAGGTTGGCAAATCTCTTTTATATTTTTCGGAATGGTATACTAATTAAAAAGATAAAATAAAACAGAATAATTTTTATTTTATTTTAAATTTCGGCTTGTTTTGAATTTTTTAGTTAAATTTCTGTTGAAATGTTTTAATTTTATTCTTCCGCTCTTGAAAAATTATTAGATTAAATTAAATTAAATTAAATATTAGTTTAATTAATTAAATTATATAAATATGAAAAGTTTTTATTATTATTTTAATAACAATGATATTAATTTTTTAAAATTAAATTTATTGTTAATATATATGATTTATATTAATAGTATATTTTTTATATTTATATTTTATAAGAATTTGAGTAAAATAAAAAATGTTTTAGATTTCATTAATTTTGATAATATTAATCTAATTTTATATTTAAAATATTTATATTTAAAATATTTTATTTTTATAATATTTTAATATATTCTAATATTTAATTTAATTTAAGTTATTTTAAGTTAAAGATTTATTTAATGTTTGACTATTTAAAATTATTTTAAATTAATTTATATTTATTTCATATTGTATTTATATTATATAATTTATAATTAATTTATTTTAAATTTAAATTATATATATAGAGAGAAACTCCAAAACATTTTAAAATTGAAATATTTTATTTTAATTAAAAAAATATTTATGGAAACGGAATTTACAACCACTTTTGAAAGACGTCTGGTCCGTCCGGGCTTCGGCTCCAATTGTATAAGATGTTTAAAGTGTAGATTATTCTGAAGCTATGGGTTTTATTGTAATTGAGCCCATTGCCACTGGGCTATCACCGACGCGGGAAGAAAACTACATGGCTTGATCTCTCACCTCCCTCCTCTCTCTTTTTTCCCACCACTTTATTTCTTAATAAAACGAATACAGGTATGGTACTTTAAAACGAGTAGAATACATACTAGTAGTGTTGTTAACAAAAACAATTTGACTTGAAATCTAAAAATCTAGAATTTTTATCTGAAATACATAAACTGTTTTGCAAGCGCGTAGACAATTTGACTTGAACTGAAATACATAAAAATATTTGACTTTGAAATCTAAAAATCTAGAATACAGGTATGCGTCAGTCTAGAAGGATGAGCACGCCTGCACATGCTCAAAGAAAAAGACTCAAGCTTGTGTCTCTTTTTTATTTAATGAGTGGTCTATTCTAGTTTTTATATATATAATACACTGTTAGCCTTGTATACAATGCTTCCTCTACTATAATAATTTTTTATGATCTCTAATGAACAAAAAATCAGGGTTTGATTTTTTTATATTTTTAAAATCTAATTTCCAATTTATTTTCACTTAAAAATACATAAAAACACTATAGAGATCTTACTAGTTTTATTTTTAATGTTAAAACACTCTTTAATTAGTCTAAAAATTCAAAATAAAATCAAATAATTCTTTTATATATTTGAATAAACTTTTCTTGATATGATTAAAGACCAAAACCGAATCGATTTTTATTGAACTCCCATATCCAATAACAACTATTATGACAATAAGATCATTTTTATTGACATGGAATTTATATTTATATCGGTATGGCACTTTCCTTTTCCCATTTTTAGCAATTTTCTTACTACTTTCTTACTGTATGTAGACTAAAAGGTAAGAAAAATAAAATTTAGAATTAAAATATAAATACATACAACCTCAAGAATCAAATATAAAAATTTAAGCATTAAAATGTATTTTATCGCGTTAATGGTGTCCATAATGAATTGTGATTGATTTTGTTTTAGATTATCAGTTTTAATTAATTTGATTAGACATGTGGTACATGTCTCTTTTTCATGATTTTTATAGCATGGTAACTTTTTGAATTAATAAACAACAAAAATGATATAATATATATATATATATATATATATATATATATATAGAAAATAAATGTGTACGGAAAGTAGAGGTGTTAATGAATATAATTGGATTGAGTCTATATTGTATCAAATCTAATTTTTAATATTTTATAAATATCAACCGAATTATATTTTTTATTGATATTCACATGTTATGTTTATATTATTAATTTTCATGGATTAAGCTTAATTAGCTAAGATTTGAGTGCAACAAATTAACCCAAAACCTATTATAAGTTGTAACAGATAATATAGGGTTAATACATCAACTAAATCAATCAACTAAAATAAAAGAATTAATTTAATTGTAACAAATAATGAGTTGCATAGTATATATAGGTTGAGTTGGCTTGATCGAGTTTTAAGAATTTTAATCTGTTACTCGATTTATGATATTTATTTTTTAAATTTTTTTAACCTATTATCATATATAAAATACGCAATTTATTTGATTTTAACGGGTTGAGTGATGCAAATATTTTAGATGAACGCCATGTTAATTATAGGTTCCCAAAACAACGTGTCTCAATTCTAGACGTACCCAAATGGTGACGTGGGGTTTTATTCCTTTCGTGGTCCATTCTCTTCTTCCTCAACAGCCCCTGAGTCAATTATTGACATGGAACAGTGATGCTGAGATCCAAAAGAAGGTTTAAGGTAGGAAGGTTCCAAAAGCAACGCTTAAATACAAAATTAAGGTGCATGATTCGGATGTTGACTAGAAAACGAGAGGAAAGGGGATGGAAGATGCTTCAAGCAAATGGGCCGGTGGGCAGTGTTAACTACTCTCCCCACTTTCACTCATCCATGATTGTGGTCGGATTCTGTTATTCCCCAACTTTTTGTCCCCTTTGTTTTTTTTTTATCTCCTTTATCTTCAAGTTCAAGTCCACGCAATCGCATTCTTCCTGCCTTGGTTCCTTAGCACATCCGCTAGTGTTCAGACAATATACTTCTTTTCAAGAAGAGGTTAATCATTTTCTTACAGCCTCTCATAATTTATAAAAAAATCTTTTCAAGAGAAGGTTAAGATTTATTGTTGGGAGATTAAAAAAAAAAAAAACATCAAATCGAGCCCCATAATGAAGTTCTAGGTATTGATTTGATTTTAACGGTTGAGATTTTATTTCTATGAATGTGTACTTTGTAGGTGGTCGGAATTGTTTGAAAACTATTAATTATTTTTCTCTAGAGAAAAGTAATTAATAGTTTCAAAGAGAAAAAAAAAAACTAATGTTTTGCAGGTCAATGCTCTGGATTTTACCATTGACTTGGCATAATATTGGACCAATGAATTTTCTTCCTTGAATCACGGGCCAAGTTTTGGTTTCTGGCGTTTATCTTCTATCGATGGTTTGGAAATTAAACGTTAATTGTTGACATTTATTTTTCTTCTTTCTAAAATAAAATAAAGACCTGTATTTCTTCACATAAGAAAAAGAGGCCCATAAATAAAGCCTTCAGATTTTTCTTACTTCGTTGCAAAACACTTTTGGAGACTATGTACAGGTAAATAGAATTGGTAAATGTAAATATTATAGTATTAAAAAGGGCCTTTTGAACGTCTGAATTGACACATGGATATGGTTTGCTTGCACCATCATGGATTCTATGAACTAATGCTTATTTATTTTTAGGATAACTCAGTTAAATTTTAAATTTATTTTATAATAATTATGAGATATTTATATAGTTATTAATTTTAAAATTTATAAAATTAATAAAAATATATACTAGACATTTATGTTAATAAGTTCAAAAAAAAAAACAAAAACAAATGCTAGTTGCAATCAATTATGGTGGCTGTATGACTTCAGAAAGTCAAGCTCCTCTCAACTAACCTCATGGTGGCTACTTCGACGTATGCTCGGGGGAGGAATATTAAACAGCCACCGGTAGGTTTCTTCTCTCTTTGCTTTGACAAATGAAAGTGCCCTTGGTCCTACTCCTCCTACTCCTACTGCTACTCCTACCTCTACTCCTACTTCTACTTCTACTCTCCTAAGCAAGTAATTAAATTTCTTTTTTCAATTAGATTTGCAGAGCGATGGGCTTTCGCTACAAGAGATTCATTGAGAGAGAATATGAGCATAGGATCAAGAGTCAAGGTCCGCGCCAGCCCCCCCACGAATTTTAAAATCTCCACATGTATTTACATTTTCTATTTGCATTGCCCCGAAAATAAAATTGGTACCAAACATGTATGGAAAAAATTAATCAATTAAGAGAGATTATTAGTGGGGAAAGAAATTGCTTCTGTGTTAATAATTTATCCAAAACATTCCATATCTATAAAGTCAGCTGAATTAGAACCAATAATTAACTATTACCGAATTGCTCTGTTACTATGGGTTTGATGAAAACAAATCTTGATCAAATCACAATATGACTCAAATTCATATAATATTTGAAGAATTCTTTTTGCTTTTATATGGGCTTCAAAGTCGTACAACGCAATTCACGTTGTATTATTCATCTGATATTTGGGTCTAGTTTTTATTTTAAATATGGTTTTGAAACTCGGCTAGGTTGGTTGATCTGAGACTCGGCCAATCCGGAGTTGTAAGCTGGCCGGATTGAAGAAAAAATAGAAAAAGAAAAAACTTGGTGTGACCTGGCTGACTCAGCAAGTTGACCCTGGCAAAACCTGGTCAAAAATCCAGTTACAACCCGTTGACTTTTGTTTTTTTAATAAAACGATGTTGTTTTGATTTAAAAAAAAATTACCCGGACAACTCGGTGACTGCCAAAACCCAGAATCCGGATCTTGGACCTGACCGGCTACCGAGCTGGGTTTAAAAACTATGATTTTATGTAAAAGTTATTTTTTAATGCAAAAAAAGGATGATAATTAACTATTTATTCCAACTAAATCTATTTCGCAAACACACAATGTAACTTAATAAATTATTAAAACAGGGAGAGTAATCAAGGGAAATCTATTCTGATGTTGTTTTCATCTGCCTATAACTTATAAAGACCCCTGAACTATCAATTATTTTGAATCACGTCTCCTATATTTTTTTTATTTTCTTTTAATTTAAATAAGTAAACCGTGGGTTAAAACTGGGGTAGTTTTTTCTAAGGACACCCCGATCTAAAACATTTTTATACGGCGTATTGCTCGCGGATATATTTATATTGCTACTTGATCTTATACATTTTTATTCTAAGATCTCCGCAAAGAATACGGAATTTCAAGCACAGCAGAGCTAGGCTGGCTAAATTTCTATTATTCAAGAAAGGTATAGCTTTATTTTCGCTGCAAGGTATACGATTCCACCCTGCATAGCTTTAATTGCCATAACAATCTTGGCAAGATACAGTAACCATGTCCTTTTTAATTTCTGCTGGATGAAGAAAGCTTAGTTAACAATTAGAGGATAGTGCTGCTACCAACCACACGCGTATGATTTGCACAAGCTGGAAGGGACTGTATTACATCTTTGATCAATTATTAATAATTGTATATTTTATATATATATTAATCCCTCAATGCATGAAGTATATATAAAGAGAAGTTCAACTTTATACACACATAATAATATTAAAAGATATATTTGATTATAAAATTTGCTCTCATCTTTATTTTTTTTTATGTGGATTTTAAAATCATCATTTAAAAAAACTAAATAAACTAATATAAAAACTATTTTGAAAATTATATGGAAAAAGTGTTGAATTTAATTCTATTTGACTCTCCTTGTCATGAAAAGAAATTACACGCATTTTTATACAATGACTGGGAGAAACTATAAGAATTCGTACTCGTATATGTATAAATATATTGATCGGAACGGTGTAGATGGTGGGCCCCAAACGCTGGACCATCCACGTGCAATCTATGGATTGCCGTATGAGAAAAGGCAACACCCTAGCAAAGGAGGGAGAGAGAAAGAAACAAAGAGAAAAGGTCCCTAAAAACAAGTCTCCCTCACTGCATTTCTGAATACTAATAATCAAATATCACCAAATTCCCGTACAACCTTTTGAGACTAGTGGCTATATCACAGTTCCATGCACCTAAGACCCTAATAAACAGCTCTTATCAAGCCCCCTTTCCTTCAATCCTTCCACCATATTGATCTCTCTAGCAATTCTCTAACTTCTAGCTAGCCTCATTATGCTGTTAAGAATGAGTTTTTTCAACTCTTTGATGCTATTAAGCATGTTTCTTTTTGTTGCGGCACCCGTTCACGGCTTAGATTCAAGGAAGCTTGATGAGACCACCGTGCCTGCACCAACTGAAGAGAAGTGCACGCCATGTAATCCAAGTCCTCCACCACCATCGCCTCCTCCACCAGTATTGTGTCCACCACCACCTCCTCCTCCAGAGTTGCCACCACCGACTCCAAAGAAGCCACCATCAGGTTACTGCCCTCCACCCCCACCCGCACCATCCTTTATTTACGTAACTGGTCCACCAGGGAACTTGTACCCTATTGACAACGATTTCTCGGCTGCTGGCCGGCCAACCGTGACTTTGCAAGTTTTGATTGGATTGGGGATATTGTTAGGATCACTGTTTGTAAGATTTGGCGTTTGAGGCCTGAATTTATAGAAGTTAATCGAGATGGCGTGATCAAAGAGTCCAGGGACAACAAGATAAAGAATTTTCGTGTCCAAAAGGATATAACTTCATAGCTAAGATGTTCTTGGTTCTTGCTTTATTATCTCTAAACTGTTCAGTATCTTGAATAACAGTCTTCTCTTCCCTTTTCGTAATTTCGTTTCAGCAACAATTTTTAATTTCTTTTAATTCCGTCCTGTTTTCTTTAATTAGTTATGTTGATGTTGCTAATCTGGTCATGATTTATGGTTTGATAAATGAAAGAAAAGTATACGATCAATTTTGGGTTCTGGGTCTATAAATTAAATGTAAACTTTTACAAGAATAATTAGGTGCTATATATATATTGTAATATTTATCTTTGATTATTGGCCTGGGATGGTTTAATGGATGAACCACCAGCATGCATCTCCACACTGGTTTGTTTTAATTAAAAACCTGCCTTCAATTAGGCCCACCATTAGTCGGTGATGTCTTTAGGAATCTCCTCCATAATCTGGACACATGATTCCAATTTTAAAATGTAGGGTTCGTTCTTGATGGACATACCTTGATTAGTTAGTTTGTGGAAAAAATCAAGTTGACTAGATAATGCGAGTGTATTTAGAATTGTGTTGTCTTTTTAATGATTTTTATTTGAAAATATATTGAAATAATTTTTAAAAAAATAATTTAAAATAAATAAAAAACTTGTCTTTGTCAAGAGGCAGTCCTTTATTCTGAAAATAAACTCGTTCAAGTCATTAATGCTTTCATTGGACAAATGGTCATCAGATGGGGAGAGTGGTCTATGGCAAGAGATCCAAAAATCAAAGAAGAAATTGAAAAGGGGCCCATCACCATGAGAATAACTTGTAACATTCGAAAAGTTATAAACCTTTTTCAATACTTTTAACCCAAAGTCATTTCAAACAAAACTTACACAATCATTGGGATTTGTGTAAAACAATTGATTCCACGTCGAGAAATTAAAAAAAAAATCCCAAGACAAAATAATCTGTGTTAACTTGGGCCGCCCCCTCCTCTCTCTTAGAAATCCCCTTCTAAGTCCATCTTTGGTTATCAAGATGCAAAGCTTTTAAAAGCCATAGTTGACCCACCGTCTTTGTGAGATCTATATAGTTAAAATTATGATTTGTCTCGATCATGGTTTTAAAAATATATAATTGATCGATATATATTGTAATTTTACATTAATTTCGTTAAAAATTCTCTTTTAAAATTTTAATTACAAAAAAAACTACAATTTATATTTTTTTAAATCTATCTTTTTAAATTATAATCACAAGAAGTACAACCGTATAGAATAATTGCACTAATTCCATAGCTTGGATGCACTAAATCCAGAGCTTGGATAACTGGGCATGGCGCCATCTGTCCCTGCAAGGCCTTCTTGCCCCAGATGTCACGAATCCTGGTTACTAGAAAATGCTTCGAAATCAAAGAGAAGATGACAACCATCTGATTTGGTGTCAGTGGATAAAATCAGTTCTGATCACAAATGTGTCAGATGTCGTCAGGTACAGTTTCTGAGATCTACTTCGGTTTCACCAAATTGTAGGGCCCAGTCACAGACAGTGGTCTGGTGGGTCATCGGTGAAGTCTGCCAGCTTGTAGTTAAGCCTAATCTCTCTCTCTCTCTCTCTCTCTCTCCCCTTTTTACTTTTCCTTTTGGTTTTCGTTTCTATCATTACTATGTAAACTCGGTCCAAAATTGTCTTGCAAGTTACAAGAAGGTGGTTAAAGTGGTTGTGCATTACTCTAGTTTGCAGAGAAACCATCAAAGACTGATCAAATTAACTGGGGAATGTTTGGGAGCACAGAGCACGTTTGTTCCAATATTTTTTAAAAAAATTAATTATTTTTTTGTTTAAAAATATATTAAAATAATATATTTTTTATTTTTTAAAATTTATTTTTAACATCAACATATTAAAACGATTTAAAAACACAACAAAAATTAAAGAAAAGAAAAACGGTTGCTTTTCAAAGTGTTTTTCACTTAAAAATACATCAAAATAATATTTTTTTTATTTTTAAAAAAATATTCTTAACATCAACACATAAAAATGATATAAAAATATAAAAAAATAAAAAAATTATTTTTATAAAATAATGTTTGAAATACAATTCTAAACATCGCATATAGTTGCCAAGGTAACTAGCGTCCCCATGTAAACCAGACTTTTTTTTATTGATTTTAATACTCGGATAGAAAATCAATGGTTTAGGTTGCTCCATTTAGTAAAGAAGACACATAATTTTAAAAACATTCGAATTACCTACTACTTGCAATAATGAAATTTTAATAGTTAAAATTCAAACTAATTCATGATAGAACTTAAAAAATGGATTAAAGTGATTTTTTTAATTTAAAAGGGACCATTATATATATAAAAATATCAACGTATTGTTTGGGAGAGTAAAAAGTCGGAGGAAGGAATGGGGGGGATGAGAATAAGGACAGAAAGTCTTTCCTCTGTTCGGGAGAGAGAAGGAAGGAAGGAAGGAAAAATTTCCCGTGCGCCCACCAAAAAGTGAAGGGAAAACGTGTGCAATTACCTATTGTAACCCTAACAAAAATTTCCCCTGGCCACCATGAAGGATACAAATGTAATTGCATCAATTTTCACTATCCATTCTTTCCTTCCAAATTCCCCTCCATCCAAGCATCGAAGAGAAAGCTGTTTTCTCTCTTTAAATGTTTCTTTCCCCTCACTTTCAATCCTCCCTCTTTCTTTCCCCTGTTAATTGGCTTCCAAACACATTGTAAGAGTTTTATCAAAATCATTTTTCAACTTTAAGAGAGCATTTTAAATTTTAGAGGAGCCGTGACTCTCATCTGGGTCTCTTAATTTCATAGTTAATTTTACAGATATAATAATGTATCATGTTTAATATAGTTTTTTTTTTTTTGACAATCAACGAGATTAAATAAAAAACAAGAACAGGTCACAAAGAAAGTAAAGACAGGGCCGTCCAGAAGATGGCTAGTAGCAGGAGTTAAGAAGAATGAATTTAAGCCAGGCTATGAATATCAATTGGGTTCTTAATTGACGGTCATTTTTTGCCGAATAATCTGCGACTTTTGCTCACCTCTCCACTGATATGCCCAAAATTGACCTCTTTCTGCAAGATCTCAGTAGCGAAAAATCGTTGAAGATGGGGTTCGATTTTCGAGGAGGTGACCTGGACATTGAACATCTAGCAATTGATGACTTTCCAGGTTGGTTGCCTAAACAAAGACCAGATCCTTTCTAATGACGAGGTTATTTCCCCCCTTTATGCAACATGATTGATTGATTAGCTTTGCCTTTTTTTTTTTTCAAGTTTATCTTTCACTAATTCTAAAGAAGTGTTTGTTAACGTGGTTTTTTTTAAGTATTTTTTAATATTTGTTTTTGAAAAAACACTAAATTAATAATTTTTAATTGTTTTAATGTATTGATATAAAAAATAAAAATAATATAAAAAATATCATTTTTATACATTTTCAATTGATAAATACTATGTACTGCATTATTTTTAATTGATTTAAAGGTTCATTTAAAAATATAGTTAAATATAATTGAAACTCAATTTTACTTTAATTAGAGTTTGAAAGTGTTTAATTAATTAATATATGTCATAATTTTGTATAAGTCCCATCAAAAAAAATTCTTAGAACATTAATTGAGAAGAAAACTATAATTTATAATTTTTTTAAACCGTAATTAAAATGCCAAATATGAACTTGGTTTTGGTTATGAAATTTGCAAGTAATGGGTGCATTTGAATTTATTATATTTTTGTTATGTTATCGGGCGTCACACTGATGTATAATTGCTTAATTATGAAACTGCACGCCAATGTTTTGCACTTTTCCGGCATCAGTGCATAAAATTGTCAGAAACCAAATAACTCTTATCTTGACTTGACTTGCTCAATGGTAATTGATTACATAATTAAGTGGCGTGGGAAGTCCTAATTTTGTCCATAGTTTGTTTAATATCACGGTTTCTAAAAATTGCCTTTATTGTACTTGTTTAACACCTTAATTTAATTTTAAAGATTTTTATATAAATTTTACTTATGGTAGAATTTTATCACTATTAAAAAAAAAAACAACTGAGAGAGGTGGAAAAGTCGTCCTGCACACCGACTGGAAAATGTCAAGAAGAAAAGTAGAATTCACCTTTTTCATGTATACGTACGATGATCAATTGTTCTTGGTCGAAAATAATAGAACACAGCAACCTGTACTGCTGCACAAAAAGAAAAAGAAATGCTAATAAAGGGGAACTGATCGATCTGAATATTGTCTGTGTGGTTTATCTGAATATTGTCTGTGTGATTAAAATGGGTGTATAGACAATAGATAGACAAGCTGAGTTTATCACACCCACACACACACATGTAGAGAGAATCCACAGCTCCTAAAAAGAACTGTTCTTTCTTATTAATTGCCATGGATGAAATCAACGAGGCGCAGTCGCCTCCACTAGGAACGGAGAAGGAAGATAAAGAAAATTACTAACTTTGTCAGTCACCCTTTTGGGGTTCGATCGATGATCCTATTTTCTTCAGTTTGAAAATTAAATTAAGGATTGCGCTATCAAGCCAGGGAAATAAAACAGCCCAAAGAAGGTTATCCTATAAAGCTTATAGGATGAGAGGTTGGTGTTTGTGCTTTGAGAACCTTGACCTGTAGTAATTCATTTCAGCTACTCTGTTTCTGGACGAAAATGAAAACAAAACACGCACACTAACAGCTGTTAAATGTTCGATGGGTTTGGAAATTGGAACCATTTTTTTATTTTAGCTTTAACTACTACCTCCTACAAGTCAAAATAAGTGCTCATTTAAGGAAAAGTAAAGAAAGAAAGAAAGAAAGCAACTACTGCGAAGCTAGTTCCATGGACACGATGAAATTGAGGAAAAAGACGAAGGTGGTGTTTGGTAGTGTTGTAGGGTTATGGTTTAAAGTTTTTGTTTTTATATAAATATATTAAAATAATATTTTTTTTATTTTTAAAATTTTATATTTCACATCAACATATATATATATATATATATATATATATATATATATATATATATTAAACCAATTTAAAAACACAAAAACAATTAATTTTAAAAAAAATTAAATTTTAAAAAAACACGATTTTTCAAACACTGCATGATCACTTTCTGCAATCCAATTAATTGCGACCGTAAAAGGAAGGGGCTATTAATTAATTTTATCTGGAGATCGCGTAAGGGTTAATTAGTTATTTATTTCTAGTGTGTTCCAATATTAATGTGGATGTTCTATAAATAATTATTATATATGGGAAGCCATTATATGGTCATGAAATGTAGTAGTAATTATTTTATGTTGGAAGTTAACGAAGACGTCAAGATCACTCAATTTGTTTATTTTCCAGCTCCACCCTATGATTTTTTATTGCCTGGGGAATCAGTTTTTGGTGAATGGAATCAGACTTTCAGAGCCAGCAAAATAACAAGTCATCAGATTGGACTCTTTTAACTGGCTGCTATCTTTTTCTACTGGCTCGTTCAATAATTGAACAGTACCACAATCTTTAAGAGGATATGATCGTAGAGTAGGTATATATTTTCATTTCTAACTAAAACCTCAATTCACAGCTAGTAGTAGATCCTGTTTAATGTGGCTCCGATGGGTTTGTTTGGATGATATAATTCTCAAAAAATTATTGATTTTGTTGAATCTTTATGCTCAGATATCATCGATCGACATCGTTTCAAGATCAAAACTTGAAGAGGGAAAAGGAAAGCACAATTTTGATGAGTTCCAGGCAGCCATACCCACATAAGAACTCGAAGGAAATTAAATTGAGATCTTCAAAATGCATATGCTTTTGAATATTGAAGACAGAGTGTGTGATGATCCAAGACGGCATACACGAATTTCAACCAGTACGTTCTTCTGCCATATAAAAATTCACTCTCTTTAAAATCAACAACTAAAGTTTGCTTGTGACGTACAATTAAATAATTTATACCAACAGGAGCAGCAGTTCTTAGAAAAGGAAGCATTCAGTATATAATACATACACTTAGTCATCCAAACCATGGCTATCCTTCGAACTGAGAGGTGTCTTCTTCTTCTTCTTGTTTTTTTTTCCCCCTTACAAAAGGAAGTCTTGAACTCCAGATTCCAGAGGAAAAGGCAACGTGAGTACCATTGAGCCAAGTAGATCACTCATTGGCAACTGTGATGTGAGGCATTGTTATTCAAATCAACATTGCCTTGGAAACTTGTTTTTATTTGTAGATCAATGTTCATTATTATGGTTTGTTGACGAGATAAATATATATATGTTTATATACTGATCATATAAATCTTTTGTTTATGTCATTGTCCGGCCGGTGACCAAGCGCATCACTAAAACGCTAATACAGTTAAGTACATAGCCCCTGTTTTCAGCAAATTTTGGTAGAGTGGGCGAGGAAGAGTATCAGTGAAAGGGAGGGTTTGGAGTCAAAGTAGTGATTTGAGAGTGTTTAAATCCATCCACTGTCGTTGCTATTTACTATCAGGAAGTAGATGAGACATTATAATTAATTCTAGTTTTTTAAGAAAAGGAAGTAGATGATTGAAAATGACCTCATACCTAGGGAATCTTTCCAAGTTATAAACATAAGAAAAATCTTATCTGGTTAGAGGACAAATATGTTGTTACATTTCAAAACGGAGGCCTAGCTGTAACCAGAAGAAAACATTGAAGTCCTAGCTAATTTTCTTAGGCCACATCTTGTGAAGCTAAGACTGCGCTAGCTGAGACTAGAACATGAAAAAAATAAACAGATGAAGGAAGAATTGATTGGTTATTTCTCATGAGCATTACTTAAATGACAATTTGCACATCTTTGCGACAAGCTTTCTGTATCATTATCTCAGTAGCCCATCCATGCCTTCATGCTAAGGTCATTGGGGGTCAAGTTCAGAGTTTCATGGTGCCTGCCTAGGCTTAACCTCTTCACCAAAATAAAGACACTAGCTCAATAGTAGAGATAACTTGCTTTTTAATCCTTCTTTCCTTTAGCTAGCCCCCTTTTCCTTTTCTTTTTTTCCTGACTTTGTGAGCCATGACAAAACACTAAATAACCAAAAGTTTATAATCAGTCACACCACATAACATCACCCACTACCCCCTTCTTTTCATCAGTCACTCTAGTCTCTCCTCTCCTCTATCTCCTCCCTCGCAACATGGATTTTAACTTATCCCTAATCCTCACCGCCCTCTTCTTCACATCCATACTTGTCAATCTTCCTAGCTTGACCACGTCCGACAGCGGCGAGTGTCCTTATCCTTGTTATCCTCCCCCCACCGGGACTGGTACCCCGATTGTCACAACACCACCGTCTCCGCCATCTCAGTCAGCAGGGACATTTTCACCTCCTTTATACCCTTCCCCGACTGGAAATTTACCATACTACTATCCACCACCTTTTGGTAACAACTTTAATGGGCCTCCACCTCCTGATCCTATCTTGCCATATTTTCCCTTCTACTACAGGAAGCCTCCTCATCAAGGAGATGTTTCTTCGGCAACCAGTCTTCCAAGGTCAACTCTTATGATGGCCACATCTAATATTATTGCTTTAGCTTTTCTGTATCTTTTTTTTGGCTGTTAAAGTGATTGAAAAATTTGATGTACGCAATTTTATCGCCTGTATGCTAATAAATATATAATTTTGTTTAATTAGTTGTAATATTTGAATTTATGTCATGCGAGGGAGAGGATACAGTATCAACATTTTAATTGCCACGTTTTTTCTAGTTGTACGTAGAAAGCGATTGGCTAGGGTTTACTTGCAAGTGAATTGTCTAGTTGTTCGTTTCCTATTTTTAATTTGTTATTGCAAGAACTTCGATATTTGTTTATAAAGGGAAATAGGATATGGTATTTACTTGTTTTAGCTCGGAAAATAAACATCAGGGATATTTGTTTATAAAGGGATCGGTCCGACTACTAGAGATCGAGGGATCGGTCCGACTACTAGAGATCGAGGGATCTTCTTCCTTAAGTCAAACGTTATGTATATATGGGAAGTAAAATTTCCAACATCGAAAATTTGTTTCTGGCTGGACTGAAAACATGGATTCGTTTTCTGTATGAAAGCTGTTCGAATATAACATAACTGGCATAAACTTATATATATATATATATATATATATATATATATATATATATATATATATATATATAGAAAGAAAAAAAGGGACGAAGTGAAGTGTTAGAAGATGCGGAGGAGGTGGTCCCAGAAGTTTGCCTTTTCGTTTGGTGATTCTTAATTAAGCTATAAAGTAATCTGCTTTCCTTTCTTTGCTTTTTTCTTATGGACAGTGGTATTGTTTTTTTTTTTTCCTGAAAATCTTTTTTTTCTCGATGTTCTTGGAGATTTTATAACTACTACATTAGAATAAAATAAATTATATCTTATAATTTTATTTTATTTATACCTCAATAATTTTGGTTAAAATAATTATTTAACATCGATTAAGTCATTTGTTTTGTTTGAATGAGAAAATTTAATCATACAGATATGAACCATAGTGGTGGGCTAGAACATTCATGATTCTAGAATTCGCGGAGGCCTTATGTCTTACATTGGTGTTGTTTACATGTCTTGAATCTCTTGATAAAAGCATCATAGTTTTATTAAGGGTTATGCACCTACCCTGAGAGAAAGGAAATCATGGTTCTAGTAGCATTATTTTCCTTCTCTCTCTTTTTTTTTCCGATTATATATACTCTCAAAGACACTAGTAATTCTTTTTATGGAGATTTAGGAACTAAGAATATTTACTCCATTATGGAGTCCAACGTTTGTTTAAAATTAATTTAAAATAAAGAAAAAATAAAAAATATATTTTTTTAAAAAAAAAAGTTTTTGAAATGCAAAAACAAAATTACTTGATGCATATCTTAATTCTCAATAGTCCTTTCTCTACTGCATTTGGTTACTCCTTGGCGAATTATAAAATAGGTCACACAAATCATGATTCATGTGAAGTATACCTGCAACATGATCAGCAGGATGAAATTCCTTAAAAGTAAAGAATATCATTTCTCATGATATAATATTAAGAATATCAGATTCTCTTTTAAATGATCAGGCAAACACTAATATTAGTCAATCTGTAAAAGTCTGGAATTAGTTAAGTAATCCTACAGGTTAGCTTACACACACACACACACACGCATCAAATGGCCTCTTTACCCATCACTTGGCTAAATTTGCAAAGGATATGCCTCCTGGGTCCTACTTTCCATTTAGCCGAGAGGGTTATTTTCAATGTGCTGGAGCAGAAATCACACTTTCTCCGGCATAATGGCCACATCTTTCAAGCACAAATAAAGACTAACTTTAATATTTTCGGCCCACCATTTCTATCAATGAAAGGAACCACTCTTTGAGGTAGCGGTCAAGTTTTGTAATAATTACCAGTAGATCAAATGCAAGCATTAAAGCCTAATTTTAGCATGCAAATACCTGTTGTTATAGACTTAATGGGATGCATCATCACGCAGCCTCTCTATTGCATAAGGGCGATCCTGTTGCCACAGTTTAGAAGTTCTGCTTAAGGGTGATTTGTCCAAGGTTTGTGACATCATTTCCTGGCATACCTTCTTTCTCCATTCTGTTTATTGTCCTTCGTTGTAGATTTTTTTCGTGATACAGACCATCGATGTAAGTTGGCGAATCAAGCCTCCCCCATTTCAAGACATTCATAGGTTGGACATAATCTAGTTTCATAATATATGGATGCTTCGTTTTTTCTTTTAATGAATTAGTATAAAAAATGCTTCATCGCGTAAACAAGGGTTACACATAGTTCATTGTACCTGAAAAAGAAAATCAAATAAAGTTCATGGTTTTTACTATATGATTTGCTGCCATTATCGCATTCATATATATCAGATGCTCAGCACAGATTGTAATGCAAGAGGCAAGGCACCTGATACAAACTAGACTCACTTCTGTTGGTGAGGTAGCAAGAATGAAAGGAAACAAGCTGCCATTCTTACCTATTCCATCGACATTGTTGATTTCGCTGCACACATGGAGGGAAAATGCTATTACCGTCAGTTGATTGAGACAATTTGTCATTTCGTTGCCGCTGATAATGAATAGCTGTTGTCTGTCCTGATTTGACCTTCGCTTCATTGGACTTGTATTCAAATTCATGGTATCAAACAGGCTAACAATATCATGATAGACGACTGTGTCGTATATTTGGAAAATATAAAAAATCACTCAATTCAGGATGGCTACACCAACAGCTAGATTACCCTTTCCAGTATTGCTTCCAATTTCAATGTGTTTTATACTTTTCCTCAACATCTCGCTGTTACTTCTGTGGCTTCTCGTTTTTGCTTTCCCTTCAACCTTCAGGTCTTTTGATACTCTGGTATTTTCTGATACTTGATGCCTTTGCAAACTAGCATCCTTCACCTTCCCTCTTTCATTCTTACCAGTGACACCAATTTTAGTTACAGCTTCTGGCTTGCGCCTATTATTGTTGGTTGGTTTAGTTTCACGAGCCCCAGAAACATTTCTTGCCTGATGATCAGTCCTTCCTGAGGGATCCCGCTGGTTAGTAGGTTTTACAGATTCATTAGCAGTGACGACTTGGTCATTTCCAGTCCTTGAAAGTAATTGTGATCTAGCAGCAGCTCCACTCCCTGGACTTGTTGACCTGTGTTGTACTTTAGCTGGTTTGTTTTTAGATGGTGAAGCCTGAGATAGAAGTACAAAAGCTGAATTTATTTCTGCCAACTAATAGTGTAAAGCGCAGATAACAAAACACAGAACTGCTCGAGGAAAAGAACAAACTATCAGCCTTAACAGTCATACTTCCAAAATTACAAAGAAGGGCTTGAGGCTGAACTATGAAGATATTGATGGGTGTGAAAATACATTATAGAGAATATAACTAATGATCTGGTGATGAAAGCCACCTTAATTTAATGACATTCTCATAAAATCTCTATCACCATATTTTGATGACAACACATACCTTCCTTCTTGAGAACACCTTTTTTTTCTCACATTTTCTTTTACTATGCTATTATTAACAATAAGTAGAAAGTTCATATAGGATTCCCCATACATTCCATAGGGTTTCATCCTTCAAGTTTGTTATAGATGTGCGTGTTTTTTAGCCCCAGGGAGAGAGAATAATAATACAAGAACTTGCTAGTCATTTCACTGACCTTTCTTTCTTTTTTCTATCCATGACCAATCTCTCTCTGATTTATAACTAAGTCCTACAAGCATAACCACATGTAAGTTTACACTCATTTCGCTTTGACCATTCTTAGTATTACAGCTTCAAACCATGTCTAACAGATGGAACCATTCTATCAACACCTTGGACACTTGGCAAATAACTTTTTATGAGGTGATAAAATATGCTTTGAACAAATATCAAGTAAACACACAACACTTCAAAGCATCTTAAGATGAAGATGGTACAATGTGAATGTACGGTAAGGCGAACCAACAACATTTACAACTCCTTGGTGGCAACTTATATTATCCGAATGCTATGAAACTGAAATTGCTGTGTAGTTCTTGCAATTTCAAGAAGTCAACATGATGCAATCTGAACAGCAGGAGGAAGCTAACTAGGCGCTTTAAAATTATTTACTTTCTCATTTTACATTAGTTTCCTCTTCATAAATAGTTGTCCACTACATCGTTCTTTCTCAACAACAATATATATCTGTAAATATGTGAATGAGCACGCACATATGTACTGCTGGCGAGATTCATATCAAATTAAGTTTATGAGACTTGCATTAAAATAAAACAAGAAGCAAACCAATTCCACAAGTGAGATCAGGGTAAAACACAGTTTTTGAGTAAAACCAAGTACACAATAACCCTAAGATTAACTAAGACGGTATGCAGATCTCATATCTACAATAATTAGGATCACTTGTAATGGAAAGCAGAAAAACTTCAAACACCACAATATTTTACCAAGCACACACCCACACAACGTTGCAGATTGAATTTATTACTTATGTATCCATAGATATAGGCTATAATAAGACAGCATCAAAATGCCAAAACTGCTAATGCGCTGTACCTTGTTCCCATCAGAGCCTGGTGATACAGCAACACGATAGAATGAAGGCATGGGTGCAGCTTTAAAATTAAGTCTTTCCCTGAATTTTTTAATTTCAGCCTTCTTCTGTTCCTACAAACACAGTAATTCATGCATCAGATACAGATAGAATTATGGAAAAGATATATCAAATTGCTATAAGATACGCTTGAGTCCATTACAAGCTTCATTCTCATTGAGGGATGATCCATATCACAATTAGAGAATTTTAGAAGATTATTAAAATTTGGCTTTGTAGAAGACTCTGCGTATAATGTAGCAATCTTCTTTTGACATAATGAAGTATCACAAGAGCAAGTACAATATCAATGCACTTACTGACAACAACAAGAGCCAGCTATTGGAGAATTTTTTACGTACTTGTGTTTTTGCTTGAATCTGATTCATTTCTGCCTCCTTAGCATGCAATTTTTCTTCCAACTTCATATAGAACTGAATCATATAACAAACGAGAAAAGGATTGAGCATTTAAATTTGACTGCTAGCCACAGAATAGTTAAATTCCGAACAACAGCAAGCTTGGTCACCTCTTTTCGCCTTTCTGCTCTTTCATCACTTTTGAAACTGAAGGCTGCAGCGCATGGCATTGTGTCTGGCTTTATTGAATTAACAATCTGCTTATTTCTGCATCACAATTACTCTATATCTAAGTTCAGGAAATAAAAAATGTTAAACCATTAGAGCATCAACTGATGATGTATGTTATGGACCTGTTCGCTCTTAGATGAGACATAGGTTCAACTTTTTTTGATCTAGATGGTGGAGATTCAAATTTATTTACTCTTGATGCCCTTTCACTGCACAACAATACAGACATCTTAAAGGCCGAAAACATGGAAGATGCAGGTTTGCAATTTGCACGAATCAGAAAGTACCTTCTATTCACAAGATGTAACCTTAAATTGCCACTTTCAGAATTCTGAGCACAAAAATAAAATTTGAAGTAAATAAAAGCAAAAGCCAAAAAGAGCGTTTTTAACTATAAAGTCAAATTGAAAATGAAAAATCAGCCAGTTTAGAATATCGATAACAAATTAATCCAAATGCTCACCTCTTCATTTTTAGCTCTATGCAACACACGTCTAGTAGGAGTGGTAGCTCGTGATGACTGCTTTTCTGATTTTGCTCTTTGTGGTGTTTCTCCTTCTCCTCTATTCTGAGTTTTTGCAGTAGTTTTTGACACGTTGTTAAGGATCTTCTGGAATTGACTGCCATTAATCGGAGACCTCATTCTGGGGTTCGTGGATTTACTTTCCACATAATCTCTCAGCTGGGATGACAAAATATCAAGAAACGCATATCAGGGTCAATTTAGCACGATTATAAAATGATAACAAGGATGGAAATTGTCAACAACAGCAGCAGTAGCAAGAATAACAGTAGTAAGAGCATATAGGCATGAGTTTGACATAGCAGAAAGCAAGATTAAACTGAATTACTGCCATTTTGTTGTTCGTGTTGTGTCCCTGTGCATACGTGCTTCGTTTATTTTTTATTAGTCATGTAGTATTTTTTATTTCTTTACACACCTTTGGAGAAAGATTTTGTTGATGCACTGGACTAGTGTTGTCAAGATCCTTGGCAGTTCCACTTTTTGGGGACAGAACAATTGTCACAGATGATTCATCTATTTTAGCAACATTATCATTAATGTTATCTTTCATTTCCATCTCTTGTTTGTCATTATTGAGATGCGACTCGTCAAGTCCAGTTTCAATTTGATGTGCTTCCTCAGGTTTAACATATTCACCCACACCTTTGACCGAAACATTAGCATCATCCAAAGCAGCTTCCACTGGAGATTCAGAAGACAGAACAATACGATCCTCTCTTTCACATTCAATGACCTCTAATTGTCCATGATAATCCGGATCCTCAGGGCTCTCATCAAAGCAAGCACGATGACTCTCATCATTTACATGATCAAACTGATCTCCTTGATTTCCATAATCAAATTCGTCACAGTCCACACTTTCCAGCACATCATCCTCACGGTGAGAATAATTGCAACTTCCGTTCATATCATCATCTTCTTCTCCTTGACCCAAATTTCCGTACTCGTCATCTTCGCAGTTCTGGCATCCCCTCCCACTCAGGCCATCAAGTGAATCCGGACGCAGAATACCCTTCTTCTTGAAATGGGCTTCAAAATAAGCTTTCTTCTGGATTACAGAACCTGGTTTTGAGCATTTTTCAACCTCTTCAAGATACCTATTGTGAGAAAAAGACGATCTTCTCTCCCAAGACAAGTCTTCTCTCTCAAATCTTCCAAAGGATATGGACCCAGAGTGCAGAGAATCTACCTGTCCAATCCAGAAATGTTAACAAATTCATAATATAGCCTCGCTAGCAGATCATCAAACAAGCAAAAAAAAAATTCAAGCAAGCCAATATCAAGTATCACAAACTAAAAGTTTTTTTTTTTTTTTTTTTTTTGCTGAACAATGAAGAAAAATTGATAACTTCCTCCCAGAACGAGAGAACATGAAAGTTTTCCAAGTAAAATTGATGGGTGACAAGTAAATAAAAATAAGACGTCAAGACAAAATTAGATAACTTTCAAGAACAAGATAAGTTACCTCAAAGCTAATGCAGTTGCTGAGGCTAAATGGTTCCTGAAATTCTCCCGCCATCACTTAAAATGAAGCACTAAGCTTTGCAGTGAGGGATCAGTAGCAGCAAGGACATGGATTGATCTGATGCTCTCTTTTCTTCTTTTCAGTTGAGACTTGAGATAAAAGTGTGCAAAGGGGACGCTTTTGCTTCGCTTGAAAAGTTGATCACCCATCCATCTCTTCCTAATCATGTCATGTGCCGGTAGTCTCTTTTTTGTCTTGTTTCCATTTTCTTTTTCTTTTTTTTTGGTAATACTCCGTTAGTTTCCACGTTCAGATTTGGGGATCGACGGTTCGGTTTTGGATCAGAGCGGTTGATCTAACGGAGTAGAAACGGAGGATTAGTAGACCACGTGGCAGTCTACTAAATTGCTGACATTCCAGCTGTCTTTAACTGAGAAAGTTTTGTGTGTGAGAGATATGTATCATATCCTGTATTGCTATTCGTAACGTGAATTAACAGTTATTATTTGCTTTTCTCTTCTCAAATTTCCCCAAAAAAAAGAGTCCTTCTTCTTTAGAAATTATAATAATTTGTATTTCTTGATTAGTAATTAGCTTTGCTTCTACTCCATCATCTGGGATTTTAATTTTAAGAAAGAGGTGGGGAAAATATTTTTATTTATTAATAATATCAGTTTTTTTTTATATGAATAATCTACTTAAAATTTGATATGAGAAATTGCTATCGATTTTATTAAAAAAAAAAATCATTCTTAATTTAAGAAAAAAATGAATTTCATTGCAAACGTCTAAATTAAATATATAAATATAAATAGAGACTGTTTGCATGATATTCCAATTATCTACCATTAATAGTTATTTCAGTTAATTAATTGTTTTATTTCTTTTATATTATCATGATTATCGCTGCACTTGGCATTAGCTTCCACTCAATCTGATCCTTCAAACAAGGCCTTCAGCAGGGAGTTAGGGTTGATGTGAAAGCGAGAGTTAGAACTCTTAGGATCTTTATTTTTCAACAGCCATTAGAGAGCATGCTTCGTTGAGTTAGGGTTATGGATGGGCTACAGTCGCTACATAATGCAGTTGATTAGCGACTTCAGAAAACCTACAGCCGGTATCCTATCTTCAATAAAAATGAAAGAGGAGAGGGAAAATCATTGAAGAAGTGAGTGCAATATCGCCCTTTTCCTCTTTATTGTAGCCTGACGTTGACAAGATAACACCTTCAAGAAAAGAAAGGAACAGATAAAATTGAGAGGCTGAGCCTTTTTGTGGTAGGTCAGAAGGATTACCATCACCGTTGAACCACATGTAAAGCCACCGTCGTCCTCAGTGTCTATTATACGGTGGCCAGGGGTTATGATATATACCACAAAGATCGTGCAGATATCGCAAATAAACCTTACCTCCATTCGGTTTCTCATTTAGCTTAGACATTTCGCTTGCCTATTACTCTTTCAAAATTCGATTTAGGTTCTTAAAAGTCTTGATTGATGGCCTGAGAATTCCAAAACACTCAATGTTTTGGACATACCGACCTTGGATACGACTGGTATACCCGACGTTGGTTTCTATACTCGAATGCATTTCTCTCTAATCAAACCTGATTTATACGTTACTGGCCACGAAAACAAATTGTACATGCAATTAATGTATGAGACTGTATCTTCTGGCCACTTGTCCTCTAGAGATTTGTCATCATCAATAAACAACTCATAAAAACTCAAAACCATAGCAATTTTTTTTTGTTTTTCCATGGCTTTCCCTGCTAGAAAAATAACAAATACAACAGAAAATACTGATAAAAAATTCTAAATTTCATTGGTAAATTACAATAATATTTACCAATAAAGTATTTCTTCATTGTGTTCCTTGATACATATTGGTAAAAATTTTCCATTAGTGTATATTGAATAAGTTACAATTAGAAATAAATAAATGAAAAAAATGATGTGTAATTATTACAAAAGATATTAGCAACGAAATAAACTTATCGATAGTTTTAAGTTATAATTTGACAATCGACCTTCCCTCTCTCTCTACCCTATTTTTTTTTCTTTTTCTTCTTCTTTTTTTTACAAAAAACAATAAAAATATCATTAGTTACTCGTTTATTTTGTGTGATTCTGAAAAATAAGAAAAATAAAAAATTTCTCTTACTAGTTGGTCTCGTCATAGCAATAAATAAGAATAGCTAAACAAGTTTATAACTTATGTGATACGTTTCAGTTAACAAGGTCCGAACAACAAATGAAATGTTCCTTGTGAAGTCAAAACTCGAGCATTACACGGCTACTTGGGAATTTCTTTCCTTCATTTTGTAGGCTAGTGACATAGGTTGGCTCAATTTGATGGAGCGTGCCCATAAAATAAAATAAAAATATTTTTTATTTTTTTAACTTAAAATTTAAAATTAGTGGCCAAAAAGGTGTTTTTTTAGCGGTGTAACTCTTGAGATTTTTTTTTAGCAGAGTTTAATTTTTCAAATCCTGAATATCCATTATCATCGAAAACAATTATTGAATTATATATAAAATATCATTTATAAATTTATTTCACGTGAACAAAAATGAAATAGAACAGTTGAATGATTTTGATCGTGGAAGACTCCTCATGACTCATGCCACCGCAAGAAGAAGTTAGCAAACAAGGGTGTCGTTTGGTTAACAAATGGTCCTGTGCTGGTGAACAAAATAATATATTGGCAGGGACAGCTTCTAAAAAAGGTGTTTGACCTATATCTATTTGGGACTTGACTTGAATTGAATCTTAATTTAAAGTTATGTCTAAAATTTTAGCATGTTTGGAATGAATTACAATTTAGGATTTGGTGTAAATTTGGAAGAAATTGATTACAAATTATTTTTTTATAAAATAATTAGTTTTTTTTTGTCGTTGAATTGAGTCTCAATTTAAAGTTTACCTGGTAATGCAAGTGTTAAAAGAAAATAATATTGTGATTTAGGATTTGATATTAATTTTAGAATAATTGATTAGGATGTGTTTTGCATAAAAATAAATTGTTTTTATATTTGAACTCAACTCAGTTTAAAGTTGACCTGGGTATCAGTTAGAAAATAATTAATTTTTGGTTTAGGATTTCGGGTTAACTTGGAGGAAATTGATTAGGATATGTTAAATAATGTGTCTTTTGGGATTAAATTGAGTCTCAATTTAAAATTTAGTTGGTGTAAGTGTTGGAAATAAATATATTTTGATGTTATATTTTTTTGTTCATTTCATTGTCCTGTTTATTATCCTTATTCATCTTATAAAATAATCATTTTATAAAAATATACTAATTATAAATAAAATCAACTGATGATTTGTGACTTTATTTATTGATATATATTTGTAAGTACATAAATTTTTGGTAGTATAAGGGTGGTATTGTCATTTAAAAAAAAATGTTATTGTTTTTTTTATCCTTTTATTTTAGTTTTATTTCTTTTAATTTTTTTCTAGTCTATTTATTTGGATATTTTCTAAAACAATATCAAACACGTTACTGACAGAATCATCGACGAACCAAGCATGTCGAAAAGTTTTTGAGTTGAAAAACATTACATAAAATGCCACTGACAATATATAAATCACTGATAGATTTTGTTGTCGGTAATATAAAATAAATCATCAACGGAATTACAAATAATTTTATGTGTTGGTAATATGACATATTCACCGATGAAATTACCTATACAATAATACTAGTAAGTTTTTTTTGTTTGACGAGTCTTTTTTATTTGTAAATTTAATAATATAATAGAAATTACTAATGAGAAGTTTTTTGAAGAACAATAACTGAATGTAACGTCGTTAGTAAATGTTTTCCTAACAAAATAAATAAAAAAATAACAGGATGGTAATGTGTAACGTTGTAATAATGTTTGTATAACCATAGGTGACACCCACATTTATCATTCTACGAGGTCAATAATATATAAATAGTCTTGAACCTCAAAGATCATCTTCTCCTCCTGTAAAAAAAAAAAAAAAAACAAAGAATTTATTTTCACTTCTACTTATACCTGAATATTTTTTGTAACTATTTTCTCCTACCCAAACTAATTTTAATATCAAAAGTTACCCAAATATTTAAAGTGATTGAAGTACAACCTCACACACCTTTAACCCGTAATCATTCAAAGAAGACCATAATTTTCACAGGAGATTTTCACTGATCTCACCACTGAATAAGATTAAAAAAAAGAGCGAACCACCCAAAAGTGGCGGATCTGACATTGTTTTCCAGAGTGGGACCCTAAAACTTTTAGACGAATGATGGAGCCATGGATTGATGCAATGATTGGAGCCGTTTGATTAAGGGGCCCATGGATCTAATTATTTTGCGTTAACCTTCTGGACCGGAGGCGGGAAACCGGTAATCTACAACTACTAATAGGGACAAATCCTGAATTCTATTATTGCACGTGCATGGGCCGTGCATGTCTCGCGGGTACGCGGCACATGGATGGTACCGGGCCGCCCATGACCTTGTAAACCGAGTTCAGATCTCCCCATGGTCGATACTATCACGTTTGATCCTGATCATCAAAGTCAGGAAGGGGGGACCCAAGACACGTGATTGAATCAATAAAATCATGTAATTTAAAAAATAAAGTGAAACACTCTAGTACAAGACACAGTGATTTAAACAATAAAATAATCCCTTCTTAAAAAAACTGAATACATCTAGGATAAGAGGTAAAATCTTTTTTCCTGGAGATTTATTGGGAATTATAAAATTAATTGGAGATAAATTATTAATATATTATTTTAATATAATAAAATGACTTGATTGTCTTTATAAACAAAAAATATATATATTTTGTCAAGAAGATTTTTTTTTTTAATATTATCTGCATAATAAAAATAGCTCCATACGTTAAACGTAAAAAACAAAATAAACTAAGCACTCCCGTGCTTTTTAGACTTTTTATTTGTTTGGGGATGGTAAAAAATTTGATATAAATCCTTTCCCCACTTGCTGTAGATCTTGGTGAAATGAATAGTATTATAATGGTGTTCGAGAATGTAGTATCGGTTAATTTAAAAAAAAATATTTAAAATTATATTGAAATAATATATTTTTTAAAAATTTATTTTTTACATTAATACTTCAAAACAGTTTTAAAATATAATTTTTTTTTAAAAAAATACAAAAACAAATTGTTTCCTCCGGTTACACGCCTCTTTAGATAATTTAGGATTCGAAGGGCTATCGCGCATAACAATTCCCGTCGAAGGACAGGCAATCCCGTTCAGCCGAACATATGTTGTTGGGAAGGAGGAATGGAAGGTCAGCCAAGCTGCACGCATGCAGCTCCTCGAAGAACGTACAGACTCTCATGTTGGAAGTACCGCCTGGCAATGAACATTGGACATCAAGAATACGCGTGTCTCCATGGAAATGGTCATTTTCATCACCTATATTTTTTATCTTAAAGCTCATTTTCATCACCTATATTTTTTAGATCTTGGATAATTAGTCGTTTTAAATTTCAAAAATGCAATTATGTACCAAACTTCATTTTTTTTCCTGTTCTTTTTAGGTGAGAGGAGAGAAACTTACTGAATTTCAGCATATAGAGAAAGTTGTTGTTAATGACTATTCCAACTATAAAAATGATTGATTTTTATGTTAAGTAGTTTCATATGATAAAAAAAGTTTAAACTAAGTGTTTTTTTACATTGAAAATGCTTGAAAAACATATATGAGCTCAAAAAGATTTTTGGTTTCAGGTTTTAAGGTATTTTTTTTTTAAGTTATGGATTAGTTTAACAAGGTTTTTATAATATTTTTTAAGTTTTTAAAAATATAAAAATAAATTAAAAATATATTTTGAAGTAAAAAACATGAATCTTATATTTTCAACTGTCATAGTAATTGAAATCTGAGAATCCAGACGGCGCGTGTATTTTTTTTACATGCTAAATACAATTTATCCCTGTTTTTTTATTTTGTTTGCTAAATGCACAATTTACCCCTGTTCGAACTAGTCTTGCTTCACATCCCAAACAGCCCTACATCACTTTACTGAAATTAGCAATACTAGTTGCAGCGTAAGATATCAAATCTCTGCAGTCTCATATAAATTTACAATATTTTTTAGATGTAGAGCTTTTTTTATTATTATTTTTGTTGTTGTTGTGTCTGTGGAATGGATAATCAAAACGTCAGATACAGAACCAAGGTAATACACTAAATACAGAAACATAGTATTTTCTATGCCTCCACGATTTCTTTTTCTTCCCCACCAAACGTTCTGTTCGACATTTGCCGTATACATCCAAAACGTAATGGCTGCAATCCACATGGAATGTCTCTGAGCTCAAAGCTATCATAGACATTGAACTCATGAGACATGACCCGGGAATAAAAAAACAAAGAGTGTATAATTGAAGCTTGGATAGAATCACCTGCAATACATTGGAGGATTGAAATTACATCCACATGGTCTAATGCCTAAACAAATTCCTATACCAGGATTTCTGTTTCCCAACAATTCATATTTCTCTAATATATGCTTCTTCTTCTTATTTTTTTCTCTCTTTTTATCCAGTACAGATTTACTTACTTTGTAGTTTGTACTGGTCTTATCACTGATCGTACAAGTAGAAACTAGAAGCTGCATCGCAAATTTGTAGGATGAGCCGGGCTAAAAAGAAAGTGGGGATGGCGACAATCAATTCTTAGATTTTAGAAATGAAGCCGTCTTGGTTATTTCCCTGAGAGGTTTATCAGTGAACCTAATTATATTGTAGCAGAGCGCTCCTAGGATGGTACCAATGGGCGGGCCGACAATGTAAACCCAGATACCCTTGAATTGACGCATCACTATTGCAGGCCCCAAGCTCCTAGCAGGATTCATGGATGCCCCAGATACAGGCCTGTAATTCACAATTTTAAGGACACAAAAAAAAAGAGAGAGTCACGTAAAGAATTGCTATTCAAAAAGACACTGGCAGCTTGGATTGCAGCTAGCAAGTGAATTACCCAGCAACGAAAACGTTCAACATAATTGTCATTCCAACTGCAATTCCTGCTAATTCTCCAATCTGCAAGAGTTGAGAATCGAAGAATTAAAATCATATTCGTTTGCTAGATGTAAAGTTTATATGTACACATTTTGAGCATACTCTGTTAGATATTAGTAATCAATCTTTCGAATGCAAGGCAAGGCGTTCTTGTGCTGCTTGTGATTTAAGCAATCAACCAAGAGGGATGGTCTACTTGTCAGTTAGGCTAAACAATCCCAGGCTACTGTAATAAAAATAAACAAAAGACATGTTTTTTTTCCAATAATAAATAAAATAAAATAAAACGTGCATGCTTAAGAGTAACTAACCGCTCTGTTGTCAGTGGCAACACCAGAGATAACAAACATTAAAAGGAACGATATGATTATTTCAGTAACAAAAGAACGGATGTCGGGTCCAACTGGTATTGTCCCAAAGTAAGCCTCGTCTGTCACGCTAAAAAGAAGGCTTAAGGTGCCGCTAGCAAGGAGTGATCCAAGTAATTGTGCCACCATGTATAGAGGTACCTGCAAGTACAAGAAAGAAAAAACACATTTAGCAAGAAGTTCATCAGTCTTTATAATCAACACCTCTCCTGATGAGATGTGCTCCGCCACCATGAGCGACCTGTACAAAGAAACAACGAATATATATGAAGACCAACCTGTTTGTAAGGAAAATGTCTAAAGATGGCAAAAGTAACAGTGACTGCTGGATTGAAATGTGCACCAGAGATATGACCAACAGAGTAAACCATCACCATCACAATTAGACCCCATACCACACAAACTCCTGGAAATGTTACAGAACCATACATCTGATTGACCACGACAGATCCACAACCCATAAAAATCAAGAAAAATGTCCCTACCACCTCTGCTATTATCTGGCAATAAGAAGAGACTTATTAGTCACATAACTCTTAATTTTCTTTGGTATAGCTAGATGGTAACTGTAAGTTTATACAGCGAACAAAAAAAAGTAGAGATAAGAGTTTTTTTAGTACCTTCTGGATTATTTGAACAGTAGTTTCAGGTGGTGAATCCACATCTGTTTTTTTGCCACCTTCTGTATCATCACCGAACTCGTTATTCTCTTGGCAATAAGAAGGCATGTTGTGAAGAAGAAGATGGTGCTTATTTCTCTCCCGTGTCAAGAAATTTAGTGTTGGATAAACCAAGAAAATAAATTTATATATAGTAAAAGATCAATGTCGTTGTTTGGAGATCGATGGCTTAGCTATTTTGACGAGTATCTCATGGAACCAAGAGAATTGTGTAATCTTTAGGCCAGTCATTTAGGCCTCTTACAGGAATAGCTACCGCAATTTTGTCTTGGCCACTATGAATCAAGTCCCTGAGTGAAATTAGGGATTCCATTTCGTCATCTGGTTACGAAACCATTGCCTATTGATTAGGCTTGACCCAATTATCTTAAGACATGCTTGTGTGACTAGACTCGCAACCTTTAGACTGGAAATTTTATTGGGCATGGATGTTAACCTTTTGCCACAAGTGGGAAGAGCTTCCAGTTGGCTGCTAGTTATGACGTCTAGGTCCATTTGTCATCCAAATACACACAAAAAATGGGCTCTCATACGGGTTGATGGCCCAATCGTAACCATCTGTCCAGAAATTGGCTAAGTAGAAGCCTTGTGCTGTTAATCTTTGCTCAAGATAGACGCTAAGTAGTTTTACTTTTTCTAGGCCCAGGCAGCAGTACCTACCTAGGATTTCATGGGCTATAATACCGAGTGGGAAGCTCGACCGATGACCGGTGCTTTCCAGTTTTCATTGGGTCACTTGTTTTTTTATTCTTTTGTGATGGGAAAAATGAAAAATGCTTCTTCTGTATCTGTAGACTGCAATGATGAGTAGGGGACCAAAAGAAAACTCCAGCGAGCTGTGTTCAGTGCTATTGCTAAGGCAGTAGAAAGAAAGAAGGTTACGGCTAATATACTGTGGACCCTCGATTCAAATCAAACATAATGGTGTCAGGTCCTCTTCTTTATAGCAGCCACATATCCTCGGCCCTACAGATTAGCCCAGCCACTCACTCTCATGCCTCCTCTTCCTACGTCTCGAGCTTCCATCCTTTTAACTTGGTGCTAAGAGTGAAATTAAGAGTGGCCGCCCCTTTAACTCAGTGGTAAAAATAACTTGAAAAGGAAAGGCTCTTGCCTTTAGCCGCTCCAATCTCTTCTCTGGGGACCATCTACTACATACCAGACATGGAAAATGTTGTCTTTTACATGTGATCATATGTTGGCCAATCACTGAATTTTGATAGGAAAAGTGAAGCTATAAAGTGCAAGAAGAGACACGTAACATGGCCACATGAGCACTGCCATGCAAAGACAATGTTGGGCCATTGTGGCAGTCTGGTGAAACCAAGATTTTTGAACCCATTCACAGAGGGACGAATGAGCTAACCATCAGACCCATTAAGAATCCATCTGTTGGTCGAAAATCACATACAAGCCCAGAAAGCCTCTGTCACAGTTCCTCATCCAAATTCAAGCCTGCATGATAAGATGAATTCAGAAAGCTCAAAAGAAAAAAAGTGGTGCAATTTAGAGGGGACACGGGGTCTTTGACAAGATGCATCCCTGAGAAAAATTGGTGTTTAGATGCTGTGTTGTCATGACATGATTTGTAAAACGAACCATTCTTTCCCTCAGTCCCTCTCAGAAGGTCTCAATTCACCGATCGATGGTCCCGGCCATTGTAGGTCCATTTCCCCGGCTCGTGTCTGCAGTTTACCCTGCAACGATCATGACCTTTCTCCCCTTCAATCTCAATGTCTTGATTAGTTTTTGTTTGCATGTGTATATTCTTATTTCAACCACGGCTTGTGTGTTTTTGGTCCAATCCCCACTTGCACCAGATTTAATTACTCTACGACAAAAACAGATAGGAAAAAAAGAAAAAGGAAGGGTGGGAGATTGCTGATTTTCGGTCCAATCCCCGCTAGCACCAGATTTTCAAACTAAACTGGTTATTCGACAAACATTTCGTGCAAACTATTGAGTTGCAGATTTTTATCAGTGTGATCGAATGCCGTGTACCTCGTCCAATTAACTGAGTTGAATTCTTCGTGCGATTTCTTTTTTAAAATGAATCATGATAATGACAGGGTTTGATTGTACATAAAAAAATTATCGAGGTACCAAATTAATTAGAAGCATGGCCCCCGTGTCCAGAGGAGAATGAGGCCACGCACACGAGGACAGCACCGCATATGTAGTTCCTGTTTGGCCTCGTCATATCATTTTGACCTTTTCATTACCATACCCCACAAAATGGTCCTTCGTTATCATGTTTTGTGTTAAGTTGTATATTTTATTTTAACGGTGGCAACTTTCTTGCATCCACGTGCGCACGTGCCACCATGTTATTAATTATTAATTAACACAAAATTCTACATCTCAAGAACAAGAGGAGTACCAATTAAAATATTTGACTGAAAGCCAAATTGCACGCTACTTCTCTTCGATTTTGCAATTTAATGGATCTAAACTAGTTCATGCCCTGCACAATGACACCTTCTTTATACACTTGTAATGTTCGCGTGCATGTATGCAGATATCTGGCTGACCCAGCTTAGACTTCTAGAAATATTCTACCATGTGGATACCACCATTCAAATGGTAAATTACATAAATCTTGGTATTGCTTGTGGCAAATTGTCATATAAAATATAAGTTTACAAGTATATTGTACGTGATTCATTCGCTACGGGTTTGATTCAAATTTCTTGAAACATTAAAAAATCCAACTTTTAAATCATGTGAAAGTTTTTACAGTATAATCTTACCGACTGGACATATCCAAATAAATAATTCAAAGAAAAAAAAATAAGTTAAGTTGACCTTGATCAACCCATCAAATTCATGACTCAAGTTATGAATTTTATTAGATCTAATTAATTTATTATATAATGAAAAATACAGAATCAATTTACTATAACCACCAACAAATAATAAAATTAAATGAAAATATCATGTTAATTAATGAAAATTTAAAAAAATAACAAAAAGAGGCCATATAAATCCAAACAGCCCATTGCAAAGTCCACATACGTCTATGATAAAACATAAATCATAAATCAATTAAACCCTTTCAAAGACTTGATTAAAAACAAGAAAAAAAAATACCATATAATAAGGTTTTATCCTATTTATGAAAATTTTGTAAATATTTCATTTCAAAAGAAAAGCGAAAGTGCAAGACAATTGAGACTCTTTTTTAGAGATCGGAAGCAGTTACTAATTCATGATTTTGTTTATGTTCTTTCAAGCAAATAGTGTGCTTTACAAGAATCTAACCCGTGATCTTAGATTCATCCTCGCTTTGCTTCAACCAAGTAAGTTACAACACGAAGTTATTATAAAATAATTAAAGTAATATATTAAACACATTCACTGTTTAAGCAAAAATGAACATTGGACTGATGGCTAAACCAAACTGAAAATGGCTAACTTCCTGGGCTGCTACCTTAACTAAGGAAGGCATAACATTGACACTGGGCTGCCGGTTAACTGTTCATATGAGCAGTGAACGCCATTAATTTTTTTTTATTAGTTAATATATGTAATTATTTACGGAAGCCGATCCGAAAGTAATATATATTGTTGACCGTCTAAAATAAAACTCAAGTGTAATAACTATGGATTTACGTGCGTTTAATTAATTTTGTTTTCTTTTAGGTTCTTAAGTGACGGCTTCAAGTTACATGCGAGCTGATGATAGCGTTTGTAGAGTTGCTGAAAGATCGAAAATGGAGGAGGAAAAAACAACACAGAAACTAACAACTATCATCTCCTCCCCTTTGTTTCCTTCTCAGTCACCAAATAGTGTGAGTTTAAAATGATTTTTTACCTATATGTTGATTTGAATCGCACAATTTTTCTCAACCATGAAAAATATTAAAAATAAAAATTAATTAAAGATACAACATCCCTTTATAGAAAGTGTTTCAGGTAAGTGAATAATCGGTTATTCAACACCTTATCCAACAACATGGGACTGCCAGTTAAGGAGCCTCCTAGCTAGCTAGCTAGCTAGCAAGATACATAGCAAAAAACAAGTTTTCCCAGTAAAATTAAGAGTGGTCACGTGTTTCAGCATCAATATATACTCAAATTTAAACAATTGGAAGCGACGGCGGGGACATATTTTCCACTCTTCCATATATATCATCCACACAAATTCTTGCTAGGCGAAGACTTTGAATAAACTGGGTCCATGTCCTTGTTTTCAAGATAAAAAACTGGATAAGCAATTAGGAAAGTTCATAGCGCTTGCTTGCAGCCATACTTCATACTCACGAGTCCCTACCTTAGTTGGATCTTATCTTCTCCAACCTTTCCCTTTCTCTTACCCCCTAACCTGCAATAATACACCACCTTGGAGGCATGTATATGTTTGGCTTCAATCACTATTTCTTAACACCAACGCCACATAACTAAGGTATGGCATCCACATGAGAATGGACCCGCACGCACACACTGTTTTGGCCACGTGTGCATAACCTGTACGATGATCATGCCTCGCTGTCCGTGCCAAGGTGGTGCCACGCAAGATCAATTCAATCCAACGGGCGTGAGTTCTAAGTTTGTAGTGTCATATTTATTTGACCATGTCGAATATTGTGATATGCTTGATAAAGATCGGATGGTCACTGACGCTTCTGTTTGATGCCTACCTCTAGAGATGGAAATCATGACTAGGTATTTAATTCAAAAACAAAATAAATAAATAAATAAATCAATAAGAAGATATCATCAAGTTTAATTACCTGGAAATATTAATGAAAGCGGTCAGTAAAGAGAGGGACAGTATTATCTCATGGGCACGTCACATAAAAAAGAAGAGTCCAAGACTGGCAAATCAAGACATTATGATCTGCTCAAGAATGTTCATGATAACTTGATCGAATTTCGGGAATTGGAAGAAAACAAGTAGATGGAGACATTCCTTTTTTAATAAGGAAGGGCAACAGAAAAGAACCCTTTTCTTTAAATTTTACACTGAAAAGATTATCATGATGAACAACTCGTTTGGCAAAGAAATGACTTGAAACCTAACAAGTTCTTCCATGTCGTTATATTATTGCTAGCATGCACATTGTAATATTGGGATCGATCATGCTCTTGAATATGCCAATTGTATATAGTCTATGCTGGCTTGACTTTAATTTGTTTGTTTGAGTGTGTTTCTTTGCTTAAATTGGATGGGAATCATGAATTCAATTCGGTTGTCATTTTTTATTTATTTATTTTTAATTATGAAGTTCGGCTGTCATATTGCTCTGGCCATGCTTTGTAACTAGTAGATTGCTTTAGCATGTTATGTCTCTTTTATTGTTTCTTGAAACTTAAAGGTATTAAAGTCTCTTGGGAGAAAGTCCCAGTCTCCTGAGAAGTTAGACCAGTGGAAAGGTGGCTAAAAGAAAAGGAGATGTGAGCTGCAATTAGGCAGAGGCAAAAGCCGGAAATCGCTAGGGATATTGGTGCCCGGTGGTCCATGAAAGTTGCCTCACAAGATGGGATTGGAGGAGGCATGACCACGTAGTCACGTACCTGGTTTGGGGTTCGAATCTCTTCTACTCGATGATACCATGGGCTTATTGAGCTGTGGACCTTTTGCGATGAGAATTGGGCCCAGGTTCAATCAACTTTTATTGATCTCAGGTCCTTCCAAAGAAAGCCGGTTTACAAGTATTGCTTGTAAAATTCAAAATATCTTTATATCTCGGGGAGATAATCTAATTTGTTTTTATATTTATAATACTTTCTCCAGTGTAATCCTTTTGATGGCGCCTATCATGCCGTTAAATTTTAGCTAAATCTTTCAATTATAATGTGATCCCAATTAATTGAAACTATAATCATATTCGACCTGGGAGTTTAATTTTTTAATTAAACTGTTATTCTTTCAATATTATTAATAGTTTTTTTGGGATCAAATAGCATGTATTTGTCTTGTCTCTCCATTACGTAAGGAAAAAAAACACATGTTTATAGTATATGGTTGCAAGCTCCTTGGAAGAAGATAAATTGGTCTAAAAAATAATTTGGAAACAAAGTGCATTTTACATACACAGTTTCTATTAATTTGAATTATACATCATATGATAAAATGTCATATTAGAGATGTACCGTAATATCACCAATGCAATAAATACAAGACAAATTGAAGCAGGATAGACTAGGCTATTTATCCTATATTTTATTTTTCATTGGTGCTCTATAAAGAGAGTGTATTTTGGACTAAATATTTATAAGTATGCAATTTAATTATCAGGATGTCATGATTAACTCTTCAAAAAAGTTCACCTTCTATCTGCATTTGTCTTTTAATACCAGCAAAATTTCTAATGTTGAAAAAAGATTTATTGTGAAATATAAATTTCTTAAAAATAAGATAGCACTGTATTTGGGCTTGGTAATTAAGAAACTTCTCCGCAATCTTTCTTGAAATGAAGGAGACAGGCCTGGTCCTTTTTAGACATAGAGCACTTAAAGTCAATCGAGGCTGTGTTGACTCAGGCTATCGTGTAATTGTTGAACTTTAAAGCTTAAAAGCAATCCGTTGAATTTTAATACCAGTTTTAGCTACCAACTCATCACCTAGCTAGGTGTGGTCCACCTTTTGTAGAGGACTGTCTAGCAGCTAGCACTGAGAGTAGCAATAGGAATATGAGGTTCAAGTCACCACGCGTGGGGCTGATAACACCGTTTGTTGCAGTCTCCCTACAATCCCACGTGAGACCGTACTAGCCACGATGGCTCCCTGTCTCACCGCGCTAGGAGCCATCGCTTTCTGGCTGTGGCATGGCATGTTGGTCTTCCCCTCTTTAATTGCTCCTCTTCGAACTCCAAGGTTAATTAATTGATAATTGAATAAATAGGATAAGATCTTCACTTCGATGGTTGTGGTTGGCAGATTGTGTCTCGTTACCATGAAACTTAACGGTGGTGGATCTACGAGGCGAGCTAGCTAGAGTTTCGAAGCCAACTTTGTGGAAAGTATGTTCCCTTCTAAAGCTACAATCCATATAAAAAAAAAAATCTCGGGGATGGCAATTGCTTGCCGAAGTGGTTTATTTGATTGATGAGAATATCGGTGCTACATGTCAAGCTTTGGTTAGATTAATTGGACTTTATTATATATGGAGTGATCAAGGATTATCTACCATGTATGCATCGCAGTTAATTAATTTGTTCCTGGGTACTGTCGACTCTCTCCCTGCCTTGTTCCATCCAAGAATTGCATTCGAGGACCCAAGGGGATAAAAATATGGGTTGAATTGCGTTAAAGATGCGTTGCCTTTAGAAATTAGAATCTTTACCACCAATTAAAATATAATGATGGGATGGGAGGATGGTCTCTCGTAACCCAGAAGTTCTTTTCATGAAAATTCCAATAACTTGCATCTTGAAGATTTCGGAATATCACATATTTAGTCTGTATCGAGAAGCAATGTTTTCAGTTTCTCATTCCAATAGATTGCTGTAGTTTTTGTAGTTATAATTTTTAAAAACATAAATTATCACAGTTTCAAGAAAGAGTTTAAAACCCAAAAAATTATAATCTTTTCATGTTAAAAATAATTTTAATCACATCCACCACACAACTAAACATGCGATGTAAAATCTGGATGACGTTGCATCCCGAGAGTCTGACTACCAATCATGTAATAATAGCAAATTATGGACCTCTTATATGATCATTTCATGATCCAAATCTTCATTAATTTCCATAGATTTTACTAGGTAGTTCAAATAAATCATTTCTATTACCATCGATTGTCACGTAAAGATATCATTTCAAGCCTATCCATGTATAAGTGGGGAAAGCCAAACTGCATCATGTTTTCGATTCTATTTTTAATTACTTGCATTCGATTGGACTAAAATATGTGTTCCAGTCCATCAAATTGAAAACATCATCGGCTAATCTGGTTCAGTTAATCATGTCTGAAACATAATTTCGACACACACAACATAATAGTTAATTCATTCAAATGATTAATCTCTCTTGTTTAGTACTCAATACTCAAGATTCTAGAGAAGCTCTTCTCTCTCTAAGAACTAAAACTTCACGTCTCCTTTCTCCTCCCTTTTCCAGGGTTGTTGCTCGCGGGCCAGCCCTAAAGTCGCCGTCTCTCTTCTTCTTTTTTCTCTCTATACCCTATTCTTCATTTTTTTTTCTTTTACGTTTTCCATTTCTATTTTTTTATTTAATAAAGGGGATCTGGATCATTAGAAAAGTAGTTTTCAGCTCTATTATAGTCTAGATTTGAATCTTTGTTTCCATAAATTAACGGCAGTTTCTTTTGCTGGGTCTCTGCATGTTGGGGTTTATTTTATTTTGGCTAGTAATAGTACCATGTTTGATTGAAAAAACTTGATGATTGTCGTCGAGGAGGAGGGATCTCTCAATAATAAGACCTGGTTTGGTTCTTATTATTTTGTAATAATTTCAACTCCTCCGTGAGCATACGACGCTATAAGTTACTGCTAATGCGATTCAAGTTTTGGATTTTAAGAGAGTTTTCAACTCTTGTCGTTATCAAGATTTATTCCCAATAGATAAATTCAATCACTATGGTTATTATCCTTTCTATATTTATTATATATAAAAAAATATTGTATTTATGCTGCCTTCATTGATATTAATAAAATATTATTCCAAATTAATTCATCAAAATAATTAACCATTTGAAGAATAGATAGCAACAAAATAGTGTCCACGCTTTACCGCTATATCTATTTGAGTTTGCATGCTTGCATGATAGAAAAATTAGCTATAAAATATTTCAAAAAACAAAAATACTTTTTACAACATAGAAATACAGTGAAGATGAAGCACAGGACCAGAATAGAGTTCACATGCATGTACTCAATCTTTACCGAAACATAAAAACAAATTAAAATAATGCTACCAAATTAATGAATAGTAATTGAACAATAAAACACCACGACCTTTATTTTATTTTAAATAAGAATAATTTTTAAACATCAATAAAACTACAATAATGCCATGACTGCGCACAGTAATGAAACTATAAACACGATCACTATTGGTTTATTAGTAACTAGTAATTAGTAACTAGCAATGTGCAAAGTAATGTGATTGATCATGCCATCACTTTTTTTTTTTTACCAAACTAACACAGTTTGGTAAAAGTTGTGAGGATATAACATAAAATTTAAAAAGTATTTGGAAATAATGCACACTTTTATATAACTGCTAATTGGAAATTATGATTATATTTAACAACAACTAATAAGAATAACACGTGTTGTTTATCATAACCTAGGCCTAACCCAAAATTTATCCTAAATCCAACCTTAGACAACTTTAATTTCAAACTAACCTAAAATCAGTTACTAAAATACCAAACCTCAGACCCATAATTTAGAGTGAGATGTTTTAACATCATTTTGTTCATTAAGTATAACCCCAAATTAATGTGCTAAACGTTGTTTTAATTTGCTAAGTTTAAAGATATTTGACAATGATAATATTAAAATCAAGGAAAAATAATATTCCAATAATAATAATAATAATAATTAAAAAAAAACTCATAACTAAAAGTTATCACAGCATAATAACACACGAGTTTATTTATATCTTCTGCAATAATGAGCGGATGAGTTAGCTCCATCAATAACATGACTTCCATCTATTTATTTAGTTTTTTTATTTTAGTTTTTTTTTAAGAGCTCCGGCAATAAAAAAACTGATGAGGTTTTAAATAACTTGATTCAGAATAATAATTTTATTTAAAATTATAAATCTAAATAGTGATTATGTAAAATTATATTATTTTTTTAATGTAACAATTTTCCTAAAATATTTCAGTAAGTGTCAATTTTTTTTTTTTTAAAAAAAACTCAGGAAAGTTGGACATTGTCACCAACCCACCACCCTATTAAAGTAATCTTATGCTTGGCTATAAAAGGTAGGGTAGGATTGATGGCGCATCAATAGCTAAAAGAAAAGGTAAGGTTAGCTGCTTTTGACCCCAGCTTTCTTTCTTCTTCGATCTTATCTCTATATATTTTCCAATATCGCAAGCTCAGCTTCTCAAATCAGGACCCCTAAAGGGGGTTCCAATGGAATAGACAGGAGTTCCCTCCCCCCTCGCATTTTTTACTCCATATTTACATGCCTTTTTCTTGATATATAGGAGGTTTTGGAGACCCAGGTAACATGTAGCAAGTCTTTGTCTCAATGAGAGAATACACCATCAACTTAGTATATTAACAAGGTGAATGATCAATGTTGCTTCCTTTTGATCATAATTGATAATCCTATATAAATTACAAACCCAAATGAAAGGCGACAAACGCAAATAATTGCTGGATATACGGACAATCAAAGCAAACACTAGGAAGAAAAAAAGGAACACTAAATAGTAAAAAAAATATTAAAAGGAAAACCCTTTTCTCCTCTTCCTCATATCTTCACAGGTTAATTCACTGTTCATTGTCTTTTTGTACTTACAGACCTCGATCCATATCGGAAATGAAGAGAATTAAAATATCAGTGGTTGCCATATCTTTATCCCTTATTTTCCTCTTTGATGTCTCCCCCCCCTTTTCTTTGTTCATCTGACCAAACCTTAGGAAAATGAACGAACTTTGGCTCCTAATGATTGCATGATCCTTAAATCAGGGCTTCCACTAAGTTAAAAATATTTTCAGCTCCAAGAATCTTGGAAAATTTGGCAAATTCTTCACACTACAATCTTCTCTGCCTGGTAACGATCCTCTTGTTATAAGAACATATATTTTGGCGCAGTAATCAATGCTACTGCCACATGTGACACACGATCAGCAAGTAATCCAAATTCTCTTCATTTTGCTCCCCTTCTGGCTACTGCTAAGCAGAATCGATCATAATCCAAGGAAAATGTAGTAAACAAGAGTAATAGGTAATGCTATCAGCATTCCAAAGATAACCCTGTACACCAAATATGGAAGAAAAAATTAGTTTTTCTTTTCTTTTTTGATATACTAACACATATATACTATTTAGATGTATAATAATTTATACAAGTATATATCTAGCAATATTTTACTTACGCGGTGCTAAGAATGGCTGGATGGACATTGTACTCCTTGGCAAACACAAATGGAACAATTCCTTGTGGCAGTGCAGCCTATTGAGTAAGAATAAATTAATAGTGTAACTTCACGACCAAATTCACAATAATTCATAATGGGAAGCAATTAGAATATTAACTACAGGTACATGTAATAATCATTACAGTTAATTAATTAATTATACTGTGAAAGTAAGTTTTACCTGAACAATAGCAACGTGAAGGAGGGTACCACGCAGGCCGACAGCAATTGAAGCAGCGGCCATCACCGCAGGGCCAGTCAAGAATCGAACAGCCATGGCGAATGTGGCAACCGAATTCCCACAAGCAATTAGCTTCGGTTGTAAAGCCATAAAAAGACCTTTCACAATAACAACCAGTTAAATCAGTACATCTACGGAGAAATTAATTAGATGCTAAAATCTTTAATCTCTCATGAACTCAACTACCTTCACTAATAGGAGAGCTGGAACGGGCATCTATCACTATTCACAACCTACACCCACCGTCCCTGGACCGCAAGCTAAACTGGCCCCATATGTCGGATGGTCAATCTATTTATAGTCCCAAGGACAAAAACCCTTTGATTTCTTGTGATTTGGTCACAACTCACAACCATCCATTCAACTGTGAGTTGTAGCACCCATACCCTTAACTTAGACCAATGTAAAACCTGTCCTTGTACCATGATGCCCTACCGAGCTACAGTACCTTTAGACCCTAGTGTGGTAACAAATGTGCCACATCCACTCTCTGGTCTCTACAAAGACCTGAGCCAAAAAACACTCTGCGTATATAGGAACAAGTATATAACATAGTATGTTACTGCATGGTACTGTGTAAGTATATGAGTATGTGTCCTTTTGAATGGTCCCTTAATTCAATATCGACTGAATGTATCGTTTGAGCACTTGTGTGACCGAGGAGACAGTGAAAGGTTAAAGAAAAAATGATTACGTTATCTGAAAATCACAATAATTATGACCACTCACCTAAGCTGAACATAGCCATTCCTAGTCCAGCATCAGACAGTATGGAGATTGACTGTTTTATTATTTTAGGCATTTCCACATGCCACCTGCAATTTTTTTTTAAAAAAACAATCATTTAGTAAAACACCAAATATATCAATCATAGTATTTGTATACTATAAAGTAAGATTGGTGACATTTCAAATTAATTAAACCAAGGAAAAAATAACTATAGATATACAAAATCGATAAACTAACCGGAAAGCGACTAGAGACCAAGTGAGACCAATGAGACTGGAGTATGTGTTGGGGTTTCGAATAAGTTTGCGCCAAACCATGATCAATATCAAACGGGTCATAACGCTTGCCGGAGGCATCTTCCTACTGCCACCGGAATCTGGAGCTTCGGCTGCTTTTGGTTGCAACTCGGCTGTTGAGCTGGACCCTAGTTTGTTAAGTCCAGTGGGCCCCTCTTTTTCCCTTTGGTCGTCATCTCCTTCTCCTCTGCCCGCAAAACTGAAGTCCTCGCCAGCAAAATCTCCATCTTGTTGTGGAATAGCTTAAAAATACAAATACAAGTTAGACTAAAACATCAAAACGTGTAAAATGATTAACTGATTAATTGGATAATTAATTAGCTGTGCTTATGTAGCTGTGAGTTAATGTACTTTTGGTTTCCCCATTTTGCGGATGGTCAGCAACTAACATCCTGATCTCCTTGGCGCCCTGATCAGACCGTCCAGATTGCTCTGATGCACCAAAATCAGCCCCACCGAATACGTGAAGCCCACCTCCTTCAGAAACTGGTGATGCACTCGAGCTCCACACGAACATGTGCAGCTCCTTGGCATCATGGTTTGCCTTGCTATTTTGCTGCTGCTGATTTTTTGCTGTTTTAGTAGTGACAGTAGAGGCAAATTCAGGATTTGGTGCCGGATAAGACGTGGGTACTGTCTGTGCTGGATAAAACCCGAATCTAGGAGAGGATAAAGTAGCCGTTGGAGCACAATTTTCTTCGAAATTAGACGGCCTTGGAGTTGGCCCTCTTGAAGATTGTACTGAGTACAAATCAGCCTGGCCGAGATTTGAATGCCTTCCAGGGAATCCCTGAACTCCCATCATGGAGTAGAAATCTGAAGGGTTGAAATTAGACCCTCTTGGAGTAGGATTCCTTGAAGAACTCAGGCTATAAATCTCAGCTCCAGTAAGATTTGATGGCCGAGGAGTCATTCCAGAGAAAGAACCCGGCCCAAGAGACCGCCTGGAGGCATTGGATTTCCTGACAGTCACATGTAACTTGCCATCATCACCGATTTCAGCATCAGTTTCCAGAAAATCTCGGCCATCTAAAGAGACCACGTCAGAATCAACCTTAAACGAAACAATGGAGGCTGCAGTTTCAGGAAATTGCTCCATGATCAACATCTTGGCACCTCTATACTCGAAAAGAAACAAGAGGAGAGTGTACCAAATGATACACTGCAACACCACAATTTGAACCATTAGGCTTCCCGAGTAGTTGCCGTACATGGCGGTTAACAGAGGAATGCCCATGACAAGAGTGTTCGGAAGAGTCGAGACAGAAAAGATGGTAATCATCCATTCCAAGCTTCCATTTTTTGTGAAATTAGTCCAAATTCCCAGAGCGATCAGCATTATTATTTTTTGAAGCGTGTCGGCCGCAATGAACCTGAAGTTCATAGCATAGGGATCATTGGTGGAGATAAAATGGAATGACAGTAGTGGCACTGCGAATATCGCCACGAAACGGTTGATACCGGAACACTGGTCCGGGCTGAAAATTTTCCACCACCGAACAGACCCATAAGCCAAGATCATGGCAACATATAGAGGAATCACAGCGGACAAAACGTTGTAGAGATCATTCCAGCTAATCATGGTTTCTTAGATATATATTTTCGACTGAAATATAGCAATCAAGACAAGGGAGTGGTGATTTTGCTGAAAAGGGCTAGTAGTGGAAAGTAAGTGGCATTGATTGGTAAATTAAGAAGAGGGAAACGGCAAAATGGAGAAGAGGAGGACGAAAGCGTTTAAATAGCAAACTGGAGAGGATAAATGTCTTTCTGCAGCAGGCTGCTGCAGCTAGTACCTCCTAATGCTGCCTGATGATGAGACTGCAGAGACAGAAAGAGAGAGAAAGGTGAGAATTTATAAAGGGAAATAGAAGGGAGGACGGACAGTGTTTGTATTTTACAAGGATAGCAAGGAGTAACCTTTTAAGAGAGAAATATTTATAGAGTGAGTCTGTGGACGGATCTAGGACATGTATATATGGAAAGGTGAGAGGGCGTGTGATTATGTACTGGAAAGACGAGGGAAATGGGGACCAGTCAGTTGGGTTAGAAAGTAACCGCCTCATTTGGTTAAGTTAACTAAACATGATTCAGTGTGTGTGTAGAGGGTTACAGGTGGCAGGTTTTTGTGGTACGGGGTTTTTTTCGGATTTTCCTTTCGAATTTTCCGTGTTTTTGTGATTTTCTAGTATTTTTGGATTTTTTTGTGTTTTGGTTTTTTAAAGCATTTTTTTAAAAAATTATATTTTTTTTATTTTTTTAAATCAATACATGAAAATAATTTGAAAATACTAGAAAAAATAATTAAAAAATATTTTTGAATTGCAAAAATAAAATCACTCTAAAAAGAAAAAAGAAGAAGCAGAAATGGCATCCATATTATATTGAATTGCAGGGGACGGCATCATTGCAAAAATGATATTTTCTCACCTCTGAAGCTTCATTATGTAGACATTTGTCTCGTTAATTCTTGGATCCAGTAAAGAAATTTTGGGAAAACTGTTTAGGAAGCACCAATTATATATTTATCCGGATAATATAAAAATATGAACCAAACATGAAATAAAAACTAAGAGCAAATCTATAGAATTTTGAATAAAAAATAAAACAGAAAAGAAAACTGTTCTTGATTATTAATGTACTCCCTATTCTTTTTTATTATTATTATTTACGTTGATGTTCGGGCCAGCTTATACGCACCACGACCAATCCCACGGTCCACTGAACATCCTACAAACTCAGTGAGCATGTAAGGCACCGCGGAGATGACAAACATGCATAATGCATAATGAGATTCGAATTCAGGTGCAAAGGAAGGGAACAAGCCCCACCACTACTAAGTCAAGACCTCAAGTGCATGTAGTTCCTATTCTTATTTCAAGAGTAAATGATCCGATTGCAACATATCTTTCAAGATTTTAACAATGCTATTTAGAAAAAACACACATTTAATTAAGACGTAAAAACTAAAAGATTTATTCAGATTTTCCCTTTACAACAATGGAATCTAGAGTTAAAGAAATTAATGGGAGCAGAAGAGCTAAAGACAGAGAGAACATGAATTTTCTATTTAAAATTTATTTTAAAAAGTTAAATTTATTTTAATTAGAATGAATTTGTAGCTCAATTATCAATCCTGTCTTCTTTTTTTCCGGCGCAAAATGAATTCATTTCATTTGTTACTGATCAAACCCAAAATGACAAGAGTAATTTCCAGCAATTTTGGAACACATAACCCAGAAGTCTTACCCAACACGTGCATCTTAGAAGATTCTTGACACATATATCATAAGCTTAGACATGGTTTCCTAGCTGCAACAAATTAAACTTCATTTCACTTAAAAAATAAAATAAAATTGTTGCTGACAACGTCATTAATAAGGGTGCCATGATTCTGTCATTCTGATAATAATAAAGAAAATGATTTGGTAGTTATCCGATTACGAAATCTTGTACTGGAAGACACCTCATTAAAGGTCTTAATAGAAAATTTTATAGTGTTTAAGTAATAACCGTAATATTTTATTAGTTGTTTTCTGAGATTTATCTTATATAAATAAATAAATATAATTAGAAAAAAATAATTTTTATTTTTTTAAATCATGAATTTTATATTCTACTCCTTAAAATTTTTTTTTATTCAAGATAATTCTAAAAAGTAACTAATATAATATAATTAATTAATTCCCCAGTACTACCACAGATTTTTTTTTTAATGATTATATGAATGCAAACGGTGGATAAGCAGAGAGTGTCGAGGTTACCATTGTAGAGCGGAGGAGTCGGGCAGGTGCATAACACTGGCAAAGGCCGGGCACGAGTCGCTCTGGAGATCTTTTCACGACTTCTCAAAGCAGAGAAGGGATGTAACGGCGTGAAAAATATGTAGTAATATTTTTCAAAAAACTGGCACAAGAAACACGTAATGTAATGTGATTTAATAAATCATGTACTGTAATTGAAATGTTTTATGTAATACAATCATTCATCGCATTCTATTTTCATTTTTTTTAGCAGTGTAACAATTTTCCAAAAATAATTCATTTAATACTATAATTTTATATTAAAATATATACAGTCCCTATAACTTATTTTTACTTTAGATTAGTCCTTGAGTTGAGATCATGTTCTTGTTGTTGTATTTTACAATTTAGTCCTTGCTTTCGATTTACAATACCACAAGTCATTATAATTATAATTACCCATCACATGACAATTTTAAATTTTATAAAATCAAAGACAATAATCTGATTAATCATTATATTGTAGGATTTGTTATATCATATCAAACATGTGATCATAATAGTTTTGTCACGTATTAGGATTAATCCTTATTCTCTAAAAAAAATCTTTCGTTTCGTACTCAATCCCTGTGCCCAATACTTTCTTCTAAAGTGTTGGCATGCCAAGTAGATTAAAGTTAATTAGAAGGTATATATGCTTATATATAACACTAATCAATCCTAATTAGGCCATACATTTAATCCATTACGAAATCAATGGCTAGCTAGCGAGCTTCAAAAACATGTCTGGGATGGTTTTCGAGATGGCGATCAATCTAGATTAGGTTTATGTTTAGGATTTTTTTTTAATTGGGGGTGGGGGAGAAGACGTACCGGGATGTGCTGACTCTTATTTCAACTTCTTATGGCTGAGAGGTATTCCCACTCTTCGACCTTCTTTAATGGATTGAATTTACCCCATATCTATTTGTTCAAGGAAAAATCGCAAGAGGTTGAATATTTAACTATTAGATGTTTGCTTTAGTTGTTGGATATTATTTTCAACGTGGGTTTGACCTCTAACGTAAACATTAGGTGTTCATTATTTTTTTTTTATCTTTTTCACGAAATTAAGGTCAAACCTCTAAACAACAGAACCCTTTAGATTAACTTTAACACATGTTGCTGCGTTGTTATCGTCGTGTCATCATCCTATTTGCGACCAGTTGCCAGATGTCCATAGAGCTTAATATATAGAATTTTTGCCACGGCTGAATATTTTAGCTGTTTTACGAGAGGTCCTAAGCCTGATATATTTGTGGTAAAGGGGAAGTATGAATTACACGTCGTCTTTTTTCTTTTTGATATATCGTCCTCCCTGTAAGGTAAATAAATATACTGTTGTTTGAGATTGTATTGATATATTATGATGAACTTCTCATCTTAGTTCTTGAAATTAATTATTGTATCGATTGAGATAATGAATCTATATATAAAAAAAACATGATATGATCACTGAGAGAGAGAGAGTTAAAATCTATCCAAGAATATTCTACACATGCCACCCGTTTTCAACCCAACCTTACTCCGAGTCCAACAAACGCTGCCTGCCTAACTTCGTTGAGCATGAAATCTTTCTGTCAAGGAAACAGTCGCAATCTTGTCCTTTATAAAACCATCGATACGTGATTCCTCAGGAAACAGCAAGAGCTACCTCTACAATTATTAAGACGTCTTGTATGTTGAGTCTTGACATCAGAATTAGAAGAAAAAAAACATGCACAACAGGATAAAAATGGAACTGTAGATGATTAATTTTTCTTCACGAACCCCTCTTTCTATGACTCCAATCATTTTGTTTAGCCGGAGCTGCACATATATATTCCACAGGTCCTTTCTAGTTCTTGTCATTTCCATTTGAATTTCAACTCCCTTGTATTCATCTTCTGCTCTTTTAGCATCTTGAATTCTTTGGCTGAGTCGTTTCTGTCCCATGATTTGGACATCCTACATGGAAAAAAGAGGCAACGTGAGTGATTGGTAAAGATCATTCAAAAGGAATGTATGAAGACATGTTGCTCATGCATATATTTTCCTCTCTGATAGATTCCTATTTGACTATAATTTAAAACATATAGTATTTGCTTACGGTCATCAACAGAGTTTTTGGATGATCAATAGGGGTCATATTCATATCGGCCAAAGGAAAATGATTAGTCAAGGTTGCGTAGAAGCAAAAACCTTACCTCATTTTACTATTTTTGTACCAATTAACCCTTGATTCATTCCAGTTTCAAACTCTGTTTTCCTGTCTTAATTAAGCTGAATGAAAGCGTCATCTACAAATTTTAGTAGTCTATAATTTGGTTTCAACCTGCCAATCGGCCAGTGACGAATACACACGGACTTGACATAACACTTTGAATGATGTCCTTGCTCGATCTTAATTAGTTAAATTAATTATCATAAGAATAACCAAGAATATCCCACCAACAATGTATGGATGTCTGATTATTTGTCTGCGAACACCTGGATTATATATGTTATATATGACTGGTCTTTTGGAAAGATTAATATTATATTCAGCTAGATATATATTAAAACATGAGCTGAAGCAAGAGAAGACATGACTGGATCATCGGCTAATCAAATGTAGATCAATGCTTAAAAAAGGGCAAAAGCGAAGAGAGATCGATCGCATGAGCTAGTGATTTGGATGATCCATATCGAAGAGAATAATAGAGGATGAAATTATCAGCCCCCCCCCCCCCCCCCCCCTTTTCCTCTCTGCACGATTGAATTATATATCATGTGAGAAAAAAGTAACATCTTTTCGGCGCTGAAGCTTACCGACCATTAATTTCTTGCTTAAAAAAATCACGAACTGGAAAGTAAAGTTCGGGAATTAATTTAAAGTACTGATATTGTTTTTAATTAAAAAAAAACAGAGAATTCTTTGTACTGTGAGTAAATATAATTTATCAAATTAAAATCTCTTTCCCCGTTTATGATTAGTGGGTTGTTGCTGTGTCGTTCACAGATAGTATCATATCTCAAATGAATTTCGATCCTGCCGAAAGCTCAATAATATTTTAAAATAGCTGGTCAATCAATGAAACAAACATAAATGTGACACTGGTCGTCCATATGATTAATATTTCGCATCTATAAAGTTGTGAATGTTTTTATTGTTTTTTTAAATTAAGAGGTTCATTAATTAGTGGTTCGATTATTCAATTTGTTTTTTAAGTGATATTTCCTTTACAGGTCTTTCTGTATATCATATTTTTCTCTTAAAATTTAAAATCTAAATAATAATATAAAGAATAAAACCACTTATGATGAGGACATAGAGTAGAATAATTTATTTTGTGCTCTTGACGACGTGGAAAAAAACTTAGATAGTGTAAGAACACCAGGTTAATTTATGCATAACAATTGTTAGGTGCTTTGCAGAAAAAAGACATGTAGCAACAGCAAATTAAACAAAGGGGCATTTCATCCTCTAAACCACATCAACATCTCAGAATCTAGAAACTTCAAAATTAAGATAATTGGATTGTTATCTATCCTTGAAAAACAGGTCGAGTGTTCTTTTAAGACCAAAGCATAAGATTCGATCGAGTGGTTTTATGACTTCATTAGAAACATAAAATAAACAAGGGACGGGACCTGTAGACTCTTACGTCTGCAGAGAGCATCTGTACGTACATGATGTGTTATTGACAATCGGAGAGTATCAAGATCTACAAAGCAGTGATTAAGCTGTGAGAATTACTGTGGCGGGCACATGCTTGCTCCATGTAAACTGCAAAGGAGTGATTCCAAAACACTGTGGCCTTTCAAAGCCAACAGCTAAACCAAGTCATCAATGGTTTCTATCAAATGATATGTACCTGAGCTCTAAAGCATAAAGAATCCAAAATGTGGGGGCAGACAATCTATCATGACGACACGTGGCGACGCACATGCCCCTGCAGGGTACAGCCCCTCAAGGCGTCATAAGCAAAATCCTTTTTCTAATTTTGATTTAACCTTTTCTTAACTCTTCTTTTTTGAAAAGAAAACTAGCGATGCTTATTTATAATTACAAATAAAGGGTTAATGAATAAATTAATTAATTAATTATCAATGTTTCGGTGGCTGAATCGGTGGAATCAACCTGGAAAACCCAGATCTGATAATTTTGGCTACAGTAGATTCTCCGAGCACTTGGACTCGCAAATCAACAATCAGACTTGAGTAATATTTTAGGGTTGAAAAAAAAATGGCAAGCGAGGGAAGAAAAGGTAACAGTCCAAGTCTGAGTGGTTCAAACTAAGCTCTCATTTTTTTGCAGTGAGAACGTGCATAATAAATATAGTATAGAGGCATATGCGAGTCAAAAAGGTGTAAGCCTGTCGGCCCATTGGGCCTCTCCCCCACAACCACAACTTTTCTCCATGCGGTTGCATCACCATCCTTAAAGGAGCCACTCCCGCCCCCAGCCGAGCCCCATCTTTCCCTTCTCTATGCAAATGCAATGCTAGTGTACCTTGAAAGGACCGTGCTTGCCACTTCTGCCCTCAAATTATTCGAAGCCTGCCTAAAGATTATGTCGATTGTGCGTATGTTGGACGGGAATTGTGTATACTTTTAATGTAGATATTTGAATCAAGAGGTCTTCATTCGTAGATGAGTGTTCAATTCAACAATGATCACACACCCACACCACCCCTTTTCACTCTACTTTCCCTTCTCCCTTTCTTCGCGAGGATAAGGTGCCGATTTCACACGCCCCACTTTAATCTTTTGGCACTAAAAGGCTAACACAACCTTAATAGAGAATCTAGGACCATGTATGGTCTAAGCCAGTTGGTGGTGGAGGGCAGTTGTTACTGAAGGTTACCCAACAATGTGGTAGGGCTTCATTTGCGACCCAAAGTGCATGAATGCACATACGCAAAATCTTTGCCAAAAGGTACGCTGTTGTGTAATAATTGTAATTTAATCATGTGTCTTTGCGAGTAGATTGATATCTTTTAGCCTTTTAGAACAAGTCTTCGGAGATTTTTGAAAATAAAAAAGATATCGATGTATCTTGACAAAGCATATGTATCTAGCGTCTGGCTAGCAAACCTCGCCAGAAAATAAAACCACCAAAAAAATGAGAGTCTTTAGAGAATCTGTCTCCTAATTTACAATAAATCGTGATATTTGGCAATCATACCAAGGATCGGATTGTTTCTTATTTCAAGATGCAGCTCCTAATACTTGGAGCACGGTGTGGTTTCTCAAAGCTGTGCATGTGAGGGTGGTCAAGGCAGTCCCACCCGTTAAGGAATTGCCTCTTCTTTCATTGGACCTCATGGTCCATTTTCTTGCACCAAGGTGCGTCTTGATTAGTCCGATATTTCCTGTTAACAATAATAATTAATACTAATAAGTAATACCTCTTTCCAAAATCACAATCAACCACTAGAGATTAACCTGATGTAATGTTGAAAAACCACCTTGAAGTGGATGTTAACGATCAATTATTTATGAATAGTCTAGCTTAACAACAAAGATTGATCCAATTTAGACAGGGCTTGAGACTGCCCGATATCTATTCACATGCACTCCGATGCGAGCAGTTCAACAAACCACTGATTCGTTGACACGTGACTACCAGGCTTGACTCAGTCTTCAGCCGTGACAAAACTTTGAGAGGAGGGTTATCTCTAATACTCCAAAGCTTGGTAACAACAGCAACAAAACTTGCTAACAACAGCTAATTTATATTGGAATTAGGTTTCATGCTTGTGGGGTTTTCGATGCTCTAGCTTATTGACTCCAGAGCCAAGCATGTGAAAGAACATTCTTTTAAGATGGTTCACCCACCATCCCCAGGAATTAAAAGGGTATTTTGCTCTCTCTTTATCTCTCTATTTTAGCTATATTTAATTTCCCGAAAGAGCCAGCTAAGGTTGAATTCAATAATAATCTCATCTCTTGGGACTTGCCACTCTTAAAATTGAAAAATCATGAGATGAAGGGAGCATATTTAATAGGGGCTTGGAGACATGTTGAGTTTATGTTTTGACACATTCTGGTTGGCAAGGAAACTTCCGTGACAAATTTCTCTGGCATTGTCACAAACTCGTATCTGCGAACATTTATTTGTGAAGGGAACGCGAGTCATCTGGGGCTAGCCCCATGTGATGTGGTTCGATCGATTAGTTCTTTAGGTGAATTCACTCTTAAATGTTTGGTAGGGAGGGGGTTTCTGTTTAACTGCTCAGTATGTGGATGTTAGAAAGTAGTAAGTTTATAGTATGACAGAGTGAAGACCCGGAAATCCTTTCCTCAGTTGATCAAATTTTACTTCTTCCAGACAGGCTAGCTGTTAGCTAAAAACCCATCTGAATTATCTAGTCATTTAATAATACAAGTGACAATCTGAAGTGGGTTTCTTCCTTTTCCCCTCGTTTTAAATCTTCTCAGAGTACAAAAAATCTCTCGAAGATACCAGTACTCGGTGGCAAAATTGAAAGACTAAAAGGCTATGGTTTGCCAACTTATATGATTCTAGCAGCCCAAGAAATGAGATTAATATCTAGACTAATCAATCACCTGATACCAAAGTATGGCTTCTGCCTGCCACTTGGAAGGGCCATGACTGAATCTTCTCTTTAACAATTAAAACAAAATAATGGGTGCCAGTTATATCAAGGGACAACATTGTTCCCTAGCTATTTCTTCTTAATTTGATGTTTGCCGGGTGTTGACTGTGGAGCTCGCTCTTGCTCGATCAGTCACTGTTTCTACCGACATTGAATCAGACCATCCTTAACTGCAAAATTTAGCTGTAAACTGTCCAACGTTGGATTAAGATAGAGACCCATCTGATTCTCTCTGAAATTGAAAAAAAATAATATAATTTTGTGTTGTGCCCAGGTACAAGTGCCATCATCTTCCTCAGATCTTCAATCCCTTGCTACATAAATGAAGTAATCCCTGGAACTATTCACAAATGAGAAGCAAGAAATTAATTATAAACACATTTGCAGTGTGCCTAAATTAGTTAATTATCTGATCCGAAGCATTTTACCTCCAATTTTTATAGCGGGGAAGACCAGTAATCAAGAGCAAATCTGCTGCTAAAAACAGGAGTGTTCCTATGCTACGAAGGGAAGTTGGATTTTGGACATGTCCTCCACAGATAACACTAGTTGTATAGCAAGACTCTTGTCTCAAAGAGGTCCCTTTGGGCTTATTTGAAAGAATGAGACTTACACTTCCTTGGTCGCTGCCTTGAAACGAGTTCCATAATGAATTGTCTGGCCCATGTTTTTTTTTTTTTTTATCTTTAAATTTTCTCTTTTGTTTCCTTCTCATCATCACCAGCTCATGATTTTACAGGAATGTTCAGGTAAGGAGTTGCCATGAATCCTTCAGTTATACATGCATATTTCTCGGACTGCATGTCACTTTGATAATAGGCTAAGACCATACCACTAGATTTCATCCGTGTCTTGTATATATAACTGGTTTCAGCTTGCTGCCTTCTCATTTGAGTTATGAAATAGAAATGGGCTTCGGCTAATCTCAATTGCCTGAAGTTGCAGGGCCTGTGGATTGGTAAAAGAGCTCTGATAAGAAAAGTAAATGGGCCGTGAAGCTTGGGCTATGACCTGATTTTTGAAGGTCGGCCAGATTTAGCGAGAAAGCAATAGGCAGCGCATACATGGAGTTGGAAATTCTAGCAAGGCTCGTGATCCTTGGTATTGGGCCCATATCATTCAATACTGTCTGGGTCGAGAAAGGATGAAAATTTTATTTTATATCAAGATAGAATTAATTCTTCCATGGACTGATCTCGATTTGGTAATGTTCTCTTGTCAAATTTTAAAAAGATTATCATGTGGGTGTTTCCTTTGTTAGGTAGAAAAAAGAAAGATCACTATTTCATTATTAAGATGTCCGAGTTGACTTTGTTTTTCTTATCTATTTCAATGAATAAGAAATATCATTGGATAAGTTTACATGTTAAAATTAAGGTTTTTTTTTTTCCCGAGCAATCTTTAAAACGTTTTCATATGGTCACATCTGTTAAATTAATTAAGATCAAATAGAGAAAGGAGGCTAGAATTCTGAATAATCAGTATATTATGAATGCTTAGCGTTAACCTAAATACAAATAAAATATATATAGATCAAACTGAAAGTACTATTCTACCCTTAATAAATAAGATTACATAAATATTATTTAACAACATCGAACTCATGTCTCAAAAATGAAGTTTTTGAATGCTGCCTCGAAATGTGACCTTGTTTGTTCATTTGTTAAGGGTACCAAATATGCGTAGCAGGTGTTGTGAAACTAAAATGGAAAATAAGTTTAATAAAAAGACGACTACTAAAGTGCCACACTCTGATTTTGTGGTATGAATGCCCTTGGGTTGCATTTTTAAGGACACAAATATCTGCAATTAATTGACAAGGGCATGGTATCGACGTCAAATCTTAGCTGAAGAGGGCGATATTTGCTACTAGCAGTAAAAATAGAGGAGGCCCATGAAGCAAAGCAAAGAGATGAAGGCCACTTCACCGAACCTTTTGCTTCTGGCAAGAGTTATTTACGTAAAAATAGAACGCGGAAAGATAATAATAAAAATAAAAATTTTAATAGGTATAACTTAACTGATTAGGTTTTAAATTTATTTTTAAAAAATTATCAATTCAAGTGTCACAAATCTCAGAGTTATTAGAAGCTTATGTATCTGGTTGTTAACTTCAAGGTTTCGGAAGATTAGTTGAGATGTGCAAAAGCTAACCCGAACACTTATCTGGACTCTTTTCTAGTTTCTTGTTTTTGTTTTTTTTGTAATTCATTAATTAGTAAGAGCAAAACAACAATTAGTCTTTCTGGTTCCCTGGTCGGTGGGATTGAGACCTGTTGAAAATTATAGAGAGTAGCCCCTGCCACTTCCTTCAATCGCGAAGCATTGCCTCGAATTTATTAACCGGCTTGATTTTTCACGTGTTCCCTTCTCGGATGAACATATGGATTCCGCTGCCTTGTGCGTGCATTACGTTTTTTACTTTATTATTTTGAGAAATACGGAACACATTTCTTAAATATTTCGCATTGCGGTTAATTTGCAGGTAGAAGTCAGGTAATGATAAAATAATTCGATTGGCATGAATATTGGCTTCTTCAAAAAGGTTGCTAATTGCACTTTTTTCTTCAATCAAGACTGAACTTGACCCTTGAACCATTCAACAAGCTACACATATTTATGATATCAGAGGACGAGCCTTCCCCTCATATTTCCTTGTACTCATTTTCTCATGCATGATAAGAGCTCTAGCTCATTTGCAACACGACCGTTAAGATACTATGTTATTTGCTCGTGAGAGGAATTGGTTCACACGTAGTAGTAGTAGAAGACCGTAACCAACCCAATGTAAGTTCCAAGTAGAAATTTTAAAATATTTATAATATTTTTTTAACACACACTTTTAAGTGACTTAAAGATAGTATGTTATTCTAAAATTATATGTGAGGTTTTAAAATATTATTTTCTTCAGCTTGTATATTTTTTTATTTATTAATGTGAATGTTCAAATCAGCTTATACACCCTTCGTCTAATTCCTCGAGACCCTGAAGTTAACTATCAGGTAAGTCTTCAATGATCATAAGTTTTGTGTTACTCGAACTGGTAACCTCTGAAAAGCAAGGTAATGACCTGACTAATTAAGTTACACCTCTCAGGATTAGTTTATTATTATTATTATTATTATTGCACATGTTCTGTGTTTTGAGGGGTTTGGGTAGTGAATTTGGGTATTTCAGGGGCTAGGTTTGTGTTGGGTTTGTGTGGAGAATTTATTGGGGTTTAGCTGTGAGAGTGAGTTTTCAGCTTTTATTAGGTTGTTTAGGCTGCTGAATTATGCTAGAAGTCAGCTTTATAATTTTTTACTTACTTTGTCTTATGTTATCTTTTTTTTTTGTATTAGCCTTTATTTTTCTCCCATTAACTAAATGACTATTTTTTAATGCAATTCTCGATTACTATAAAAAAAATTCAAAATATTATTATTTATATTATTTTAACATACTATTTTAGTGCTAGGTATTAAATTGTTCCACTATCAGCTTCATGTTTAAACGATATATTATACTCATTTACAAAGGCAATCTAAACTTCCATTCTGAGTCTCTGACATGGATGCAATGTATATTGCATTGTGAGTCTCTTTTAATCCAAGTTCATGTAAGTATGAAATATTATAATAGTCTCTTCTTCTTTTTTATGCATGTACACTCATTTTGTTTACCCAAAAACAAGATGAAATTGGAATTCTATGAAGAACGTCGCATCAACTAATTAATCATCATGTTGAAATTGTGTTTGAAAAGAATATCGTAGCAAGAATTAACTATAATTCCTGGTAAGGCATTACCACTTCCAGAATTTCTCACTTCAGGTTTTTCCGACCGCCACCTGAACATTATGACTTTGTGGAGATTGAATAGGAATTTAATGTCCATTTAGAAAGTTTTTCCACGAGTATTTTATATGGGTGCTTATCGATCGTAAAACCATGGAGTTTCGTCTCCCCTCAATATATGCTGGTACGCACGGAAAGCCAATGAACAGAAGCACATATATAGTAATTAGCATGAAATTTGGATGCAGAGAAAGTAGAGGGCTCCAAATTCAAATTAATCTACTTCGCCTTCCTACACTTTGAAAAAGAAAAGAGCCAAACAGTCAACTGGAAAAGGCATTAAAAAGTAAAAAAAGTGCTAATTGATAAGTAAATTAATTATCCATGTAGATTAGATACCATATGTTATAGTATCTATCTCATTACACATTTTGGTGTAAACTGTTATGAACAATATTTATCTAACCTATCTTCTTTCACATCAAAGTAATCAATCATCATTATAGCTGACTAGCAAGATTGCCGAGATTGGAGTGCGGGTGCTCCATTTTCAGACGACAAGGTGGCGGCTATTGTTGGGTTGGCCACAGCAGTACGTGTGGTTTTGGTGGAGCCCTTGTCCACGCCGGTGGTTGTCACACGCTCGCAACGCGGACACATTGTAAGCGTGGATGCTGGGAGAGGTTCACAACTGTGAGGAGATATCACGGTTGGTGGACCCACCTTTAATGCCCTAAGCTCCTCTACTTCTCTTTGCAGCCTCCTGTTCTGCTCTGTTAATGAACCAAACCATCTCTTCAGGTACTCGCACTCCATCTCTGTCTGCTTAAGTTTGCTCCTATAGTACGTGACCAGAAAAATGTGTAAACATTGGAAGATTGGTACAAAATAATGTGTGACACTGTGATAAAACAATGTGAGAAAACGTTTGCGCTAGTACTCCATATATATTGGTTTATGATCATTAATTTGGATTTGATCAGTGGTAAATGTAAAGTGATGAAAATAATCATAAATGTATGCCATGTTAACTTGTCCAATTACAAAGGCGAGCTGGTAGGCATATTTAAGAGCTTGCAATAAAGCCATTGCCCGCTTCCCCCGATTCGCTGGGTGCTCCTTGCTGCTTTCAGAGTATAACAAGTGCACTTTTGAGAATTTTGTTTCCGTAAACCATACATACAAGGTAAGCATTTATGGATGCATTGATCAATACCTGTTGTTATCATATCATATATGTTCAATATTCCAGTTTTTATCAAATTATCTCATAAAGCATCGTTAGACTCAACTTTAATTCAATGTATATCTCGTCTGTTGATCTGGTATAATTATGCAGTCAAGCTTTAAGAGACTCATTATCGAATTTACAGCTTTGGATCCGTTTCTTTTGACTGATTAAAATAGCAGTGAATATGATAATGAAGAGCAGATGCTTAGTCTCTCTCTTGATTTCGTTCAATAATATTGCAATAAACGCAAACAATTATATTAATAATAATAATAAAAGTCCAAGAAAAGGATAATTAATAGTGAGTCAAAGTAACACTTATTAGAGTTATGATCAGACTAGCGCACGAGGCCAAAGAACACATGCATCTTGATACTAGATTGTTATATATTTGAACGACCGTCATTATATTAGTTCACAAAGGTTAGCTCATGAAATAACCTCATCATTAAATGTTCATAAATTTGTTGAGCCACTTGTCGCTCACGTGTCTTAATTTATTCTCAAACCATATAGTAGTAGTAGTAGTATTAAATCAAGTTTATTAATTAATTGTATTTGCAATATTTTAGGGTTCTATCTATGGCAAGAAACTAAAACACCTTGGCTAATTAACTTCATATTTCAGATGTCATCTTCCTTCATAACTTGACAACTATATACGCAGTAAGGGTTATCTATCTTAATTGCTACTATTACTATTAGAATTATTGTTTGCACCCCCGGCCTTGCTTATCTGCATTCATTTTTGCCATTTATGTGGATATTCGATTGAAATCTAATTCCAGATATTTTAGCATAAATATAAATTTTAATGTAACCATATTCTTAACTAAATCCGCGCCATGACTAACCAACAAAAGACAAGCAGTTTAATTTCATCACTTAACAAGTCCCAAAATCATAACTCAAAAAAAAAAAAAGTTCCATAATTTATGATGCCTAATTTCGCGTCAACTTCTGCCTCCCTTTACTGGCATATATATGAACAATTCGTCATTTTAAGGGCTCAAGAATCACATTCTAACATCTTTTACTGTATAATATAATCATGAAGGGGACACGTTAACCGCCCCAGACAGGTTTTAAATGCGGTGGAAAAGTTCGATAATTTATGATGCCTAATTTCTTTGCTTTAGCCATGAAAATGGCCAAAGAATGAAAGCATCTTAATTATTTATACTGCTAACCAACGTAGTATTGAGGTTATATTGTACTCTGCACACACACACACACACACACACACACACACACCCATTACTTAAAAGATCTATTCTTCCTGGTGATGATAATCAGTACGATTTATACGGGTAGATATAGAATCCGATTCAGATTATATTCTGTCAACTTTGATATATATGTGTGTGTGTGTGTGTGTGTATCCACCTTATAATCATCAATTTTAATCCTAACAACCAGCAAAATATATAGTGAAGTGATCAAAAGAGAGTTTAATGTGTTACCCAAGCCAAGCCCAAGCATGAAATAGTATAAATGTAAGGTACAGTACCTGGCCCTGCGGTTTTGAAACCACACCTCAACTTGTCTAGGCCTCAGCTTCAACTGCAAAGCTAATGCTTCTTTCTGTCTCTGCATACATGAAAAATAGTTAAACTCCACAAATTAATCTTAAATAAATCACAAAACATAATTGTTTTACTATAAATAGAGAGAGAGAAGAGGGGAGGTTTAGTACTTACGGGATTCAAGGAGTGATGTTGCCTGAAACTTTCTTCAAGAAGGCGAGACTGTTCTTTAGAGAGACGGAGTTTTTTGCGAGGTGGGGCTCCATCAGTGCTTTCCTCTTCATCCTCCATGCCTGCAGAGATCCATTCTTCTTCTGCTGCTCCTGGTGGTACTTGGTTTATGTCCAAATCTTTCACTGCGCAAACCCCTTCGCCGATTAATTATCCATCATGATCATTTTCATAAATCAAGAAAATAAATTTTCTGGCATAAAATGAATCAGTTATTTAATGAATAAATCAGCAAAACCATGTATTTTCATCATATTAAAAAAAGAAAACAGAAGGAAGATTTCTTATTAAGAAAACCGGCCACGCAACAAGAACAAAGCTATGAGATAGAATATCATATAAAAACAAATGGAAAGAAGGAGATCAGGGAGGGGTTGGGGCTTGCCAGATGAAGGAAAAGAAGGAGAAGAAACGAAACCAGGCATGGACATGGTCAGCTCCAAGCTAGAAGAGCTTGAGCGTGAAACGGCCATGAAAGCACACAAGAAAGGAGAAGAAGAAAAAAAGGTTGATTTCGTAGGAGAGAAAAGGTTCAAGTAAGAAAAGTAGGAGGGAAGAAAAGAAAAGAAAAAAAACAAAAAGGACACAAAGAAGAATATGAAATGGGGGAGTAAAAAAGGGTGAGCAATGAAGCTCAAATAAATACTAGCGATGAAGAGAAATAGAAATTGAAAGGGTGGATTTGTTTTGATTTAACTGCTCCCTTTTGGTTTTTCCTGGCCAGGGCTTTTGACCGTGGTCGTCAAGTCAAAAGGTCTGACCCATCTGATTTGAGACACGTGGAGGACTGCTTCGAGGATTTGGGTGCAGGAGAATAACCGGCAGGTTTTCTGTTCAAAGTGATTGGAGGGGCAGAGTCTAGTTGTCGGTTCAAAGGTCAGCTATTGAAATGATTGGGAGCCTAGACTTGCCCTTTGAGCCCTGCTGCGTCCACCATTGCTTTCCAAAATTATTCTTTAAAATTTCTGAGTGTCTGACCCCCCAACAGAAGGGAGAAAAACCCATTACTTCAATTCGCCTTTTTTTTTCCTTGTGATTCAATCTGGGCCATTCACTATTTTCAATCAAGATATAGATGTTTGATTTTGATTTTGATTTTGATAATGTGAGGTGGGGCATATGGGGGGAGATGTGGGATGCCAGGTCTCGATGCATACTGGTGCAATATCGCATTGAGTGTCTACCACTACTGTTTTTTTAAACCAGTTTTTAATGCGGCTTTACCTGCTTAGCTAGCAGGTTCACGGAGAGGAATTGTAACGCTTCTTGACATTTATGCAAAGAGAAGAAAACATGATCTGGGGAGACAAGGAGTGTGGACAAGAGTCGTTTATTATGTAGGGAGTGCATGTACGTTTGTATGTTGCAACCACTTTTTTTTGTTAATCTTATTGATATAATTATACAATTTGACCCCATTTATTGGTTGATTTAAAAAATTTAAGATATGAAGTCTGGTATAAATTAAATTTGTTGATTGAATCGGCTATGTTTTTCACTTGAAAAACCCATTTAATCTAAATAGATTTTTAATAAATTAAGCGATTTCATCAAATTCAATCCAAACCTGTTGAAGGAAGGAATTTATGGCGTAAACCTAGGATTTATTATTTTTTGATAAATATAAAAATATATGGTGATCACCGACATCTGTAACAGCTAGCACCTTCTACCTCTACTACGGCGGCACCACTCGTAACATCCGTCACTAGAACTCCACCTGATTCGTTGACGCCATCGATCGCCTGAAGAATCAAAGAAAAAGAAGGCCTTTATATATAAAAACTATTACCTTTCTCGTTTCTCCAAAATTCATTAAGGTAAGTTGATGGATCTTGATGAGGAGCAAGGATCATGCCTAAATCATTTTTTTTATCATTCATTTTGCCTGATATCATTTAACATGTTAGAGTCGAAGCTTGAAGTCTTTTTTATGATAGTTATAATCATGCGTGAAGACGTAGATATATCACCAATTGCATATTGTGGTATATAAGATTCAGACTCTAAACTTCATGGATGAGCTCTCTATAAAGAGCTCACTTATCACTAAACCAACTCATTATTGGTTAGTTTTTTACAATGTTGATATAATACACGTATGATGTATGTGTTAGAAGTGGTGTTTGCTATCATTACTAGAAAATTGATAACAAAAAAGAAGCAACGGAAACTATTAGGTCATGGATTACTGATGAAAATACTAACAAAAATTTCCATTAAGAATTTTAGATGAAAATAATGATAGAATAAAAAAATATATTGAAAAATAAGTTTTGGGATAAAAAAAAATTAAACCCTGATTTTCTAGTCATCATATTGATCGAAATCTAAGAAAATCAGACGACATATTGTCTATTAAAAAAAAAATTGAGATGGACGACATGTTATCCACCTCAGTTGTAAACAAAAAAAAACAATTAGGGCCCAATCACGTAGGCCTATCAGGGCAGGCCCGCGCAAGGGCCTTGACAAAATAGGTCATGCCCAGGAGCGCCTAGCCTTTGTTTTTTTTTTCTGCTCCTTTTTAAATTAATGATTCTTTTATAGTTTTTTAATCTATTTTTTAATTTATATTTAAATTAATACTCATTCTTCCTTTTATTTTATTTAGAGAGTTTCTTTTAAATGATAATTATTTTTTATTTATGCATTTAAATATGAAGAGTTTTTCTTATTTATTTATAATTCTATTTTAATCTTTTGTATGAATGAACTTTATTTTTGAAATTTTTTTCAGATAATATTTCTAATATATACAACCTTGCATAATATTTTTTTTCTCCTTTTTATTTTATTCAATCAATTTAATTTGTGTCTCTATTTCTATATATTATTGTTTGCTTAAATAAAAAAAATTATCTTAATAAATAAATTTAGTAAACACGATAGGGTGAATGTCATGTTTTTCGATATTAAATATCTTAATCAACACCTATCTTTTGATTCTTCAAGATTTATTATTTTTTTGGACACACGGTTCTTAATTTATTTAATTACATTTATGCATAAAACTTTTGATTTGAATTTAAATTTTTTAAACTACAAAAATACATTGAAAAAACCTATATATATAATTTTTTATATAAAATAAAAATATCTAACTCAAACACGAGTTAACATAATTAGAATTCTTAGAGTAAGACCATGGTAGCCCGAATACTTGGAAGATAACTCCATGCGGTAGGAGCTCTAGTAACGGAAGAACAACGTACCGATTTGGGTGGTGAATTTGGTGGTCACGCTGGACCTAAGACTATAAAGAAGGTTTGTTGCTGGGTTTCTGAAATCGAATGTAATGCTTTCTTTTGCCAAGTTAATTTGCAAATCTTGCTGCAAATTGCAGAAGCAGCAGGAGGAATTCCTTTTTGTGGATGAAGCAGCAGGAGGAATCATTTATGTTATGAACAGTGCAAAAGTTGCAGTCATGTTTGATATTTAATTATGGTTTAAGTCTTAATGATGAACCGGCCAATGCAAAACAACTGTTGAAAGATAAAGTTACAGATACCCCCAATGAGGAAGTTTTCGATTATGATATTCCGTTTATAATTTTATTAATAATTTTTAATTTCGATGAACTTTTTTTAAATATCATCAGATTTTTCCATCATCAGTGCCCAGATGTTTCAGTAGTGTCTCTTCACTAGCTACCATAACTTTATATAAAAACAGTTAAAAGTAAAATAAAAAAACTTATGTATATATCAAATAAAATAAATTGAAAACATAAACTTATGTATATATCTTTAACACGGTTGTGTTTCACTAATTTGCTTGTAAAAATTAATTTTTTTCATCAAATAATAATAAAATTAGATGTATATGAAATTGAGTGAAAGGCCTGCATGCATAATCCCTTAATTTTTTTTTATTTTTGATGGTATGCTACCCTCATTTCTTAACATTATCTGATATTACCTTGTTTTTAGCTACTGTAATAGCAGAAAAAATAGGGTAGAAGTTTTTTCTATTCAAAAACTAAAATTTAAACTTATATTTTTTAAAAAATAAGATAACTAGTTAAAAAAGGAAAACCCAAAACCAACACAGCATGTAAACTACTATCAAAACACGCTCCACAGATCCCAAACACCAAACACGCACGCTAGCAGTCACCACCACCACCACCACCGAAGCAGATCACAATCCATCATGACCACGAACGCGAACCGCGCGCCAGCAAACACCAACAAAATCGAGACGCCACCACTGTCTTCCTTCATGGATTGCAGATCCACTACCTGTTAAAGTTTTAGCTTCTGATGATTTGAGTTTTAAGTGTATATTTGTGTGTGACAAAGAGAGAGAGAGAGACTGGTAATTTGGGTTTTTTTTTTTTACCAAATTTGTTTAATTTAACTCCTAAAAAAAATTTAAGGTTCTGAAAGAAAAGACCTTTTTTTTATGGTATAATTTTTATATTCATTGCCTCATATTTTTTTTCCGGGAATAAGAGTCGATTATTCTTAATAATAATAAAAAAAGTGTTAATTATTCGTTTAGAGAATGTATTTATGATTTTTTTTTTCATTATTTTGTAAAAGCCAAGACGTGCTATAAAAGGCCTGATACGTTTGTCATGGGTGATCGAGTTTTAAGGGCAGGACAGAACCTGAACCTTCATATAAATATGATATCACAGACAAAAAAAAAAAAAAAAAACAACTCAGGGACTCAAATTATATTAAAAAAACGCGAAGGACTAATTTAATGTGGATTTAACACTCAGATTAATTTTTAACCCAGAAATATCATATAAGTTTGGATTTTTCAACATGAATATAATATTGAAAGTGTCATATAACATCCAATTAACCTAGGTTTTTTTTTATCATATCAATACCTTAACTTGATTTTTTCTCAACCTCAAATCTCATATCAATTGTGGATTCTAGACCAATTAAGGTTTTATAATCATGTTAAATGATGATAAATTTTGATTTCTAACACATGTGTAACGAAAAATTCTCAAATTACTAGATAAAAGTTAGGTTAACTGTGAGGTTATCCTGATCTCACAACTTGAATCGCGGGTTAACAAGTTGACATGAGTTAACTCGATTCATTGTTTTGTTCATTTTTAATTGAATATGTTTTTTTAATATTATTTTTATTTATTTATTTTTCAATTTCATCTTCAACATTAGATTATTTAGAAATTGAACTTTGTAATTTTTTTTTAATTTGCTTTATATGAAGTTTTCTAGTCTCATGGATTCAGTTTTCTTTTTTAACATTCACCATTGTATCTATTGAAAATGGAGCTTTGTAATTTTTTTATTTGTTTTTTATGAAATTATCTCAGTCTCGTGACTTAGATCGCGAGTTTAACATGTTAGCTCGGGTTGACTTTGATTATGTTTTTTTTTCTTATTTCATCTTTTAATTTTTGATTGATTAAAATTTGGGTTTTGTAATTTGTTTTAATTTGATTTTTATAGGGTTTTCTCAATTTCATGACTCGGGTTGAGGGTTTGACAGGCTAACTCAGGTTGATTGATCTTTTAGTTTTTTTACCTTTTAAATATATTTATTTTATTCTATCATTTAGCATTGGGATAATTAAAAATTAGCATTCATAATTTATTTTAATTTTCTTTCTATAGATTACATGGTCTCATGATCTAAGTCGCAGATTTAACAGATTTAGGTGTGTTTGGGAGTGTGATTGAACCATGGTTCTGAAAAATTTTGATTTTTTTTTCAAATTAATTTTTTTGTGCTTTTAAATCATGTGCTAGTATCAAAAATAAATTTTTAAAAATAAAAAAAATATTATTTTAATATATTTTAAAACAAAAATTATTTTGAAAAGAAATCTTTACCACACTTCCAAACAAACCCTAAGACACTTTCATGTTAAAAAGTAATATAAAACTATTTTTGAAACCTCACTTAACAACTTAAACTATTGAATTGAGATAATTCTTTGATATTTTATTATTGTAAAATTTTTAATTTGGCCCTTTAATTTTTTTTTTCATAATAGTTATGCATTCGGCCCTACAAAAATAATATATTTTCTCCGCAGCCTCTTTAATTTGGTCCTATAATTTTTATGATTGTAATCCCCACTTAAAAATTCCTGGTTTCACCTGAATCTAGACAAACTTGAGAAACATAATTGCAAATAATTATTTATAATTTAGAAATCGTACATTCATTATTACACATATCTCATATCTAGACTTTGTTTGGGCGAAACCCACAAGATTCAAACCAACCAGGTTTTTAATGGACATGCACTTTATTCATCTTTGGACTTTGGTTTACTCAGGATGAGGCAGCACAGGATCTTCCATGTTCTTGCAACTTGTAGTTGTGTTGATGATGCAATTTTCTGTGCTAAATAGTGTAACCTTTGGAATGATATTCTCTTTTTCTCGTGACATACCAGGGACTTGACAAGAAATAAAAAACAGCACTTAAACAAAAAGCTCGTATTTTTGCAGGATTGTGGGTGGCATTTTGTATATAATTAGACGACTGGAGGATACAAGTGCTGTTTTTTACCCAAAAAACCCAACCGGATCGACTTACCTTGTTGCCACTCTTGATGCCCTCTTATACCTTACCACCACCACCACCACCACCCTTACAGCCGTACAGCCTTACAAAGATTTATCGTAAGGTCCTAATTTAATTTTGGCGTGATTAATCGATATGAACTTGCTCCCTGGGATTGTGACTTAATTTGTTGAGACAGACATAATTAATATATGCCTTTGAGGACTTTAGGGAAATCAATGTTCGAAGGACCAAAAGAATTCCTTCATTAGCACGAGTCTAGCTAGCACGTTCTCCATCCAAGAACAAGGCAGTGCACTGTCTTAATCCGAGACAAGTCTTCGACGCTAGCCTAAAATCCTGATTTGACATCGCAATAAAAATCCACTTGGACAAGCCTGGCCTCGATAAAAAATGAAAGCGACTCGGACTCATATAAATGTATATTTATTTGTTTCAATATACGTAGAAGTAATCTTTATAATTTCAGTTTTTATGATTGTAATCATCTTAAAAATGAGTTTTTTTTTTTTTTGAGATTAGTGATGCGTTGTTGTTTTGGAGCTTTATTCCCACCGGAACCAAAATTTGAAGCCCCAATATTTTACCCTCCAATTAACAGCTTCCTAAATTGCATAAGTTCATCGTTAAACTAACGAGGGAAAGGTGCCCTTTGGGTATTAACCACTCAGGAATTCAAATTCATCATCAATTCCTTGCCATATAGAATTAAGTTTGTACGCAATAATCTTAAGAGATATCTTTTAATTGCCTTTGCTTTATGGTTCCAAAAGTTGAGCCTTTGAGGTGGAGAAATAATCTGTATTTCTTTTAACACTTTTTAAATATAAAGTTTCTATATATAGAGAACAGTCTCTATGATAAGACTTCTACATATAACATCAAATTTAATGCAAAATATATTCTCCGTTGATGATGGATAGCCATTCTAGAAAGTTTTGAGATCTCACACTTATGTTGTTAATAATTAATTTTATTTTGATTTTTTAATGATTTTAATATTGGAAGCATAATATGAAAAGGTTCAAGATTCTGGATGATCAAGAGACGTGTATAATTTTCTTCGAAAAAGAAGGTGAAGGAAAAAAAAAAGAAAAAAGAAAAAAATTACAAGCATAATTGAACAACAAAGCCGTAATGCTTTTTCTTTGGGTAAAAAGCTTTCACTTTACTTTTTAAACTTGGTTCAATTATCATGCGAGATTCGTATTCTAAATAATAAGAAAAATACTGTTTCTCTGCACATGAATGCGTGACCCATAAAAAGAAACAAATTAGCGTTAATAAGTGGAAAATAAAATGTCAGATCATCAGGTCATGACTCATGTATGATCACTGGTGATAATTTTACCTGAGGTTGATGGATATCACATCATCTAAATAGGTTGGGTTTTTTTATAATTATTTTAACTTAAAATATAAATATTATCAAACCCATTTAAAATCTAATATAAATCTATTTTAAAATATATATTTATATTTTTTTATTTCAGTAAATAATAAATATAAAAAAAACCTTATTACCTTGATACACGCGATTACACACGCACGGGCAAGGACACAAGTGAGGAATTATATGGGAAAAGCGTGGCTGTTGTGGGACCCAAAGTTGATGATTAGGTTACGGACATCTCATGGAACATGGAACACCTGTGGACCCCATCTTGATCATTGGGTAGGGAACCATGGGCGGGCCCTCCAATGTCTGGTTGTCCCTTTGTTGGCTTATGCTGATTGGCTAGTCCATGAACGTGTCTTGTAATCTCAGTGGACAGCAAGTGGGTCTCGTCTTCCTACACACACACACACACACACACACACACACACACACACATTATTGTTTCTTATCAAACATTCCTAAATTCCAAAGGGAATTTTGATTTGATTAGAATTCTCTGATATTAGGCCGACCACAGAAGAAGCATTTGGGTTTATGATGGTCGTGCCCATCTTCACTGTGATCATTGGAAATCTGACATAAAAATATGTGCTTGCCGACAGGATGTTTCTAATATTCCACGAGATAAATTCCCTGTTTCTAATATCATATCGAAGTAAAATCGGTATAATTAGTTCCAAATTTCCAAAGCAGTTCCAGGGGAACTTTTTCTTCACGGTGATCGCTAATTCATACGATTCAACTCTCACGGATTAAAGATTAAATTTAAGGTACATATAGAACAATTAACCAATCAAGATTTAAAAACAAATCGAATAAAAGAATCCACGTCTTTTATGCATTTAAAAAGCGTATTTAATTCGACAGCCTCATTGGGAAGCCTGCAGTTTTCTCGACGAGCGTAACAAGTTACCTCGCATTCTTTACCTCCACGCTCTTTCATACAGAGCAACGAACTACCCTATTCTCTTAGCCCGGGGCTCCAATATCGGCAAAAAGTCACTGTTGATATTTGAGGCCGAAGACCAAATCAAGCTCAAAGATATCAGTAGAAATATCAATTCTGGGCCTTTACACTCTGCGTTACCTGGGAAGACATGGTCATTCAATGATTAAGAGAGCATGTTTTTGGATTAAAGATTACCTTCTTTTAGGTCAGGCTTACACGATCTTCATTACAAACTGATTTCTTTAGGCAAATTACTTTCAACCTCGTTGCGTTTAAAATGTCTGGGACATTGAAACCGTCCTCGAAGCTAGTTATTGCCCTGGCATGCTGCATAGCCATCGCAGAACCAGAGTGAAAAAATAATTAGAAAGAGGCCCCCTTCTTGTGCAAAAAGAAAGGCACAGATGTACTAAATTGACAGCATACATCCTCAAGGAGCACAAAATAACCAGTGTTAACTTGGAACTATCAATCTAACGATTACATCTGAGGCTCAAATTTACATGAAAAAACAACTGCCAAAAAGCAAATCTCGTAGTTTTCTTCACCTAGAAATACTGATTTTGCCTACATACAATGGTTGATGCAAAAGCTTGATCCAACGTGGATGCAAAAACTATAGCCTTAATCATGGATCCGGTGCACTTGCTGGTAAAAGGCTTGTCCCTTTTTTCCAAGGGTCATCAATTCTTGCTGCGGGAGTTTCTAATTAGAATAGAAGTTGAAAGAATAGTTAAATTTCTGTATCTCAATCCCCAAGAAGACATAATGGTTGTCGCATACTAAGCTCCGCTTTGAGTGATGGAAATCTCTCCAAGTCATGAGACTCACCAAGAACTTTCTGCATATAAACAAAGTAAAGAAGAAATAAACATAATTGGAACCGATGAATCATTGGAAATCAAACAGATGCTTTTATATAGTCAAATGCATTTTGAAAGCAACTAAATTTGAGCTTTTTGATTACCATCAGCATTTAAAGATCACGCCAGATAGACATTTAAAATTCTTATTAACACAAGCCTGTTCCAGCTTTGATGTGGGCTACACTGGAGCCTGTAGCACACCAGATAATCCCTATTTCGCATATTATATAGCAAACAAAATAGAAAAATCTACTTCAGTCGTTACCAGCAAGTAAAAGGCACGTGTTCCCTTCCAAAAATTTTGTGAAGGATTCATGCCAAACCAAGACCATGCTAACATTGATTTTTGACGACCAACAGAAAACACCTTTGACCAGCAGTAAAAAGTCTCTGGTTCTGTTGTTATGGTCTATTCATACCGATAAGAAAATGGATTTTTTATATGTACAAGTGATTATTAACCCACTTCATGAAAAAATAATTTTTCATGCACTGCTCGTTCACGTTGGCCAGTCATGAAATGAGAAGCTTTAGAGAAAGGAACAGAAATGACAAGGAATGGTGGAACTCACTGTTAGCAACTTGGGAGCCAAAACTTCCAAGTTTATTTGGTATTTTTTAAAAGACATCCTTATAACAAATTATTTATCATATATTATCCACTTAAACTTTCCATAAACCTATTTTTGAACAAGACATCCATGAAATCATATTAAATTCTTATAAAAAAAATGAACATGATATTACACACAAGGAGACCCGAATCAAGCACATAAGTTGCACCACTTTATTATACTTTAAATGGATCTTATGAAGTGTAAACAATTAAATAAAAAACAAAAACAAAAACAAAATCATAATTTAAAATAAATAGAGACTTGGTAAAACTTTGGTGATTGGTAATTTACCAATTTAACGTGCATGATTTAAAAATTATTGTGCTCATGAAATATTAAAAAGCAAAACAAGAAAATTTTATGTCCATCCCCCTTCATAAATTATTAAAAGATCTGGATCAGGTGCAAAATAAAATGATTTAGTTTATAATTTTACATGAAATATGCAATATTTTCCCCTGGAGCACACATGCCATCATATGCAACGTTTTTCAACAGGAGTCTGGGGCAAAATTTTAAATGCAATAGTTATCTAAGCAAAATTATGGTCAATCTTGAACAAAGATTGTGGACTTCTATTCATCCATTCTGGAAGGGATTTAATTCAAAAGTGAACAATTTTATTGGATAGATCTTATTACCAACGATACATTTAATGAATTGCAGACCATATTGAGAAGCAGACTGTTATAGTTATGGAAATGCTTGGAAACAGGACTGAAATCTTTTCGGAGAGTAATGTGTATCTCACACTAAAACATAAAAAGGGATTGCATATCCCAACTAAAGAAACAACTTCACTAACACTATAGGAAAGATAATAAAGTAGTGTCACTAAATAATGTAATTAGCAAAGCACTTTCTGAATTGATGAATATGCACCCATAGCAACATGCAGACCCAAAAGCTAGCACACAGGAACCAAAACATGTTCAGAAATATATGCAAACAAAGACAAGCATGGACAATCACAAATGCACCACACCCAAGTAAATGACTTCATTATGCTTTTGCATTCTATCATTGTAACAAACAATGCTCACGGGAAAAAAACCATTGGCAAAGGCCACTTTAGTTCCCTATAGTTTGCACCGTGTGCACTTTAGTCCCTAGAAGTATTGGTGCAATGTTACCCTTGTGGGGGGGCGACCTTTTAACTTCTAATTGATAACAAGATCCAACAGAATATACTTTGTTTTTAGTGCACAAGCTATAGGGAAATAAGAGAGGTTAACACAAACGATTTATGCTACTAACAGAAGTTATCAAGCATCCAAAAATCACTAACTCATAACTATAAGAAGAAATATATGATTTATTTTGAATAAAGATTGACAATTCAAGCAAAAAAAAATTAAATGGAAAGACTTCAGAGAAATGACATACCAGTGCCGCAGCATGTGCTTCTTGCAAAATATTCCCATCTATCTCCAACCTGGCAATAGGAAACTCTGGAAGATGTCCAGATTGCTTTTTCCCGAGCAAGTCGCCAGGTCCACGGAGAAGAAGATCCATATTTGCCAAGTAAAAACCATCTGATGACTTCTCCAGCACTTTCAGACGGTCAAGGCTGCTGGTTGTAGATGCTACCAGTAAACATTTGGACTTCCTTGCCCCACGTCCAACTCGTCCTCTAAGTTGATGCAACTGAGCTATTCCAAATCTTTCAGCATTCATAACAACCATCATAGATGCATCTGGGACATCAACACCAATCTCAATTACTTGAGTGGAAAGCAGTATATGTGTTACACCAGATCTGAATCGTTTCAACGCTTCATCTTTATCATCACTCTTCATTTTTCCATGTAACAACCCACAGTTGTAATCCTGAAACCTGTGAGATATAACTTCAAGATCAGCAGCAGCAGCACGTAGCTGAGGCAGTTGCTCTGATTGTTCAATGACTGGGTACACGAGATACACTCTCCCCCCTGCCTCTAACTCATCTCTCATCATCTGGCAAAATCAATTTGATAATCAATTAGTGTTGGTGGTAATAGCAGGAGAGAGACGACAAGCAACTAGCAGAAGTATGGCTTTATTCCCGCTAACCTACTAAACTTTTGGAGTTAAAAAATCTAGCCGCTCTTTCAAGTCTTCTTTAAAATCAAAATTTCATGACATCGAATGCAAAAAAAGCCTTTGAACTTAACATGCAACAAGGAAACTCAAACATTTAAGATAGCAATAAAATTTGATATTTTAGATTACTTTTTGGGTTTTTTATACATAAACGGATTTATAAAGTTAATCTCCAATTTCAATCTCTCTCTTAATAATATAACTCCGTCTCTGTTAAATCCTATAGGGATAACTAAACATTAATGTTATTCTACAGTATTACTTTTATCTAATTGAATATAGGATACATCCAAAATTGATTTTCACAACAATTTTTCTAAAAATATTTTCAGTAGAAGTTAGGATGGGATTACAATGTTCAAAATTGATATCATGCAATTTCAATTGCTAATAAAGGACACTTTAAATGAAGATTAATTTAGTCACTGCATAAAGTTATGAAGTGGGATTACAGATGGAGTGCAAATAAAACCACTCCTAATAGAATTACCAACACTGACATATACAAAGCTATGATTTACACTTTAAAGATCCTAACAAAAAACATTGCAAACCATGAACATGGTAAGATCCATAAAGCAGATAGCTTAGTATCTGGTAGAAAAACATAACAAGACAGTACAAAAGTATTGGGATCTATTATAACATACATAATTTTGACTGAGAAATTATACGAGAGATGGAGGATCTTTCTTAAACACTATCTTTCTCTTCACCAACAGTTCGAAGCGGTATGTACTTTGAAAGGGTTTGGAAATTTCACAAGTGTGTTCTTTCCCACCTCTTGGTCATTCACCTCATTGTTGCTTTTTGTTTGGTCAATCCCCCAAAGAGAAAAATCAAATGACAACGGTAATGAACTAATATTGTAAGGGAGGTCAAAAGGGTATTCTCCATTATGCACGTGTTGTGTTATAAAAGACCTCCAGAATATTCAGTGATTTAGTGTGTGCGGAATGGGTGAACTGAAAGAATTTTAAAGGTTTGTTATTGAATAAGGTGATCATTCATCGCACATAAGAAAATTTTAATTTGAAAAGAAAATTTTAAAGGTTTGTTATGGAATAAACAGGGCAAGCTATCTCTGATCTCTCTGAAAAACATCCAAGGACACTCCCCAAAATGTAACATGTTATAAGGTTCTTAATAAATGTTACAATGATTGTCATAAGACCTGTCATAAAGTCCTCTAGGAAGGTAAGAAAAAGTCCCAAGCCTTAAGACATCTTGCTCATGTCATGAAGAAGTTACAAAATTCTTGAGACGTGTTTTAAGCTACACAGTACATTTAGACATGTTAAAATAAAACAGTACCAAACCTTGTAGACATCTTCAAAGCCATCATAATTTCCTTCAAAAATATAAGTTTCAACCGGAACTCTTCCAGGAGGCAAGTCAGTTATCTGCCAACAAAGAAACCAAACAATGACCTTATAAGAGGTGGATTTAATTTAATTAAATCCACCAACAGCTTGTAAATATCAAAAAAAAAAATAATGTAAGAATTCATGGGGGCCCAAAAATCAGATGCATAGCCACTTTATTAAGGGAAAAAAAATTGATATCTTCAATCCAAACTTATGCTAGAAGAACTCAACCATACGACTCCAAAATACAAACTTAAATATATGTAAGCAGCTGTCTACTTTAACTGCTATGTATTACATGAATGAATTATGCAGTGCCCCTTGTTAGCAACCAGAAAAAGAAATAAAATAAGTTAGAGAAGAAAACCATGACTTGTGGCCAAATACTGTTTTTCACTAAACTTGCTTGAAATTGGTTTTGAAAGATGTATGGTCTAGACAACCTTGTCCATAACCAAGATATAGATAACTTATGCCCAACATTATGAAATAAGGTTAAAACATTTAAGGAAAGTTATAAAAAGCTGCTCAAATGAAAAGATTATAACCGCAGAGGCAAAATATTTACTTACTTGTGTTAAAGACATATCTCCATATAATGCCAGAGCAAGTGTCCTTGGAATGGGAGTGGCTGACATGGCAAGAACATGTGGGGCCATATGGAAATCACCTTCTGAAGATGTATCTGTGTTGGATGCTGACATTCTTGAACTTAGAGGGCTATGGTATAGCTGCAGAGATTAGGTTCCATTCCTCAATCACCCCATCTTATAAAATAATCACAGAAAGATAATGAAACCTTGAGTTGCAAATGACAGCATTAAATTTTGTTTAAAATAAATGATAGCGAAATGATTTTCAGCACAAAATAGCAAAAAACAACTTAGAAGCATGCATCAGGTAAGAGATTCATCTTTGACAATGGAAGCATCACAGATAAGTCATCAATGCTATTTACAAAATCCACTTTTTTGTTAATGACACTGCCAGCATTTCTTAGGCGGTAAATTTATAGCAAAGGTCTAAGCATAATGGTAAGAACAAGACTGGAGATTGTATTTTCTTCTTTCCAGGTTTGATAATACAATGAAAAAGGATATAGAAAGATGACTGCGTGTTTAATTCCATAAATAAAATAGAACTCCTAACAAACCAATCATGTAAGATGTAAGATAAAATCCATCTATCCAATTATAAAAAAACCTTCCTTCCATCCTCTTAACTAATTTTGTGGATCAGTTCACTTCCATTTTAGCTTCATACTTCCAATTTAAACACTATTCCTGTCCTACTTATCTTACAAAGTAAACACACCACTCCTCCCTCCTTCCATACCCCCACTTTCTTTCACCCTAGCAAAACTGATGTATCAGAATTGTTACAGAACTCACAAACATCATTAACTCTCCCGCCACAGCTGATTTCATTTTAAAGCAACACCAGGATATCTATTGCAATCTTAACAGAGTTTGAAGACAATCATTTCAAACTTCAAACTAATAGACCTTAGTTCCAATAACTTCACCACGCCAATTAGCTCTTGGCACAGTCAAAACTCAGTACATACCACCTGCAATTTTCCACACTTAAAATTTTATTACATCAATTTGACTGCATCCTAGAGCCCAGTGGAGTTATTATATCAATTTTCAGCACTTCTGTTTAAAAGAATAGGAAAATCTATGCCGCAGAAATAATAGTTGGACCTACAGTGAAATATATGTAGCTCCTGCATAAATTTAGGGAGCCAGTCTACAGAGTATGTTTTGGAAAATCATGATCAGTGGGAAAGCATAAAGATGTAATATTCGCTATTTAGTCCAAAACATTTCTTGCTCTTGAATCTACCATATTCAGTGATGGGCCAGCAAACCAGGCTGCAATTGAAGCGTGATCAGATGTACAGGAAATCAACACAAGGAAATGATTTTATAAAGCAACAAAATATTGTTCTACAAATGCTATAGAAACCTGCTCAGTAAATATTACATTTTTTGGCAGTGTTGGAGGGGGAGATTTTGCACCAGGCCTCGACAGTTTCTTACAGATAATAGGCTCTTTCAAGTTCCTTTTTCTAGGTGACATTAATGGGGGTTGATTGAGGGCCAGGGCGTGTCAGCTCTTACTGATAATAAAAGTTTTATAGTGTGCTCTATATGCAGCTCTGTAAGATGATGTAATAAAAAGTGATTTAATATCTTGTTTCCCAAAAACTGTGACCAAAAACAAACAAAATGGGGGGAACAATTCACAGACAACCCAAGTTTAAAACTGAAACATGGTTGAGTGCAGTAGTGCAGAGCTTATGAGAAACACATCAAATATTACCGATCCATGTAAAATTCTCAGCTATAAATTATCAATCCACATCGCAAAATTCTTTGTCTTAAGAATTTTGGCATTACATCACTAATTCATATAAAATCATCCTTCACCTGACATAGTTATATTCTACCATCGTCAATAAGTTTGGAAACCAATGATCCCCATAGGCTGCATCAACTCAGTAATTATTACACAACCCTATCCCTTCTCATTGTCCTTAAAATTCATCCACTTCATAACAAAGCACCAAAGTTGTGTGTGACACTTGCATAAAAAACTCTATAGCTAGCTCAGTACCTCCACTTGCTTCCACCACTGAAATTCAGTTTCTCTGACCATTCAAAGCAACCACAAATCTCCAGAATTACTCACCCAAAAAAGCTTCAATTATCAAGTCATTGGCCTATAACTTGTGATGGATTACGAAGAGTGACTTGCAGGATTAATATTTGCTTATTCCAAGTTTTTAATATTTTTCATGAACTTTTATTTCCTATTTAGCACTTAGGAAAGTGTTAGGATTTAGTTCTATAACCTATTACTATGTTTTTCTATGGTTTAATGTTCCCTTTTTTTTCCAGATAAGTATAGAAGTTCAACTACCTCAGTGAGTGTTGAACCCGTAACCTCTGGCTCAACTCCCATTCCAACTGGGCTAATGTGTTTCTGCTTGTAGAAGCTTCAAACCCATACAAGCCACTGCAGTTAGGCATTAGTAATGAGTCTGAACATTGATTGATCAAATAAATGAGTTTGAGATTTCATAGAATTCTCTTAAATTTTTTATTGTTTTTGTTTTTGCTCATCGCTTCGTTTGACATCATTGGGAATATGGAGAAGATTTTTGTACTTAAAATTTGATCTTCTTGAATCTTTTCTAATCTACATGCCACAATATTCTCAAAAAAATTGAACACCAAGAAAAACTAAAGAAGCCAAATCATCATGCTGTTTGAGTAAATCTTCACAAACACGGAAGTAATAACAAGCGATTGCAACGACAAAAGACATGAAATAACAGATTAAGTTAACTAGATATTTACAGTAAAAAGTCATCATACTAGAACAAGGAGGCAGACAACCTTACTATTAAACCTTCCTCTCTGGATCACACCAAAGCGTTGTTGCTCATCTACTACAGCAATGCGTAAAGCAGAGAATTCTACATTCTCAGATATCAAACTGTGGGTTCCAATGACCATAGAGATGTCTCCACTTTGGAGATTCTGTCAATTAATTCAATGAAAAACAATCTCAAAGATTGTCTTTTAAAAATCAAACAAGCATTTGATAAAAAAGCATACCCTACGAATCATCCGTGATTGTTTCGATGGGGTTGATCCTGTTAATAGAGCAACAGAAGGCTTTGACTGGACTTCGTCCATAGTCTCTAGCAAATTAAGTAACTGTTCATAATGTTGGATCGCAAGCAACTCAGTTGGAACCATGAAAGCTGCCTAGAGTACAGAAACCTCATTATATATATGTAACAAAGAACATACACGTTGCAAAGTGATAACTATCAAAGAAGTTAACATGACAAAATATGTGGGAACAATCCAGAAAAATAAAATAAATTACGGAACAAATGCGTGTATTACATAATATGTTCATGAAGTGGTCAACCTGATAACCAGAACCAATAACCTCCATACAAGCCAGAAAAGCTACAATCGTTTTCCCACATCCAACATCACCCTGAAACAAAAATCAAATTTGAAGAATGAAATCTTTTTCAGAGTTCAATAATCTCAATCACGTGCCACAAAGTTTAACATAGAATCTGATTACTCTATACTGATGATAACCAAAAATAACTCTTTGGATAAGCTCAAAACAGAACATCAGATTGAAAGCAAATAGAAACAGGTTCTACATTGTTTTTAGTGATAAAACAACTAGTCATATAAAATCCAGAACCTGTAAGAGTCGATTCATGGGAACTGGTCGCTTCAGATCCCATATAATTTGTGAAGAAGCACTTAGTTGGCTTGAAGTAAGGGAATATGGAAGAGCCTTCAAGAATTTCTTGGTGAGATTGGACCAATCTTCCACATAAACAGCATTCAACTCAGGTTTACTGTACTTGTCCAGCAGTCCATCTTTCTCCATTCGCGAACCAAGACCTTCAAGCATTTGAAATAAGCGCCCCAACTGCAGAGAGTGTGATACACTAGAGTTAATAAAAGAAAAGCCACGAGACATCAGCACAAAAACAACTTGCAATACAAGGAAAAGGCAGAAACAACAAGCTTCAAGTAAAATAGATAGTGACCTTCCAGCTACTGAAAAAAGAAAAGAGAAAAAGATGCAACCCAGTCAATGGCTGTAAACAAGATTTTGGAAATAATCATGTGATGATGTCACCAGGAGCATTATCATCAATTAAATAGCACGCATTCCAGATCATAATTGCACTCCCTTTTATAAAACAGTCTGCTACTGCAATGAATCATGTACAAATGAACAATAATGATACAGAGCAAATACATAATGTCTCACAGCAATACAATTGTGATTCATATGCCATAAAGTAACATGAAATTTCAGATCACCTGTAGATAAAAGAACTCATCAAAAATAAGCCTTTTGCGAGCTAAATCAGCCTCATCTGCATTTTTTGGCTGGTGAATCCCTATATATGCCTGCAATTTTTTGAGAAAAGAAATTTAGGTTTATCAAAATAAGCAAGCATTGACAGGAAATAACAGCCACACATGCCATATTTGTGGCACGTAAATAGAGGCACTGCCATAGTTAAATGTTCACAATGCAATTTATTTTATTGTTGAAATATTATTTTATAGCATTATAATCCGTTGAAGAATTTCAACACCTACACTGATCACTGATCAGAACTCCTAATAGCTCAAGACTGCTTGGAAGAAGACAGAACTGAGGCACAGTAAACCACACAATTTACCTCAAAACTTGATGACAATATAGATGATCTATCAGCAAATCAAGCACATTATCACTAGTAACATTAATGATCATTCTTGTTATATGAAGAACCAAATATGCATTAATATATCAATAATTGAACCATATTCTAGAAGACTTCCTTACTTCATGGAGACGTAAAAGTCCAAAATCCTGAATGATTTCTTTTGGAATAGGATCAACATCAGCAAGCAGGGCTCGTACAGCTCTGGAAGATATAAGAGAAAGGTAAGAACATGTACATACCCTTAAACTACACACTGTTGTCTCATAAACTAAAAAAAATTAGCTTGGGCCCCTTAACCATTCCTTTTTTGGTGATCAAGTTTTCTTTCAGATTAAACTAATGAGTAAACTTCTTTCCTGTATACTATGATGTTGACGCATATGCAAAGAAGCATAAAACTGCTAAATTCAAAGAAAATACCTGGGGGTGGGGGGTAAGAATGTATATTTATAAAAAATAGTCTAATAAAAAATAAATTATGGAACCACCCACCATGGTTAAGAGGGTGAGTGCATTTATATTATTTTAAAGAAAATCTACATTATTGTCACTCTAAACACATTTTAGAGAACAAAGACCAACTAATTCTATGGAGAAGAATGATTCAACCAGATTCATGCAATGTTTGATTGATCTGAAAATGTACGCAAATGGTTGTTTAAAAAACACATGGACTTTTTCTTTCCTTTTTTTTTCCGACTAGGACATTTTCTTGGAGATCTATTTTGTTGAATAACTCTTTTGACCAAAATCAAGCATTTGGAGAACACAATCCTTACTGAAGTTTCTATCAAAAAACTCATATACAGAGGTAAGGAAAATGCTAAGAACCATCAGAATGAACTTTCCAAAAGGTTTCGCAGTGTCAAAAAAGCAGTTACAACATATAATTCTCTAACGTCTACAGAAGACTCAACATTGTTGGTCAACAAATGTGGTTCATATCTTGGAGTACACTAAACCAGATCTCTTTTCTTTAGATAAGAGGAAATTGTGTAAATAGCCAAAAAAGAATTGCAAAAGCATAATTTTCTTATATATAAGCAATTAATGCCAACTGTACAGCATGAAAGGAATAGCACATAACAAAATAAGAGACAATAAAAGGCTTAGCTTCATGCTCTACACATGCACACATATCCTAAAGAAGGATTAGACTTGAATCATTAATCATAGAAGCAACAGGAACTGAGAAAAGGGGCTGTCTTTGAATGACAGGAGATGCCAAACTACAAAAAGGGTATCGGACAAAACCTTGAAATAGTATCCCGAAGAAAGTCAGGATTTAAGCCTCCTTTTGAAGGGTATATAGGATATGGCCTCCCTTCCACAATAGAAGATGAATCTTCTGTGTCTTTTAGCACATCAATATTGTATTCTCTTATTTCATAGTGATCTCCTTTAGTACTCATGGTTCTAACCTACATCACAACACATTCACGCACCAAGTCTCAAAATGCCCAAAACTCAAAACATGATGTCAATGAATAAATCAAACAACTTGAGAATAGAATTAAAGGGGAACCATACATCATATGGAAAAAAAATATAACCACTTCTTTTTAGAATAAAAAATCTAATTATTTTAGTCATTACTGATCCTACTATGCTACTTGAAGAATCAATTCACACTATCATATTTTTTATACCTAAATAGACCACTATAGAAATGACAGACACTGACATCAGCAGTAACGACCAAGCTCAATACATCTAAGAAATCATTTCCATAAAAGAATATCTGACTACCGACACCCTTTTCCAGAAAATTCAACATACAATCAGCATTAGGATGGAGGCACAATGCTGGTTGACATTTAGTTCTCGAACTATCATTTTTGAATGGGTAAAACTATAAAAGTTCTATTGCAACAAAGTGTATAATACAAGGGATGATAAAAACAGAAACAATAAGGAAAAGAAAGAAATGTTAAAGCACAAAAAAAGCTAGATTCTGAGCCTTAAGAAAGTAAGAATAGACAGGAGGACAGAATCCCCTTTCATGCTAGTGCACGCTACTATAATCCACTAATTAACATGGCAAGTAGATGGGAGAATTTCACAAGTAAACAAACGGTTATACATCCTAGAAAAGAAGTTGGTTTACGGGAAGAGATCACACAACCATATTTTTTAATATCAGGAGAACTAATTCACAAAATGCATAAACAAATAATATCATAAGCAATTCGGTACCTATATGAATATAAAAATATAAGGGGGAAAGGGCAAAAAAAAATGATGAGGAAAAAAGGCTTTTCTCTCATTTCTCTTGACTAATTCAATCAAAGAGAAAATGTACATGAAAAGATTCTTTGGAAAAAAACGCAGAAAATAAAAGGGAAATGTCTCCACATAGATAGATTAAATGTATGCGAGTGCAATGTACAATCATAAATACATGAAGTGGAAACTTTACATCAATTATTCTCTAGAAGAGCTATCCAAGTCCTAAAAACACCTCCAAAGCTAGTTTCTGGGAAGGACAACTTCAATAAAAGGTCTCAAACAAAAAGTACAAAATACAGCATCTAAAAGTTTATAAATGTTTTTTCACCCCAACACCACCTTGGAAAATAAGTTCACAAAATATGCACTTACACAACTTGAAGTAAATTAGTCTACAGCATCCCTCATTGGAAATACAAGTAAAATGACTCATGCAAAGTAGAAACTTCATAGAATCAGCAGGCCAAAAGAAGAAGAAAGATCCAGTAATGGGACTCGTTACAAATTTCTTGCCCTTGCTCATGCTAACACTCCTAGATGAAACAATATGAAAACAACTGAATATACCTTAATCAAGACACGGAAAAAAAGAGCATCCAGCAGAGAAGTCCTACTCACCTTACCACTAACGCAGACAACATCTCCCACTTTATGTTTCGCTTCGACTTTTTTAAGAAATGGTAGACAAGTAAAACGGGTGCCACGAAAATATTTCTTAAGGTGCAGATAAATCGTTTTCTTTCCTCCAGTATTGTTGTCATCAATCAAGTGCTTAGATTCATTGTTTATAATGTCACAAGCCACAATCACTTCAGCAAATGCTAGTGAATAACTGGCTTTAACAGCCCTGAAAAAGAAATGGTCAATAATATCAATATTGATACACAAACTTCCCATTCACTTAATGATCAAAGCATCAGCAGACAAGCACGCAGAAGATGTGTGTAGTTAGACATGAAAATGTATAAGTGCACATGAAAATAGTGGAAATTATGCACAGCAAGAAACTGGAAATCAAATAAATATAAGAAAATATCTAAATATGCTGAGACACATGGTGTCCTTAAAAACAGGTTTAAAACTTTAATTACACAAGACCTGACAACATGATGTCAGCCAAAAAAACAAGAACAGAGCATTGAAGGGATAGACGCAACAAATACCCAAAATCATGCACTCTGTTTTCCCTTACCTAATATAAGTGATATTGGAACTCCAAGAACTTATTAAAACACAGGCCAAAATATGTTGATGTACTGAAAAACAGTCTGACATTTTGTTCGTCCAGCATAGAGAATGAGAGGGTAAGAATTTCAGGAACGATACCTCAATACCTGGAAGATGTTACTTTCCCAACAGAAATCAAATACTGTCCATCGTCAATTCCAAAATGTGCATTCTGCAAATCAGCATAGGTTCGAGGAAAATGTTGCAGCAACTTCCGCAACTGCATGAACATGACAAGAATGTGAACCCATGTCCTATTCCAATTATAAGAACATAAAAGAACTTCAACTTTTCACATTATCTGCAACAGACCCTACCGTGTAAAAACCACAATTTTCCAGCTGACGACGTTGCCTAGTACTTAACCCAGGTAAGCAACTGATAGGTTTATCAAGATATGCAAGATTTACTTGTGATTCAAGCTCCACTTTGGTAGTGTATTCTTCCATGCCAATTTTAGGAACTATTTTTTCTTCAGTTTCCAACGTCATGTCCGGAGAATATAAAGGCAAACTGTGAAGATTTTCTTCTTTTATTTCTTTTGATGTATATGTATTTTCTTCCCTGAATTCACTTAATATGTATGAGCTTTCACCTCTTAATTCTTTTGGCATGGAAGAGTTCACATTTTCAGTGTATGGAGAAGCCAACTGTTCATGAAGAGTATCTGGATCAACACATTTCACACCCATAGCATTTGGAAGAAATCCTTCCAAAATTTTAGCTGCTAGAAGGCTGTTAATTTCAGACTCGTCATACAGTTCCACTGGAGGAGAACTACCCAAGACAATGGATGGAAATCTTTTACATGCCAAGGAGACATCAAAATCATCTGTATCATCTTTGGCATTCACTCTAAATTGTTTTGCAGCTGTTTCATTCTCGATTAAATCATGAAAACCATCATAATCCATGAGCGCTTGGACCTGCAAGAAATTAAAAATTGCAGGTCAAAGAACATCTAGAATGAAGAGCTAAATAACACTCAAGACAATGCAGACGAAGCATTCTTCATATTCCAATAACATAGAGAATAATTACACGATTATGTTGGATAAAACCTCATGAAAATACAAAACCTAAAACAAAAGGGTGGGGTGACTTTCACTAACAAGAATGATTGATCCATGCTTATGAGATGCCTCTTGATTACAAGCTGCTGGGCATGATCGATTTCTCAGCTATTAGCTGTGATCTCTAACATAATTAAACCAATGACAACCCTTGCCTTAAAAATCCCAACAGTGTTTTCATAAAGATTATTCTAACCTATCATTAGGGGGGGGGGGATGTTTCAAAAGAAAAAGGGAAAGGCAATAAAGTAAGAACTCTCATTAAGTCTAAGTCTAAATAGCTTAATTACAAAACTTTGTAGGTAAGAAATATCCAACCAATAGGATTGATAGAAATTCAAAAAAAAAAAAGGAAAACCTCCAAGCAAGAGGAAGACAGCATTTAAGTGAAGTTTCCTTCAAATACTGTTATCGAGTTTTTACCATCAACCCAGGTCGTTTCTATTTCTCCGTGTCACCTTTTTCATCTTGAATGGAATCGAGCTTCTAAACCATTTAAAAAAATATTCCACACATGGCCAAATTATTCTCCACCATCAAGTTTCTATAACTACTCATTACGGATCCAAGATTTGCTAATGCTACACATCATCTTGAAGAAAAGGCCCACTGCAGTGAGTGAAGAAATTGTAGAAACGAAACAAAAAAAGGCAAAGAGAACAAATGCAAAAGAAAACTCGTCTGTCAACACACACTCGTTTACCCTATTAAGCAATTTTGACCGATTTGATATACTTTGTTCGCCATGCTTGCCTGCTTGTTTAAACAACCTTTCCACAAATGTATGCTTCGAACAAGAAGGCAATTTTGATATCCTGAAGACGAAATTATTAAACCTGCAACTCAAAAGGGAAAATTCAGATTGTTGGAGGTATTCTCAAAAAGAAAGATCCTTCGATCAGAATAAAATAAGAATACAATAAGCACCTCATATTTCTACTCAAAGCACTTCGATACCCTCTCTCAGCTTTAAAGAAAACTATAGTCGTCGGCCATTTTCCACTACAACACTGAAATGGAATCTTTGATCAAGAGATAAATAAATAAAGAACTGTAGTTCTTCTTTTTGTAAAAAAAAAAAAAAAACCTAGATAATTATTTCAATAACAATTTACAGAAAAAAAAAAAAGGAAATATCATTCCTATGCTTACAATACGAAACGACCCCATAGCCGATAGAGTCGGTGCCATGAGAAGCAAGCTCAAAACAAGAGCATGTCCTGTCCTGTCCTTCCTAATTGTAAAGTCGATGCAATGAAGAAAGAAGAATGAAAGAAAGAGACACCTTCAGTTCGATTCCGTGTTTATAATCTGTATCTAATCTATGACTAGTTTCGATTAATTTTTAAAAAGAAGAAATGCATTGCTTCTTCCCTCTGCCCTTTGACACGAACTGTAATAATTAATATCAGTGGGTGTGGAAAGAAGAAGAGCTCGTATCCAGAGGCGGGAGATATTATTATTGTTATTGTTAATACAAAAGCCCTGCTTTGCTTTCCCGGCCCAATTCATGAGCCCACATCTCTTCATGTGAAAATAGGCCGAAATCGATTTAATTTAGTCACTGCATTTGTCTTTCAAGTCGATATGTACCCCCGTGTTTTGACTTTTGTCAATCATAACTGATTAGCGACAAGTATTTGTGAACCAGCCTGTCGATTAGGGAAAAAATGACCAATTTCTGCATGGAATTTTTTCATAGGAAATGTTACGAGCACGTTGAAACTTGCATAATTTAGTTGAAAAATAAATTATTTGAAAATCAAATTATAATATCCACTTGAACAATAAATGAATAAAAACAAAACAAGATTGTATACAAAAAAAAACATTGCACCCATCTAGATGTTATTTCGAATAGTGTATTGATTGTTTTTCATTTTAAAATATATTAAAATAATTAAAATTTATTTTTAATATTTATTTTTAATATTAATATATCAAAATAATTAAAAAAATAATAACTCGAAGTGAATTAACTTTAAAAGGGAGATTTTTTAAAATTATTTGTCTGGCTCGTCGTGTACAATAAATATCATTTGGTTAAAATATTTCATTGTTTTTTATGCAATACAAAGAGGATGCACTCATCATCTGTTCTTTTTTCTAAAAAAAAAACTGTATTTTTAGCCAATCCCTCTGCTTTATGTGTTTCGGAGTCAATCTCGGTTGGTATGTTTTCCATCTTCTAGGTGGACATAATGGGTTGTTTTTTGGTTTTCAAGATAAAGAACACAAAATCCAATTTGGAAGATCATTATATGTGATCATAAAATAGGGGTGAGTAAAAAAATCAAGAAAATTTTTTAAAAAATAACTGAAAAACTAAACCGTGAAAAAAAAACTAATTACAATTTTAAAAAACTAACCGGTTCGGTTTTATAAATCTAACACTAAAAAAATCAAACCGAAAAAAACCAGAAAAAAAATCAAGCCAACCCGAAAAACCGAGCCAAACCAATTTGAATAAGTTTTTTATCATAGAAAAACCAAACCGAATCGAAACCAGTCAGTTTGAACTGATTTTGGTTTAATTTTGTTTTTTTTTTAAATCAGTTTGGTAATTTTTTTATAAAAACCGAACCGAATAAAAAATGATCAGTCCTCTCATAAAATAAGAGTTAAGGCTCATCATGTTTTACAATGATACTTGCAAATTTAAAATATTAAAAGATTAATGTTTTGAAAATAATATAGAGACTTTTTAAATAGAAATGAAAGTATAATGGATATTGAAAATCAAGAATAGCAAACATTATAACTTTTATTCTAGATATCTCAAAGTTCAAGTGAATATAACTTAGTTCTTATAGTTCATTAAAATTAACTAATCTTTATAGTATAAAATTAATTTAACAATGTTTTTTCCTAGAAATGCACTACTCTTCAATCAAAATTTTCTACCCTTTCTATTTTTCATTTTTTTCTTATGTTTTTTTTTAAATGAATGTGAACGGAATAAATTGGAAAATATCTTAATTTCATGAGAAAAAAAAAGAAGCTAAGCTATATATGGATTTTAAAACACAGGGACTGCTTTTATACTATTTTAAACTACAAGGACTGATGGAACTGGCTTAGCTAAACTAAGGGATGGGGCTATTATTAACTCCTCGGGCTCACGCTCTGCTCCTAGCTGTGAGGAAAAAAATGTCACCCGCTATGCTGTATAAATACATCACACATCTCATCTAGGGTTTGGAGGCTACCCTGTAAAGGCAAAAGCATGTATTGTGTCAGCGGCGTCTAGGGTTTGAGAGATCGATCTGTTTTCACTTCAACAATTTCTTTTGTATTTGATAATTTTTTGCACGAGGGCTGAGGCAAATAGGGGAGAACAAGATAAGATCAATCAATGGCTCTCAAATACCGGTAGGTTCTCTACTGGATGCCCTGTCCTTTAACAGCCCTTGAAATCAAAATCCAATGGCATCATAGTACGGGTTTTGTGCTTTGATCGGTTATTCATGAAAGTTATTTTTGAGTTCAGAGTTTTCTTTGACCAAATCTCTCTTTCTGCATAATCAATCTTTCCCTTCTCACAAGCCCGCCTCCAAACGCCATTACATAATCCATTTCATTATACTTTTCAATTCTCTTTATTTCTTATTTTATTAAATTTTTAAGCTACCAAGGAAGACAAGATTTGGGCATGAGCTTGCAACAACTATAATTTGCGCACCATGTAGAGATACATGGGTTGTTGTTAGCTAAGAGTAATGTGCCAAAATGCTAATCTGAGGTTTTTTTTTTTTTTGAGGTTTAAAGCTTAAGAAATTCCTATGATCTGAACCTTGTAAAGTGACGGGGGATTCGTCCAAGGAATCCTTAACTTGACTGGAGCAAACAAGTTTCATGTTTGTATAGTCCAAAGTAAACGTCATATATAAATGCCCGGAAACGTCGAGGTCCTCCATGGGGTGCTCCTCCGTTGAAGGGGGGTCTCATATTCCATTGCCTTGTGTAGCAGCGTCGCTGCCTTTACATTTTGGGACTGGCCATGAGACAAACATTTAAATTTCACTTATTTTCTTCTGTGTTTCTTCATTATTGTTTTCGTTTGTGCTGGTGCCTTTTATTTACACTGAAACTTAATTTTTCAAGTAAATCTCGAGTTTTTGGGAACCAAAATCTGGTGTTTTTGTTTTCATCTTTCTGCGCAGATGGTATTAATATTTGTAAAATTCTTTGTTTGCCCCTTAATTTTAGAAATGTACCAAGCCTAGGGGCCGGTGCTTTGCTGCTAGGCTGTTAAGAAACTAATAATTACATTAAAGCATTGATAAATGAAAAAAATTTGGCGTGGCCTTTTCAATCAAAAACAAATTCCCTCGTTTTAACTAAAAAACCATCTCCCAAAAATCCTCAAAATACCTAGAAACCAAGTTAAGTTTTTCAAGCAAAACTTTTCCAATCCTTTACAAGTAAAGGACTTGAAAATATTGGGAAAGAATCGAACTCCTCGGGGGATCTACATACTTCAGCTAAACAAAGGACAGGGGATGTGTATGATGAAAACCCCTGCTGCAAAGGAACTTGGATTTTGCATGCCCCCATTAGTTCTAGAACTTCGAGGGCGTTTGTTTATGCGGTAGCTTTTGCTTTTAAAGCAAACCGTGTAAACCAGCCGTTTGGTAATATATAAACAGCAATTTATTAGTTGGTGGGTCCCATAATTTTTTGCATGAAACCGGTGTTTTGCACAAGCAGCTGGGAGCTGCTTCTCTCCAGCTGCTTCTCTTGTAATTCACATGGGCACTGTTCATAACAGTGCCCATGCCAGGTGACGCCAGGTGAATTATAATTCACCTGGACACTGTTCACTCAAGAAGTGAACAGTCCCCAGGTGAATTATAATTCACCCGCGAGAAGCATTCACCTGGCACTGTTCACGTGAACAGTGCCAAGTGAATTTTTTTTGCACTATTCATGCGTAAAATTTATGGGACCGCGTCCGACCTGGTAAAAAAAATTTAATTTTTTTAAAATTGTGTTTTACTCAAAAAATAATGTTTAATATTATTTAAGAACACTACATAAATTAGAAGAACATCGCATGATGACGTAACACTTGTGGAATTTGATCGTAATTCTAATTCTGTTTCTGATGATATTTTACTTGATTTTGTTGCGCGCTCAAAAAACCATGAAAACTATAGTTCTTATCAGATGAATTTCATACGTGATGAAATTGTAGATAATTTAATGGAATAATAAAAAGTATTTGATATAAAATATTATTTATGTAATAATGTAATAATGGTAGTTAAATCTACAATATTAAAATTAAAAACCATCAATATTAATACATACATCAATATATTTAATTATTTTATAACCTCAATTTGTAAAGCATTTTTTTAACCAAACACATTAAACTACTTTTTACTCAACCTCAGTTTCAACCACAGTTTTAACCAAACATATATTTTTCCAAACCAACCTCAACTAAAAGTACTTTTTATAAAACAACTTTTTTCAAACCACAACCACAACAGCAACCACAATACCAAACACACTCTTCATTTGGTAACAAGAAACTTGGAGAATAGCTTTTGGTATTGTTAAATAATGTCAGAGACGGGGATCTCCCTGGCTGAGAAATGCTTGCCAGCAAAAGCGAATTGCAGCACAAAAAAGCCACTGAAAATGAAACGATTAAGTTAATTAATTACAAATGAAGTCATTGAATGATAAGGGTTACTGCAAATGATGTACCAGAATAAAAAATTGTTCTATAGTTCAGATTTCAGTAAATCTAGAAGTGAAACTATGAAACTGTGAGTGGTTTTCTAAACCAAATACATGATGCACCAGACAAGATTTCTTTTGCAGCCATTAGATATTAGAATGGCGAATTTCCCACAAACTATAAAATTTCAGACGGTAAAAGATTAAATATATGCCTACCTCGTTTCGTGACAGTTCATATCACTTTTCCATCTTGTTTAAATAGCATGGCAGAGACGAGAGAGAAGGGATTGCAGAGGCGACTGGGTAAGATTTGGGTCCAGTTTTGAATGACGTTTCATTCTAATGGATTCAAAATCTGGCTGATTGAGTCCCAGTATGGTGATACGCATTGTTATGCTGAGCTATACTAGCAAACTCAAATATCATTTAGATGGTGCATGATTGATGAGGGAAAAAAACAGTGGAATTTGTTCAAATGCAGAGTCAATGCTGCAACAACAATAGTAGCAGTAGCTACTGATTTCCGACGGCAGCCCTGAAATCTGACGCCGAATCCTCTCCTTGCTCAATATCAAAGACCCCCTTGTCTAGGACCCAATCCTCCATCATTGCCGGAGAATGCACTGCCTGGTCAGTAGGGACAAGATGCCCAGCCTCGAACACCGCAGTATTGCTAAAACTCCCCTACTTCTACACATACCCAGCAAGCACTCCTTTCACTTTCCATGCCTTTCTCTCAGCCACCAAGTACTTCCCTAACCCTTCCCATTCCATCGTAACCCAGGCCTCAGCAGAAACCACTCCATCTCTCAAATCAAAATGCCCTTGGTACAACAATACCTTACTCTTCTTGACCAAGAATTCCACCATATACTTAAACACTCTGCATCACATCTTCACTCAATGCTATCCCCACCTTGTCGCTACAATCTTCAAAAACTATAGATTCATTTGCCCTCAATGCCTTCTTTACTTCTGATATTCGCATCAGTTTAGTAACTAATCCTGTTTGGTAAGGCAAAAAATAAATTTTATTGTAATTAATCACGTGTAAAACAGTTTAGTAACTAATCAGATGTAATTGTGCCGCTCGGTAATAAAGCAAATAAATAAATAAAATTTAATTCTAAATTTATTTAATATTGAAATATAAAATCAAAAAAGAAAAAAAAACTAAATTGAAAAAAAAAAGATCCTCAAAAATTTCAAGAACCATAATGAAAAAAAATCATGACATTTCATTGTTCATTGCTGTAATAAAATACCAAATTCTTTTAGCACATATTGATAATATAAAAAACTAGCATTATTATTATTTATTTCACTCTCTCTGTTTTTTTTTTCCTTTGAAAAGCTACAAGCAACTAAAATAAGCCCTTAATTATATAAGTGGTTCTAGTTGAGTTCCAGAATTTGAAGTCAGACATTATTATAAAAACACTAAGCCGCGAGGTGCTTTTCTCGTAGACTTTGCACTGTGCATTCTCTTACAGATAATTGTGGAACGGAGCAGTAAGTATTTAATTTTATCATTATTTTTTTTTTTACAATTAAACCATTTTAATTCCAAATCAGTGCCTAATTACTTTTTTTTTTTAAGAAAAGAGTTCAATTGAAAATTAGAGAATCGAAGTACAAAAATATACAAATAGATGGTGAGATTGAATTTCATACAAAAACATTTATCATGGATTTTCATTTTGATGTCAACCTTTATTTTTCTAAATTTTTCAATTCATTTTAAGAATTATTTTTATAATTTTTTTAAAATTTATTTATATTGGATTATTATTGTCTCATGAGCTGTGATGTAAATTTAATAAGTTAACTTAGATTTACTCTAGTTAGTTTTTCGATTTACATTCTACTACGAGGCCATTTTAGTGTCATGTACCGGTTATGAGTTTAGTAACTTAATTCAAGTTAATTCTGATTATTTTTTATATTTTTTAATTGATTTTTTTTAATTTTATCTTTCATAATTAGATTGATTGAAATTAGATTTTATAATTTATTTTAATTTACTTTCTATATAATTATCTCAGTCTCATGATTTGAGTTATAAGTTTATTAAGTTAACTCGAATCGTTTTTTAATCAATTCCCTTTTAATTTTATCATTCAACACTCGATTGATTGTGAATTGAGTTTCATAATATATTTGATTTGCTTTATATTATGTTATCATGGTCTCGTAACTCATGTTGTAGATCTGACAGATTAAACTAGATTAATCTGGATTAATCCAGCATGTTTCTGTCTTAATAATTTTTTAAAAATAAATATTTCTTTGAAGTTTTTTTCAAGTTGAACCATGTTTTACTGGCCATTAAATTTACTTCTAGACCGACTAAAACTACCCGATCAAATTAAATCAAATCTTACATGTTTTAATTTGTTTTTTTACAAAATAAATTTTTTATAAGCACAACCTTAATTATTTTTTTTAATATGACGTATAGCGAAGAAGGGGCCATCAAATATGTCCCGCTACTGTGACACACTCCGGTGCTGAACATGCGTTTCGAACAGAGTTAAAGAGGAAGTAGAAAAATGGTAGTAGTATTTGCTAGAGCGCGCCAAATACCATGAACAAGCACTGCATCTCCTTTTCACTTCTCATATTACGTCTACAAATTTTCACTTCTCATCGTCTAAAAATTTCGATCACTTCTCATTAATTGAAGCTGCATTTATTTTTCTGACAAGTTGTAAGTTTTCTTCGGTCTCAAAACTATTATACCAGACCATGCACGCAGGGTGTTCGATTAAATGTTTCTATTTGTTATTCCTTAACCATATCTGGTGTCTCTCCACCTTGCAGTATAACCGATAATGCCGATGCTCTATCATGAGTTAAAAGAAATATCAAAGATTCAAAAGCTTCGCAGAGTCGTTTCTTACACTGGTTTCTATTGCTTTGTTGCTGTCATGAGCTATGCTTATACAACCAATACGTGAGTCAAATGCTCTTTTACTCAAGTCTACAAATGCATGTGTTGTGATTTCTAATTCGGTTTTTTGCTCCTTTTCTCTGGTGGGTTTAAATATTGTCTCTTTTTTTGCAATTTTTTTGTGGCTTGAATCTTAATGCTTATTTTGATTTTCTGTTATTACCAGAGATTAGTCTGTTCATTTTGGTTCTAGAGTCGCGCGCGCGCGCGCACACCCTATCTGGACCTTGATTCTATTTTTTTTCTTGGATGTTGTAGAACTAGAGCTGGATATTCTAGAGGTGACCAATTCTATGCAGCTTATCCTGCTGGGACTGAGCTTTTAACTGACGCCACCAAGGTCTGTGATCAATGATTGCTGTCAAATAACTTTTGTGGTTTTCGTGTGCATTTATGCTTGATTTGGATTTAAGAATTTTATATGTGCTGTTTGATTTTTGTTGATGGTAGCTATATAAAGCTGCACTTGGAAATTGCTTTGAATCAGAGGAGTGGGGTCCAATTGAGTACTCCATCATGGCCAAGCACTTTGAACGCCAGGGGAAATCGCCATATGCATATCATGCAGTAAGTTTCACAATGCTGGTAATTGAATACAGTTATATTTCATCCTCTCATCTGTATACTCAATATTGTGTCTGGGAGTTGAATTCCTTATTACCCTGCATATATCATATAGTGTTTCTGTGCAAACAGATCGTCATGAATGACCTTTACAAGATTGGAGTCTCATCAATTTGCACTGATGGTGAAATTATTAAATTGTGCTGTCTTTCCAAAACCCTAAAAACTGATTGTGTGATATAAGTTGTGTGACGTGATCTCTTTTACATTATTCCTTCAAATACTAAACAAAAGAATGTACATCATAGCATGTAGTTTTCTGTGGATTGTTAGATTGTCGAGATTTATTCTATAAAGGTACTGAAGTATAAGTATTGTTTTTGGAATAAGATAGTGCAGAAAGGGGCAATTAAGAGCCTCTTCTACTTGCGACTGCATCTTTTAATACCAGCAGTACTCAATGGATTGGTGAATTCATTTTGGCATTCTTGGTAATGGCTCTTCATTTGGTATTCAGAAAAGAAGGATATGAATCATGATGTCAAAACTCCAAGAACACATATATAACGGTTGGAAACCATCCTGACTGCTCTGAAAATCATGTTCTTTGCACATTGATAGGTGATAAAAGTTGAAGAATCTGGTGCTATTGAATAAAATTTCTTTCTTCAGCTGTTATTTTAATATAGCCTTCAAGTTTTGACCTGAGAAAGAGAGATTCTCGTCACTATTATAGAAGATATTTGGGGTCGATGTTTTGTAATTACCAATGCTTCAAGCATTTGTTTTCTCTCTCGATTAGATAATACCAATTATGACTTATGAGAAAGTGGAAATTAAGCCTACCGAGTCTGCATTAACTTAAGCCTGAAAGTTTTCGTGATCTTTCTTTCCGTGTGTGAACTGACGTTCCCGTGCTCTTCTGCTTTTTAACCCATGCATTTATATATTAATATTCTTGCAGCAATATATGGCACACCTCCTTTCTCACGGACAGCTTCATGGAAATGGCTAGCGTAGAAATACTACAACACCTCCTGAATGAGTGAAGTTTCAACAGTAAATATGTAGAACTAAAACCATTGCAATATTTAGTTTGTTGAATGAAGAGAAGACCATTGGAATTTCTGTCTTGGGATGCCAGGAACGCGTTCCAATTTTATTTATTTTTTGAAATGGAGCAGCAGCAGAGTTGCTCATTGGGTCCATATTGTATTTGTTCTGTGTCACATCCTGAATCAAGTGGCTTTTTTTTTTTCAATAGAAGTTTCATCTGGTCTTTTCATTCTTGAAAGCTAGTACTTTGTCACTAATATGCAAGTAGATACCAGTGTTCTCCCCTTACTTCTTGGGGTGAGGGAAAACAGATCTTGTATTCATTCACAAAGTTTGTGGGAAATGAATTTACTATCCTTCTGTTTTCATCAGATATATCTGGATGAATCGGCAATAACTATTACAGGGTGCATGCAATATTGCAATTACGCGACGAAAAAATGCCACCCTGTTCAACTTTTTTACCGCGCGCTGACATCAACACCTTGAAATTCTGGCAACAGATCGGATATGACAAGGGGGGTTTTTGGAAGTCAAAAAATTAAAAAACTTTTAATTTTTTTTAAAATACTTTTAAAGCATAAAACAAATAATTAAATAGCAAGGCAGGCTGTTACCCCAACAGTAATTATCTATATATATTTTTTATATTTTGATCGTCAAATCTTTAATAGATGGAGCAACCTTACCTAGAATGTGTTTTGTGGATGACATTTTCCTATGCTTTTGGTTTGGTAACAGATCAACTAAAGGTTTTCCATAGAGGGTACAACAACATTCCCAGTTTCTCCCGGTTCCACGGAAGTGAAACTGCTGTCAGTTCATGTACAGTAACCAAACTGCCCTGCCAGTCAAAGAACAAAGGTTCAAGTCCTCAAAAAAAATGTGTTGTTAGTCAACAAAGTAATCTGCGAACTGTTAAGGGCAACATTTGATGCTACTATGGATCTCCACCCAACAATACAGGTAGAACTTTATCTTAACTATTGTTGGAAAACCATCAAGGAAACATAGGCTAAGATCAGTCATGATTTCTAGGATTCCCTTCTTAACTCTCAACGACTGGGGCAGAACAGCAGCTCAACCTCAATCGTTAGCTTTGCTTGAATAAAATTCGCAACCATGTAAACAGGAAATGTAGTTTCATGCTGAGATTTGTCAGAAATGTTGATTAAATGGAAGAAGCCAGGGAAAGAAGCATGCACCCGCTGCTACCTAATCAAATACCCAGCGATCACAACCCTTTCGGTTGCAAGGGCCAACCGTTTGTTGTAGTATAGAATCAAACAAGTGGAAGGCCTCTCAAGCAATATAATAAAAGCCCAAAAAAGCAAGTTCAGCCACACTCCTTTCCTGCAGGCACCGGGAGCAAGTTTGACCTAGAGCAGAACTTAAGCCTGTGCCTTTCGATATTTTGTCATACCATATCCATGTTGTTTAGCTTTAGCCATGCTTTACTAACCAGAAAGCAACTTGTCAATCTCATCTAAGTATCGCAATGACCATGATTCTTAAACTTGATATTTGTATTCTGAAGCATTAGTTTAACGTCCTCTGAAACAAGAAGTTCAGGAAGTTCTCTCAAGTTCTCTCTTTTCTTAGAACAATTATATGTCTGCCAAAATCACTCATGTATGGTCTTATCCAATGGTAATGCCAGTTATATTTACTTCCTTGCATTAGACAGGTAGCCTGTTGAGCTATCACCAGTGATTCATTTATATGATTCCAAATTGCCATGAATAACAGAACAGCACTAAGGCAGCTCATTTAAGGATCTTACACCAGTAAAGAGAAGGCATGCAGCAAAATGAAGCAATCCTATTTTCAGTTTGTCTGATAAAAAAGCACAACATTATACATGCGGAACTGTCACCTAAAATAAACCGGTGACCAGCTATTTAATTTCCCCTGCACAGAGAGGTAACAATAAACCGGAGATGCATACCATGTGGGGGTACATTCTTCATGCCCCGCTTTTTGAGGCATGATTTTCACATCATTTGTAGCATATGCAAATATTATTAGAGATTACAAGGAGTAAAAGTGTTAGCGGTAGTACATTTAGTGAGGAACATACAAAGTAATACCCTATGCTAAAACCTCCGGCAGTTTGTTACCTGAATAAATTCATGCTTTCTGAACCACCCTCCAGTAGATACCCTCCAAGATGTGCAAATAGGATCCCAATATTGATCAGAGAGCATGTACCTGGCGATCATTTCCAATTAGTCCCACAGATGTTGAAGTGCAAATGCTGTCGCTTCTCAACAGAGTACGTGGGCTACACTTGGGTTTGGTAGAGCTGGTCTGCATGGCTACAGCATTTCGGTTAGCAGATTGTAGTTCTTCAGTAACTTCCGACTTTTGGGGGCTCTGCTTAGCTGCACGAGAAAGAGAAGATGTACTGCGCTTTACAGTATTCTCGGTTTCATCGGCTGTGCAGATTCGCTCCCTACAAAAAAGAAGGGGCACAAATAAATATAAATAGTTTGATCAAGTAAACCATGTAGAAAAAGAAGTGTTTCCACCACATTACCTAGGCAAGGACGTCGCATGCTTCCTGTGGTGGGGGCTGTTTCTATCACTTTTACCATCTCCTTCCTCAAGATGAGCAAATTGTTCCTTAAATCGATCAACTCCACTGGACAAATGAAATCCAAATGAAATAATAATCATTGACTGCTCTTTGAACAAACAAGGAGAAACCATGGTATTATCAAATGATGCAAAGTTCTGAACTAATGCAATTAATAAATCTAACTTGCAAATGATATTTTCATTTGGAATCAAGCTTAAAATTGTCTCTCACACAAACTTTTACTGCATAACATGCTCTGCTTCTTTCTCATGCACACTAGCAATCTAGTTTGGTATCATTATTTTTGTTGCATGCTAATAGTGAAATGGATCTCTCATCTCTATAATGAAGCATCAACTGGATAACATAGTACCTAACAAACATGCTGCAAGAAAAGACAGTATCCGGTGTTTTCTTGAAATCACGAAAGGAAATTAATAAGTGCTTATCTCTCTACATATAATAATGTTGTCGACATCCTAAGGAAATTGATTGGCGTTTTTTTAATGACAGCTACAGCAGGTCAGCTAATCACAGAGTTGGGCAAGCATGACTGACTCTAAATAGGGTGTTCCATTGTTTTATGCACGTGCATTTTCCTTTTTCATTCATTTCACTGTAATAACATTTTTGTTATTGACCTTGGATACACAAAGTGAGTCTGATCTGTGCCCTGAAGGTACTCCTTCAGCATCTCTGGATGATACTCCAAAATCTGTTTAATTGAAAATAAGATAAATCACAATTCAAAACTAAGGAAGTAGGGTACCACTGAAACAAGCAGAGTAGCAAAACTGAAGCAAGCATCACCCAATATCGTCTTACCTCTCTGTAAATTAGCTCTCTCACATCATCTCTTGTCAATTTCCTCCTTTCAAATTCAAACTCAAGTTTTGAAATGGGTTGTCTTGAAGGTTCTTGCTCCTTATCTGCTAGCCCGTCAAAATACAGATCAGCTAAAGCCTGGAGAGAGAACAGAAACCAATATCAGGATGGAAACTGTATAAATCTAGATAAGAGGATCATGAATAAAAGGGGTGATTATAAAAAGTTCTATGTTAAACTATTTTTTTGCTAAATCTTACCTCTTCAGCAGATGGACGGTCTTTAGGATCAAATGCCAGCAACCGCTCAAGTATACACAAAGCTGATCGGTCTACATCTGGAAATTTTTTAGAGAAAGGAATTGGCTGTTTTTTCCTCATGCTACTCAAATACTTCCTAGCTTTTTCATTCCCAACCTGCACGTATCACAAAAAAAAAAGTGATGAGAACAGGGGCAAAACCAGAATTAGGAAAGGCTGCAGTTTCTAAGATAGCAAACGAAATTGATTGAGAAAGGTAACAAACTCGGGCAATTGTATCAGCAGCAGGAGTGCCAAGCAAATCAGTTATGAGTTCCAATTGATGCACCACATTTTTTCCAGGAAATAAAGGTTTCCCCGTCAACAACTCTGCAAATATGCATCCTATGCTCCAAATATCAATGGCAGGAGTGTACTGCAGAGCACAAATTTTTAAGAAAATATGTCAAACAAAATCTTGAATGCCAAATGAATAATGGCACGAGCAATGCAATTTAGGTCACATCCAAAAGAAGAAGAAAAATGAACCATGGTGCACATAACATTATCGAGCATTGGGAAATGCTGGATAGCAGATGAAAAAATGCAAAAAACGAACCACCACAGTTGATCAATCTGTCATGTCAAGCTATAGCGGCAGAAAAACAAATCGGCTATCTGACATGATTTTCTTAACCAAATTCAAATTTCAAGGATAACAAGCTGCACATTGATGCGATAGATGATGTTGGAGGGTTGCAAACTTTGCCGTTTGAACTTGTGGAGGACATCTTTCATTCTTTTAATGATATTGAAGGTGGGAGGGATTCGAATTAAAACCAATTCATCCACATTCTTGTGCTCATCTCAAAAAATTCTCCGCAGATAATTAATTAGCATAGCAAAATGCAAGTGTGAAACCTCCAAAACACTAAGCTGGATTGAAATAATAAAAATCAATAAGTAGACTGAGCAGAACTTAAAAGCTGGATTTCAAAAATAACACATACCGACAATAAATTTTATTTTATTTTTTTCAATCATGAATGCAATAATAAACTCAGTAAGAAGGAAAAACAGTTCATATTTACATGCCTTGGAGGAAAACGAGCCGCAGAGTTCAGGGGCACGGTACCATCTAGTTGCCACATAATCCTTAACAAAAAGAAAACATTCTATAAGCCAACGTCGATACCATAAAGAATATAATCTAACTAATGTTATAATCCACGAACATTACAATTAAACGGTATAATATAATACAATTAAGCACTGAAAGGTGAAACCGAGCTTCAAGAAGACACATACAGTCCAAAAAATAGCAGAAGGAGCATTAGTAAATGACACGCGAGCCAGCCCAAAATCACAAAGCTTTACTTTACAATCTGCATTAGCCAGAATATTCTTGGGCTTCAAATCTCGATGAAACACATTTCCTGCAAAAAACCAACATGACAAACAAAAACATTTCGGCAACGAGAAGTCCGCAACTCATGATGTTCAAAAACCCAAAAAAAAATAAACTAGAAAGCAGTCCTTCTAAAAAACCTGTATGTATATATTTGAGACCGCGAAGAAGCTGGTACAGGAAAAACTGATGATGTTCAGGAGTGAGATCGTCATTTAACTTGATAACTTGATGAAGGTCAGATTCCATCAACTCAAACACAACATAAACATCTTTAAACTCTCTTGGAGAAGGAGGGAGCATAATATGTTTGATTTGTACGATATCAGCGTGTTTAAGCAGCCGAAGCAGCTTGATCTCACGTAGAATCCGAGTAGCATCAGAGACATGCTCAAAGACATTGTTCATCTTCTTGATAGCAACCCTCTCTCCCGTGTGAGTATCTATGGCGGATGCGACAACGCCATAGCTTCCTTTCCCGACTACTTCTTGAATTTCATACTGGCTTGCTTCTCCATACTCGGTGAAAAAATCTCTGTCAAGCATGATCTGAACAGGCAAAAAAAACAAAATTGAACAAGGCCAGCAATCTATAAGAGAAATCCCAAATCTAAATTATGCAAGGAGAGAGAGAGAGAGGCGCTACCTTAATTGCTCGACGGTGAGAGAGGTATGGAAAGAGGCAAGCAAGAACATAGACGGGATTTTTAATCGAATTTCAAAAATCTGTTCTGTGTAACACGAGCAAACGTGTGGACACGCATTTTATAGGAAACAGCCGAGTCAAGGGAGATTTTTGAACCCGTCAACTAAAGCGTGGAAAAATTACAATTTTTAGTAAAGTAACACCTCATGTTTACTTTTAATTCCAGTTTTTTTTTTTAAAAAAAATAATAATAAAGCAAAAGCTCGTGTTTATTTTATTTATTTGCCTTAACCAGTCAAACAAGGATCGGATAAATTATCTGGGAACAAATTCTCTGTTTTAGATCACGGACGAAAGGTCAAGATAGCAATAAAATTATAATCTCATACCTATAGAATTTCTATTTTCCCAGTTCCTTTGTTTTTGCGTTCACAAAATTACATTTAAGTGGTTTTAAAGGGTGTTTAGTATTATTTGAAAATATATTAAAATAGTATTTTTTTACAAAATTTATTTTTGATTTAAAATCTCGAAACTATTAAAAATATTAAAAAAATATATATAGCAATAACAATGAGTAAAAACATCATATAGAAAGGCATTATTATTATTATTTTTAGTAATTGTAAATATTTTAAAATTAACTTACATGTAATTTAATTAATCTCCTAATATTTTAAAATTAACAACCATAGTTGAACTATTTTTCTAGATAAAATACATTGTTGTTATTATTATTATTACTACAACAGTGCTGAACAGGCTTTATCTGACAGAGGAGGGCAAGGAAGGAAAAAGAAAAGACAGGGTGAATTTTAATTAAAATAAATAAATAAAAAAGTTAGATGGTTCCTCGAAAAGCGTGCCCATCTTATCCACCCCTACTTTAACGGAGAATTGTTAAAAAAGAGTATCTAACACGTAAGAGAGAGAGAGAGAGACTATTATATTATGTGGTGATGTATGATGGACTGGGTTGGTGGCAGCGAGGGGTACCGGTCAATGAAGGGTGTGAAGGTAATTGGACCTCCTCGGGAACTCCCTCCACCACCAGATGGAACTATCTTGCTTGAATTGAAAGGACATGTACCGGAGGAGTGGGTTGTCTGGTCTTCTTTTATCTCTCCTCGTATTTATTGTGTCCATCACAATTAGTATTAATGGAGGATGTCCCTTTTTCTTTAAATTTTCGTGGCGGGTATGTTGATTGTGATCATAGCCACATAAATATTGTGGTGTGGCTCCATTTTAATTTTTAGTTTTATTTGGACATTTCCTTCCTCCCTCGCCACTATTATTATTATTATTATTATTATTATTATTATTATTATTATTATAAATAAATTTAAAAGGTATGAGTAAGATATTGTAGTAATACATGGTATTTTTTTCATTTTATCCCTTTTAAAATGAACTAATAAAATAGTTTTTTTTTAGAGTTTTAATTTTTTTTTTCACATGAGTCCATTGATCATTGCCATGTTAATGGAGGAATCGGTTTTTTTATGTTTATTGTGGATAATAAAATGATTACATTATTATCGTGATCAAAATTTTCAAAGATAGGAGCATTTTTATCTTTTTAATTTCTTATACATTGTAAAATGGATAAATTAACCATAAAAATAAAGTCTCAATAATCAGGGCATTTTTATATTTTGATATTTTTATTTTTGTAATAATCAAGGCTTTATTGAAAATTTATTTTTTAATACATATTTAAATTACCTAACGGCCATCAATAAAAAAAATCCAAAGCTTTCTTATAGAGGCTTTTTTGTCTTTCAATCCTGACTTTTTTTTATTATAGTTTGGAGGACCATCGAGCACTTTATCTTTTAATGAGTATAAAAATATTAATGAAAATAAAAATTTACTAGATACAAGGTTTATTATTTGTGTTGCAGTATCAAATATTTTAATATTAAATATTTTTTAATTAAATATCAATTTATTGATATTTATTTAATTGTTGAAGCATTTCGATTTATAATTAAGGATTTTTTATTTCAATAATAACATGTTAAAAAGACTTATATATTTATTTTTTTTATTAAACTATCACTTAACTAGTTAGATTCTAAATTATTTTTTTTTACAGTTTTCTGGTTTTTTCTAAAAAATCAAAAGATGATAATGTGAAATCCAATCTTAAATATCACTTGTGCTAACATATCAAAAGAATGGTAGTGTGAAAAAAATCGAGTCCTTGTTACTTTGTTTCAAATTTAGTTTCTGGCAATCGGATGACCTAAAAAATTTCAGAAACTCTTTAAAGATGTGAATAAAAATAAGTTAAGGGGCAGCTGGGAATCATGGACGTGCTTCGGCCCGGTCCACTCTTCTTTCATTGAAACGGGCGAGTAGATAAATGACTGGTGTTACCGAATAAATAAATAAATAAAATAAATAAATACTGCTGACAAAGCGGCACATTTTTGGCGTTGATATTGAAATTCATTCATAGATATATACAGTGCACATACGACGAGGTTTCACCTAATCTGATAATAAAGGTGCTGAAGAGACACGCTAATTATCAGTATTTTTCTTTGTATAATTTCTCAAATTCTCCTCACAACTCATAACCGCTCTGAAAGAATTAATTTTGTTCAAAGAAGATGTCACGTTCCACGCGTCTTAATGTGAATGATAGTTTTTAGTTTTTAAATTTTTATTTATTTTTAATTAAAAAATTTCGTATTTTAAAATCATTTTAATATTTTAATATCTAAAATAATTTTTTTAAAATAAAAAAATATTATTTTAATACATTTTCAAATTAAATTTTTTTTAAAAAATCACCAACACATTTCTAAATACCTCCAAACCAGAATCTTAGGGTCAAATGGGATAGATTTGTCAAAGATTTCACGATTTATCTTGTACTGTTGTGTTTCATCAAGATATTGAATGGGTTGGTGACGGATTGGAGATGAGGTTCAACAATCAATGAGAGTATATTTGTTTTTGTATTTTAAAAATATATTTTTTATTTTATTTAGTTTTTGCTTTAAATTAATTATTTATATATATATTAATTTTAAAAATATTTTTTAAAAAATAAAAATTATTATTTTAATATATTTTTAAATAAAAATTATTTTAAATAATAATACTTTTAATTTATTCAATTCTCCAGCCACACAAACGGGAAGAAAGTGGTTCTATCTTTGATCCATCGGTGCCATATCCAAATTGTTATCAAAGCACTCAAGTGGACATTTTTCTCGGGGACTTTTAAACAACTCCAGCAAGTGAACCACCAGCACATGTCTTTGCAATACAAACTAATCTTGATATTTCAACTGTCCAAATTGGTAACTCTTTGGAGTCTTGGACAAATGATCTAACACTACTAACCACGAAAACGAGAATTATATTGTTACCATTTTAGTAGTCAAATCTTAATTATCATGCTGAGGTTGCTAAAGATAAACTGTCTCCAGATTCCTCAGTGCCATTTTGGAGGCATTTGTCCACCTAAATGCCCCGTCACGGGTAATAGTCTCTGCATTCGATATTTGTTTAGGACCTCTCCCGCAAATTGTGTATAATTCAAAGGAAGCTTTGGTCAGGGTGTGAATTGGCTGGCTTCTGCTGCTTGTGCCAAGACCATGAACAACAACAAAATCCCTCTCTGTTCACGAGGACTTTCCTTTCAGAGGCGACTCTTCCTGCTCTTCTTATCCCACATGAAACTCAAGCTCATTCTTGCATTAACATCTTTGTATTTTTTTTTTTTAACAGGGGGCTTTTGATACTCAAAAGCTCAATTTGCTGCTGCCTGGGACCTGTGTGTCAATTTGGGGGATCGACCACTGATTTTTTTTAGGCTGCTTTTGTGCAGTCAGGCCACAGCCAATGAGAAATTCCCTCTGCCACACTGATTTTTTGTGGCTGCTCTTCTTGCTTTTTTCTTTGCCAAGAATGGAAAGGAAGATCCCAAAAATGGAGCTCTCAAGTTCACAACACCATCAACTTCACCATCACCTTCAGCATCACAACAGGAGGGCATCTTGGCTCTGATGTCAATTTTCTGTTCCCGCGGTTGACTATGTTCCGTAATCACATTATGTTCCCATCTTTTAAGTTGCCCTTGATCCTCTAGAGATTCCTCTCTTTTAATTTCCACCATTGACCCAAGATTGTCATCCTTGGGCACGTGCACTCCCCTCGAAAACAGTGAAAATTCCAGAAGCTGTTCCTTAAATATATTCGTCTTCGTCAGTGAACCCATGCACACATCCTATCAAGATAAGGAATTCCACAAACACACACAAAAAAAAAATTGATGTGTGACTGCGGTGGGGATTTGTTGATGCATTTTCAGTTAGCTTAAAATGGGGAATGACGATTTTGAGCAAATATTTACTTTTTTAGAGGGAGGGAGGGGAGGGGCGGTCTTGATGTGTGACTGCGGTGGGGAAACACTGCTCATGCAAAGCTGAAACTTGCAACTGTGATGTATTATTGTACTTACCTTGGATTGGAAACGAAGCCGCGGCTAGGATAGTTTTTAATGTAAAATATTAATTGAAATTTTTAAGGAAAATCCCTGTTTTTCTCACCGTATCTCTTTCTTCTTCTTTTTTTTAAAAAAAAAAGCCAAGTAAATTTCGCTGCATGTTAGAAATTGAATTAATTGCAACCTTATTTTGTTAAGTATCAAATTTTGTTTTTTTTTAAATTTTTTTAAAAACACTTCTATATAAAAAAAACAAACATACTATTAAACTAAAGAAAACACCAATACCTTGCTATCATCCATGTATACTTTAAAAAAAAAAAACTATAATAGCCAGATGCTTTTGTGGAGAAAATCTCGCCAGTATGTGGTGGAAATTCCATCAACATGTTACTAAAAGGGTGTTTGGTTGTGTGATTGCTTCTATAGTTAAAGCAATCACAGAACTTAACCGTTTGGTAATGCTCCATCAACAGATTTTACTGTTAAGGCCTACTATTAATTGTGGCACGGCCACATGTTTGCAATTGCACCTGAACCCCTTTGAAGTTTCATTTAGTAAATTTGTCTGTCCATTTGAGAAAGCGTTTTTGATATCCATTCTCTCTGATGAAGTAACACCAAGCTTCTTGAGCAATCCCCAAAATATTCTGGGATGGACTGTAAGGAGTGTTATTCTGTTCCTCGTAAAGTCCATACTTCTCGTATTTCTATTAGCTGAAATCTGTGTTCATAAACATGGTAACCCCTTCGTGGACGCTTAGGAGAAGAGTATAGGAAAAAAAATTAAAACAGCCCTGTGTTAACAAAGAGTTGCAGCTCAATCAACATTAGCCGTTCCCTCTCCGTTCAAGAGACCTCAAATTTGAACCTCTGCTTTGTTTTATTTATTTATTTATTAAAAAAAAACAGCTGTGTCGGAGTATAGGTGAAAAAAGAAAACCCTGCAAGTTTTGACTTTTTTCTTTTTCTCTTTCTCTAGGCCTGCAGTATCATCATAAAAAATGAAACAAAAATGATTAATCCTCGACGAGTTTCAGAAACCAAAACTTAGTTTTTCTTCGTTTACGGCATGGTTCACTAGAGTTAAAGCTGTACACTGTACACATTGCTGATCTAACGCCTACCGTACCAACATTTAAATCACAACAACTATATTTCTACAGATTTTAGGTTGTTTTGCAATTTAAAAAGCTTATGGACGTCAACTCTTCAGTATGCAAGTAACTTACACAAAATTATGAGAGTTAATTGAACAAAGAGTTTTATTACAGTTACGCAACCATCTAATGTTGAAATTCTAACTGACACTTCCATTTACAAAGAACAGAGTCCTACAAAGTCCAGATTTCATGGAGGGACACCTACAAAAGCACGCGCACACCGTTTACCACTTTGAAGATTTACATTTAGCAGCTATTCCATTTTCATTCAAGTAAGGCCTAAACGTCCTCATAACTTCTTCATAAGTTGGCCTCTTGTAGTCCACTGCCTGTGGTCAATCGCTTTCTTATCTCAGTGAGGATTCAAATGCACATAATATAATGTTATAACATCTTAACTTTTTTCTGCTCCATACCTGCTCAATAACTTCTTCGGGGCTAGCCCATTTCCACTCTGCAAATTCTGGGTCTGCTTCGCCACTTGCTAAGTTGATCTCACTCTCATCTTTTGTTAATCTCATGAGAAACCTGTCATACAAAATTTATTAGAGAATTATATAAATTATATCTTGGGTCTCACCTAAACTTAAACTTTTGAGTTGAAATGGTTTTTGTCAAAACTCATTGTTACCCTGAAGCCATATGCAGAAGCAGCAGGATAGAACATTCCATTTCTCTTATACTATATCATTCCAACTATTTCAAAATCGTCATTATTTCAGATACACAAATAAATCTAGTTGCAATTAGCTTAACAACACATGTATGTAATCATAGGATAAAAATAACTGAGTTTTTTCCCTCCTTCAGATTCACAAGATCAAATGAAATTTCCGATCATCAGAAACATATTGGGGTTCAGGTTCATTTAAATATAGTTAGATACTCACAAAGATAAAAAGAGATTTATAGTACTAAAAGGGATTGGATTTGGGATCAGAAAAATGAGATGAAAATGTCACGAAAGAAAGGTCCTGATATTTCGGTGCATTTTGATTGCAATTCACGAAAACTGTAATCGTGCAGTCATATTAGATACTGCACATTTAATTGCTCCAATTTAAACCTAATGTTATATTCTTTCACAATTGTAGAGTGTGTACTCGACGAGACAGATAAAGAGGTTCACCACTTTTGTGCCTGTCCGTGCCATTCACCTCCCCAGAGACGATTCACCTTGGCCTTCACAGCAGGGGGGAAGTCATAAGTCAACCAATTTGGAACCTGTGATTACAGAGCCAACAAAACAGAAAAGGATTGATCGTGAATTCAAGGTTATAGCTTAAAAGACGCATTCACAAGAGTACTTGAGAGAGTGCTTGTTTTCGGTGCATGAAAAAAAAAACTAGTTGTGGTTCTGTTAGCAAAGTTGATCACAAACCTCGGCAATAGTTTCAGCAGAGACTATCCCTGTTTCTTCCATCAATTCCCTGATGGCTGCAGACTTAGGCTCCTCACCATCTTCAATACCCCCCTGTCATGGGAAATCACAAAGATGAACACATAAGCATGGCTGAAGGGTGGAAACTATAGTCGAACGAGAACTAATGTAAATTCAGAGATGCTGATATCATAATTCTTCTTGTCAGACATCTGCAAAGGTTGGTTCAAATGAATCCCGTGAATAACCTACTCAAGGGCCACTCATTATCTAAACTCTAGGAGGTTACCTGCAGATAGGTGGAATCCTATAGCATCACAAATTATTTTCATCACATTTATCAAATAATCTGAACTTGGAACAGAGTGCCGGAATGAGTAAAAATAGAGAACTAGAAGGTGTCCTCTACTTTATTTAACAATAAAGCGAAGTCCAATGCTCTGAGAATATTCTCAGTGAGATCTTGTCTGAATGTAAACCAAGACTGTGATCGGTCGGAACACTCACTTCGGTGGTCAAATTAAAAACTAAGCTTACTTAACATTATAGAAGAATTGGAACCACAATTTTATTCTTCTACTCACTGAATAATAGTAGAAGATACGCTCGAGGGCGAGAACAGAAATAATAAGAAGTTGAACAATTCCTGCACATTTCTTAGGAATTAATTACTGTTTCAGAAAAATCAAATCCAATGTGGTATTACCTGAGGCATCTGCCATGCTCCTGGAACATTTAATCTTGAAGCCACAAAAACCTGCAAGTAAATAATTAACAAGGGAACATTATCATGTCTTCTCATCAAACACCAATTTCAGAGAGCGAGGGACATTTGGAAGGGGAAAAAAAGAGAGGTCAAGTAACAACTAATAAGTGATCAGTTGTCCAAAAATCGAAACAGTTTTTTTTTATCAATTAATTAAAAGAAAACAACCAAGGTACTGATCAGCATAAGTTATAAATCAGAAGAAAGAAAAAAGTGGTGATGAGCAGACCAGGTTATCAGAGTTGATGAGACAGACACCAACGTTGGGGCGATATCCAGAGGGCAGACCATCCATTTTGTGCCTGCCTTGCCTTTCTGATTGGTGATGATGGTTATCGGTAATAGTATTGATGATAGAGAAGAAACACAAGTACTAACAGCGATTAAATGCTTTCTTTGCCCAGTGTCGTTGAGAGGGAGAGGGAGAGGGAGAGGGGGGAGAGAGAATTTCAGGGAAATGATAAAAAGGGTAGGTTTTATGGGAATAGGTGACGCTGACCATGACAATTGGCTGACTCTTTTTTTTATTATTTATTCATGGACAGACTGACTGAGAGAAGTTTGAGATTTTGTCCACTCTTCAACTTATCCTGCGCACCCCACTTCTACCCACCCAGGTTCTTTTTGGTAGGGCCATTGTGGATTCATTATTTAAATTGGCTTCCTGTTAGCTTTGCTATCTTAGGCTGTCGCTAACCCTACCTGCCTTATTGTAAGCTCGCGCTTCGATTCTTTGATGTCTTTCTCATGGAGTGTTTGATGACTTCTTCTTTTTATTTAATTACGTAGAAAAAAAATATTTGGTTAGTGAAATACTTTAAACAAATATAATGACATTTTAAATTTTAATTTTTTTAATAATAAAATAATATGTTTTTTATACATGAAGATTTGTTTTCTATTTATTTTGTATGTAAAAATTTATCTTATAGTAACTTTAATCAAATATATATTTTTTAAAATTATAATTGTAAAAACTATCACGGTGGTACTAAATAGATATTTAAAAACAATTCTATCATGAAAATCGCATCATCACTTGCGAAATTAGTTACTGGCCTTCAGTTTCTTACTACATTATTTTCAAATAATATAGAAATGGGATGTAGAGGAAGTATTTAAATTTCAAACTTTAATTAGCAAAAAGTCTCCTAGTCAAAGGAAAAGTGGGTTAAAGTTCAGACCAGCAAGCACTTAACTTCAACTATTTTTTTTGTTATTGCTTTCCTGTCTTTTTTTTAATAAAAAAAATAAAAATTTATAGATGGACGTTAATTCTGGGTTAGTTCGTTAATCGTTTGGTGCGAGTGCCCCCATGCCAACTGAATTATAAAAATAAAAATAAGGGAGAGATCACGTTGTATCCAAACTCCAAAGAGATTGAAAAGAAAAGAAAGGGTCGGACACATGACGGTTATTGTGAGGGCGGCTACTTTTCACGAAAACTCACAGAAGGTGATGGAGGCGCAGGATAGCAGATGGACGAAGAGGGTGATGTGGTCAAATGAGTGAACACGCGGAGAAGAAAACCTGTGAAAAAGCACTAACTGACAAGACGCAAAGCAAAAGTAGTGGGCGAGAGAAGGCGTTGACTTTCAGTAGAGAGAATGCCCAGTAGTACTACAACTAACGAAATAAGTGGAGGCAGCATCTTTTTTACATGAACCCCGTTAATCATTATCATCAATTGGAATTTTTTTACCAATTAAATATTGAAAATGGCCATAGTTGAACAAAACCTACCTTTTTTTCGAGGATTGGAGAGAGAAGAAATTTGGAAAAACAAGACGAGATCCGGCTTGGATTTTTTATTTATTTATAGGGATATATCGAGTGTTTTTTTATTTTTTTTATTTTCATAACTGGGTCTTTAAATTTTATATTTTTATTAATTAAATTGCTCGTTTATTAATAATGATACAATTAAATGTCTTTATAAACATCTTTTTTGAATGTTTGAATGATTAAACAATGATATAGATATCAAAACCTCATCCGAGTTACAAGAATGACCATGCTGTATATTCTACAAAGTTTAAGATATATTTCTTGAAGCCGTGTTATAAATATAAAACCTAGGTCGTAGATGTATATATTTTTTTCCTTCATGCGTGATGCGACACACCTAGAACAACATCAATCTTTTTTTTAATCATTTAAATGATCATTTATTAATTAATAGATAATTTATCTGTTTTCTTAGAGCCATCGTTTTTTTTTTCTTACTTAGTTTTTGCATGATCATTTAGTAGATAAGGCAACAAATTCTCAACGAATATTTATCAAGATACTTGATTGTATGTCGTTTAATGATCTAAATAGTAAAAACTGAAGTTAATACGTCCCATTATAAAAAAAAAATGTTAATTTATCTTTATCTAGCTATATATCCCCTGGTAAAAAGAAAAGAGTTTGAAATATGTTGACAGGATGAGCATTGCCCTATGTGATTGTATATATACATCTATTAATTTGTGCCGTTGGATTTGAATAGGGTAGTAAAAAAGAAACCTACTATATTTAATTCTAGTTTCTTTAAAGTGTCAACTTTGCACGTAGCACCCTATATATATATATATATATATATATATATATATATATATATATATATAACTCATAAAAAACTTCTCAGCCGAATCCAATGTGCTATATATATGGTTTCACCTTTATAGAACACGTTATTTGACCTGAGAGAGCTTGGGAAAGTTCTGAAAATATGTGATCAAGAAGCTTTCACCGTAGTCACCGGCGGTTTAAATATATTTTTGTAATCCCGGAGACGTTTTATTCTTTATAGATGATGGCCTGAAAGGAGAAAAAGATTGACTTCCGTTCCACGATAGTGGAAAAACAAATTTGCTAGTGCATTTAGGAATGCGAAAAAAGCTGTTGCGCCATTGAATTAGCATGTTAGATTAATTCAATGCATTTAAAAGCTTCATTAATTTGATTTTTTTTTCTTATAAAAAATTATAATTTCATTGATAACATAAATTAAAGAGACGCATCATCGTGCGGTGTCAATGGTACAATGACATCAAAAACCAATACACGAATTACAATTTATTACATTATAATAGTTTGAAAGTTCTTCACGATAACGATGAGTCATGAGAGATAACAAATAATATTTTCATGAACATCACCAGAAAGTTCACTGTAATTTTTTGACGAGGATTGTCCAAAAAGAGGGGTTTTTTTTTTCAAATCATACATGCAACCAGGCTTAACAACACCATAAACTAACTGAGAAGCAAGGTTTATTAGGTTTCGTTGATAAAAAGACTTTAACTATTCAAAACAAGGTGTCGACCTCTCTCGAATAGCAAGAGACAGTCACCGATCATAATCACGCAATGGACATCCAATTAAGTCCGAGTTTTAACTAAAAAACAAAATTAATAATAAAAGGATTGCTACGGTGAGAAAGTTACCGGTAAAGTTAGAGTTTCCTTGACAATATTAGGCTAAGAGATGGAGAGAAGGAGAGAGCTCAGGTCATTTTAGTATCAGCAAGCTAACAGTTCATTGGATTTAGCTCTCTTGTAAGGAGATCAGGTCAAGGAGGTGTCTGTATTGCAAGTTCTTCGTTTTTTACTGATTGAGTGTTGTGATTGATCTCCAGCAAATTAAAAGAGTTATCCAAGACAAAGGATCATGGTTAAATTAAAAAGAAACCATGATTAAAGGCCTTTATTTTTTTGCTGCAGCCCATCATTACCTCTGGCCCATATCCATGGGCCTGTGGTGGGGTCAGGTACCCATTGTTTATTGTCAAATTTCTCTTGAATTATCTAATATGATTATTACCTTACCTTTAATATATTGCAAAAATCATGTTGGTAAAATTGCATAAAAAAATAAATTATTTCACTAGAGAAAATTTTCAAAAAAATGATATAAAACATAAGATTAACTGGTATAAGCATTTCCTGAGCTATCATAAGTAAACAAGGTTTTTGTTAATGAGCAAATAAAAAACAACACAAGGAATGCTGAAGCTTGCTAACACGATAAAATAAAAAAGAAAAAAGAAAGAAAAACTTAAAATTTCTCAAATATTTAAAATAATTTAACTTTATTAGAAGAAAAAAATTACACTCACCCCTTTATTTTTTTTATTTTCCCTCTATTTTTTAAAACCAAATCGTGATTTAATTTAATTTTAAAATTTGAATAAAGATACCTGTCAATTTTTACACATAATATAACCTCGATGACATCTACAAATATTAATCTATCATATTTCATAAATTATTTTATTCTCTCTCAAAACTACTTCTCCCTGAATTATTCTTATTGTAGATTTGCATATCCTTTCGGCCACAAAAGCCTTTCGCTCCTAAATACCTTTGCAGATCTGTCAAACACAGATTTATTTATTTTTAATATAATTTGATCGGCCAGATACCACAGCCTCATCAAAAAAAAAAAAAAAAACATTTCTTCTTACACCCATCGATCAGCATCTCAAAAACAACCCCACAATTATTATTACCAACTCGAACAGTGGGGGGGTGTGGATACCATTACCGAGCGTGGAAGAGGTGGCCTGGGCACACCAAGGGGCCAAGGTGGCCGGACTCCATTGGGAAGAGTGGAAAATATTCCTCCACCCTTTTGATTCGATGGAACTTTGCCGCTACTGCGATTTGCAGATTAGATAAATGTTTTTTTTTTCCTTTCCTTTGTCTTATTGCAGTGTATATGAAGCCTGGTTTCAAGAATATATTCAAGGGTTTTCTTTGTCAAGCTTGAACATGGATTTTTTTTTCTTTCTTTCTGGGAAGATTTTACATCCTGGTTTTAAGATTTTTGATCGACCTACCTTTAAAATTCAGCAAAGAGATCAAAATTCTGTGGGAAGGGAAAACCACTCAATTTATCATTTGTGGTGATGGCCATCGTGATTTTTTTATTCTTAAAGCAGATTAAAATTCTCGATTGAAATTACAACTGATCCCATAATTATAAATATATTAAAGCTACTCCGTCTTTTACTATAATAATTTACGGTGAAAGAGTAAGCTGTTTTTTTAAAAAAAAACTATTTTTTTAAGCTATTTTTCTTCATGTTTTTTTATGCTTTTAGCTTTTTTCTTTCTTTCTTTGTTTTTTTTCTTTTAATAAATTTTGTTTTGTTTAATTTAGTTTGTTAATGTTGATATTTTTTTAATTGAGTTATCAGACTTTTATGACATTGATCCCAAGTTTAACAGATTATCTTGGTTTCACGGGTTAACTCGGATTTTTTTTTTTAATTAATTTTTTTTGTTTACTTTAGTTTGTTAATGTTAAATTTCTTTCTATTTGGTTATCAGACTTTCATGACACATATCTCAAGTTTCACGAGTTAACTTGGTTTCACGGGTTAACCCAGTTAATTTTGGATTAACCCGTCTATTTTTTTTGTTTTTTTATTTTGTTAATGTTAAAAAAATTTTATTTAGTTATCGGACTTTCATGACAAGGATCTCAGATTTAACAGGTTAATCTGGTTTGACGGGTTAACCCGAATTTATTTTTTTTGTTTTTTTTGTTTTTTTTTTTTTACTTTAGTTTGTTAATGTTAAATTTCTTTCTACTTAGTTATCAGACTTTCATGACACATATCTCAGGTCTGACGGGTTAACCTGGTTTTACAAGTTAACCCAGTTAATTTTGGGTTAACCCGTCCATTTTTATTTGTTTTTTTTCTTTTGTTAATGTTAATTTTTTTATTTAGTTATTAGACTTTTATGACATGAATCCCGGGTTTAACGGGTTAACCTGGTTCGACAAGGTAACCCGAAGTTTTTTTTTCTTTTTAATTAATTTTTTTGTTTAATTTAGTTTGTTAATTTTAAATTTCTTTCTATTTAATTATCAGACTTTCATGACATATATCCCGGGTTTGATTGGTTAACCTGGTTTCACGGGTTAACTGAGTTAATTCTTGGTTAACCCATCAACTTTTTTTTTCTATTTAGTTATCAAACTTTCATGACATGAATCCCAAGTTTGATGGGTTAACCTGGTTTGAAGGGTTAACCCAGTTAATTCAGCTTTTTTTTCTTTTTCTTCATTAATTTTTTTTTCATGTTGGTTTTTTTTCTTTGATTTTTTCTTTTTAATTAATCTATTTAATTATCATACTTTTATGACACGATCTTGCAGCCAGACCCATATCTAAGGCTCTTGGATCTGGTGTTGCAATCAGACTCACTTAAACTTGAGTCATGTAAGTTTAATATTATTATTAATATTATAAATATTACATTTGGGTCAAGCGTTGCAGTTAGACCCAAGATTTTTTAGTATATTTTTGCAGAAAGACCTAAAACTCTTAGATCTTAGCCTTTTTTATATTTTTTATGCAAGAAAAAAAAATTAACCCATAGGCATGCCTTTGTTTTTTTCTCTTTTCTTTCCCTTTTTAAACTTTTTTATTGTGGACTGCACAATGCAGTCCACAGTGAAAAAGTTAATGCCTTTAGATTTTTTATGGTTTTTTTCTTTCTTTTTTTGTTTTTAATTATTTTTTTTAATTTACTTTCTTAATATAAAATTTTTTCTATTTAGTTATCAGATTTTTATGACACGGATTCCAGGTTTGACGGGTTAGCCCAGTTAATTCTGGGGTAACCCGTCAAAATTTTTTTTTCTATTTAGTTATCAAACTTTCACGACACAAATCCAATGTTTGACGGGTTAACTTGCTTTGAAGAGTTAACCTAGTTAATTCAGATTTTCTTTTCTTTTTCTTCGTTACTTATTTTCTTCATGTTGGTTTTTTTTTCTATATTTGTTTTTACTCAATCTATTTAATTATCATACTTTTATGATACGACCTTACAGCCAAACCCACATTCAAGATTATTGAGTCTGGTATTGTGGTAAAACCCACTTAAACTCGGGTCATGCAAGTTTAATGTTATTATTAATATTATAAATATTACTATTGGATCAGATATTGCAGCCAAACCCAAGACTCTTTGGTATAGTTTTGCAGAAAGACCTAACACTTTTAAATATTATTTTTTTTAATATTTTTTATGTAAAAAAAAATTAACCCATGGCATCGCACGGGTCATCTAACTAGTCTATTCCTAAAGAGATTCAAAGTCTAGGAGAAATTATTTTTTTCGATGGTTATAATATTTTTTCTTGGTTCTTGTCTCAGAGTTTGAACCCGAAAAATAAATAAATAAAGAAAAAAACTTCCTTGCCCGTGTTGTTATGATTTCATGGATGTTAAAAAAATTATTTCATATATAATATTTACACTATCTAACTCAATCTAATATTTCAAAATTAAATGTTACATTATGAATAAAAATATTTAATAAATAAATATTACGGATCAAGATTTTTGAAATTCAATAAAATATACTCTTTTTATTTTTAAATTTGATAGTTTGTGGACTGAAAATATACTGTTTTTCTAATATTTTTTTATCAAGTGTTATATTACTGTATATATATATAAAACACTTGTAAGTAGAAAAGGTATACTTCAGGTCAAGTTTTTAACGTTTTTAGTTTTTACTGTTTTTCTTTGCAAGTGAGCTTAAAAATTTACTCTCTTCAACAAACAAAGTTTCCAATTCAATTACAAGGATTTAAAAAAAAAAAAACTTCAAAGTAAAACACCAAAAAAAAAATATAACCCGGTCAAGAAATGTTATATGTGCAGTAAAGGCTGTTACATCTTCCGTGATGTGATGTATGGGTAGAGGGTGCTACCCGAGGTTGTTGGGGTCTTATATATATATATATATATATATATATATATATATATATATATATATATATATATATATACAACTATTTATTTTATAAACATTATTTTTTTTAAGTAGAATATAATTATTTTAAAATTTTTTGAGTTTCATCAAAATATGTTAATATAAAATTATTTGAAATTAATTTTTCATTAATTCAAAATACATTAAAGTTTCATGTTAAAAAACTTAAATTAAAAATTAAATTCCAATAAAATTTTAATTTTTTTTAAAACAAGTCAATTTATTTTTTAATTTGATCTTGATGGTAAAAATTAATGTTTTAACAAATTTGACATCACACTTTACCATGAAGAAATACAGTCCAGGACAAGATGTAGAAGCTCCTCACAACAAACTCTCCTCAATTTGCAACTGGGACACAGATCAGAGGTGTACCAGTCTCAACCTGGCAAAGACAATGCCAAATTGATAGAACTTTGCTGTGAATAAGTTTGTATAACTGATTAAGTTTTAGATTTATTATTAAAATATTATTAATTTTAAAATTATTAAAAATTTATCTTATTAATTTTAAGATATCAATTAATTAATTAATAAATTAATTAAAACATATATATAAACTGATCCGATACTTGAAAAAAAAAAAAAAGTTTACATGGAAGAGATATGGGGGTTGATTTAAATAATAAGATTACCACCAAACCACTCAATCATTGCCTTACCAAAAGCGAATAGAAATCCCCGAGGTCGCCGTCGACTGGTTTGAGTTGGTCACCATTCGCCGTTCATGGCTGAGTCTGTTGTTTATGCCTGCACCCGCTAATGTTGCCAAGAGTGAAGATAATGTAATTGGCAAAGAAAACTTTGGATTTCATTCGCCATCTTTGAATTTTGAAGAGCAAAAGGAAACTGGACATTACAAAAAACGAGTGCAGGGACGGTCAAACAAAGGACAATTTTGGGGACTTAAAAATAATTTTAATGGTTTCTATATGCTTGTTAAATATATTTTTCATTAAAAATATATTAAAATAATTTATTTTTAATTTTCAATATCAATTCATCAGAATTATCATAAAATATTAAAAATAACATTAATATAATATTTCTTCAAGCCTAACACCCTTTTAAAACATAACTCAACTCGGTTTCAAATACAAAAACAAATATACTGAGGATGAATTTATAATTTTCAAATGACAGGTGGGTGCATAAGTGAAACCGCCGCAAAAATACAAGAATTTTAAAGACAGATATATATATATATATATATATATATATATATTTTTATCATAACTAGGACTTCAAAAAAAATCACGACACGAATTTTAATTAATAAAACTAAAATAGAGTTAAAAAAATCGAAGAAAGAAAAGAGAGATGAACGAAGTGTAGAAGAGAAGGAAAACAAGCGGGAGCGTACAGAAGCAAGCAAGGAAGCAAAAGGGTAGAAAGTAAAGGCACCAGAATAATAAAAAGCAACACTACTACTTAACTAATAAAACCGAGTCTCTCTCTCTCTATCTCTCTATCTCTCTTCTCTAATAGCAATATAAATTCTTCAGGGCTCCAGAGAGAGCGAAAGAGGATTGGTGCGGTTGTTGACAAATGGACCATGAGGTTGTTCAGCGAGTATTCCAAGAAGGAGGCCGCGATTACTTCCAGCAACAGCCTTCTACTTCCTCCTCCTCCTCCTCCTCCATCCTCCAATCTCTCCCTCTTCACGTGGTATGCTTTTTCTTCACTTTCATTCATCCATTTCTTCTAATTTTGAATATTAGTTAGCTAGGTAATAATATCTTATTTTTTCTTAAAAAAATTATTTCTGATCAAAATTAATTGCTGGATTGGAATGATGCAGTCTTTTGATCATGGATATTATTTATTGGTAAAATCTATTCAAGAGCTCAGAGAGATAAAAGAAGGTCTTGTTACTGTTGGCATTGGTGGTCCTAGTGGTTCAGGCAAAACAAGGTTGAATATCTATTTTTTTTTTCACTTTCAGAATTTCTATAGTTGTATTTCTGTTGCTTTATTTGATACTTTCTGATTTTACTTTTTTCTTGTTTGATGATCTGTGAAGCTTAGCAGAGAAGGTGGCTTCTGTAATTGGTTGTGTTGTTATATCAATGGAGAATTATCGCATGGGATTTGATGATGGGAGTGATTTGGATTCAATTGATTTCGATGCACTGATACAAAATCTTGAGGTTTGCATTTTCTTCTCAAATTTTGCTACTTGATTGGATTGGATTTTGCATGTGGCAATTCTGTAATATATAGTTAACTGGAAAACTGGTTTTCCAATTCTTAGAAATACCCAAGTGTAATCATTTAGAAACCTATTCTGGTCACGTGTCAAAAAAATTTCTCTGAAGTAAAAGTTATGCCAATGCGTTCTATATAAATTTGGTTTTGTCTATCTTTACACAGTTGTTTGTGTTGGCAATAGGATTTGACCAAAGGAAAAGATACTTTGACACCAATGTTTGATTACCAACAGAAAAGACGTATTGGTTCCAAAGGAATAAAGAGCACATCATCTGGAGTGGTAAGCCAGGGGAACTAACAGTTACTGTGATTTTCCTTGCTTCCATGGAGTTAATTTCTTTAATGTTTCTTTGTTCTTAGGTAGTAATTGATGGTGCCTATGCTCTGCATGCAAGACTGCGCTCCTTACTGGATATCCGGGTTGCTGTGGTAACTTATTCTCTGAAGTTATATATCTTGATTTGAATAAGGGGCTGTGAAGCTGTCATTTTCTTTACAGCTTCAAATACAATGATTTCTAAACATGGTTGGTGGATCAGGTTGGCGGAGTTCATTTCAGTCTTCTTTCTAAAGTTCAATACGACATTGGGGATTCTTGTTCATTGGATTACCTTATTGACAGCATATTCCCACTGTTTAGGAAACACATTGAGCCAGACCTTCACCATGCACAGGTTGGGGCTTTTGTCCTTATCTTATACAATTTTTAAAATGCTGGTTTTCATCTCGGGTTTTATTCTGCAGATTAGAATAAACAACAGCTTTGTCTCATCATTTAGAGAAGCAATCTACAAGCTGAAATGTAGAAGTGAGGTATGTACATCTTTCCATGGTTCATTGCTAAGTTAAATAGTTGAGAACTAGTTTATTTCCTGTGCTATGCTGTGGGTTGGCCTAACATCATTTTGAACGTAAAAAATTATTCAAGTTACAGGGAATTCTTTGATATTGCCATTAAACCTGGTCTAGTGAGTCAAACTTGAAACTCCCGACTCGAGTCCTTGCCAAGCCCGAGTTTCCAATTAAATCATGTGAGAGTTGCCTCAATGTGATTCAGTTAATTTGCGGGTTCCAAGGCAAAAAAATCAAAGGACAAAAAAATGACATAAAAAATAGAGACCAGACATGCGAATTTAAAAGCAACTTCGATGACCGTTCAAAAGGGGTTTGACTTTAAAAAAAAAATTAAAGTCAACATCTTTTTTTTTTAATATTGAGATGATGATATATTGGATCGATTCCGGTTAACCTGGTTAACTCTCCAAACCCGCGACCTGAGATGTGGATTCCAATGGGTTCAATAACATTTTTATTTTATTTTATTATATGGTAAAAAAATAAAGACTAATTCAAAATAAACACAATATTATAAGATGAAATTGAAAAAAAAAAATAATAAAAAAATTCATCAAAAATCCAATGATAAAGGTTTTTTTTCTTAAAAAAAGTTAGGCTAGGCGCGCGAGCTTGAGTGGTTCAGCGTATCAAGGCCTTTAAAAAGCCACCGCCATTGAAATCCCATCGTCGATTGGAACCCATCAACACCAAGTTTGACCATTTTTTGCTGTCAGTATCGCGACAATTAATTATTTTCTCATGCAACTTTCTCTTTCCTCTCTAAATAAGGGATTGAAAAAAAAAATCAAAATAAAAATTGTCGCAAATTTAGGGTGTGCCATGTATTTTATTCGTGTTTTAATTTGGCTCTTAATTTCATATAATTAGAATGTAAAAGTATGCAATTGAAAAAAAAAGTTTGGAAATTAAAAAAAAAACTGGGCAGTGGGTTCACTGTTGTTCATGTGCACAATGGCTGACCTTATACCTTTTTAGTTCTTGTTAATTGCCTATGTCCTTCATGTTCACTACGTGAGTGAGATAGTTGTGAAAATTCTTTTGAAGGATGAGGATTTCTTGTAATCTTCAATTTTTGTTTTAATGGTAAAGAAAATCTGCATATGGTGCAGACCATGACAAAACACTGCTTCTTAACAGTGGATGGGTGCGTAATCAATAACAAGTGTGTAATTTAAAGCATTGACCAGTGCATATGTTGTCTTGTTGATTTTGAATGATATTGAATGTCAATTATCAAATGCTTCTCAGGAATTACATTGAGTTGCACTTCTTGTTATTGCTCATGGAATTACCTTTCCCTCACTTTTTTTTTTGCTGTATAGTTCATTATTAGCTACTAAATTAATATGCATCACCTGCACCCTTTGATTGAATGTTACTTAAATGCTAACTTGTTGCGACAGTCACCAGATGGACATCCTGCTTATGCCTTCCAAGGAACAGCACATACAGATAAGCTAGTGATTCTTCACTCTCTGTTTCTTACCATAATATCAGTGCAAAACCAAGTGGTTTATTCTCTGAGCTTTGAGTGTGAATAATTGTGATTGGAACTTTATCTTGGTTGCAGTTTTATTGAGATGTACCTTAGGCCTCCTTCAGCAAGTGAAGAAGCACTGACAAATGATTGGATCAAGGTGCGGCAGTCTGGCATCAAATATTATCTATCACTCGGGGACCAGAGAATTGTTGACAAAAATTTTATTATCAGGCCAAAAGCTGAGTTTGAGGTAAGGGTCTTCCGAGATTGCAATTATAGCATAAGCATGGACTTTGAAATCAAAGTTTATTATCAAAATCGAATTCTAGCTTCCAGAAAGAAATTAACACCCGTGGCCAATATAGAGGAATAAATTCGTAGCATTACTTTTCAGATGGAAATGAATGTAAGTAGGCAATTTTCTGAATGTAATGGTTCATTTCTCAGCCTACACAAAATGTTAAATTACTGCTCTACAACTTTCCAGAAAAGCTGCAAGACTAATGTCTGTCATCTTTAAAGTACAAGGGAATTCATGGACCTTCATTGCAGTGCGTGATCATTAGGACCATGGATAGGTAGGTACCTGTGAAAGAATCATTCTTCCTCACATCTGCATATGACTGGGCACACTATTCAGGCATCTTATCAATCAATCAATGAACGTGGACTCGTGATAAACAAATAAAAGGGAAAGAATTCCTAGGGAAATGGAACCTTTGGCAAGGTTCTTCCCCACACCCGTCCAGTAGTCTACTGCAGTTACTAGCAAGGACATTTTGTTGCTTCTGGAAGCTTCAGCACAAGATCCATACTATCTAGACAATTGTATTTGAGACATGGTCCCTACATTCAAGATGCATAGGCTTCTTCCATTTCCAATCAATACTGTAATCCTATCCATTATTGAAACTGGTAGCTTAGAGGTCTTAAATGCTTCTTTTCTTATGTTGTTTGGAATCTGTAGTCTCTTTATTTTATATGATGTCTGTTTTTATAGGACAACATTAGTACAACTTGAAATGTAAGTTCAATTCTTTTAAAAACTAGACTCTAATATTTCACAGAATTTGTAATCTTTGGTGGTTTTGCTTACCTATTTTATCATTTAATGTTGAGACAGGTTGGAAGAATGACACTTGGTGGGTTGCTGGCTTTAGGGTACAATGTTGTAGTGAGTTATAAACGGGCATCTTCATCTGTTAGCAATGGAAATCTTTCACTGTCGTTAGAGACCATTGATACTCTTGATGAGACATTCGTGGTGCTGAGGGGCATGAATAGGAAAGTATGGATCCATCTTTTTGATTAAGATAACATGTAGGAGGCTTCACAATCATTTATTTGTTGTGTTCTTATATTTTTCCAAGCAATTGAGTAAGGTGCTGGATAATTAGTAGAACAAGATAGCTATTTACCTTTATTATTATTATCATTACCCACCCGCCAGCTCACCCACCCACCTACCCACACATTTTGTGGGATAGAAAATTTTTTATTGGAAAGAATAGAATCTGCAAAAACCTGAGGGTGAGTAACATATCCACCAGCAAGTGACAGGAAGAAAGTGAAGGGGAAAATGCGACGAACAATAAGAGTGCTCCAATTCTAAGTTAGTGATTTTCCCTAAATGCCCCTGGATTGTTACATCACAAAAATGCAGGAAACACGATCTTATTCCAGAATTGTTTCTACAAAAAAGTTATGCAAATAACGATTCTTGATAACTTTTTGCACGAGTGCATGAAGCATCTAGTTTTTCAGTTGGCTTTAGGGAGATTGAATGAATGGAAATTTTTTCTTCATGAGTGTTGTGCATGGGGGACATTAGCACACAAGTTCATGGATCTTCTGATTGCCAAATGTTAGTAGAAATTTCCTAATAATCATGATGGAGATTTCTTATTTTGTTATGCTGTGTACATTATTAGCATGTAACTGAACAGGCTGATTCTAGTTCTGTATCTTCACTCATTACTCCAGCTGTTGGACGGCATGTTTCATGACTCAGCTTGAGTGTCCACTAAATCATATCATCCAATTTTTGTTACGTATGTTCCTCAATCTAGATGATACATATGATAGTAGCTGGGCCAACACTTTCCATTCTCGTAGTAAATAGCTCATCTTTTATGTGCTATTTTTTGTTCAGTACCAGAAATTAGATTGGTCCTTGGACTTCCACTTGGGAACTATGGCCAAAGCTTTCATTTATCTTGGCTATTCTACTTTTATGTAGACTGTTGGAGCAGAGGCAACGAGGATGGGTGTTAATGGACCTTGGATCACCAAGTCATATCTGGAAATGATTCTTCAGAGAAAAGGTTGGAACTGGCATGATAACTATCAATACTCTCTGTCTAAGCATTTTGGTAGGTTTGTCTGGTATAGATCAAAAGTTCTTCTTTCTACAATTTGCTACTTCACTTGCAGGTGTACCACGTCTTAACACACCACCACTATTGCCTAATACTTCAATGACAAGCAATCAAGAAAGGGTCATTGTTGCCCCAAGGCCAATCCGTACCTCTCCAAACCTTGTTAATCGGCTTGAGGATGTATCTCAACCATGGACTCGGTCTCCAACAAAATCTAAAATGGAGCCTATAGTAGCAACATGGCATTTTATATCATCAGATACGTCACATGGGAGTTCAGTCATAGGTAAGTGTCCTCTACCTGGAAGATTGTTACAAATGTTCATTAAGTGTTCTTGGTGATGAACTACATTGTCGGGGTGTTATCATTACGTTTCGTGAATTCTCTCATGAAGCAACCACAGATTCTTCCTCTTTCAGGGATAACATGAAGATTGCTCCTATGCCTGATTCATATGATTTGGATAGAGGGTTGCTTCTTGCTGTTCAAGCAATACAGGTAATGAGTTAAAAAATAAAATTGAATGTGAGATTAGTGTAATTATACATGTTAAAGTTTAAGAAGCTTACCAGTACAATCAGTCTGGTTAAAAATTATGCAATTTTACAAATTTTTTCAGGCTTTGTTGGAGAATAAAGGCCCCCCTGTCATTGTTGGAATTGGTAATACATGCTTTAAAAGTCTCTCTCTCTCACAGGCATAGACATTTCAAAAAAAGAATTTTTGACCACGTGCTCTTTAACTATGGAATATTCTTGAAAGTAATCCAGTTGTTGATGCAAAGTGTTGTGTCATTCAAGTTCATAAATGTCATGGGCAAGTGTACAATTAAATCTCCTTATGTCAATGTTTTCAGAAGCGTGATCATAGTAATATGTTTGTAATTGATTTAATTTGATTGTAATTTTAATTGCAGACACATATTTGTGCACAAAATAAAGAATTTTAATCTCCTTGTGTAATTTTTTGTCATTATGGTTTCAAAGAAGACCATGGCATTTTCCTATTACGGTGCTAAAATGATAAAAAAAAAAAAACTTCTGGAACCATAAAATTCCTCTTGGAAGAGAAAATTTCTTTGAGGAATCAATTTCCTGTGACATTGTGGTGTTTGCTTTTAGCAATTTACTTTGCTTAAGTTCATAAATATTGCCTTTTCTAATCTCATTGTTGTTACAGGAGGCCCAAGTGGATCCGGAAAAACTAGTCTGGCTCACAAAATGGCTAACATTGTTGGGTGTGAAGTAGTTTCCCTTGAAAGCTATTTTAAATCTGAACAAGTGAAAGATTTTAAGTATGACGACTTTAGCTCTCTAGATCTGTCTTTGCTTTCAAAGGTAGGGAGACGCCAATTTTATTCATCTTATGCAGATCTTTTCTACATCAATAATGCTATCATTTGTTAGATGGCTGTTCAGATAAGATTGCTTGGAAATATTAAAATATGGTAGAGCAAAGAGTTGGAGTAAAATGTAAAAAGGCGTTTGTTTGGTCAAGCATTTGTTTCATACTTTCAGTGTTTAGTAGAGATTTATACACCAGCATCCATCTCCATCATCCAATCATGACATTTGAGAATTCTTCAAATTCTTGTATTCCTGATCTCCATTTTTTATTAAACATTTCTTGACCTCCCTTATCGTCTCAGCAGTTAAGCATTTATCAGAACCCTTTTGGTTTGAAAATAATTCTGTTTTCTCATGCTACAATCCTTTTCTTTCCCTCTAAATGGTTTGACTTGGGGAAAAGAAGGGTATTTTTAAAGAAACTGTTCTGTTTACTACTTTGAGATTCTCTTAGAAGATTATTGCCAGATTCCTCATTCATTGGGGTATTTTAATTGTCAAGAATATACATCAAACGGTCTGATCCTTAGCTGGCCCTTTGCAATATTTAAATCCTTCATCAGAGTAACCTGACATATTCTTGTTTGTGAATCCTTCCATGCATGCAAGAAACTTCTGTTCCTTTTGATTTGTCAATTTTTCTTCTTTTAATGCGTCGGGTTCAAAATGCTATATCATTTACCTACTTTGCTATGTACAGTATATCTACTGTAAATAGGCTTATTATAGATACCGTGACATCAATTCTACATTTGCTGGTAATAATTGCAGATTATTGCTTTGAAGAAAAGTCACATTCATTTCACTTGGTTTGCCTTTTAAGTTCCTGGAAAAAATATTTGCATTTGACATACAGTCATTGTTCCATCATTCTTTTACAGAATATCGGTAACATAAGGAATGGTAGAAGAACAAAAGTACCCATGTTTGATTTGGAGACTGGTGCTCGTAGTGGATTTAAAGAACTTGAAGTTTCTGAAGATTGCGGCGTGGTTTGTTATCATACTTACTTATACAGCTCCTGGAACTTGCTATCATGGGTTTATTTTTTTATTTTGCAGTGATGTATTACACAATTACATTTATCTGTCTTTATTTTAATCAAACTTCTATAAAGAAGAAAAGAAAGATATCACTTGATAATATTCTGACATAAAGCCCAAAGGGTTAATGGGGAGGCAGAGATGGGCTTAAGGTACAGTCCTACTTAAGTCATTTAATTGTTCGAGTGTTGTTTCAATTAGGAACCTTATCCTGTGATTCAGGGTATCACGATAAAATTTAGCTTATGGCAAGCTAGAGATCCACTAGATTCCTTTACAGGACAATTTATCCCTTTAGTGTGGCTTTAAGGATTCATGTTATTCTGCAAGTAGGCATATATATACAAGACAATTTATCTCTAGTGGAGCCTAGTATGATGTGTTAAGCAAATTGCTGGTGCTAGGGTGCTAACCTTTTCAAAGTAAGAAATAATGAAAATTTTCCTTTACAGAGATGGTGCTGTTGGTGAAGTTTTTTTTGGTGCACTTGGATGGAAGAAAATGCAAGGATTTTTTATAATCACTTCACATGTAGGCTGGTTTTGTGGGATAAGATAGTTTTCTTCACTTCTATGTGATGTCATCTGGCAGGTGCATTTAGGTGCTCTTCTCTAGTGGATATTCAAAGGGATTGGTCTACTTCATTGTTTTGATCAAGATTGTTCCTTATCCCTTTTTGGGAGGATGTCTTGTCCTCATTTTGTACTGTACAATTCTTTGTTTCTAATAACAGTTTCTCCTTTTTTTTTTCTTTCTGAAAATTAGAATAACGATAACAACAACAATAATAACTTTAGAAGGGGGGAGAGGGGGAAAGCATGAGAGACGGGGTGCACAACATTTGTGTCTATCAGTCTATTTGAGAAGGATATAACATACCAAAAAGAGGAGAGAGCGGAGAATACAGAAGTGGAAAGATTACAAAAGCTATTTCTGAGTAGTTTGAAAATTTGCCAACATGTTTTAATTCATGCCTTCCATCATTAAGTCCTGTCTGGAGATTACACAAGGCGAGCCTTCTAAAAACAGTTTGACTACCTGTGACTAAATTTCTTTCCTCAAAATGCTAAACCTTGTTTTAATATGGGGCATATTTACTACAAACTAGCAGTGAACCTTTCAGAAATTTGAATGTGAACTGTTTCTCATTAACTTAACTGAGCTCCAAATGCTGTGTCATCAGTTTCTGTTCCTGTGTTGTTAAGGATATGGAAGATTGATGCTATATGCTCGTATTTTAATGCTACATTTGTTTCAGCAGTTTTTTAGATAAATGCTTAGTGGTGTTAGAATTTTGTAAAAAAAGGAAACCTGGAGATGTTAAGAAGGGTCAAACATTTTAATACAAAATTATTCGCTTACTACTTTTCAGTTTCTCATTATATGCACGCTGTTCAGTGCATACCATGTATAGTAGAATTGGATCCAAACTGGCTATAAGTTTTATTCATCTTCATGCAGGCTGGTTAGAAAAACAAGTGTTCATGTAATGCATCTTTACAGTTTTATATGATCATAGCAATTGATATTTCCACTTATGAAATCCTTTGCCAATAGTGGTGATTTAAGTTTATGCTATGTTATTTGACTTTTTTTTAAAATCATTCTTTCTTTTTTCCAGATCATTTTTGAAGGGGTGTATGCTCTGCATCCTGAAATCCGAAAATCACTTGACCTGTGGATTGCTGTTGTAAGATGAATTTGCATTCCCTTTTTTAGGCTTTATTTTCAGAGAGACAGTGTGCGTGGATGTTCTGATTTCTAAAGACATTTTCTATTGATGATGAGAAAGTTTAGTTGTGAAGTAACTTCATCTTTTGTGAAAACAGGTTGGTGGTGTGCATTCACATCTTATTTCTCGAGTTCAAAGGGATAAAAGTAGAGTGGGGTGTTTTATGTCCCAAAATGATATCATGATGACAGTGTTTCCAATTTTTCAGCAGCATATTGAGCCGCATCTTGTTCATGCGCATGTTAGTAGACCCCTACTGTCTGATCTTCTTATTGTTCTTTATGTTTTACTGTGAAAGGTATTTCAATGTTTTCCATGTTTTAAACATTGGTCTTGCCAATAGTTTTATCTTCCCACAGAGACACATGTATGTGCTACTGAGATAAGCCTTCTTTTATTGAGACATCATCTTGAAAAGTTCTGGAAATATCTATAACATTTAGTAGAAAAGGTTAAGTTCCTTGACCGCCCAAGAAAAAAGAATAAGGTCACTTTGTCACATTAAAAATTGAATGCCATTAATCACATATTTTTCGATCAACCAAAGATCAAAATTATCACTGTCAATATGTTAATAGAAGTTCAAGTCATCATCAAAATGAATTGCATAGAACCTCTGAAATGCCTTTTTTTCAGATCTTTCAGGAGAAGAATACCATTCTTGATTTTTCACATTTATACTGGTGCACTTTCACACTCATTTGTCTACATCTTTTATGTTGGAAACATACAAACTGTAGTTAGTAATGATACATGTCCCTTCATGTTTCTTGAAAATATTGATGTTCTGTTACAGTGCATTTCTGAGGACTGATATTCTATTTGCAAGTTTAACTTGGAGGTTTTTCAATATTCTTATATTGTCGCAGCTCAAAATTCGAAATGACTTTGATCCTGTTCTTTCCCCTGAGAGTTCTTTGTTTGTTTTGAAGAGTAATAAGCTAGTAAGTGCACTTTCATGATTTGGTGGAAGATTATGTACCGTGGTTTGTGTCTGATCTACTTCTATTGTTTGTGATCAATAACAGGTGGCTTCTCAAGATATTTTGAAAATCTTAGATCCTGTGAAGTTGTGCAGTTGTGTTCAGAATTTCATTGATATATATTTAAGGCTACCTGGACTTCCTACAAATGGGCAGCTGGCAGAGAGCGACTGCATACGATTCAGAATCTGTGAGGGTAGATTTGCATTGTTGATTCGAGAGGTTCGTATATAATGTATTGGAGTTATATGACATGTTTCCTTGTCAATTTATGATGCATTTTCTATCTTCAATATCTAGTGAATGCTTGATTTTTATTTTCTAATGTTTTCATCAATAGCCTATAAGAGAAGGGAATTTCATTATTCAACCAAAAGTGGATTTTGATATCAGCACCAGCACGGTCGCTGGCCTTCTTAACCTTGGGTAAGACCATGTGTATAGTTTTGCTTTTCTTTTCACATGAACTTATCTTCACATTTTTGTTCCTAGTTAAGACAAAATTTAAATGCTATAGCATGTGTGTATATCTATCTTGTTGAGTCCCATTGTTTTTATAATTGAGGAGTTGACATGCTCAAAACCCTTGATTAAGTGGACACTATTCCATCCTCGTGCTTTTGTATCACAGCACGTGAACAATCCTTCCATCTTCTGGGTATCAGTGAAGAACAATTTGTTTCTTTTAGGCAGTTACATAAATTTAACTGCTGTAAACAAACAAACAACTGTTTTTCTAGCGTTTATTATGTCATTAATTTGGAAAATACAAATGTATCATTTACTTTTGATGGGCTGTATATAGCATTTTCTGCTTGTTTTAAGCATTCTAGTGTTCTTCCTTTTAATGCTTTACAGCTGAACAACTGATGGATTTTACAATTCATTGATGTATTTTCTGTTATCATGCAATATCAGGTATCAAGCTGTAGCATGCATTGAAGCATCTGCATATATCTACCAAGATGGAAAGGTATAATATCACTGGATTTCTCTTGTAATTTATACGTCCAATCTTCCAAATTGTGTACAGTCCTCGGTTCTGTTTTTGTAATTAAGTTTTTGGGCTTTTTTTATCAGTTGAGCTGTAGCATATCTTGAAATTGTCTTAAAGGAAATTTCATATTAAGTACTAACCACGGATATTGATTAATTAAATTAAGAAGCATGACCCAGGTCTTCGTGGTCCAAGATAATTAAACCATCATCAGTGCCTGATAATTATTTCCATTACCTTAAGCACTAATGCTTGATGATGCCAGGTTTTCATGTATTCCATGCTTCTTGTCTTCTGTTTCCTGTATATAAGCTTCTCATATGTGTGGCTTTCTGAATGAGTTTCATTTTTTATTCTGATTTGTAGATTCTCATTGAGGTTGATCATCTGCAAGACACCCCTAGTCCTTACTTACAGATCAAAGGGGTTAATAAGGAAGCTGTGGCGGCAGCTGGTTCAACACTTAAACTGGATGGTTCATATACAACTAAGGTTTTGCCTTCAGTTCTGCTTGTATAGTTTTATCTTCAGCCCTGTGACTTCTTCAGCCTCTCATTATTTGGATTGGCTCTTTTGTTGTACTTTCAGAGTTATCTGCAGATCATTTTGGAAAGATTACCAGCAATGCAAAGAAGTTACAGTGGAATTCATGCTCAACAAGCTGCAAGGTTGCAGGAACTTGTTGAATTTATACAATCTCAGGTATTTTACTATTATTGAATGGGATAGCAGCCATCTGGTTGTGACATTTGATTTTACTTGAGGGAAAATTAGTGTAAGATATCAGTCCTGTTCAGTCTTCTATGTTGAAATAGGCAGCATGTATTGATAGAGGGCCAGGACATCTTTCCAGTTAACAAACTGCTCAATGAGAGACAACCTTACTGTTTGATCATCACGGGGCACCTTATAATCCCTTGCCCGGCCCACACCCCCCCCCCCTCCCCCCCTTTTTTCTCCTGATTCTGATTCGATAGGTTATCTGTTAAGTCCAAAAGAATTAACCATTATTTGAGAAATGACCTTTTAATATATATTCAAGGTTGAGCCGCTGAGGAGTTCACTGTTTTTATATTACCATGGCCAAACTGACAGGGAAGCAGCTCAGCTTCAGAATCCTCTCCAGGTAGGGACGCTGCTCCTTTAGAAGGGGTAATTGAGGACATGCAGGCTAGAATCAAGAGGCTGGAAAGATGGCATGCTATCAACACGGTACCTAAATTCTTTTAGTAATCCATGTGTCTGTTGACTTCACTTGGATTTTTATTCAAATTTACACTCTTTTTGGAACCTTAAATGCCTGCTTTTCCAATGAAATTGATTTTTTGAAAATGGCAACAATGGACCATGTTAGTAACTCCAAATCGCTTACCATATGTTGCAACGATGGAATTGGCATTCAAGCTGGATGTTCCCTATTTCATTTTCTTTTTTGTATTGTTTTTTCTTCTTTCTTTTTGGAGAGAAAAAGCAACCTTCTATTGTTTCACTGGTTTAGTATCTTTGGAATTGGAACTGGATGGTCTCAATGCCATCTGGTCAAAAAGAAATGTGATACTGTCCCAACTGCATAGCATCCCTACATCACTGGTTATTGCATTCACTGTGCAGGTGCTATGGACTTTTCTGATGTCTGCCCTTGTTGGTTATTCGCTTTACCAAAGGAAGCACCAATGACATTTCTCGGATTTGTTGCGAGTTTTTAAAGGTAACAGAGTCTCATTGCATTGAAGCGCGCAATGTTGGGCTAACAGAAATTCTAACAGTTGCATGTTTCTCCTGACATGTGACTTTGAGTTGCAAAGTTTTTACCTCGAATCTTATTTTCTTTTCAACAAACTTGGAGCCTGCTGTTCAATTGCTCCACTTTGTAAATACATGAATTGGGTGGAAATGTGAATAACCATTTGACGTTAGAGAGTAAACATGAGTTCTCTTGTAATCGAGCTAAGAGTTCATTCTTTTGCTTCGTTTGGTTCTCAGCTTTAGCATTTGATTTTCTGTGCGGCGACTCGGTTAAAACATTATATAATCCCTCAAATATAAAGTAGGACAGCTGATGGGTAGAAATGAATCACAGTTTATGCGACAGTTGTCTGTATCAATGCCATGCTACCAATGTGGTTTCTGCCTTTTTTTCTTTCATAAGCATCATGTTCATTCGGACATTTAATTGCCAAAAGTTTCTTTTAAAACACGTACTTGGTAAAAGAGGAAGATCAAATTCTCTCCCTCTTCTCTACGTGGATTGAGATTTCAAGCAACATTAAGTGAATAACAGCTGAAATAAACAAAATTTAAAGGTACACGTTAAACAATAACTAAACCGGGTCCAACGAAGGAGTAATAACATGTGTAAATATGACAACCTCTGATGTGCTTGACTGAGCTGGAGAGGTGAATTTATCTCTGATATGCAAAATTTGGTTCGAGGGATCCGACCGTAAAGCTAAAAGATTATGACAAGCTCCATCAACATTTATTGTTGGATAAGCCTAATGCTCGGTAGGATGATCTGATCCAGGAGTAAAGCAAGCGAGATTTTCTAAGTCGACGTTCTGGGCTGGAAGATAACGATTAATTATATGCTCAGTAGGATGATCTGATCCAGGAGTTAAGCAAGCGAGATTTTCTAAGTCGACGTTCTGGGCTGGAAGATAACGATTAATTATATGCTCAGTAGGATGATCTGATCCAGGAGTTAAGCAAGCGAGATTTTCTAAGTCGACGTTCTGGGCTGGAAGATAACGATTAATTATATGGAAACTAGTTTTGTATAAATAAATCTCGATCACATCTAAACCCTTGTATTCTCCATGCCATCTTTCTCTTGCTTTTATAAAAGTGGTTACCACCTCTCTGATTAAAAAAAAAGAAAAGGCGAGTAACAAACCAGGTGATAAAGGGGCCAAGGCACTCAGACTACAGCCTAGAGGCCTGGCATTCGGCTACGCTCCCTACACGGTTTCAGATATTTCGGCACAAAAACCATAAATAAGACTCAATCCAGATACATGGAGTCTAGGACACGGTGAAATCCTATGCACACAAACAACGTACATAACAACTCGTGCCTTCCCAAGGTGCACAAAAGACGCTCACAAACTGCTGGTGCAAGTGCACCTCGTCATCGCCGGATCCCTTCACAGGATCGCTTCTGCCACCCCCGACCATCTGATTTTTCTATCCAAGTTTCGTATAATTTCAGTGACAGGATCTATCAAGAGATAATAAAGCATGTAACAAATATTCCTGCAACCACGACAGAATCTAAAATACATCCACCAGGCCTTTTCCTTCTTTTTTGTAATTAATGTTGATTATTAGTGAAACTGTATTTACATGACAATCAAACATCTCAACTATGGGAAATTAAAGTAACAAAAAAAAAAAACCTTACAATTACGGGATTTGGACCGAGGAAAAGCCAATGGTAACAAATCATTAACATGAGATAATAAAAAGAAAAATAACAGCAACATGATAATTTGGTTAGTGAAAAAAATAGCAAGATTTGGGGATATTCAACATGATGAAAGCAAAGCAGGGTATCAATGATCCTATGTTGACATGGGATCTGATACCAGGGTCGGAGTCCATACAAGTCAGTATCAATCCACATCCCAACAAGAAAACTAGCCATAATTTGGTGGCACAGTTCAAGTACAGGCTCTCTGTCCTACATAACAGGTAAAACTACATTCTCAAAACCACATCGCCATTATTGGACTGTGATGCTGATAGGCTCCGACCTATCATTTACAATGTGGTGGCCTCTATTCCATAAATCATAGAAAAATTCACAATAATTTGGTATAGCCAATATCTAGACAAGAAAAGGAAGAACTTCATTCTTCAAGAAATATGCAGCAATTGCAAGTATAATGATGAATATAATGATCTGCATGCTTGATCCCCCTGCAGCTAAACAAGAAACAAAAGAAAGTTCCTTATGCTAAGAAATGAGAGAACTAGCATGTCAAGAACAAGGGAAATGCCCAAAATGGTTTCCCAATCAATTGTATCTTTTTTTCAATCTCCATTAACAGTCCATCCCCCTTCACATATCAAACTAATTCCCTCCAAAAGACCAATTATATGCCTAACTTTTCAAAAAACCTTAGGAGTATTAACTGCCTCCTTGACCTGTAAAATTCCCTTTTTTTTTCTGTCCAACATTCTAGTTTTCTCTAAACTATCCCTTTTAGTAAAATACTGCAAGCCGTGTGTCAATTATTGGTGAATTACAACAAAATTGCAAGCATAAATAAATATAAAGAGCAAGTTTTGATACAATGGTACTAGCACGTAAAAGTCATCACTGAAAAGATCACCATATTGGCAGTGTGCATTTTACTTTCTGAGTTCACAGTCCACTAATACCAAATATCAGCTTACCATATTATTTGGGTAAAGTCATATCGTGATTGCCCTAAATCAAAGTCCCATAGAGATTTTAGTCTGTGATTGAGTTATCAGGTCTATATCCAACCATTGCAGAGACATCAATGACAGGATGAAAAATCTGAATCGCAATGTACATACCACTTTTGTTGTCCTCAATTAGTGTCACCCTTGCACTTGAGTCCATAGAGGCAGAGACCAAAGCCCTGTATTTGAATAACACATGCTTAACACTCAGATGTCATCCCTATATGAGAATGACCTGATTAAAACGTTGATTAAAGAGTATATGTAGACACAATGTTGTCATCTAACCTTGAATCATGAGAGAACGCCAATGCAGTTACTATGCCAAGATGTGCTTTCCTAATTAGTGTTTGAACACGCAAGTTGGTTGAATTTACAAGCAGCACATCTCCTTGAGTCATACCCCTTCAATCAATCACTAGAAATTAGAATATATCTTAACATCAGGATCTTGCTAAATGAGCTCAAGTACTTCAAATTAACAGTGGAGATTCAGTACATTGCAAGAAGCTTTCCATCAGGTGAGACATTGAAGGATGAAATTGGTTCACGGGCTACATGCTTTGAGCTCATTCTCTTCCATGAGCTTGTATTCCAAGTCACAATACTTGAACCTTTGTCTATGTATCACAATATCTAGGATGATTAATAGAGAACAACAAAGGTCAAAGGGAGCATGGAAAACTTGGCTTTCCTGTATGAATATTCACCTGTTATTGCGGCGATATAGAGAACCTGAGCCTGATCACTCCTTTGAGAAAATCTGCACGATGCAAAAATCTCATCCTGGAAGTAAAACACAGTAAATCCAATTAGCTCAACACTCATTTGATAGAAATAGAGTAATATATTACATGTGCCAGCCATGAATTGTGAGACCATAAGTAACCTAGAATAATTGAGTCATGGGATTACTCAAATCTACTTTCTAGTAAATTGATCAAGATGTTTTTTTTTTTGCTGAGACTCAAAACGAAATCAATAATAAGTACAATGACTATGTTAGTGCGAAGGTATTAACCACTTTGACATGGAGGGTCAGAGCATTTGCTAGTTAGAAAAGAACTTAGTCAAGAACTAATTATCATTTACAGCTTACGTTTTCCTTGGGTAAAGAGGCTACAGCTGTGGATGAAGTTACATCCCAGACTCTACCAAGGTCACGCTGTCCCATTGAAACAAGAAATTTTCCATCAGGGCTGCAACACAATTAAGCTAATCAGCATAAACAGATTACAAATTCTTCATGCTAACATCTCCAGGAATAGAAATTTTTCCTAATATCATTGCCAACCTGAAACACAAGTCCTTTAAAGATGCATGGGCTTGAGTCTCATTAAGAATAATTTCCATGCCAGGCCACTTGAAAACCCTTAAATTGCCATCCTGTGCTGCACCAAAATTAAAGCATCATATAGCATGTTATCTTTCAAAAAGGGATCCTGGTTCTCTTCCATATCATCATTATTAAAAATAAAGACCCAGTTGGGGAAATTTTGATACTTTGAGTGGTAGGTGAATGGCCAAATGGCAGGTTCTAAAATCAGATATTGGAAGATGGAGTGGTGGAACATAACTTAAATCCTCACAAACTATATCTACATACCAGTCATCTTTAGCTAATAATATTACGAGTTAGAATGCAATAAAATAATTAGAAGCTGGGACGCAACCATCAGAAAACAGTGAAAGTAAATGGAAAGAAAAATTTGACCAAAAAGTTTACTTTTTATTGCACCTTTCAATTGATTATATAAACGTGTACAAAGTGAGAGTCCTTTAAAATGTTCTTTGTCCACAGCCCAGGACAGTAGCATCTCTTCTAAAAATTGGACACTTTCCTTATTCTTTAATTTTTTAAGAATTACATAAATTGCCTCCCACACCTGCTTTCATCCTTCCCTCTCTTTTCCTGATGGAAATAATAATAAGAAAGACACCACAAAAACAAGGAGAGAAAAAAAAAAGTCATCAATGTCTTCTCGACCTGATCATGGAGGGAAGCCAAAAATCCTATTATTGATCCCCTAAGTGCCACAATCTCTATTTTAGATGGTTAGTGTTGATGCTGTCCTCTTTGGCCAACTTCGTTCATAAAATCCCTACCAGGCCTTTTATCAGTTTTATATATGTTATCAAAGGTGACTAGCAGTTTTATCTTTTTGTAAAAAATCAAGGAAGAAGAGTTATTAGCTTCTCATGCTACCGGACTGGGCAGGAGATTTAAATAAGTTCAATTCTTTTAATCCTTTATATGATTGTAGGGCAACCACCTTGTATATGCAGGAAAAAAAGATGACAAGAAAAGAAAACAAAGCAGTATCTTTTAAGCGTGTCTTCCTTGTGTTCAGAATGCCTTTTCCCTTTATGTCATGCAGCGTTTACATTGAAATTAATGGAAGGAAATGCAAAGAACTCTCTACCTCGCCCCCTACAGCAAGTACAGAGCTGTCACTGTTAAAGGCCAATGCTAATTGCTGTCCAACATCTTCTAATTGTGTCAGTACTTTTTTGGATGGTTTAAGGCCCAATTTATGGTCTTCATTGTCCTTGACTTCATCCCAGTCAAAAAATCTGCAAAGAGAAAACATAGTAATAAATTGATTATCCTTTTGTTTGGTGCAAGTAAAGGTGGAAGTTTTCTAAAAAAATAAACAGGCACAATGTTTGTAATGAGTATTTAGTGAATCAGACCGTAATATAAATGCAAACAGCAGCTGTGGTGCATTTGGAACTAACAATCAATGGAGTTTTAAAAATGCTCCTGACTAGAAAAGGATCGCCTCATATGCCAGTATATCCAAAAATCATTCAAAGCAATTGGAGAGATTCTTCTCAGAAACTCATTTGTTTTGTCTCCTCCAACATAAAAGATAACTAGCAGCATACTACTTTTTTGGTAAGTACAAAAACACTACTCTCTCCAAGCATTTAAACACAGGAATTTTACCTGGCCCTAACACAAGAGAAACTTATAGCTGCCACACTAGCAGCATTCCATGATGTTCCCATCATTGATTTCCAAACATGAGCTTATGAACATATCTTCATTTTTCTCATTTTATCCACTCAAACTCGAGGATTTTGGTCTATTGAGGTGAATTACTACAAAACATTACTGTCAGAGCAAGAAAATTTCCTCCTTCCAAAATCAACATCAAATCCAGCAAACAAGAGAAATCACTTCAAACTTTTTTGTAACTTTCCAAATACTGGTTAAATGCAAACCCATTGCTTTCTTAAAATACAAGCGCAACTTATCCCCAAACCAACCACTTTTAAAGGGTTTTTGTCTAAACCCATTTCTCCAGGTGAAACTTACAGTCCTTCCTTATATTCTCCATAATGAACTATTTATGACCTCAAATCCATGAGCAAAGAACAGGGAAAGGGAAGTTGTGACATTAAGTAAACTGGGAAGCAACACACAATGATGTTAACTAGAAGCAGGGTTGATTTCAATCAGACATCGGGCATCACATCCACATAATAAGCATTCCAGATTATGCAGCACATAAAATCTGCACCTTGAGATTCATCTTTCAAAAGAATTTGTGTATCTATGTGCATTTAGATTTTATCCAAGTTACAATTTGTAATATGTATAACACCAAATTCTCCTAGCTCTCGTCATCATTCATGTGAATCCAACCTCTACATTATCAGTCTTCTAATTACATTGACTCTTCTTCGTTCCCTGATTACACCAACTCAACAGAGCTAGAGTAAAATTATGTTTGCCTGATTGCACATACTCATTTGGTCATTACTCAATATTCTCATTTGCTATTCCATCAGGAAATCATAGATAAAAGATATGGAGCAAAAGTGGCAGTGGTGGTGGTCACTTGTGCAGAGAATGTACTATCTCCAACATGGAGGATACTGATGGTGCAAGCTAACAGCATAGAATCAGCGTAAAACTTTCAGAAAAACAGTGATCTAACTAGAAGATTGACATGAATCAAAGTAGGAAGCAATAAGCTCAAAATAGCTAAAGTAACAACAATCAAGAAATGTACTAAATTGGCAACCTCAGAGAGATGTTGCTCTAGTTCATCACTGTTAAATATTTTTTTCGACAGCAAAAGCAGTTATTAAAAAGAATTTGAGTACCGGCAACTACTGGGGAATGCACAAATGACTCCATCTCCACCGGGGTGAACCACCATTCTATAGGGTAATTGAGAACCAAGATCAAGCTTAGCTACCTGAAACGCAACATAGAAATACATACATCAAAACAATAAAACTATAAAATCAATCAATTCAAAATCTAATTTCGGCTATCTCATAATTATAAAGAAGAAATAAATATATCCCAGCTAATACTCCAAGATATAAGCAGACTGAGAATTTATTTATAGAGAAATCAGAGAAATTTTAAACATGACAAACAGATGCAAAATCTATCAAAAGAATGGAGCGTACGGGCTGAGAAGAGAGGGAATTGGAGGAGAAATCAAAACAGGAGAGAAGGACGGCGTTGGGAATGCCGCTGCTGCCTTCACCGCCACCGCCGGCCAAAACGATGTAGTGTTCATGGGAAGAAGCAGAGGGCTTGGGGATCTCCTCCTCCTGCTGTTGTTCCTGTTGTTTAGAGGAATCAATGTGATCGTCACGGGGTTGTAGCTTGGATCTGAGCTCTTTGTAAGGAAGCCAAGCAGCAGAGTATAAAGGAACGCCGTATTTTTGCAGGCTTTGAGGATGTGCCTCTCTGCTCTTTCCCATTGGTTTCCTTCTGCTACTACGGTAGCTTTGTTGTTTTTTATAATATTTTTTTTATTTTTTAAAATTTATTTTTACCATTAATATATCAAAACAATTTAAAAATATATATAAAAAAAAAAAGTCAAACCAAATTTTTATGGAAAACGATTTGATCCACGTTCCAAACTGCGCCTCCTACTCCTTCACACTGCGTCGTTTGCATTTAGGGTGTTCAGTTCACAGTGATCGTGAAAGAATCAGATGATCCAGGCTCCAGCTCTAAGTTTTGATCCTGCCTATATATATATATATATATATAATAAATTACTTGTCATGGTTTTTTATTTTATATTTTTTAACACTTATTCTATTAGATATATTGTATAATGAATAATTTGTATCATAAAAGATTTTTTTAATATTAAAAGCTTTGATTAAAAATAATAGTAATTTGATTTTTTAATCAGATATTAATAAATAAATAAAAGCTCACATCCTTAAACATGAAAAATAATAAATCTCTAAAATCTATTAAAAAATCTAAGATTTAATGTACACGTGTATATATTTGAACACCTAATTCTACCATCATAGAATCGTACTCGTTCAAAAGATAAAAACAAGATGTTCATCGACAATCATCATCATCATCATCATCATCATCGGATCCTATAATATACCCAAACGAAAAAGACTCATAAAAGAAAAAGGAAAAAATACTCGCAAATCAACAAAACAATAGCCATCCAACATACGTCGAGAACCTTTTAAGAAGATTCATGATGATGTTAGTGCACAAATATTCAAACGGGTGCTCAAGACTTGGCAGCATTCTGTCAGGGAAAAAAAAGACGAGAGAGAGAGAGAGAGAGATCTGGGGGCCTAAATTCAACCCTTAATGTTGGAATATAAGAAGACAATAAAATTTGATAGTAGAGGTCAGATGGCATTGGAATTGTCCTATTCCTGTAGTGGAACCTTTTTTTATGAGTTTTTTGGAACCAATTCTTCTGAAGAATTCAATTGAAAGCATTCATCGGCTGTGTTCGTGTTCCAAGTCATGCTATTGTGAAAGAGACGCGCATTTGAAAGCATGCTGGTTTTCCTATTTCTGGCAATCTCCTGCTTGATTATGCTAATTTACAGATTCATTTAGTTTAAGATGCAGATTCAAATGTTTACAAAATCTGAGTTCTAGATATTGCCTGCAGGGTATAACTGTTTGAACTTTGATGAACTGCAATACTGTAAGAAACATTAGCATAGAAGATGCCTAAGAAATACTAAGTCATGCCATTACATTCAAGTTGCTGAAAATAAAAATGCTTTTCTTTTCTCTTTGCACTAATACAATTGATGATTTTCTTTGTCGAATAAGAAATCAATCGGGATAAAACTTGTCTGGATTCTTTCATTGTTACACATGGCTCGATGATCGGCCCTTCATTGTTGATGAGAGTGCAGCCACAGCTTCTCCAACTGTCAAATAAAGGGCTTCAGGGCTCATTACATCACGGACATCATCGGCCCTCTGCAGTTTTTCCAACACTTCCCCCACAGGATTCACCAACACAAGCTGCGATGTCAAGGATAAACCAAAGTATTAGTTGCAAACAACTAAAACGCAAGACAGTTGAAAAGAAAAGGGAATTTAGAGCTGCTATGTGCTTGCCTCAGCTCCCGTATTTTCCAGTGCTTTCTTTAAATCCTTCAAGAGTGAGACTCCGCTTGTGTCGATGGAGCTGACAGCTGAAACAAGTACAGGGACTATTTATAATCTGTTTAATTTACATGGTTGATAGTATGACTATATATACTACATTGCAATTAGGACTTGATGAGTTAAAGTAGTCAACCATAGCAGGAAATGGTTCAAATATCAATTCCACCAATATAAGCTCTTAAAGAAAACCCAGCTAGCCTAATTTCAGATGCGCAAGATATAATTATGCAATCTATAAAGCTTATAGTTGGAAACAAGAACAAGGAAGAACACAAGATTTTCTGTTTTTAGACTGTTTCAAGATAACAATGCTAATTTCTGCAAAATATTAGCGGTGAACTTACCTGACAGGTCTAGGATCAGAAAATGAATACTTGACTGTCTCTTTGTGTCTTCTTCAGTTTCATATTCATCTATCCATCTCACAATCCTGTTACAAAGTTAAAGGAGAGTTACCCTCAAAAAAGAAAAAAGAAGGAAAAATTAAAGGAGAATTATTAGAGTCACGATGGGAAGTGCAAGTATGCTTTATGAGCTACGGAATGCACAGACAAACCTTTCTTTGAGGTAGGTTGTATTGGCAAAGTTGATTGGAGCTTCAATGCTTAAAATGAGGAAACCAGGGATCCTCATAGCTTCCTTGTAATGATGAAGATTACGGAATATATCTGTCCCAGGTATGTTTCCCAGAACCACAGTCTTTGGCCTTGTGACTTGAAGAAGGATCTTGAATATTGATATCCCTACCTGTTCATCAACGGCACCATGGTTGTTTTGTATCATCAATAACATGAAAGCAGGAATCACTTTATAGTGTCTTTTCGCAAGATAATTGGAAAAAGGAAAAGCAACTTAAATCCTAATTAATAAGTAATTCCTGTTTACTTTTTCAAGCCTGGACAGGTTTAGTTCTGGTAACATTATCTAAAACTTGAAAACTCACCGCAATGGCAAGGCCGTCCTGGACAGAGACAAGAATAACACCAAAGAATGCACACAACATCACAATAAAATCAAATTTGTCGATCTTCCATATCTGGCAAGCAGCTGGGATGTCTATGAGGCCAATTACTGCTGTTACTATGATGGCACCCAATACAACATTTGGGGTGTATTGGAATAGAGGCATTAGGAAGAGGAGGGTCACCATAACTGTCACTGACATTATAATGTTGGAAACTGCTGTTTTGGCTCCTGCATTGTGATTGACAGCAGAACGAGAGAAAGCTCCTGAAATTCAAAATTCTGTTATAATACAATAGATGTGTCTTCTATTTTTAAGCACTTGATAGCATAACAGAAAAGAAAGAAAGGATAGTAGACTGTATAAGTTAGCACCTGTTGTAACATAACAGGAAGTGGTGGAGCCAATCACATTCATTAACCCAATTGCCATCATTTCCTTGTTCCCATCTACCTGGTAGTTCTTCAAAGCAGCAAAAGTCCTTCCAACTGCTATGCCTTCCTGTTTGAAATAAAGTTCAACATAAGCAAAAGCATACCAGCTTCTCTATCGCGCCTGTCATCCTTATAGCATGTCTGTTAACTATTCCTTCGCATTAGCAACACATTTCATAAGTGTATCCAAACAGAAACTAAAGAAGTTTCGGTTCCTATGAAATTTCTGAAAAAGCTGTATTTCAAAAGTGATGAGCCACTTCTAGCACAGTGTAAAACACCAGTAATCATAGAACTTGAAACTTCAGCCCATCAGCCAACCTGACCATAAAGCTTAGTTTAAACACAGTCCGTTCAGGATTTTGAATTGGTTGATCCATGTATTGTTAATCCCATTAAACTAGCTATAGCTTCTAGATAATCTAGCTATTAGTCCAGAAGATATGAAATATAATTGCAAGGCAGATCAGCTCTATCCATGGTTGCTCGTTTAAGTTTCAAAAATCCAGAGTCCAGCTTAGCCGCGCAAACACTATAGATGGTATGAAAATAATTGCAAGAAAGTAAAACAGAAACTTACAGTGAGGGAAATAATGCCAGTAACAAGGCCAGTTTTCACAACTAGTCCAAGGTAGCTTCCATGAAAATGCAACATGTTCCACGAGGGAGGGTTTAGCCCTTCTTGTAACTTTCCAATCTAATAAAATTGCAAAAGGGCCTCATGATAAGCAACATGTATCCATGAAGGGGTGTTATGTTAATGTGAGACTTGAAAACTTACAACACTGATTCCATGACGTTGAGCCTTGAATGCAAAAACCAGGATAGTAGATAGGATCACCGACACAAGAGGGGCTCCAGCTGAAACCCAAAACAGCTTTGGTTTTTTCATGCTCTGCGGGGCACACATTCCAATGTAAACAGTCAAACACAGTTTCAAATGCCATTCCTTAATCGAGAATCATATCTTTCTTTCATTGAGGATACTAATTCAATGCATCGGACTTCTATATCACTGTAGATAAAGAGAAGGGATGTTTTAAACTAGTCATCCATCCATCTATTTGCGAGACCATCCCATCCATACGATTAGAGGAAAATTATTCACAAACAAATAAATTATACTAATTTTTGTCCTTTGACAGTCTTTTCTTTAGTGTTGATGAAAATCTTGTTTCTTTGATCATATACTGGAAATTTTATTTTAATTTTTTTTTTCTTTTTGGAATCCATTTTATGATTTTAAGCTGTCAAGATGAAATCATCGCATTCAAAGGAGCTGGCTCTTGACTTGAAAACATCGGGTTTCTCCATAGATTTCCGCCTATTATCGAGTCCGTGGGATCCACTTGAGCCCATAACAGAAGTTGGGCTGGCTTATATACCAAAACATATCTGAACCAAGCCCATTTAGCACAAAAGGAGATTTATATATGAAAAAATATGCATTTTCTTTTCATTTTATTAACATTTCTTTTTTCTTTTTTTCAAAAAATTAATTTCTTTTTTAATGGAAATACGCCGCTCTGACGGCACAGAGTATCTGAATAGCATAGCTAGCTTACCTACAGTGAAATAAATTAATATAAACCAATATATAATGGCAGAGGCCAGAGAGGGTATATGATATTCTTATCGCCATAAGAGACGATATATGTGACAGAACTGAACAGGAAAGGATTCTATTACAGCAGAACAGGAAAGGAACGATTGCAGTTAATGATAAAACTGAAAAGAGGCAACCAGGAAGATGCTAAAAAGGGTTGATGATGAAAATAGACAATAAAACCGTCTTGCAATATATTTTTTTAGTCAAATAAATTAACGAACAGGATTTGATTCTTTAGGCGGTAAAAGCACTTTATGAGAGTATACAAATACCATGTACTCAATAAGTTTCTTCAAGAAAAGAGATGAAGAGAGTGTAAAGAATGACGTACAACGTGTCTTGCCAGTAGAAGGAACACGAGGAAGCAAAATCCCATCAGTACTGTTTGCCATGACCACTGCAAGAACATCATCCAAATGGTCAGGATTATCCAGTCAATTTTTTATTAGGGTTCTAGGAGTATCATATAATTAGCTGAAAAACTGTCAAACATGTTGCGCAAGACTCTTTTCTTTTGGTTCAGGGTAATTGTCTCAAGCGGCTGCATAACGGGATGGCCTTTCGATCTTTCAGAGTTTGAACATGAAATCTTCAAATAAAATCTCAAATCTTAACCCCTTGGATTGTCTGTCAGGTCTAACTTTATGTAGTGATGATGCATAATGATTGGATAATTAAGATAGGAAGGCCTTAGCTAGTTTAGCAGCCACTCGTGCAATAACACTCCCATCTAAGTTTGTTGTCAAGTGGATTAATTACGCTATAATTATAATGTCGATTGGTAGAATAGTGGTAACCTCACCTTGCACAAACTAGGAAGGGGTGTTGTGGTTGAAACTATGATTAATGCTTAAACTTTCAACTCCTTCAATTGATTATGTATGTTTGTGCTTTGGTGAGGGGTAAACTAACTAATTACCTCATTGGTGTTGTGGAAAACGGAGCTCAAAACAGGAACCAGTTCCATTTGTTTGGTGAAATGAGTGATTCCAAGGAGGCTTTTTAATTGTTGTAGAGAGACTATGATAGCAGCTCCAGCCATGAATCCAATTAGAGTTGCCTTGGAAAGAAAATCAATAATGAAGCCAAGCCTGCAACCATTCAGTCCGACACAGAATTAGTATTTTTCAAGAGAAAATTAGAAAATTTAGAAGAAGAAAAATACCTGAAAGAAAAAAGAAAAAGAAAAAGAAAAAGAAAACTTACCTTAGCAATCCTAATGAAGCTTGGAAGAGGCCAGCAAAGAAGGTTGAGGAAAAAGCTAGTTGAAGAAACAACAGAGGGTCATTGGTAGGAGATACTTCTTGCTTAAGCATTGATCCCAGTATAAGAGAAGCAATAGAAACAGGTCCTACTGCAAGGTCCCTAGAGCTTCCAAGAACAGCGTACACAAGAGGAGGGACAAAGCTTGAATCTACACATTTTGTTTCAAGGAAAAGAAAATCCAATCAAACATTATTGTAAACGAGTAGTAAGATGAAAAATACAAGCCAGTCAGAACTATATTTTACTCACAAAGACCCACTATGGGAGGTAGACTTGCTAGCTTAGCATAACTGATGCCCTGAAAAGATGTTTAGACAGAAGGGTCAAATTAATGGATAAAGATATTGCATAATTACAATCTTGTTCTTAGGAAAAAAAAGACATTTGGTTACTGACCTGTGGAATGGCTAAGCTGGCAATGGTAAGGCCAGAAACAATATCAGATTTGAAAAGCTTGAAGCTGTAATTAGGACCCCATTGAAGAATAGGAAAGAAATACTGAGCAGCAAGTATCCATTTCTTTCCCAATGGCTGTCCTTTGAATTGCCGCAGAGGGTCATCAGGGAAGAAGGTTTCTTTAAGTCTGCTCTTGAGCTTCTGTATGGTGCTCCTATGGGGTGGTGGGACAACTTTGTGCACCTCTATAGGTGTTATTTCTAGGCAATGATCAGGTTGCATGCTATTGCTGGCGTTTGGCTCCATTATATGGAGAGAATTTTTGTTTTCCTGGTGTGGTTTGTTTGAGCAATGCCTCAAGTTTTATTTGAGTCTCCACCCTATTAATCAAATTTCTCCAGACCGCTAACAAACAAAGCACCTGTCACCAAGACAGCAAGAAAAGCTATGGAGAGAGAGACAGAGAGGGGAGGGGGGGGGGGGGTGCGGGCTGTTGATTAGGCCTTATCAAACTAGCATTCCCCTATTGACCCCACAAACTCCTTTTGCTTCTTACAAAGACACACACATAAATCAGTTTATGTAAATGTTGCAAGTTCACCTTATATTAGAATTTAATTAACAAGAACTAGCATTTAATTAAATTGTTAGTATCCCTGCGAACGGTCCACAGATGTTCCAAATTTCTAATCCTAAAGGCTCGTAACTTTTGATTGGAAAGAATTGCATGCCATGCTATATGTGTACGAAAAGTTCATTAGCAGAACTGTTACTCCTTTTTTAAAAGAGAACGAAAAGGTGACGAGGTGCTAAATAACCTGCGGCACCATTCATTGGCGTTCTGGTTGCAAGAATGGAAGACAGGGGAGCTATCCGCACATTTATAATTATCATATGATTCGTATCCGCACTTATCTCAAGGGATTTTACTTTAAGCATACCGTAATGAAGTTTAGATTACCGCCATGAAAAAGGTCATGAGACGTATAGAGTTACCATCAAAGGCTGCACTAAAACTTAATCCTCACAGTGCTAATTAACCAACCCCATGTTAAAGGCTTTGGTTCATTAGTGTTGCTTCAGAGCACTACGATTTGAATTATGTCTAAGTTTAATCTCGTTTCTTTTAAAATCAATGTGCTTGAGCTCAATAAATTTGATCAATCGTACTGTTTCTAGCACAGCAGGCTCTGAAATATTCATTTGAAAGCCAGATTCCACTATGTTGTCTTCCTTTTGGAGTTAAAACTTGAAATCCCAGCCTTTCGATGGGGCATATTTTTATATCATCTTTGTGTCTTGGATATATATCAGTTTATTTAAATCATCTAGCCTCATTCAATCTTCATGTCTTCGCAGCTTTACTTCTTCCAACTTTTTTGACTGCGCCCCTCTTTTGCCGGCAGATTATTAACATGTGAATTAACTGGCCCGTGATCATCATCTCTAAAAATTTGAGTTTGCAATTTAAGAGAGGAGTAATGAACATTGAAGGCAACATTAACGAGCATGCCCTAGAGTTGGCCATGTGGCAAATGTGGCTTGCCGAAGTTGGAATATCCTGAAGAATGTGCTGCCTCCCCGGTCTTCAATTTTGTCTCCAATTCAGATATGGTGCGTTTCTCTGTAAGCTGGTTATGGGTTTTATGAAGATGGTTACAAGCCTTCAATACAATACAGAGATGGACATCGTGTGCATTCTGTACCACTAAGTAGACCGTCTGTAGAAAACCTAAGTTGCCACACACCTCAGCTGCCATGACATGCCACAAAACAACGACCATTCGTGGTTTTCTACATTATTATTATTTTTATTTAATGGATATTTGCACAAGTTTTGAGTATCGAGATTAAATGCCTCATTGTTCGAATCTTAAATAAAAAATTTATACCCGAACTCTTGCATTTATGAAAAGACTATAGCTCTATTAAGTTTTGATTTACAGATAAATTTACTCGGAACACTTATGCTCTTGTTCGTGGTCCTGATGGAATTTAGCTGCAAAGTCTTAGTGACCCTCTTTAATATTGGGATGGCCACCGTTCCTGTGCTTTCTTGAACTGCGATGCGAAGTCCGAACACCGATAAGTCGAGTTTGTATATCTCCTTGGCCCAGACTCCTGTCAGAATATGTTAACGACCGAATCTGCTGCTTCATTGCACAAAAACATGTGCCTTACGATATGAAAGAAACCCTACCATTCCAAGCTGGATGATTGAATATAGGATAAGAAATCAACATGCAAATGATACCAGACAAATCTACACGCAAGTAACTCTTTACGTCACGGAGTAGGGAATCTTCATTCAGTTTAATTAATTACTCGACTGATCAGCATACTATATTTGTCGTGTCACGGGAGAGGTGTGAGTAATATCGGCCGAGCCCTGACCTCGAATACTGATCAGAGGCAATCACACTACCCCTATCAGGCAAGAATATACTGAATAGACTGGTATCAGTGGAGTGGGGTGCAGGTTTCACTTTCGAATCCAATTAGCATAGTTTATTCCACTTGCTTATGTTTAATGCTTAAGCTTTTCTATAGGGGAGTGGCTGTATTAAATAATGCTAGCTTATCCTTGTGTAAGAATATCTCAAGTGGCAATTTGGACCCACCGGAAAGTGGTTTCACCTTTTCAGATCATCCTTACAAGGGAAGGCCACCTGTAAGTGCCAATGTATAATTTATTATATGCACCACAATTATTTTCGAAGCTCATATGAATGACCCCTTTTGAACCTCGACTGTGACAAGAGATAAGTTAGGCTTTGGATTTCCGAATCGTCATCAAAGCTAGCTCTTTTATTCTCCCATGCTTGGCGATTCCCTTGCACTTGCTTGGTTGTGGAAACTCAAGAATGATAAGGTTTTAAAGAAATTAAAGGATAGAAAAAGAAGAAGGGATTGGAAAAGAAAAAAAGTAATCATTTTTTTTTGTGTGGAAAGGATTGACAATGTGACACATAAAGTTAAGGTCCAAGTAAAAGAAAAACAAAGGATTGTTTGAGGTGCTTATCTTCTTTGTTTTTTCATCTATCTGATTGAAGCCATGCACTCATCAGCTCACTTTCTAGCTAGTGTGGCCACGGGCCACTAGTCTTGAGTACAATCAGCCTAAAATTGGATCATGGTCGGTGCACTTACATTGCTTGCTAGATTGTGTAGGTTGTGGATTTGTATGGTTATGGTGTTTATATAGATGGTCCAGAGTCACACAATTGTCAATAATTGTGACTGCTGACTTATGTCGCCACCAAAACACATAATTGCCATCGTCTCAAGTAACTTGGGATTATTTTCTTCCATGATTTTTTTTCCAAATCAAGGTGCTCTGCTTTGAGATGCCAGAACACATACTCCTTTTACTTCGAACCCAACTCTTCAAGAAACATGAGCTTCTATCTCGAATGACGACACACACATTTTTTTCCTTCCCAGAAGGTTATTGGTTGATTTTAAGTTATCTTTTGTAGCAAAAGAAAATGACTTTGTACTTTGAGAGTGAAGGATATAAGCCATCAATGCGCAGTTTAAGGTACAAAGTAAGGACCTTCTAGTTAATTTCATGATTTGCTCAAGCTTAATTATTGCCTGCTCATCCTTGAACCAGGCTAAAAAAAACAAGCATTCGTAATTTGCTGGTGGAAGACCACTAGACGCTCCGTATCGCAATGCTATGTAGGATAATCCGAACAAGTCTTGAGAAAAATGGCATGTGTTAACAACACGGAACACAATTTCTTTTGTTCTCCAGTTTTGAAGCCCTTGACATTCTGAATAACTACAACTACCAAAAATGTTGCTAACTTTCTTTGGCGTCGAAGTTGTAAGAAAAATGGTCCTCAAACGCCGGATGTTGGGGCCAAAATGGATGCTCAAATGTCAGAAAGGGTCCCAGGAAAAAGAAGCATCTGGCATTCCTTTTTTTTCTTTCTTTTTTGCATTATGTTATAATTAATTGAATGCCCTTCTCAAATCCCATGAAACTGTACTATTCATCATCGTAGGTTTTGTATTTTTTTTTAGCTACTAGCATTCGAGGAACAACATATTAATTGAATTTTGAGATTTTTTTTTAATGAAGGGATAAAATTTAGAGATGGGAAAATACTTATTTATTGTGCTGCTTGAAACCTTGTTAAAAAAATCTCCAGTTGTTTAGTTATTGCGAGAGAGACCGATGAGGATATGAATATTCAGTGAAGATTATGAAATGGACAGCCACTTCGAAGACTCACCCGAATAGATCAGCATTATCGCAGCAATCCTATGACTAATATCTATAAACATACTATAAGAAATTCTCAGTCGACCATGTAACTGCACCAACTTGTAATTGCAGCTGATCATACGTACAAAGGCATGAAAGACATGTCTTTCTTCTCGGCCACCACCAGTTGTTTGTTTCTCAAAAGAAGGATCGATCATTCGCACCAAGCTCTACTTTCTCAAGTATGGTTGACGACATTACAAGGACCGCATCTTCTTTTTCCTTCTTTTTATATTCCATCTCTCATCACCTTGCCGCCCAAGACATATGGCCTGTCTTCGCCGTTTCAAAAGGTTTTCAACATCTAATTAAAGACAACTGCTACTTTATACGAACAGTAGCATCACATTTTATTAAAAGTTGTGGTTCTAACTTTATTTTCACGTGTGGATATACCTGTTCCGTGAACATGTCCTCAGGAATTCCACTCCACAGCCCAACATCAACTGAAAAATGGATCTTAACAATTAGGAGAATTCCCTGAACTGCTCCTTGGGATCCCCTAACAGGTCCTTTTTTAATTCACGTGTTTATCCTCTAACAGGTCCTCTTTTATATCACCTTTTAATTATAATGAAAATGTCTCCCAAGATATCAGAAGAAAATATGTAAAAGAATTGGAAGTTGAGAAAAACAAAGCAAAGAAATAGAAAAGGTTGAAATACAAAAAATTAAATGACTTGTAAAAAAAGTAAAACTTGAGATGTAAACGGGAAGCTTGGAAAACCCTCACCACCACAAAACTCATATTGTTCTGATCATTGCAAGTAGAAATTCACGCCGTCGCCACGCTATGGGAACGGTTGTTTTAATGTATCTTTTTTCTCTTCTATTTTTGTAGGCTTTCCAAATTTTCTCTATGTTTTCTTTTTTCTTTTTTACTATTTGTTGTATTGGTGGAGAAAGTTTTTTCGCTACAAAACACACAAGTGGCGAAAAACTTTAGCATATTTGTTGTATCCCCTACTTTAATATTACTTTAAATTTCTGGATTCCACACGTCTTTAATAATTTATATTAATTTAATATATAGTAGAATATAACTTAAAATATCACAAATATAAAATTATGTTTTTGTTCTTCCTCATCATAAAATAATAAGACTTATAAGTTATAAATACACTATAAAATTTTTTTTTAAAAAAAGATTCACAATCTCTTCATTATTTGTTGTATATATATATATGTATTTTTCAGAGCATTTATTTTAAAAATATTATTGTACTTTTTATTTCTGTAAAGTAACTAATTTTACCATTACAGAAAATTCACGTCCATAAAAAAAAATATTTTACAGGTACCAAGTTTAGAGGACATTACATGCTATTTATTACCTAATTTACTAAATATCACTTGTTACTAATTACCAACCCTTTGCAATTTTTTATATCAATATAACTAGATATTTTAACTATAAAAAATATATCAGATTATTCAACTAATTATTGACGTATCATTTTATCCATAAATATCTTGGATTTTGATACTAATCCGAAATGTGAATCCTGGTCCCTGCGAATCAACGTTTCTAGCAGCTGCATCAATTATTCTCTGTATCTAAACTTTTCATCTTAACCTGTCTAAAACTCTGCATCATGGCAATAATGGGGGTCTTGGAACGCTGTCATTGTCCCTCTTGTATGATGCATGTGTCTTAAGATAGATCCAAGTTTGTGAGGTCAAATCATCAGCTTCTTTTTTCCACGGCAGCATGTAACCATTTTTAAATGTCATCAAATATACTATTCTCTAATTATTTTCAAAATTATATCAATTTAAATTTTAGAGCAACATGGATAGCAAATACTCTAACTAGTTGCCACGTAGCAAGGGATACTCCTTCCAGATGGCAAGGATCACAGTGATACGTCAAGATGTGCAGTTCTTTCTGATGCGAAAACTGTTATCGTGGAACCAATTTTAGTTTTCTTTTCTTTTCTTTAATAATAAAGATATTTTCAAACCACACTTCACCTATTGAAGGTGAATCTCTCTCCTCAGTAGATTTTTAAGAAGTCTAATCATATCTGAATTAATATATTCATAAAAAAATATTTTTTCTTCGGTCTCGGTTAAGATTTGAATTTTTAATAATATTATATTAAAAAAAATCTAATTACACTATTTATTTTTGTATTTCAAAAAATCTTTTTTAAAAATTATTTTTTTATATTTTCATATCATTTTAATATACAAACATAAAAAATAACTGTTACTGTGATACCAATATTTTTTAGCATTTAAACGCCATCAATTTTAGTAATTTAGTCACAAAAAAAAATCTCCTTACAGCTTAAGTTTGGGACGCCAGCCCGATGTAGTAAAGTTAGTTCAATAAGTAATCATCTTCTCATCATTAAGTGGGCGTGCCGGAGTGGTTATCGGGCATGACTAGAAATCATGTGGGCTCTGCCCGCGCAGGTTCGAATCCTGCCGCTCACGCGTTATCATGTATCTTTTATTATGTTTCCTCTGTATTTTTCCCTGAACCCCAGGATTATATTTCTTAAGGAATTCAGAGCAGGTTAATGGTGCAAATCATCCAACACTTTTCATTTTATCTTGGATCGATTTATATACATTTGTTTTTCTGACCTTGTACTCGCTATCCATAAATGAATTAGTCTCCATCGCCACTATTGAGTTAAATGAACATGATGTGGTTATGAAATGGAAAGCATTTAATCAATTAAAAACAAAGAATTTATATGCCTCAATCTTAATTTATCATTCTGAAATAACATGTCACAGTGCGAGTCACCTGGTTCGAACCCTTTTTTATTTATTTTTTTTATTTCATTCACGTGGTAAACGAAAAGAAAAGAATGTTTATGTGTAGAATATGCTTTGTGTGGACTCCCATGTTAAGTCATATTTTCTCAATACATGGGAGTTTTTTGGGATGAGATCCTTTGTTATTCTTGTAAGGAAAATGACAAATCATGTTTTTAAAAATTCAAATCGGTTAAATAGCATAATTGAGATTCTATTCTAATTTGAATTTCACGATCTAACATGTTTTGGATCTAAATCCATTTATTTTACTGCAAGAATTTATATGTATTTCTGAAAACATACGAGGACCAAGAACCTTTCAATTGATGACTGATTTGTATAATATTATTAAACACGAGGATTAAAATAGTTTTTTTTGAAAACCAAAGAGACAAAAATGAACAGAAAATCTATTTTCTAGCTGGGACAAGCCAGCTATGTAAATGGAACAGGCATGCATATTGCCGGGCCGGGAGGATATGGATCTGTGGAGTGATTCTTTAAAATATATGGGCCGGATACTGGGCAAAACCTTTTTGACAGGGTAGAATTTGGGATTGGTTATTGGGCGACCGGTACGCAGACTCGAAACATGGATGCCCATAATTAATGGCACGCAGCCCTCCAGTTAAAACCCTAACAAAACCCTAGGATCTAAGTCTAGAACCTTCTGTTTCTCTCTAGAGGAACTTGATCCCCCAACCCCTTCCTCCTCCTGCAATCCCTCTTGTTTTAAAAGGAGACATCCAGAACTGCAGCTCCACTCTTTCTTTCACTTTGCCGAAACAGTTTTTTTAACAAAAGAGAAAAGAATGGCCAGGCGCTTGATTCCTACCCTCAACCGCGTCCTGGTGGAGAAGATCGTCCCTCCCTCCAAAACAACTGCTGGAATTCTCCTCCCCGAGACATCTACTAAGGTATCTCATTCACTTTTGCTTTTATCTATATTTCAGCGTTAATCTGTTTCCTCCTTACATTTAATATTATAATTGAATTTGGGTGGTGGTGATTTGCTTGGGATGAAAACAGCTGAACTCAGGAAAAGTGATATCCGTGGGTCCTGGGTTAAGGAGCCCTGAAGGGAACACTATCCCTCCAGCTGTGAAGGAAGGTGACACTGTGCTTTTGCCTTCATATGGGGGTACCCAAGTCAAGCTTGGTGAAAAAGAGTAAGTGCTTCATGTGTATTGATTTAATTTTTGTGTATTATGATATTCTTTTAATGGTTTGGCTATCCGTGTATTTATTTATTTTTGTTGTTGTTGGGTCTGTGTTGGTTGTTCTTTTTTCCTTTGCAGGTATGTTTTGTACAGGGACGAGGATATCTTGGGCACTTTACATGAGTAGAAATTGGTTGCTGTTCATTTAAATGGGTTTTTGTTTTTTGGGAACTCTATTTAGGTTTTTGGGGTTAAGGCCCTGGTTTCTATGGATGTAACTGTTAACAGATTGGGTTTTTTAAAATTGAATTAAAGTTAGTCTTCTTTAGAATATGAGAATGGCAATTATCTGTCTCTGTTTTCTGGGGGTTTCCCCCTTGTTTTTGCATTATTTTCGTCTTTAACTAGACTGAAACAGAACCGTATGGGAATAAGTAAATGACTGATTCAAGTATTGGTTAATTTGACGATGACTTTCGAGTTCATGGTGGAAATGGCTCTGAGATTTTGCTTTAGAGTTTGTCGTTGTTATTGTCAGCATATGTGCTGGTGTCTTAAAAACAATCAGCATTGACTTACTGATTAGAGCAAATGGGTCGTGGATGAACGGATAGGTTGGCCTATCCGTTGATGCTATATATGCTATCAATGATTGAAATGTTAAATGCCAGTGAATTGGTGTTTGCACTTCTGATTTTTTTCAAGACTAATGATTGATCATTCCAATATCATACTTCAATGACATTTGTGGATGTAACTCGATTTAAATAACTGGATTATATCTCGTAGATGCTAGCTTGGTTGTGAGAATGCATGGTAGGATTATTGTTCTTTTTATTCTCTTATTGGTTATTGCTTTGAGGAATATAGTTTGGCACGTGTGCCATGAGATGCTAAGTGAGGTTTAGATGTACAGCAAATTAAAATTCGGATTATGCATTATGGACGAAAGGGAGATCGTTAAAAGATTCAAGCTTAATTATTCGGAGAGACTTCAACAGTAAAGGTTTTATTTAGTGTCTATGGAGAGTCGGAGACTCAGTTGAAAACATGATTTCTTTTTTGGAATTTAGATATGCGACTCCCACTCCCAGACAACCAGTCCGTTCTGAGATATGGATCTTGAAATTTCGAGATTTTTGCATTTTAAAGTTGTTGGCAGAATAGGGGGGATGGTCATGGTTATGAAACCTGAAAGGCTTGATCTGGATCTTGCTCTTCCAGAGTTTGAATCTGTCCAGGTTGAAAAATAGAGGAATGGTTGAATTAGCCAAATCTAAGTTGATTTATGACCATGGGTTGCCAAATTTAAGTTGATTTATGACCATGGGTTGCCAAATTTAAGTTGATCTAAGATCCTGTTGATTCGGGACAAAACCTGGTTTTTAATGTGTTGATTTTTTTTTTGGGTTAAAAGTACGGCATTTTGATTTTTAACTATGATTATAATTGTCATAAGATCTGCACCATTTTAAAGAATGAATATTCATTGGTGATGATCGGCATGCCTGGCATTGCATTAAAGGGTGATGAATTTGTTCCGGGCAAAGTGTTGGAGCAATCCACATCTCTCGGACCACCTGACAGTACATTGCAACTGGCGATGCTAATTCTACTCTGTATTGCTCCATTTTATTTTTCTTGTTTTTATTCTCTTTTTAATTTCATCTTCTTTTTTTTTATTTCAACCAGTTAGGTAAAAAATCAAGTAGAAAGAATTTTTGTTTTGTCAATTTTATTTTTTCTTTTTCAAGTGGTTGAATTGTTTTTAAATTGGTCAAGTCATGTCTATAAAACTCTTATACAAATTAATTTTAAACACGAGGTAAGCAATAATATGGATTAAAAAGGTTTTTTATGTTATTTTTTTTTAAATTTCATTCTTATATCTTTTTACTATTTGGTTGGGTTGCTCTTGAACCGATCAAATCAACTGAATTATATCAAAATAATTTTTTTATAATTTAATTTTAACCTACTCAAGTCGAGAGATTTTAAAATTAATCTATTATATTGGATTTAATAATAATATCAAATAATTTTTTATAACACAAAAATTTTTAGTTACATTTAAAAAAAAAAAAAACTGATCTCAACTGCAATCTCAGTGCCAGCCTAGTAATTTGCAAAATCATCTTGTGAGGCCCAAAATTCCAATCTACATGGTTGACCCCTCTAGTACTGTCTGTTCTCACATCCATGTCCGTGTGCTTGCGTCTCCTGAGGCCGTGATTGAGGAGATAAACAAGGAAGACAACTGGACAACCTGAAGTTAGTTTCTTAGTAGCCCCACAACAACATAGTGAGAAAGTGTAATGTATAGGCTAAGTAGGCAATGAACTGTCTGATTGGAAAATCTCAGTGGCCATAACGTGAGTCGCTGTCCTGATTTGCCAAGAGAAGTGCTCTTTTCGGTGGCAAATTTCATGTGTTGCGTTTTTTTTTTCAGGGGTGGAAAGAATATCTCTAGGATAGTTTGCGCGTCAACAAGAACAACTAAATATTTTTTAAATGATTTAAGAAAATGTATTCTAGCTTACACGAGAATACCCGCGATGAAAATCGATTTTCCATTTCTTCCCGTCGCCTCCCATACCAAAGTTTGAAGAGCTGCTTTCTTATCGAGCACACGAGGAGAGGCTACTTTTCAAGCCAACCTCGCCTGCCTCGTTTGATCATGGAAAAAGCAACACATGGTGTCCCCGTTCATTATCAATTGCTTTTAGACCGTGAGCTGTAGGCATGGTTGGTTCATTTAATGGTCTCCTCGTAAGAGCAAATCTTAGGAAACTGCTGCTCTTGGCAGATGGAATGCTTTGGAGGTGATTGAGATAAAGTGACATGAACCCTAGCTTTCAATTTAGATCGATTGCTAAACTTTTTTAAACTAAAAGTTGAGTTGAAATAGAAACAAGGATTTGGAAGTATAATTTAATTTAATTTTTTTATATATATAATTCTCTCAAGTTTCACCATATTTTATATATATATATATATATATATATATATATATATATATATATTTTATTAACTAAAAAAATGATTAAAAGATTTGGAGAATTTTTGTTGCTTTTAAAAACTCTAACATCTTGAAAGAAAAACATATTATAAGCAAATAAAATGTTTTCTCTTTAGAGATGCTTCTTCTAAGTTTTTATCTGATGCTTCTTTTAAGAGCGTATTTAACGGTATAGTTGTGAGTGTTTTTCAAATAATTTTTCGTGCTAAAATATATGCCAATGATATTTTTTTATTTTTTAAAAATCATTTTTGATATCAACACATCAAAACGATCCAAGACGTACAAACCATATTAAATTTTAGTAAAAAAAAAAAATTTAATTTTTTAGGAACGCAGCCGCAGCCGCGTTTCCAAACGTAGCCTAAGTCTTTATCTGATGCTTCTTTTAAGTCTTTATTTTTTCTCATATTTATTTTTAGTTTTAATTATTTTTTTTAATCATTGATTTAATACTGAAAAAGGAAATACAAATCTTGATTGCATTTATTTGCCCAATTCTTTCCCTTTTACTTCAGTAACAGCTTCACCTCGAAATGGAAATACAATGACCTCAATGTTATAAATTTGAAGGCCAGGATTTAAAAAATAAAACCAAGGATCCCAATCCAACCCGTTTTGGTGTGGGGCGGCGTATTACGAAGGGGAAGACGAGGAAATTAGTTGGCCACTTGTCTTTTTTTGTGCTGGGGTTTTTCACAGAGCTGGCAATGAATAGAGGTCTGGTCACTACTCACTGGTGGAGCACGTACCGAGAACCCAACTTGCCTGTCCTGAAATCAAATTGGCCCTCTTGTAAATTTTTGCTTCGTGTCTTTTTCATGCAAGAAAAAAATTGGTAGACCAACAAATCTGTGAAATAAAGCAATCACAGGCCAACCAACAGGGGGAAACAGGGCAAGAAAAGAGATCAGTAGTTAAATTAAATTAAATAATTAACTTGAAGAGGGTGTCATGACTGACAAAACTGCAGTGATGCGTTTCTGTAAGACATCCATGCGCACTTGCCGTATGGATGCAAGAACATAAAATAACTACTAGAAGCACCTGGATTAGAATTATTTAAGTTTTCCAGCCAATGGTGATAATAAAGGTGTCGCAGCACAGAGTGTCCCCATAAATGAGTTTGCTTCCATTGATTTAAAAATTCCCTGCATTATCTTCAATTCACATGCCTGTGATGAATCTGGCATGATTAAAATAAAAGGCACCATTTGTTTAGGGATGAAGGTTGTGATATTCTCCAAATTTAATGTCTGTCTTTAAAGTTAGCATCCTTTTTATCCTGTTTTAGTACCTGATTGTTTTTATAATTTAAAAGTGTTTTTTTTAAATTGATTTTTTTATTTTCTTTAAATTAATATTTTTATATTGATATACTAATATTAAAAATAATTTTTAAAAACTAAAAATAAAAATAAAATTATTTTAATATATTTCTAATAAAAAACACTTTAAAAACTTCCTTTACAAGACAAGGTGATCGTACCAGGCAATTAAAGCTCAAATCAGTCCCCTGCGAGCTACATTCGAACTTGTAAGTTTACGTTTCAGTCAGGAATGTTTTAGAGTTCCTACATTCCAGCCACTGGGGATGTTTCTTTAGTGGTTTATTTTCCAAGGTTTTTGGCAGGATTTCTACTGGCAATTGGTACTTCCACGAGATTTTTTTTTATCAGTCATCTCTGGGTTTAAATAAATATCACAACGTGGGGAGTATAGCTTAAGATAAAAAGAACAAAAAAATTGGAAGGCAAAATGGGCGCTGTGATGATGGCTGAGATCACTGTTTGTTTATTTTTGTAGCTTGAAAATATTTTTTAAAAAAATTAATTTTTTATTTTAAATTAATTTTTATATGTTTTTATATGATTTTGATATACAATATCAAAAATAAATTTAAAATAAATAAAAAATACTCTAAAAAAATAACCACCGAGTGCATGTGCTATTGTTGTGCGCTGGTAGCAGACACGAAGGAGAGGGCAACCAACAACGCGCCAGTGACGCCACTCAACAGTCTCAACTGTGCCTCGTCATGGCACGTGCTTCCCTTCTAAAATAAGGGGCATTGATAGCATATGATGACTTGCACTACAGGTGCTTTCCTGTGCCAACTGCCTTCTCTTCTAATTTCGTTGATTGATGCAGCCTTGCTGACGTTAAGAAAATAAAAATAAAAATAAAAATAAAAAAGCAGCCTCACGCATATTACAATTCCTTTCCATTAGTTTTCTTGGTTTCGTCAAGAAAATGGGAGCAAGACTATTTGTTCCCAAGCTGCTTATAAATCTTGGCAAAATCCAAACAACTTTTTCATGTGATTAATTAATTGTACAAAGAACAAAAAATAATAAAAGGCGAGAATAAAATGCAATAGGTGGATCGTCGTTGAGAAATAAATAAATAAGAAAATGAAAAGTGTTCTCGGTCAACGGACACATGAGTTGTTAATACTGAATGTAGGGCGATGAATTTTTATTGAAATGATACTGTTATATATATATATCTTTGGATTGTTTATACGTTAACTGAAATTATTATTATTTTTTAATAATTTTAAGAAAAAATCTTTTCATATTAATCAATCAAAAATAAATTTCTTTTTTTCAAGATTCAAACTAAGAAAAAAAAAACAGATTTCCTCCACAAACTCACTGCTTAACACTTTTTATTGAAATAATAAAACTCCCCTTGATTAGATTATTTTTATCCCTTATTTTAAATCTATTGCATTTACGTAGTTTTTTTTTCGTTTTATAGGATATTGAAGAGGGATTCAAATTTACAACAATTTTCTTTGAAATACAAGTGCAAAAACAAAATAATATCATGTGTTCTTTATGCTTGTTTTTTTTTAGTGCGCGTATAAAATATTGTGATTTCACTACTTTTTAAAAATATTTTTTATTATATCAAAATCATAAAAAAAACACTAAAAATTAAATTGGTATTTTTTAAAATAAATATATTTTTAAAAACATTTTAAAATTAATAAAATAGATATATATATATATATATATATATATTCTAAATATAAATAAAAATATTTTTTTATAGATTAGGATGTGATTTTTTTAAAAAAAAATTATAAAATTAATATTATTAATTATTCCAGGATATTCTAAAATCTTCCTATTAGAAAAGAGGTCAAGGGATGCTAAAGTTAACTTGAAGCGTCATTTAAATTTTCAAACAAAGAAATAGCGAAAAGAGAGAAAACAACATCGATCTAATCTTAAACGTATTATATTTCTCATCGAGAACAACAGCATTTGGAAGCCATTCTCGAGTCCCACCATCAAAACTCCCTCTCTTTTCTTTTTCTTTTTAAATACATTCCTTCCTTGCACTATCTCTCCCCACCACCACGTGCTCTCTCTCTCTCTCTCTCACTCTCTCTGTGTCTTTCCCCTTCTAAAACCATTCCAAACAAGAGAGAAAAGGGGGGAGAAATCAAGAAAGAGAGGGGAGAGGTAGAGGGAGAGCACTGAAAACACAGATATGCATGACGACACGTCGTAGGAAAGAACTAGTAATCAAAACGACGAAGATCCAAATCGAATTACTATTGCAATTCTACTAAATGCACGCTTACAATAGAATACCTAGCAGCGGCCACACAACACCGTCACCGCCTCAATCGCCGCTCCGTTCACCTAGGTACCGTCACGGAAGTGGAGGAGGAGGCCGGTCCAAGTCTGGCCGGTTCACCCCTTCCTCCTTCCCGCCAGGAAGGTCCCTCGCACACCGCCTCGCTTGGTTCCTCCTCTCTGCCCTCCTCCGCCGCCAGGGGATTTTCCTTTTCGCTCCTCTCATTTATATTTCTGGTATGCTTTTGTACATGGGAACGGTGTCGTTCGATGTTGGCCCTGTAATTGACCATAAGCCTGCTCCTGGTTCGGTTTATCGGAGCCCTCAGATTTATGAGAAGCTTCGACCGGAAATGGATGCCGATAATTCTTCAGCTGATGCGGTGCGCTTTTTATTATTTCTTTCTTTATTTTCTGCATGATTTGGAAAGTTGGGATCTTGCAGTAGAAACTATTTGGCATCGCATGAATTGTAAATCAGAATCAAAGTGTGATTTAACTATCTAAATTTTTAATTATCACTTAGTTCTGTTTCATTGTTAAAACGGGGCAGCTTGATGTTGCTGGCTCCAATTTGTGATATGTATAGCAATGTCTATAGAATTGGATAGAACTTATTTCTGAGAAATGCATTATTATAGTTCTAAATGCCATATATATATTTGTGCTTGGCTGCTTGTTATGGCTATCTATAGAATCACTCCTGCATTGGTTTTTATGTTTATGATTTACTCTTTACTCATGTTTTAGTCCGTGTTGATAAGAAATTGAATTCCTTGTAGCTATCAACTGTATGGAAAAACTCGTATAGAAGTGGTGAGTGGAGACAGTGCATAAAGAAGTCTTCTGAAGGTATGGATTATGTCAAGGAGCTTCATTATGCTATATCTTGACCAGCTGGTCTTTGAAGTGTAGAGTTGCGAATAGCATGTAGGGTTTTAATTGTTGCAATTGTTTGATATAAACCTTTTATCAATATCAATTAATTTTTGCTTGCTTTAGTTTTATGCATCTCTGCTGTAAGAGATACTTGGATTTGGATCTTTTTAGTCGCAGAAATATGGTTTCCTTCATAAGATGTAATTGGATGTTAATGAAGCTTTGTTGCATTTATTTGAACAGTAGCTGTATTGTGTGCACTTGTGCGTGGCATTTGTTTCTGTTTAGGCTTGCATCATTCTTGTATGGATAAAGAGAATGTACAGGAACATGAAAAAGTCTGTCTGAATATAATGGTCACAGTTGTTTTGAGGCAGTTGGTCTTCAGATGTTTTTAATAGGATATGCTGCATAGGAATGGGATTGACTTCTCACTGTTTATACTCATCCTGCATTTCAATTCAGTGCCTGCTTTCTTCTGTCAAAAGAAGCTGGGCCTCATTGAAATTGGTCATTCTGGTATTTATATGGTTAATAATCATAAGTTGGACTATTACTGGAATAATATTATTTTACTATATTCAAATCATTGCTACTAATTTTTTTTGGCTCACCATTGCAAACATAACATCTAATTCTGGTTTTGCATCATGAATACCCGTTCTTGTGGTCACTCTTACTGCTATGAAACAACAGAAAACCAATGCTACCTTTGTCATTTAATACAGGACTGTATTTATTGTAGCTCCCACCTTTAACAACCTGTTTCAGTCTCAATATCATTCAAGAATTTTTTTTATGCCATAGAATATCAGGAGGATTTTTCTTATCGGTTAGAGATAAATAATATGTTTTCCTCACTATAAATACTTGTCCAAGTGTTAGTCATGTTTGTCTTTATGTTTACCAAGTTTCAGTGTTGTGGATGTTTCATGATAGGCTTACCTGAATCAAATGGCTACATCTATGTTGAGGCAAATGGTGGTCTGAATCAGCAGAGAACTTCGGTTGGTTTCATTCTTTGTTTTTGCTTATTTCATAGTCATAAATGTTCATGATTTTGTTAGTATGCAAGCTTCTTGTTCATTTAACAAATTGTCAATTTTGTATTCTCAACGCAATTGCTGTGGATCCTTGTAGATATGCAATGCGGTTGCTGTGGCGGGCTTTCTTAATGCAACTCTCCTCATTCCTAACTTTCATTATCATAGCATCTGGAGAGATCCTAGGTTAGTCAACACCTGTTCTTCAGTAATCTTTTTGGACCATATGCCTAATAATGTCGTAATAGAGAAAAAAGTACGAGATTTTATTGGTTTGACTCGTGAACTGTACTACTGAAGTAACTTGTAGGAATACCATGTCATATGCTGTATTATCCCTTTTCAAGTAGCTTAATCTGATAAAAAGGTTCTCATGATGTCGGGATATTAATATGGCTATAAGTTGACCTAACTATTGTAAAAGGCCTCTGTAAATTAACCATTGCATTCTGCATACAAATGCTCAGATTTCCCAATTTGGTCAATACCATAAGAAGCTGCTTAGCTTACTGCTTAAATGCACGCTAAAATCAAATAAACTTACAACAGCTCATGCTCGTGTGATGCTCGTGTGATGCCTGTCAACATTTTATCAGCCAAAATATATTATAAAAACTATTTCCTTTACTCTGTATGGGCAGAAAAACTCTTATCAGGACACTAATTCTGCACTAGAGTTTCCATTAGATTATCTATTAGACACTGTTTGGATTTGTCATCTTCCTCCCCTTGATCCTGTTGATTGTGGTTGATTGTTTCATGCATAGGTCATGTTAGATAGTACGAGTTTTCTGTTGGAGATAATTTACAATCTATCGAGGCATGCAAATAATGGATGATTTGGTTTAGTTATTTGGATTTTAATTCTTTCATGCATGTTTACATATGCTGGTCAGATATACTTGAATACTTTTTGAGAGTTCCCCTTTGCACTTTCTCTGTAAGACCTGCCATAAAAGTTGGCCATGATAGAATCAATTTCAAATCACTCAAACTTGGCTTCTAGGAGGGTATAGTTTGGATGATTTTTTTTGTTTTCGGACATTTTCATTGATAAACAAATCAAATGCATATTCGTTTGCTTTGAAAAATTAGCTTGAGGGTTGACTGGATGAGCAAACAGTTGCATGCTTATATTAAAACTTTGGAGCTGTCCGCTTTCTTCATTTGACCCTAGCTGTAGTTTCAACAATTAAGGCGAGAATTCAGTTAGCAGTTATGGTGGATAATTGTATATGATGCAACTTTATTATATATGTCAGGTTTGATCAAAGTAATTTTTTGGCGTAGGTTGCAGTTAACTGCCCTGTTTTTCCTTGTGCATTATTGTAAAAGTTTGAGCCTGATTGATGTGCTATCGATTCCCACTTTTTTCGTCCGTGTGGACTAGATTTCGTGGCAGATGTTAGCTTCTATAAACTATGGGCATTTTGTTGGGTAGTGGGCAACTACTTTACCACCTTTTCCTTAAATCTTTTGTATTCAACCAAGCACACAAAGTTGTGAAACTTCAGTTTTTTGAATTCCTAACAGAATTATCTTCTTGACAGAAATAAGATGCTTTGGTCTATTTTAAATATGGTCAAAAGAAATTACATATGGGTAGTTTGGGTGGATTATTTATCATGATAGATGATTTTGATTTTCATACTGGTTTGTGTTGTGGTTACTAGCTTGTTTTATTTGTACCTTTATGAGGGAGATTCCAAGCTGGTTTGTCTAGTGGTTGCTAGATGCTCCCACCCTATCACATGTTACCTCTTGAAAAATCTGGTTCTTGGAGATTGATATTTTGTGAGAAATATTTAAGTTGATTTCTTATTGTTAGGTATGCTTTCTGCAAGGTGTGCATTTGGTTTGAGAGGTTCCTTTGACTATCTTCTACCTTTTTCATTGAACTAGCTCATGAATGAGAGAGATACATATGTAAATTATCCATGATCTAAAATTTCTATTTGAGAAAAAGAGCAGTTTTGAAGTTGGGCAAACAAATTGATGATTTTTATTTATTTTTGTACTTGTTGATTGTGTTGTGAACAAAGCACAACATTGTCTACAAGTGGAATCCTTTTATTGTTTTTATTCCACAGTTTATGAGAAATTTATGTGTAAATAATAATATTTTGTTCCAAGAGACCTGTTTTCATATAGACCAAAGCAGCTGAGACGGGGTTTCACTTGTGCAGCAAATTCGAAGACATATATGATGAGGACTATTTTATCAGTACATTGGAAAATGTAGTAAGGGTGGTTGATAAGATTCCTGAATATCTTATGGAGCGTTATGATAACAACATGACTAATGTCCAGAACTTCAGAGTAAAAGCATGGGCACCTGTTCAGTATTACAGGGATGTTGTCCTTCCAAAGCTATTAGAAGAAAGGTGAGTGGTAAAGCTGTAATCTTATTTGTTACAACATAGATTTCCCACCTTTTAACTTGCCTACTCTGTGTTCCATCTAAACAGCAAGTCATTCCAGGTGTCCCCCTCCCTCATTTCATTCTATGTTTCAGTTTGTGCTGATAACCATACCATCCATTGATGCCTTAAGATGTGGTTGTGGGCAGCCCCCGTGGTGGTTACACAAATAAATTTTGGACGTGCTGGTATTTGTTTATGAATGATTGTCAAGGTCAAATTAATTTAATCTGTCATTATTAATTGATCACTTTCTTTGGTCAAATTAATCTAATCTATTGTAATTAATTGATAACTTCTTTCTTGTATTGCTTTATAACAGTTTATTTCACTCTGTATAAGAGAAATACATCTTAACATTGAAATTGCCTGCATCACTGTATTGATGTTAAACCTTAGATTCTGACCCTGACTACTCTGATGCATTTTCCCTATTTTGATTGCTTATCTCGAGAGATTATTATAACCAATATATGATGCAAACATGTTCGAAGTGTAGGTAGGCAGTGATGGGGGATGAAGAAAAACAACGTTGGGAATTATTATTTGACTGTTTAGGAATTCTATTTAGTAGGTTTCTTATTTTATTTGTCTTGTTGCCTATAGATAAGCACCATATGCAGACATTCATAAAGAACGTCATATATTGATATTAGAAAAGATGAATTTTCTTCTAGAGAATTAATTCTCTTGTTTCTGGTTTTGTTGGTGTGTCTATGCCACAATGATGTCTTTCTTTGGAACGACTCCGGCACATTCTGATGATGTTTCACGAGTCTCACTGTGTGTCTATTACCGATGACTGCTGAATATATTGCAATCAATTTTTATGATTGTTAATTTGAAGCAATGATTTTTGAAAACCGTCTCAGGGTCATAAGGATTTCTCCTTTTGCAAATCGCTTATCATTTGACGTTCCTCCAGCTGTCCAACGGCTTAGATGTTTGGCAAATTATGAAGCTTTAAGGTTCTCAAATCCCATATTAACTATGGGAGAAACATTGGTAGCAAGAATGAAAGAACGCAGTGCAAGCCATGGTGGAAAGTATGTTTCTATTCATCTTCGCTTTGAAGAGGTTAGCTGTCATTAAATTAGCAGTTTCAATGCTAGTGTTGTTTACTATTACAACCAACAATGTTTTGTATTTTTTGAGTGAAATCTTAAATTGGTCGCAAATGCGCACTTGCAGGACATGGTTGCTTTCTCTTGCTGTGTATTTGATGGTGGAGAGCAAGAAGCCAAAGACATGAAGGAAGCGAGGGAAAGGGGTTGGAAAGGAAAATTTACAAAGCCTGGTCGGACTATACGTCCTGGGGCAATTAGGCTCAATGGGAAGTGTCCTCTTACTCCTTTAGAGGTAATATACATTCATATTCTGTTACTCGATTCCATTGAAAAGCAATACTCAGAATTCAATTCCATGTGTTCTCTTTACATGATCTTCATGGTCAAATAGGTGTAAAATACTTATGTTTGACACTTCGGTAGAAACTATTGTGAATGCTAATCGTTGCCAATGTTTTTCCCTTATTGTGAATCCTTGTTGAGACATTCTAAAGTAAACTGGAAATATTTCAGCTGTTTTTTTGTCACTATCTTAAAAGTTGGTGGATAAGTAGGTGTATATGTTCTTCTAGCTCTGAGATGACTGAGAAATGGGTTCAGTTTTACAACCTAGGAAGCACAAACAGCTTTCAACATGTCTTCAAGTAACTACACTGTGTATGGCCTAAGAAACTGTGGTCCCATAACCTCACATTCTCTTGAGCTATCATGCAAATTCTGTATTTTGTCACTACTAGTTTAAATTTGAAGTCCAAAGGAAAGCAGGTATTGACCCAACCAGGAAGTACTGGTGAATGCATATGAAACACGCTGATCGTTTTCTTACCTTAAATTGAGACTTCTCAACATAATGAGGTGTAAATAAAACTTCCATCTGCTTATGTAACTGTAAAGCTTCTTATACATGTGCCTGTAGGTTTGTAGATTTTGGTTTAGTTTTCTCATAGCATGATATTTTTTAAACCTTCTCAGGTTGGATTGATGCTTAGGGGCATGGGTTTTGATAAAAACACGCATATCTATTTGGCCTCTGGAAAGATTTACAATTCTGAAAAATACATGGCCCCGCTGTTGGAAATGTTTCCAAATCTGTTGACTAAAGACATGCTGGCATTGGATGAGGAACTTGATCCATTCAAGGTCTGTATGGTTTGTGGTTTTCTCTCATCCATCTTTCAGGCCTGATTAAGTGTCATTGATTTGACTTGAGTTGCTGCTTCCAGAATTATTCTTCCAGGATGGCTGCAATAGACTACACTGTGTGTCTTCACAGTGAGGTATTTGTGACAACTCAGGGTGGCAACTTCCCCCATTTTTTGATGGGTCATAGAAGATTCTTGTATGGTGGACACTCGAAGACAATCAGGCCAGACAAGCGAAAGTTAGCATTGCTCTTTGATAATCCAAAAATCGGGTATGTATTTATATTGCTGCAAAGATAGCACCCTTGAGTTTGATTTTGATCCTGCATTTCATGTGGTGCTAGACTAAAATGATCGGATAAAGAATTGAAGGGGACTGGAGTCTGAACATGTTTGGTTGTTTAGAATGCACATTATTGTACAGAAACAAGTACTCACTATTTTGTATTTCCTCTTTTTTGGCAGATGGAAGAGCTTCAAGCGACACATGATGAATATGCGGTCTCACAGCGATTCTAAAGGATTTGAACTCAAAAGGCCAAATGACTCCGTATATTCCTATCCATGCCCAGATTGCATGTGCCGTGTGAACAGAACAGAAGATTCAAGATCATCTTCAGTTACATGACCTGCTTCGGAATAGATTTTGATTGTTGTTTCTTCTACGATTATTTTTGTGGACACATCTTGCTGATGACTCCAATTTTTTCATCTCGCGATTCTTTCATTTTTTCCCCTTCCTGCATGGTGGGAGGGCTTACACTTCAATTTTGGGAGCTTCAAGGATTTAATGGAGTTCGCATTCATCAGATTATTTCCCGGGACTTGAAATGGGGAAGCTGCAACTTTTTGTACATGATGCCAGAGGACGCAGACTACATTTTGCCCCGGGTATTAACTGAGCATTGTTATCATACATACTGCTACAGCTGCTGTATCTAACAAGCTGTACAATGGCTAGTCAGATTCTTTTGTACCCTGGTTTTCTCGTTGCTTGTAAATTAGCTGGACGTTTGATAGACGTGCAAGACCCTAGAAAAAGGACACGAATTGTGTACCTTTGTGAAAATTCAGGGTATCATTTTTTTCGTAGCTTGATTGTTCTTTTTCTTGTAAGTTGCATACATGTTCTTGCCTTGCCTCTTGATTGCTCGTCTAGTGAATCCTGTTTCTTGGTAAGATTTTAAGGGAAGCTATCGATGCCTAATCTTCTGCTCTGACATTTTTGGGCAACTAGCTGGGCACCGAGCCTGGCCACTTGACCAATAATGTCTTGCAATTGTATATTTTGAAGAAAAAATGATCTGGAATTTCAAATTTTGGTCGGCCAAAATATTTAGTCATGAACATGTTTTTCCTCGTTTGAGCAATCAGCATTATCCAAACTCTAGGCAAAAAGGTATTTTATTGTAAATGCTCCAGTTTGGATGATTTATTTAAAACTCAATTAGAAAAGGATTTAATCTTGTTCTATGAAAATTGGCTCAATTAGAAAGGGGTTGAGATTCAATTAGAAAAGGATTTAATTTTGGTTTAGGAGCAAAATATCCCTTGTTAAGCGAATAATTAAAGCTATTAAATAGTTTAGATAAAATTTTCCCTTTTCTTTTTTTGTCTTTTTCATTATAAAAGCTCTCTTGTATCTTTTTGGATTTGGACCCTCTCATGTTTTTGAAGTCACGATGGATCCAAATATAGTTAATAAAAAAAAAATAGAGATTGGGATCCAAATAATGGGCTTGTTTGGTACTGCTACATTATGTTGTTTGGTGTTATGATGCAGTTCGCCGGGGTAAAAATAATATTTGATAACTGATTATCATGCTTTACACTTGAAGCAGTTAAATAGTGTTTAATTGAAATTTATTATTGCGCTTTTAAGATATAAAATCATCAACAAGAACTCTAACATACTGGAAATATTTTAATGAATATTTTTTTAGTAATATTAAATAATGTATAACTTATTAAACATGACGTGAATCTATTTTTTTTAATAAAAGTAATTTTTAATTTCAAAAAATTAAAAAATATATAATAATAATATATATAGACATATCATTTCAATGAAATCAATGATATGATATTTTTTAAAATCAAGTTACATAAAATATTAACATATCTCGTATGAGTAGTAGTAGTAGTAGTAGTTAAAATAATAATTATAAAAAAAAGATTTATTATTTTAATTAAAAAAATAGATAATATAATAAACACCTTTTTATTTATTTAAAAGAAAACATGTATCAACCAAACAACACCTTTAAAACAGAAGCACAAAAATATAAAACAGGCCCTTGGTGGCTAAAAAACAAGAAGTAGCTTGCAACAAAAACTCTCCCAAGACTTTCAATGCTCTCCCACGCCATATCTTGCCATGCGATGTTATGTTTTTTTCCGAGGCAGGTTAAGATTTTTAGATACCCTCGTTTCATAGGAGACACCATTATTGCTTCATTATTTTGCCTTGTAAGATTTTGTCTCGTTGTAAATATATTTGTTTCCCCCTTCAAACTCTAGATCGATCAATTGGAATAGATTTCTTTCATCCTACAATTAACTAAAATCCCTTCTCCTTTCAAAATAGTATTGGTTTTTGATTTTATGAATTACCCAGCTGTTTATATTTCCAACAATTATACTGATATATGTTGGGAATTCCGACCGGTGATGTACTGATATTTGCTCATTGGAGGCTAAGCACACTGACACAATATTTAACGTGGTTCGGCAAAACCGCCTACATCCACGGGAGAGGTTCATTTTATTAGAGATAGAGAAATGATACAATAAATACATGTAGAGGAGGAGGATTACATCCACTCTACTCAACTCATCAACTCTCTTGCTGCATTTGCAGCTCCTCACTTTCTCTCTTCTTCTCTACATTTCTTACAACTCTCACAATTTTGCTCTCTAAAATCATGCCTCTTTTATAGGCATTTCATGGCAACTCCTCTTCTTCTTCAACAAAGGTGGCTGCCAACTCCTCTTCTTCTTCAACAAAGGTGGCTGCCAATAGTCAATGGTTGTTGCACATTAATGGCAACCAACCTAACAATCACCCCTTTTGCCATTCATGTGGGGCAACTGTCCTCTTGCTTCTTCAGCACAGGCTTGCATCTTGCAGCTCTTCCAAGCTTACCATTCTGAGAGCGTCTGTGGCCGAGTTTACAGGTACTCGCCAAACCTTTCAATCATCAGAGTTACCAAAGCACACCTTTTCTCACACAAAAGGATCACTACGACCAGATAGTCTCCCACATCACATCTGAAGAGTGTTAACGCTTGTCTCTGGAACACAACATTCCCCTTCGAGCGTATCAACCATGCTCGGTCCGGAATGATTCATCAAGCCTTACACCAAGGCTTACAACACCCCCTCAAACGGAAATTTATGTTTCCAAGTGCGACAGTCATTATCTGAGTATCTCAATATGATCACGAGCTCACCACTCTTCCAAGAGTCTACTCATCCAAGAGTTGCGCCTGCCCTCTGTTCCTCCCTAGGAACCACGCCTTACTTCTCCTTGAGTCTCTCGCTCTTAGCCGTAAGAGTCCAGGTAGCTTTCCACCTTTAACCATGGGGCAGCCCATTAAAGGTTGATCCGTATCTATCTTCATACTCTGAGTATTACAATGCCATTACCGAGCTCACCACCTTGACAAGAGTCAACTCGTTCTCGGAACCTGCGCATGCCCTTCTGCTTCTTCATAGCAGTCGCGTCTTAGTGCTCCACAAGTCACACACTTATTGTCCAAGGCAAATGTCTTCTAGCTCATTAGCATGGGGGCAATATCCATGAAAGTCAATCCTGCATTTGTCTCCATACTCATCATAGCCACTTCATTGGCTATACACTTGTCCACTCATATCTAGCCATCACATTGGCTCTGGGGTTGTTCTGAACTGGGCCTACATCGTGGCCCACACACCTTCTCCTTAGGTGTCTCCGCTCGTCATCATGCGGTGGTCTAAACTGGGGCTTCTATCACGGCCCTCACACACCTTCCATCTAAGGTGTCTTCACCTTTCATAGGTGGTCGCATCCTCCTTCAGCTGAGATGCTTCAAAGTGGCTCCAGAATTCTCTACCACCATGTGCACTATGGGAGAGATAGCTGCCACTAATCACATAGAAAGAGAAACTTGCGGTATACTCCTCGCAATCCTCCACCTCGATTTCTATGTTTGAAGCTTCTATGTCTTTCTGCTTGACAGCTCCACCTACACCAACTCTCTTTGGTGTCTTCGCCTTTCGTCATAGGCGGTCGCCTTTTATCACAGGCGTTTGCACCCCCTCAATTAGGTGCCTCTGCAACAGCTCTCTTTCCATCCTTGCATGCATTGGAAAGGTCTTCGCCTGTTGTCTTCATCAAGAGCATAAAAGACTTCCTATTGTACAAACGTTAACAGTCTCTGCTCTGAGCTTCATCTGGGAACACTTCTTCTCCTTGCACCTGTTGTCTCATTACACTACCTCGTTGGATCCTACGGGTACTTCTGTATAATCTCCGTGTGCCCTCGTGCAATTTATGTTCTCCAGATTTTCCCTTATTCCTTGCTTATGTTTGACAGCAGCTCATCCTGTCACAACACCTGTTCAAGTCAAAATAGGGTGTCAATCTTTATCCCCTTGCTGTATTTCTCTTTCATTATCAGGGTCTTTATCAATTCTCCCCTCGAGAAATCACAGTCACCGAATCTAACTGCTTTGGAGAAATCACCACTCTATCAGATCCTTGATCATACGGAACCCAACTGTTCCTTTGTGCCGTCATCCTGCTAGTCTTCAATCGTTTCATTACAAACTGCTATATATATGAAAATAGTACCGTATGGATAATCCTTCCACCAAGCAAGTTCCCAGGAAAGATTGGAGGGGTCACATTGGTCCCGCTTAAAACCCAATCTCCTAGACAGAACTTCTCAGGCCATATCTATCCATCGTACTGTCTTTCCGTATATACAACCATTTGCTAGCTTTGTTGCGGCTTTCCTTTACAAGTGATCTGGAATATACTGGTTTAATACATGATTTCTCAACATCTGGCGAGACTACCAGTTCTTAGATTCATTAAGATTGGTCTTCGTCAATTTTCACTCTTCACGTCAAATTGTCCACATAACCGGGTGTCCAGAGTGTCCCAAATTTGCCTTCCCTCAAGGCAGTTAAAATTCTCCCCACTTAGCAGTTTAGCACATGTAATTGGGTAAACATGTGCACCTTCTTCTTCTTCTCTTTAACGACCACCATGATGACCTTCAGATGCCTCCTGATCGGGCAATCTCTCTTTAATAATTCACCACCACCACTTTCGATCTCAAATCTCAATGATCGGACCGTACCATTGCATCCGGAACGATCAAATTAGCTGGAAACAAGTCTGAAATCGTCCAAATCGCACTTCAGACGGCTAAGATTTGATCAAAACAATTCTGGCCTGATCAACGGCTCAGATTCAATCTCAGATCCGGTTGCACATAGGATCAGCTACACTGAATCCTGTCCCTCGGCTCGCGGCTCGGCTCGGCTCGGCTCCAATTCGGCTCGGCTCGCGACTGATGATGTGGCAGGTGGGTCCCACTTTGCTGACGTGTCTGCTGACTGGTCGATGATGTGTCTGTTGACCGTCGCTGAAGTGTCTGCTGACTTTCGCTGACGTGTCTGTTGACTGGCGCTGACGTGGCACGCTGACTGGGCAGTCTCTTCGTCGGCCCGTGCGACCGTTTTTCGACGTTCGATTTTGATGTTGTTTTCACCAGTGGCTTCGTCTCGGCCTCCTCTACACAGTGGTATGGTCAAAACATAATTTTGACAACTTTCATTTTTGAGCAAAAATCAAACACCACTTTAAACCATGTGCTCTGATACCAATTGTTGGGGATTCCGACTGGTGATGTACTGATATTTGCCCATTGGAGGCTAAGCACACTGACACAATATTTAACGTGGTTCGGCAAAACCGCCTACATCCACGGGAGAGGTTCATTATATTAGAGATAGAGAAATGATACAATAAATACATGTAGAGGAGAAGGATTACATCCATTCTACTCAACTCATCAACTCTCTTGCTGTATTTGCAGCTGCTGCAATGACAGCAAGGTTGCTGCCATTGCAGCTCCTCACTTTCTCTCTTCTTCTCTACATTTCTTACAACTCTCATATATATATATATATATATATATATATATATATATATATATATATTTCTTTCTATAAATAAAATCGCAGCTACAAATCTCAAAGAGTTATTCATAATGAATGGAAATAGATTAAACACAGTTTTTTTCAGCACTTAATAAACACAAAGATTAAAATCACGTTTAAAATGAAACAAATATTTGAAAAAGTAAAGAGAATTAAGTAATGAAAACAAAGGCAATCTAAAAACTCTGTCTGACGTGAAAAAACATCTCACCCATGCCAAGTTTTGGTGATTCTTCAGTACTGCATCATACGTGTGGGGTTTTTGTTTTTTTTCAGGTAAAATTTTTGCCCTCGTTTTTATGGTATGTACCATTATTAATTAATTATCTTTATTTTTTCTAAGTGCTGTGTTTTCGTGTACCATTCTCCTCACTGGTATTTTTTCTGTCTGCTTTTTCAACCTTGCACCAGACATTCAGTGACAGAAACCCTGCAAAATTTTCAGCAACAACTTGTGGGCACCCCACCTCCCTCTCAGCAAATGATCAATGGGGTCTTCGGGTGCATGAGTTTCATGGACTGTTGTTAGTTGAAGCTGTAAATTATAAAAAGACAGCGTGGCTTTTTTAAGAACAGGAGGACAAGTATTAACCAGTTTGACCAACCTGAAAATTTCCCTGTTGCTAGTGTGATTTGCAGAAAAATGAATGCAAGATTCAGTTTGGAAGTTTGGGTTAAGTCACGAAGTCCATGTCAACCTAATGTCAAACTCATGTACTCTCATCTCAATGAAAAATATATTATTTTAAAAAAAATTAAATTATATTTTTTATCAAACATTTAAGTTATTTTTACATTCGTTAAGTCAATTATATTATATTAAAATAATTTTTATATAATTTAATTTAAAATTAAAAATAATTAAAAATAAAATTGAGAGTTTTTGGAGTTAATATATTGAATCGAGTTCAGCAAAAATATATATAAAAAAAAAAAGTGCCGTCGGTTTTAATTCATTTATAGTATAAGAAAAGCATTGTATCTATCCCCTCGATAGGAATAAAATATTCTACTTTATTCTACTATAAATCCTATGAACCAACATGCATACGTAGCTCAATTGACAGTAGATTTCTTTTTTCCTTAAGAAATTTTGTGTTCAAACTACCTCTCCTTTGTAATTAAAGAGAAAAAAAATGCATACATCTACAGCGAGTCTAGATTCAAGTTTCAATTCAACGACAAACTCATTCACATCCATCTACTACAATGTCTGCATAATAGAAATCTTGTCAGGAAAACGCCTCTGTAGGAAAGAGTGGAGGTCTACCTTGGCTAACCAACAAGGTCCAAATGCATAAGGCAACATCTCAAACAATACTAAGAGATGTCCTTATCCTACAGTTGCTCTGAGCATGATGTGAACAGAAAGAACAGCACCCAATCTCCTACTAGAAAACAAACGTGAACATATCAACCACATTGCATATACAGCAAAGCAATTAAGAGCTGCATTATAGTCACATGGGTTAGCTGCTGTTTCCTTTCAGTTCTTCAGAGGAAGAAACTCAAAAAACTGGCTTGGGGTGAAGGTCGTATTTATGGTCTTGATGGGTACATTTCTGTCATTATTGGTACCATTAGCACCATTACCATCATCACTACAAAGTGGAAACAGCTGAAGAGTTTGAACTTCCCTAATTTCACCATCATGATTTGCATGAGTTGCTGTCTTGGTGGGTCTCAACAGCGAACTGTGCTCTTCAAGGCTTGAGCATTTTGACGCTATTGTGGTCATGGTGCTAGTCAAGCGGTGGACGGGAGTAGAGGAAGACAAGTCCATAGTTTGCCACATGGCATGCATATCAAGACTGATACTTTTCATCTGTTGTAATTCCCTCTCCTCAAATTCTGACCACCCATGTGTTCCACTTTCTGCTATTGCTGCTCCATTCACTGAAACAGGTCCCTTAAAAAAAAATACAAAAGTAATAAATAAGAATCCAAGTGCACTCTTATAATGTAGTCCAAGAATTTCTGAGTTCTTGCATGATAACGAGGAATGCAGCTTTTGAGCATCTTCCGTTCAGACATGCAAAAACATTTTAATTAACTTGTCTCTGAACTCGTGATCAAATAATTGTTATTTCGCTGATCTTTGGGTGTATCTTTACTCTAACCATTGGAAACAAATGGCATATATAGGTCAAAGATGATGTACAAACCTCTACATGATCAGTACTGCATTTTGAATGAGGTGCCAAGTTGTTTGTTTGATCAACTCCAAGAACTGTCTTCCTCGGACCTATTAACAAGTGAAACAGAACAAAGAAAATGACATCTCAAAGAGTCAAGCAAGAGAAGAAATTGAATCACTGCAAAACCAATAAAGGCAGCAATCAGTCAACCAAGAGAAGAATGGGCAAAAAAACCTGTTCCCTCTATCTGTGCTTGTTTTTTTTTTTTTATGAGAAGACCAACAAGATTACAAGAATGTTAGACATTTCTGGTAGTTACACACAACCATATATATAGTATGTGTACCCTAACTAGCCAGGAAAAAAAAGGTAGAAATATTGTGAAAGCAAGCAAAATTAATACCTGATTCTTTCATCTTATTCGAGCTTTCATGATCAGTATTTTTGTGTTTTTGTTGTACTTGACGGTGTTTTTGTCTTTCTCTTGCCTTGTGGTTTTGAAACCAGTAAAACACATTCTTCCCTTCAATCTTCCCAAACCTTCGAAGTTCTGAAGTTATTTGTTGGATTTGGTTAGTTGTTGGAGTTCGAACTCCGCAACTGTACTTTTCTTCTAGTGCTAGTAGCTGTTCTGCTGTTGGGTTCCATCTCGAACTTCTCGTTGCTTCTGCTTGCTCTTTGAGTTTTCTCCCCCTGCTTTGCTCACTTGTTTTGGCTGCATGCATCAATATTAATTATATATATATATACGTGTGTAAACGCACATGTATAATAAAACTAAGTTGCTGCTTAAAAAACTGTTAAGAGAGATATGTTGCAGGCATACCGAGATGATGTTTTAGTCCTACATAGGTGAGAGGAGTTGCAGTAGTATATGTGCAAAGTGTAGTAGTGTTGGGCTTTGGGTTGAAGAAATCGTTCATGCTAGGCTCATTGCTGTCACCACCATTTATCATCCACATGGTGAAGAAGCTAGCTACCCGTAATTAATTACCCTGATTCTCTCTCTCTCCGTTTGGCCTGGATGCTCTGTGTATTTTAGGAATGATCTATCTCTTCATAGACTGCACTAGCGACAGCAAATTAATGGAGATGAAGAAATGGAGAAACTTAAAATCAAGGCATTTTGGTTTACCCCCAGAGGAAAAGAGCAGTGCACTCCTTTCTTTTCTTTTCTTTTCTTCTGGGTGCAAGAGGACTGTATGTTGACCATGCCCTCACGAAAAACACACGCTGAGAGGGAGAGGACAAAACAAAGGGTTACATGAATCTGCGAGACATTGGGAGACGAGACGAGCCCAGCAAAAATATTTATCAAGTCAACATTCTTTCAGCATGGGTAATTAATGACTGTCCCATGAACAATTGAACGCTTGTTAAAAGATATTAAAAATATGTTTTTCTAAATAGTTATTAGTTTTCAGTGCTCAGTTGGAATATAGAGATAGAGATTATCCACGCCGTAATTAGGGGATTGAGTGAGGCAAATTTTACTTTTTAAAATATAATACGAAATCTAAACCTCAATGTCTAAATAGAGGAAACACGCACTTAATTATATATAAGGCTGGATTTAAGGCAAAAAAAATTCATCAAAAAAATCCTAACTTTTAGTTAAGCCCATCTTCATTTTTAACCTGTTCTTTTTTTATATTTCCTGACTTGTATTTCGCCAACTATATTACTATCAGAGTCTTGTACAAATTAAGAATCACGTGTATAGTGTCTCCTTTTTGCATTTGAATCAACCACAGTGCCTAGCTAACCTCCAAGCACCACACACTACAATCGTTATTATTACTCTACTAAAACTTCATCGTGTCTTGTGCAATCCGTTCATGATTTCAGTTCTTATCCACTCATTGCTAACTGCACAAATCTAGAATGCAGGCAACACTTATTATATACAGGGCTACTCCACACATTCTGTGTAACCTTGTGCAGCAGCAGCAGCACACTGCATGCAGCTCTCTCGTGAACCATGACAGGTCTATTTGTTGAGAAATTAAAGAAACAAACTCTTCTTTATCGAACAGAAATAGAAAAACGAAGCAGATTATGCTCTGATATATTCATGCATGTCCCCAACAGTTACTCTCTATCACTTGTTCCCAGGAAGGATCTGTTTAGCTTCAGCTGGGTCATCATAATAGACCGGACGATGCAAATTCTTTCAGGCAAATGTGTGTTTTGTCCCCCTTGGGGACATTTTTTAGAACCATAATCATATTAATCAATTGCTAGGATGTGTTGAGCATGCACGTTGACATTCATGATCAAATCAAAAGTACAGATCAAGCTAAGGTGAGATCAGGCATGCGATCAACTATTGGTCATTGTGCGATCATCTACATGCCATTCCTTGCTATTGAGTGAAAAATATAACTGATTGATAATAGCAATTGTTAGCTGGGTTCTACATTTGATCAAAAGCAGATGAAGCAATTCTCTCTTTCATACTGCTGATTGTGATATATAAACAGAAAATGAAAATGCCACACATCTCTAATTAGAGTATCAGATAAATAGCTCTTGTGCTGAATAAATACTGCAACTGCATTTCTTTTTAGATGTTGGGAATGGCTAAATGAAACTAGACCGGAAGAAATTACAAAAACCCAACAATAGTTGGACCGTTGAGCTGCAAGAATCTAACTGAAAAGAGCAAATCTATCCCTTCCTCTCCTTACCTGGTTGAAGGAAGGCATGAAATTTATACCCATCCTGGTGTTTGAGGAGAAGCTGCAGCCCAAAGGATAAATGAATCATAAGAAAGTGATCTGAGATATATACACTACTTAAGAAGCTTGTTGCAGGTGCCAACACCAATAGCTGCAGCAAGATGCCAGCCAGCATGAAGGAAAGGAGTACTGGGAAAGCAATCATCAGCAATGAAAAGAACACCCCCCAACAACGATGACATCTTATGCAAATTATGTGCCATCCTTAGATCTGGATCTTTTAATGCCCTTTTTGCAAATGCTACCTGGAAAGAATAATTCAAGGGAAATCCAATTATTAGCAACACGAATATAACCATAAAAAATTGACATACCCAATTGAGCAAATTGCCACCAATGAAGGAAATCAATATATTAATCTTGGTGAATATAGCAGTGTGAATCCACACTGGCTTTTGATTTTCAAGTTTTCATTGGTCATGTCATTGGCTTCAGCAATATAGACGTGCCCTGCACTCAGCAGGTTGCTGGAATTCAAACTACAAGATGCTGTTCAGTAATTAATAATTTCTTGAAATCGTAGTTATAACCAAGCTGACCAAGCATGAAGGAAAAATAAATGCCAGTCTAATATGTAAATACATTTTCACCAATTATTTCGGTTCCTGGATATTCAACAATGGAAACTGTCATTGGCATCATCATTTTAGTCACAAGATTCGTAGACCAAGGCAAACTGAACTCTAATCACCTTTTTAAGAGGTAAGAAATGAGGTAATTTACCTCCATCATCCCTGTATGAATAGCAGAGACCATCAGAGGCTGGATAGGCAATAATGCTGCAGATGCAGCCATCAAAAACTTTGGGTTCTCATTTCGTAGGGCCCTTGACAAACACTGCAAAAGATAATTCAGTTATCAAATTCATGCCCGTGTAGCTCAAATACTTGAAGTAAAAGTGTGAGAAGAAAGCATTACTTATTAGCAAAGGAATAACTAAACCAAACAGCAGAGCAGAGCTTCAAAAAAAGTTCTATTTGCAGTTACTTTGTCATCGTGCATTGAAAGAGATTTCCTTGCAAGTTTGCTTCAATTTTGAGGTCAGAAACTGGAGTTGAATTGTGTTGCTAGAGTAAATTTTGAGGGTCTTCTTTGTTTCCTTCTTTTTTTTGGTTAGTGGTCAATGTATCCTCAAACGAGCTTTTGTGCTTTGGGACTAAGTCTAGGGGGCACTCAACAACGCAATAGGCATGCTATCCACATCTGGTCTATTGTGTTCAAGTGAAATTACTTTTTCAAGACCTCTACTTCGTGAAACCCAAGATGGTAACAAGTGCAAGTTGTGGATTTGATCTGGACCTTTGCAAGAGGAAGAAAGTGCCAAACAAGCGACGGGGCCACCGGGAAGGAAACAAGGGAAGCAATGAACTCCCTTCCGGCTAATGAAGATGCTACTCCACCATGTCAGAGGAAATTCTATAACAGAGAAAGGAAGTATAATCTACAATCTAGGCACCCTTAAGGATGAAGAATAGAGAGAATATTTCTACGAGAATTACACCCTGATGGGTGGACAAGAGTAGTTATAAGAACGTTGCAAGATTGGCGTGCATGTGTGAAACTAAACATAACATTTTACAGGGGTGCAACATTATTTAAGAAGTCAAAAAAAGGCATGTAGAACACGTGCATCTGAAACATGGAAGACTTGAATGCTAAAAGGCAACAAAGAAAAGAATAGGATTTGAAGTGCACTCGTTCATAGGAAGATGTATACAGCTATATGAGGGAAATCTGTGGAGACGAGAGGTGCGGATGTGAGGTGAGGTGAGTGATGGCTTCCATGAAATGAAAATCGATGTTTTGTAGATTTGTAACTTGGGGTATTCAAACAGGTCATAAGACAAGTATATGACTGAATTCGGAACACAAAAAGAGGGGAAGAAAAGATAAAAAGAACACTCAATATATGAGGATGCCAGGGATTACACCACGTGGCCCAGTTGCCTAATATAGCATAAAACCGAATCAAACATAATGCAAATGAACACTTCAGCCGCTTAATCATTGTCATCGTCATTGTTGTTTTTGAATTTAACACTGAAAAAAAGGTGCTAAACCAGATACGTGAGTGTCAGAGCTGAGAAGTATCACATCTAATTCCACAAATAACATTCCAGCTCAGCATATATATTCAAATCCACGCATGCCTATAACCTTGATAGTATAGTTCTGCTAAAATGCAAGAGTTAATTTAGACAACATACTACTGTCGCTGTGGCTATCATTGTATAGTCAAACCATCTCAAATACTTCCTCAGCTTTCCTCTTGAAGAATGATACAAACTTGAGGCAACTCCAACTCCAATTAATGAGTTAGCATACAACTTAGTATTCAAGTTCTTCCTGTATATACAATAGAGAAAAGAATCAGAAAAGGATATGTTTATAAAGCATCTCCCAGAAAAATATTACTACCTTGGAGCCTGGATACCGAGAGCAATAAAAGGAAGAGAAGTAATCACATTGGCAACTGTTTCTGCAAGATGTTGATCACCTAGTGAAAGTATTATACATTAGAGCGCATATTAAATGTAATAAATGAATTACCAAGATTAAAAGGTTTGTATTTATAATTGTAATACCATGAATACAGCCCTGGATAGGCCTCAAACATCCTGGTCTTTGCTGCCATACTCTCCTGGAGAAGAAATAAAAGACAAGTTATTGTTGGCAGGATCTCACCAATTTAACAGTTTCATAACTTTGTAGACCTGAATATATCTTATGTGTGGGGATAAACAGATTTTGCATTGGTGCTACTGGTAATTTAGCAGTGAAACTTGTTTTACATTGGCTGAAAGGTTTTACACTTACTGCATCAACAGCAGCTGATTCAATCCATTGCCTGAACTTTCACAGGTTGATTGGGAGAAGTCCCCCTGTTGATTGATCTCTTTCAAAGCAAATGGAGAATGAGGGACAACATGGATGCCATGCACACCCTCTAGGGTTTTACTGGGATTGAATGTAGTCTGGTGACTCATAATGTCATAAGTATGATTACCAGCAAGATTGCTGGCATCAAAAGGAAAAGTTGAATATTCTTCTCAATTTCTGCACCAAAACAGAACATGAATTCATTAGAGAGCACACGTACTTGGGTCTATCAGAAATTAAACTACTCTTTATTTGTCTGCAAGTGTCCTTAGAAGCGGAGATATCAAGGGTGTTAAGGAAAGAGAATATTGACCTGATCATATTACCAAACAAAACAGGAAAATAAGCTCAGAACTTGTGCATTCTACATGAGCAGCTAGAACAGAGAGGGCACATCAACTAACCATTGCGCTATATGTAGTAAATAAAGAAAAAGTATTTGAATAGTGTTTGGACAACCTTCACAATTGTGACCTTGCTTCTAATAGAATCTGTAGATAGTACTAAAATCTTGGAGTCCAAGTCCCCCTTTCATCATGTTGAAGGAGTTTATCGGCTAGGAATAGTCATAACTGCCGGCCTACCATTTCGAGCAACATATTACATAACTCAAGTCTTGGAGCAAAGAAATAATCTCAAACTAAATGGGTCAATCTTATTTTTTTCAATCCTTTTGCTCCATCCAAGGCCATATTTTCCAAAAGATTCTGAGAAATTAAAACTCACTACCCTATTTAACCTAAATCATTTTTTCTAACCTAAATCATTTTTTCCCACATTACTATACCTTCCACCCTCACCACATCAATATTCTATACACATTCATTTATAGGGCCGTTGTTTTGCACGGACGTGTCATCTCAGACAATATTTTTTTCCGACCTACTATAATTAGCATAACCTCCACCTTCATAAGAATTTGATCATTTGGCTAGAAGGAGGAGGCTGCAAAACTACTCAAAAAATCTAATCAAGAAAAAACTTATCATAAACACGTGAATATAATGGGGTAAAAAGCGAGTACTCTTGGCCACAAAATCACTAAAATCAGCAAAGAAGTTTGTGGAGCCAATTAGCAAGCGTATGTGAGAAACTATATCAGAATCAAGATTGGTGTGACATTCATCTAAATGTTAATGAAATCCAAACTTATCAATGCTATTCCTATTGGAATGGATCGAGTCCAAACTCATGATGTCTTGTTCAATCGCAAGAATTCCAAAATTTTACTCAAGAAAACTCTAAAGCTGCTTCTAGCAAAACCCCTCTAGTGTGTCATCGGTTCCTTAATCAAGAAGTGTTAAACGCAGGACTTAATTAACAAACCTTATTTTTCCTGAAGGAATAAAAAAGAGAGAGAAGAGAAGAGTAAAGCAAAGCCGTTTCTTAACTAGTTCCATAAAAGAAAGAAAAACCCAACGTTGTAAAGTGACAATGGGTCCTGAGAATATCACACTAAGCATAGCAGACACAAACAAGCACGACCATTTTAGAGTTTCGATTAATTAGAACATAAACATAAACACATGCAGAAACAAAAGGACATAAATAAACAGATATATAATTGTGGTATGGAGAGACAAAATACCCCAGAAGATGTGCGTGCTGAGTTAAGGAGGGAGGCGGGAGGGGTTGAGTGTTTATGAGGAGGAGGAGGAGGAGGAGAGGACAGCAGGAAGGAGGAGTTGAATTGGGAAGGTGAGTGGGAAAGTGGGCACTTGGACAAGAAAAAAGGAAGGAGAAGAGAATATGAGAGGGAGAGATGCGCATGAATCCCACGAATCTTCTTCCTCTTTTGTATTTCTACTTTCCGCATATTCCACCTCGCCAATAAATGTGCCATATTGGTTTTACTTTTCCCTGCCATTGCCACCATCGTTGCCTCGTCCTTCTTTTCTCTTCTTTCCTTTTTCTTATTGAAAAAAAGTTACCCTTAATTTCGTTCTTGACAACCGATTATAATTTGTAACGAGATGACATGCCCGTGTGCTGCCGCGGGTTTATAAAATAAATATATTTAATAGTGTTATAATTATAAACTAGCACTAGATAAGTAATAGAAATTAAAGGCATGATGGAGCAAATATTTCATGACGAAAAAAAAATGTGTTGGTTAGAGATCGAACAAAATGATTTGTAGTAATTTACAGTGTTTTGTGAGGAAAGATATCGTGCTTTCGTTACATGATTTAGCTTTTCAGTTAATAAAAAGAAAAAAAATTACAAAGTTAAATTCTCTACCAACTTAATATTAAAAAAAAACCAACAAAGATAATTTTGGAAGGAAAAAAACCCATGAGAAAAAACATTGTAGCAATTGACAATGTTTTGTGAGGAAAACTATAACGCTTTTCCCAATAAAATAAAAGAAAAAAATATTTAGAGAAATATTGTAGCAATCCACCGTGTTTTATGAGAAAAACTACAACTCTTTCCTCATATGATTTAGTTTTCTTGTAATTATAATTCTTAACCAACTCAATATTAAAAAAAAAATCGACAAAGATAGTTTTGAAAAAAATCATAAAAAAATCACATGGAAAAACACTGCAAAAATTCACAGTGTTTTAAAAAAAATTATAAAGCTAAATTCTTAATCAGCTCAATATTAAAAAAAAAATTGACAGAGACAATTTAAGAAAAAAAAAATAACAAAACAAACACCAAAAAAGGAAAAAAAAATCATGTTGGAAACACTTTAGCAATTCACAGTGTTTTGTGATGAAAGCTACAGTGCTTCCCCACATGATTTAGCCTTATTTGTAGTTACTTATAATTGTAATTCACAAACAATTTAATATTAAAAAAATAAAATTGAAAAGGATAATTTGAAAAAAATTATATAAAAAAAACCATGTGAGAAAAAACACTGTGCTTTCCTCATATATTGTAATTGTAATTTTTAACCAGCTCAATATTAAAAAATAAAATAAAATAAAAGATAATTTTGGAGAAAAAAATCACGCGGAGAAACAATGTAGCAATCAACAATGTTTTAAAGAAAAAAATTACAAAACCAAATTCTCGATCAGCTCAATATTAAAAAAAATCGACAAATATAATTTTAAAAAATAAAGAAATATAATAGAAAAACTGAGTGGAAAAACATCACAGCAATCCACAGTATTTTAAAGAAAAAAATTACAAAGCAAAAATTTTAACCAGGTCAATATTTAAAAGGTAAAATCAACAAAAATAATTTTGAAAAAAGAAAGTTGAACAAAAAAAAGAAAGTTGAACAAAAAAAATTGAAAAAAAAATGAAAAAAAATGAAAAAAAAGAAAGGGAAAAGTAAAAAAAAAAAAAGGGAGAAGAATCACTGTGGATTACTGTTGTAATTCACAGTGTTTTGTGTGTGGGGGAACAGTAAATCCCCCACACGGTTTAGTTATAAATAAAGAAATAAAATAGAAAAACTAAGTGAAAAAACATCACAACAATCCACAGTATTTTAAAGAAAAAAATTACAAAGCAAAAATTTTAACCAGGTTAATATTTAAAAGGTAAAATCAACAAAAATAATTTTGAAAAAAAAATAAATGAAAAAAATAAGAAAGTTGAACAAAAAAATTTGAAAAAAAAAACAAAAAAGAGAAAGAAAGGGAAATGTATATAAAAAAAAAGGGAGAAGAATCATTGTGGATTACTGTTGTAATCCACAGTGTTTTGTGTGTTGGGGAACAATAAATCCCTCACACGGTTTAGTTATATGTACGAGTAAAAAAAGCAAAAAGGGACCCGCAACGTAAAATCAAAATGACGAGATGACATGCCCGCACACTGCCGCGGGCTTATAAAACAGATGCATTTGATAGTGTTATAATTGTGAATCAGCGCTAAATAAGTAATGCAAATTAAAGGTATGATGGAGCAAATATTTCATGACGAAAAAAAATTGTGTTGGTGATCAAAAACTTAGAGACTGAACAAAATAATTTGTAGCAATCTACAGTGTTCTGTGATAAAAGATACAATGCTTTCGCCACATGATTTAGCTTTTCAGTTAATAAAGAGAAAAAAAATTACAAAGCTAAATTCTCTACCAACTTAATATTAAAAAAAAACAACAAAAATAATTTTGGAAGGAAAAAAACTCATGAGAAAAAACGTTGTAGCAATTGACAATGTTTTGTGAGGAAAACTATAGCGTTTTTCCCAATAAAATAAAATAAAAAACCATTTAGAGAAATATTGTAGCAATCCATAGTGTTTTGTGAGAAAAACTACAACGCCTCATATGATTTAGCTTTTTTGTAATTATAATTATTAACTAACTCAATATTCAAAAAAAATCGACAAAGATAATTTTGAAAAAAATCATAAAAAAATCACATGGGAAAACACTGCAACAATTCACAGTGTTTTAAAGGAAAAAAATTACAAAGCTAAATTCTTAATCAACTCAATATTAAAAAAAATCGATAGAGATAATTTAAAAAAAATAACAAAACAAACACCAAAAAAAGGAAAAAAAATCATGTTGGAAACACTATAGCAATTTACAGTGTTTTGTGATGAAAGCTACAGTGCTTCCCTAAATGATTTGATTTTATTTGTAATGACTTGTAATTGTAATTCACAAACAACTCAATATTAAAAAAATAAAATTGAAAAAGATAATTTAAAAAATTTATAACAAAAAAAAATCATACGAAGAGACACTGTAGCAATCCACAATGTTTTATAAGCAAAGTTACAATGTTTTCCCCACATGATTAAGATTTATTACAAAGTGAAATTCTAACCAACTCAATATTAAAAAAAAATCGACGAAGATAGTTTTGAAAAAAAATATCACAAAAAAAGAAAACACAAAAGAAACTGGAAAAAAACCATGTGAGGAAAAACTGTATCAATCCATAGTGTTTTGTGAGGAAAAACTTGTATTTACTTGTAATTGCAATTCTTAACCAGCTTAATATTTAAAAAATAAAATTGACAAAGATAATTTTAGGAAAAAACATAACAAAAACAGGAAAAAAACCATGTGGGAAAAAACACTGTAGCAATCAACAATAATTTTCGAGGAAAGTTACAGTGCTTTCCTCACATATTGTAACTGTAATTTTTAATCAGCCAAATATTAAAAAATAAAATAAAAAAAAATAATTTCAGAGAAAATCATTAAAAAAACCATGCGGAGAAACACTGTAGCAATCAATAATGTTTTAAAGAAAAAAATTACAAAACTAAATTCTCAATCAGCTCAATATTAAAAAAAAATTGACAAATATAATTTTGAAAAATAAAAAAATAAAATAGAAAAACTATGTGGAAAAACATCACAACAATCCACATTATTTTAAGAAAAAAAATTACAAAGTAAAAATTTTAACCAGGTTAATATTTAAAAAGTAAAATAAAATAAATAATTTTGAAAATAAAATAAATGAAAAAAAACAAAAAAAAGAAAGAGTTAGAAAAAAAATAATAAAGCACTATAGATTACTGTTGTAATCCATAATAGTTTTGGGCGTGGAGGAACAATGATTCCCCCACATCATTTAGATATTAGTTAATGGCCTAAATCTTCTCTGTCTTGCACACTCCCAATTATTAGCTAATGGTTTCATTCAATACCATTGATTAAAATTGGATTGAGTCTACGATGGTTAATGTGTTACTTATTATTTTATAAAGTATTTTTTTGTTTGAAAAATATTTTAAAATAATACTTTTATTTTTTTTTCAAAATGATTTAAAAATAAATAATAAATAAATAAAAATTTTCAAAACCACTTTTTTACCCGAAAATAAACACAATCTAAAATAAATTCTAATATGGATGAAATATGTATTATTTATTAAAGTCAAATCCAATCTAAAGCTCAAACCAAATTAGTTTCCAGCATTTAATTGCAACTACTGATAGGGTAGTTTTTTTTTCTTTTGCAAGGAAACCGGATTAAATATTTTTTTTTTAATTTAACTTGATATCCAGATCAACATTGCTTTTACAGCACGCAACAACTCATTTATCATGTAACAATAAAATTACTATCACTGAAATTTAGAGATGATTATTTTCAATTTAATTCAGTTTTTATTAAAAAAAACAGTAATTAAACTTAAATTATTTTTAAAAAAAATTAAAATCGGTTCAAACCGGCTAGTTTCAGTTTGGTTCAGTTTTTTAGAACAAAAACCAGTTCAAGCCGGTTTGGGTTCGGTTTTAGATTTATAAAACCGAACCAGTCGGTTTTTTAAAAATTTTAATCAGTTTTTTTTCACAATTATTTTTTTTTATTTTCTCAGTTTTCTCAGTTTTTTAATTTTTTTTCTGTCACCCCTACTAAAACTTGAACCTATTTTACCAAACAAAATCACTTAATTCATAACTATTAAGAAAAGCCTGCATTACGCAAATTATTATTATAATTAGTGATTAATATTATGCTAAGTAGAATTTTTAGTCTTTATCTAAAACTGATTTTTATATATTAGAAAGTTTACTTTATTGAGTCTTTTTAAGAGTTTCTTCGGAGTCCAAATTTACAGCCATTTTCTTTTTGTTTGTTTTTAAGTAAGGTAGGTGCATTGCTCCCTTCCTTCATTAAGCCCTAAGCAATAAACAGTTAACAGAATCCAACACCAAGGCCCATCTACTTCTCACAAGGAAATCCAACATTACCAGATAAAGAAGCCCGTAAAACCACCAATCCGATTCTTACTCCTGCATTTTTCTGTTTATTAAAATAATCTAAATATATTTTTAAAAATAATTTAAAATAAAATGTTTTTGAAATGTAAGAGTAAATAAAATATTTATGTATAATTTTTTTATTTTTAAAAATCACTTTACTATTACAGTATTTTTTTAATTCCGGTCACTTTTAATGGTACACGTGGAATTTAATGAATACAAGAAATACTATTTCAGAATTTCATAAATTAGGTTATACAAAACCAAAGTTTATATTCCCACAGCTAATATGGAATTAAAGAAACAAAATGTTATTCTAACCTTTGAAAAGTCAAAGGAGTCAATAAAACTTACTCTAGTTACTGTTACTATTTCCTGTGGCTGTTTATTTACATTGCGTATGCTTTCCACGGTGGTTTATTATCCTCCCTGGAAGAGCTATCGGTTCTTTTTCATGATTACTTTAGGCAAGTTTTTTTGTATCTTGTTCCAGGCAGGGATCAGGATGAGTCTGATGTACCAAGCGAAAAAAATAACAAAAGACCTGATCGAGCTCGCCTAGGCTTAGCCCATGTGAACTGAACTGCCCCAATAACGCAGCCCAGACAGCTGGACACGACCTCGAGCGCATCCCGCTACGGGAAAACCAGACTTTTTTTGTGTATTTTTTAATTTTTATGTTTTTAGATATTTTAATATATTAATCTCAGAAATATTTTTTAAAAAATATTATTTTATTATATTTTTAAATAAAAAATAATTTAAACCATAACAGTATCATAATCTATCAAAAACCTTTTTTCATAACACCTGCATCTTCGTGACCCAAAACTTTTGACTGGAGGTTGTAGCCTTATACAGGTTGACGACATGCCTGGCAAGGCTCGAGATGTTTCACAACAATTTCAAATAGTTTTATTAAATAATTATTTTAATAAATGAATTTTATGGTTTATCTTCCGAGATATTGTAAACCGTTTTAGCTCAAGATTGGATTTTCTTTGTAGGTGAGTGTTTAGGAATGTGTTATCTTTTCTTTTTTAAAGTGTTTTACTTGAAAAATTGAATTTATATTTTTTTAATTATTTTAATGTATTGGTATTAAAAATAAAAAAATATATTTTAATATATTTCAAGTAAAAAAAACACTCAATACAACAATACCAAACACGCTAAATTCCCAATTCATAATCTGTCCTACAAGTGTAGAGGTACTTACTTGTACAATACTCTTGTATGCATGTGCTACTTCTGTTTATTTTTATTTTTTTAAGCATGCGGAATATTATAAATAAATATATATTTGCCTTTAGGACCACAAACTGTCAGCTCTTTTATTTCCGAGTACCGTCTGTCTATTAATTCGACCTTGATTCAATAATTGTTTGCTGGCAACTAAAATTGTTGGACGCTGTTGAATCCATAAACCCATACATTTTGTCGCTGTTAAAATAATGCCTATTTGCTTGCATTCACCGGCTAAAAGTTTTAATATTTAAAAATGTGACAGGTGTCATAAAACTGTGGCGAAGGTGAAAAATATATAGAAGGCATCAACGAAAACCCTACCGCTCCTCTTGTAATTTCTTATCTAATTATGCTTGATTATTTGCTTAAAAACTTTTTATGTTCTTACAAATAATACACAAAGTTTAGTTTTGTATTGACGTTATAGCAAGGAAAACAATATATATAGATTGTACTTTTAAATTTTGTTAAAAAACATTTTTGATGCACTATTAAAAATAAAAAATTTAGATGAGTTGAGTTGGTTTTTAACCATTTCAAATTTATAAACAAACTCTTAAACTCGAAGTAAATTCAACTTAATAACTCAAAACTCATAAGCTTCCTTAATTAAGAGTATGTTTTGGATTATAGTTGTGGTTGTGGTTTAAAGTGTTTTTCGTTTAAAAATACATCAAAATAATATTTTTTATTTGATTTTTAAAAATTATTTTTAAAATTAGCACATCAAAACAATTTAAAAATATAAAAACATTTATTTTTTAATAAAAAAATAATTTTTTTAAAAATACAGAATAAATCACGTTTCCAAATAATCCCTAGACAATGAATTAAACTCGGGAGCCAACTCATCTGCAAAACTTAACAAAGTTTGTGAGCTAAAGACCACAAAAAAGGTTTGCGAGACTTCGAATTAAACTGGTGAGACAACTCATCTAGGAAACCGTGCTACAAAATATGCTAGGAACTAGGAAGCATATAGGATTTAGGAGGCGGGGGAAACAAGATGAGTAGATTTTGCTTGGCTATCATAAGTGGGAGTTTGGTTTTTTCTCATGTCACAATAACTTGTCGGACACAATTATAAGACTTAAATGAATTCAGTGCATCTTGTGATATTTATCATATTTAATTTTAGACTCATCTGTATTTTTTATCAATATTGGAGTTCTTATACTAAAATTATCTGAAATTACTTTGAAAAGGCATCATTAGGGTCCAAATCGTATTTTGAAGGAACATTACCAAACAGGGCATAAATTTATTTATTTATTTATTTTGAAAAGAGGCATAAATATTTCTCAGCAGAGTTCACCCGTAGCGCTAATCAAAGGGGATATAAAATATGATGTTAATAATAAGTGCTACTTAAATGGAAATAAGAAAAGAAAATAGCTGCAAATTAAGACAGGCATCCGTCCGTCCTTGGCAATCAATCAATCAATCCACCGGTATCCTAAGAAATAAGTAGAAGTGTCATCAAGACCTGATAAGTACGTACTGTTTTAGACAGCGACGGTAAAGGTAATTTAAAGTTTTTTTGTTTAAAAATATATTTTTTATATTTTAAAAATTATTTTTAATATTAACACATTAAAATTATATAAAAAAAATTAAAATTTAAAATAACACGTTTTGGACGGACCGCGTTAAAAAAAATAAATCAAAACCATCATGAAATCAGCTAAGTATCACTGGTTGAGAAATGAGAAGCATGCGGTCCCATACACAGGCCATTTCTCTTGTACCTCTTGCTGCTTTAAACTAAAAGATTAGATCATGATGGTTTTAGCTGTCCTTCCCGATTTGCATTGCTGCCACAAACATCAACATCTCGCTGCTTCTCTATGTATTTTTATACAACGGGTCCGATTTGTATAGTTTATACGGTTCCCACTTTAAACTACCTTCTGTATATTGTGTGTATGTAATATGCATGCCAGTACTCCCAGGGAGAAAGAAAAAAAGAAGGAAACAATACGAAGGTGAAAAAAATTAAAAAAACCACCTTCTCTTATGTTTCTTTTGATTCCTCCTGGTGTGATGAGCATATATAGTAGGAAATATTTTATGAAAAATAATCTCTCTAAAGTTTTGTGGTTGTATATATAGAAATTAATTACGAGATAGAGATATAAATAAGATCCTTGAATTACCTGCCCTAATCGTGCATGCTTGGTTTAGCATCAATTACTTGACGTTGTCCAAAAGGATTGAGAGTTAAGAATTTAATGTCGTTTACACTCGTAAGGAAAGCAATCAAGGGAAAGAATCGTTTCTGCCTGAGGACAATTAACCGTATGGACACAGAAAAAGGATAACATCGGCTTAATTCTGATCAGAAAGTACGTTGTATAAAACGACTGTGCGATATACATGTACGTATGGTTGTGTTGAATGTCTTGGAATGCTGGGATTTTCAATGTATGTATTGTATGCAAGATCGATGTACGTACGTAGAAACTTATGTGGTAAAAAAAAGTAAAGGAAGGCCTCCATTGAAGCTTAATTCCTAGAAGTCAAACCCAGTTGACAAAGAGGGATTAAGGGATTTTTTTTAACGCGATGTTTAAATGTAGATAGCTATCTCAAACATTTTTCCTAATAATTTTCCGAGTTCAAATCTTGAGGTTGGTATTTTAGAAAATTTATTAAATTCTTCTTACCGCATGATCAAGTTAACATGGAAAGTATTCAACATCATAAAAAAAGACTTGATTTTAATTACTAAGTAAATTAATCTTATAAAACCTTGTCATAACAAAAAATCTCGAACAAATTTGTACTTACAATGGCGCGCGCGCACTAATTTTTAGATAATCTCGTTGCCCCGATGCATTAATTAATTTCATGGAGAACGGTATTAATTTAAAGTATCTATAAGAATACTGGAGCTGTAACATGTAAAGTTGTTATGAATTATATATATTTATGGTAGAATTTGAATCCAAACATTGAGCAAGAAGATCAAAAGTCTTTACCAAAACAAGGGCTGTGGACAAAATGGGCAATTAAGTGATTCCAAGACGTATGTGCGCTGCAGTAAGATGGGCAAAGAAAAGAGAGAAATTCCCTAAACTAGAATTAACAAAATAAAAACTATATTAAGATAAGCACAAGTTGGATATGATATGCAAAATACAGTGGAAACACAAAGTTTATTGTTTACCAATGCCTGTTTTTCTCTATAAATTCGTTGACACAAATAAATTTGAATAATACTCCGGAGACAGCGGCTATTAATACTGGACAGTCCCACAGCACTCCAAGCAACATGAGAATAAAAAAGAACTACATAAAACAGTAAAAACAAAGACAAAACAACAGATACCCAAAAGCAAAGAGAAAGCAAATCTAGTAGTATAATAGTACTAGCGTACGTGGTGTGAGACCGTGAGAGTGGAAGGTGCTAAGTCCGATTATTCACTGTGTGAAATACTTGAGAAAATATAAGAAGGTTCCAGGAATCAAGGGTCAAGATCATGTGAGTAGACCCATGAGATAAGGAGCAAACAAAGCTAAAAAGCTTATTTCTCTCCAGGCTCCAGTTATTGATCTCTTGTTTGGAAGCAACTTTCAAAATTCCATAAAAGATTTCACAGAATTATCCAAACCCCACTACTTTCTTTTACACTAACTAACATTGTGTGAATTTAGAGATCCCAGTTAGCCTTTTTTATGGTCTGCTTGAGGGTGGCGTAAGTAGTCCTTGATATTTGCTACATATATTTGGTGCAGTATGATATCTCACCATAAAGTTGGAGTAGAAGCAGCAAGAGGTAGAAGATATGCTGGGGCTGCTAGAGCTGCGATTATCTTCTTATTCTGGATTCTGTTAATTCTTGCTCAGTTAGGTGTCTTTTTAGTTGTTCATGAAGAAACTGATAAGCCGGTGAAATCCCTGCCAAGAAAAGCCAGGGTTTTTGAGACAGGGTCTCTTCATGCATCTCCAAACCAAGATCAGCCTGTGAACATTGATGGAGGAGATCCAGACGCAGTATACGAAGACGATAAAAGGATAATTCACACAGGTCCTAATCCTCTTCACAACTAGGAAGGAAGAATGGTAGGTTCTGGTACGTTTGTAAGCTACTATAAGGTTTAGTGCTAGAAGTTCATGAGTGAGATAAATGTGTAAGATGGTTTCTGCTTTCCGCTTTTTGTTCTTTACTTTTGTTTCCTTTTGAATATTAGAGTGTATGAGAGAGAAGAGAGCATTGTCTTTAGCCTTTTCAGTCATGTTTAGTAAGGTTGCGACAGTAGTGTAGTAATGGTGTGTGAGGATCGATGAGGGCAAATGAGAGGGCTAGTGCTAATGCTCTGGTTTCTTTTTCAGTGTTTTCTTCTGCTGTACCCTTCTGCTATAATTCATTGTCTTTGAATTTAATTGTAGTTACTCTTATTCATCTACTTAGCCACACATGTCCAGGTATCTCATCAACTAAATTTGAATTCTTGCTCTCCTTTTCACCATCATTCTTAATTTTTGGTTCAAAATTTCCCTACAGATTAAAACACCCAAATAATATTTGCACAAAAAAAATGGATGCATAACCTAGACTCATAGCCTTGATTCACTTAAGTTCCTGCTATAATAAAATACACAGAAGAACCTGCTAAACAGTGTCTGTGTATGCTTCATGCAGTGAAGAACATTTCTACTTTGACTCCCCCAAAAGAAAGAAATTCTACTTTAATTAAATATACTATTTCTTTCTCAGTTGAAAGGAGCTTTTCTTTTTCTAATCAAAAGTGGAGAGCAAGGTCAGATGCCTAACCCTTCTTTCCTTCTTTTATACGATCGGATGGTCAACAAAACTCATCAGTTTCAGTACCCGAAAAGGCAAAACAAAAGGTGGAAGGAGTGGGATTTGATGCATATTTTATTTGCATGGAGATTGAGAACAGAAGTGCTAGCTTGCTGCTACTCCTAGCATATGTTTTTGACAAAGCAGAATTACCGTGATGTTATGATGTTAATCATTAAAATTACCATGTACCAAATCGTCAAAAGAGAAAAAAAAAAATTCGTGTCTTCGCATAACGTTAACAACCCAGTATACATATTATCAAGAACGTTTCGATATTGGTAGGAGAATAGATGGACGGCTTGTAGATTGGAAAATAGATACCATTGGAACATTAATGTTGTTGTGGTGTATGCCAATCACGTATCTGGTTCAGAGACCGTGGCACAAACAGACCTGGCTTTGGGGCAGGGGGGAGGGGGGAGGGAGGGCTCTTTTGGTTGATTATTCCTGAAAAAACCAACCTTTTTTTCATTATTCTGGGCCAACACGCTTTCTCAAGTCTTGGGACACTGTACCGCCCATCAAATATTAATATACTAATTAATACCAGGAGGAGTCTAATCAACAGTGGTCTGTTTTCTACATATATGGTATGCCTAGAGTCAATTAAGCAGCCTCCAGTCGGGGGTCCTCGCCTTCCTCCTGTATGATGACTACAATATCCCTATACTACTCCCTTGTTGAATGTGGAGGGAAATCTCTATTCCATGCCCTTTGGGGTAGCTCCGATTATTTACTGGAAAAAAAGAAAGAAAGAAGAAGTTAAATTACTTGTGTAGGCCCCGTTCTCTCTCTGATTCCATGTTAATTTTTGGTCTTATTATGTCACCTTCGGACAAAGCAAGCTCTCAATGTGTGATCTTTTCATTGGAATCAGTTCTGTCTGGTGAACTGTGAAAATCTCCATGCAATGGCTGGAGAGAAGGGTAGATATTTTCTTCTATATTGACAAGTTCAAAAGATTCTGTGGAAGCATGAGAAGCCAAGGACTGAAGATCAATTTAATATATTTTGTGGAAAGGGAGATAGTTTTTCCCTGAGAAATGAATGTTTGCTTGAGGCCAGTATAGAGCATTTAAGTGTACGAGTTAAAGAGGGTGTGATGAGAGTGCAACTACCTCCTCCTCCTCGATCTCTCCCTCTCATCAACTTTCATAAAACTCTTTTTTATGGCGTCCACCCACCCAAGCTCCTGCTTGTTTTTAATTTGCTAGCTTGCATTTCTCATTTTGCGCTATTATTATCATTTTTATCACCATTTAAAAAAATGATGGGAGCAATAGAAGGGGCCCACAATGGTACGGTTGGTTAGAAATGCTAAATTTAATACACTGCATCAACCACCGAAGAGGTTCTATTAATGTTAATCAATGGAGGTCGCATTCTCCGCCTCGAGTATGGCAAAAACACGGTGGTTGTTTTCTAACACTACCGTTGGTTTTCAAAATCTGCCTTCGTTTTAGTCATTCCTTGGCAAATCTGTGTTTTATGAGAATGTCCTCTCATTTAACACGCAAACAATTGACCTTGATTTTTAACTAAAAAAGGAAGAATAAAAGCATTAGGAAAAAAAAATGAAAGCCGGTGTTATGAGATTGATTGAGCATTATTCCATTTTTTAACCTTTTAAAAGCAGAATGCAAAGAGTGTATTATTTTTTAAAGTAAAATCTGTTAAAATATTCATCAGAGATGATTTGATTTTTTTTATATATTTTGAAGCTTCAATGTAAAGACTGTCATGTGATATAATAGTCGGGCTTTTCTTCTTTTTTTTCTTTTTTTTTTCTTTTTTCTCTGTAAACATAAAAGTATCTTTCATTTGTTTTTTTATTAAATTTGATTTTTATTTTTTTATTGTTATTTTTTTATGTTTTATCTTTTTTATATAGCAAAATTAATTTATATTTCTTTTATTTTTTATTTTTTTATCATTTTTTTATTTTTCAATTTCATTCACCGACATTTGATTTCAAATTATTTTTTTTTATCAAATATAGTTTATATTTTTTTTATTGCTGTTTCTTTTTTTATGGGGCCTTTTTATTGTTTTTTTTTCAATTTCATCCCTTACTATTTTAAAATTTTGAAATTTTAATTCGTTATATTTTAGGTTTACTTTTTATAGAATTAGTTCCGGACTCATGACTAGAGTCACGAGTTTTAAAAGTTAACATGTGCTAACTTTGTTTTTTTATTTCATCTTTGAACATTTGATTCATCGAGAATTGATATTTGTGCTTTTTTTAACTTTTTTTTCTATAGAGTTATCCAAATCTTGTGCCTGTGATCTTGGGACTAGCGAGTTAATCCAGGTTGACATAATTTGTTTAATTCATTTTTTTCAGTTTGACCCTTGAACATTGAGTTGTTTGATAATTGAACTTCATAATTTTATTTAGTTTTTTGACGGGGTTACCTTGATATATCATGACCAGGTTGCATATTTGGCATGCTAACTCAGATGGAATTGATATGGGTTTTTTTTTTAATATTTTTTACACTATCAATTTTTTTTGTCAATTTATTTTTTGCCGTTATATGTTTTATTCATATTATTTAAATTAGCCGACCTTATTAAACCTGATTGAGTTAATAATTTGAGTCTTTTTTTTTCTTTTCTAGGAATACTTGCATCATCTTAGTAATTTTTTTTACATTGAAAATATTTTGAGTTACCCATGGCATATCATGGGCCTACCTAATTGAATCTATACATGTAAATGTGATACACTTAATTCAAAAATGTGTAGATAGATGCCTAGCAAGTAGCAAGCAAAGTAATTATGAATGCCACCAGATTGTTACAGATAGAAGGCTCGCACTATGCCGCAAGCTGAGTCAACTTTTTTCTAACATAAAAAAATATCTAGGCGATGATAATTCAAGTTAACTCGGGTTGACTTTACTAGCACGCAATCCCTTATATGAATCGAGTAAAAAAATTACAAAGCTAAATGCTCAATAGCCTAATCTCAAATGATAAAACAAAAAAATCATTTTAAAAAAAATAATGTCAAAGAAAAAAAAACAAGTCATCCTGAGTTAACTTAAACTAACCAACAACCCGTGATATGAGATCAAGATTAAAAAAAAAATAAACTCTCAAGGCAAGGGCCTGTAAAAAAAGACTGAAGTTTAATACAAAAACAATGAAAAAAATTGAACTAGTCTAAATTAACTTGATTAACTCGCACTCGGAATAATCTCACAAAAAAAAGAGCAAAAAAACAATAAAGCTCAAAAGTCAATAATCTAATGTCAAATAATGAAATTTTAAAGAAATATTTTCATAAAAAAAAGGTTGAGAAAAAAATTGAGTTAACCCAAATTAACTCGACTAACCTACCACCTATGATTAGATTGAGATAAAAAGATTAGACTTTCAAAAGAATAACCTAGCAAAAAAGACCGAAGTTAAATAAAAAAAACATTGAAAAAAAAACGAGTTAACCCGAGTTAACTTGATTAACCGACACTTAGTATAACCCCACATAAAATAAAAGTGAAAGAATCATAGAGATTAAGGGCCAATAATGTAATTTCAAATGATAAAATTGCAAAAAAAAATATTCAAGAAAAACAGCATTGAGGAAAAAAACATAAGTCAACTCGAGTTAACATGACTAACCCACCACTCAAGATATGAGATTGAGAGAACTCAACAAAAAAAAAAACAAATAACAAAGTTCAAGACCTAGCAATAAAGAGGTCAAATGATACATTTTTTAAAAAACTAATTCCTAACAAAAAGAACAAAAAAATGATCTCAAGCCATACCCAAGTCATAAGATTGGAATTATCTTATAGAAAGACAAACATGAAAAAACAAAAAAGTAAAATCTTCAATCACAAAACAATTTAAAATCTAAACAATGCGAACCAAATCTAATATAAAAAATAAATAAAATAAAATAATTAAAGACTAAATTGAAAAACAAAAAAATATGAAAAATAATAATTAAAAGAATGAGAAACCAAAATGGATAAAAAAAAGTTTAATAAAATAAGATATTGAGGGATAAAACTGAAAGAAAGATAAATAAAAAAGGATTAGAAAATCGCAATAAAAAAAATAAGGTTCAAAATTGGATTAAAAAAATGGCAATAAAATAATCAGGGATGAAAATTGAAAAACAAATAAATTAATAGAAGGATAAAACAGTGAAAAAAAAGCAATCAAAATAATAAGGACCAAATTGAATACAAAAATCAAATTAAATAAAGTTCTCAATGAAATTAAAAAAAAATTATAAAACTGAAAAAGCTTTAAAAGCAAAACCAATAACAAAAAAAAAAATAATGATCAAAATTAATAAAAATACAAACTAAAGGATACAATTATTTTTTTGAAAGGATTAGCGTAAATTTCTAGGGCAAAAGTGAGGAAAAAGAGAAAATAGTCTATTATAAGCCAACCACACCCACACTTTAAGCTTGCGCCACATTGTCTGAAAAAAACGACATGCCGCTCCTAATACCTTCCTAGAAGACGAAACTCGGTAATCAAATGATCCTGCATATGCTGCTAAAAGAGCATAGGGGTCATCATGTGATAACCCTTTCGTATTACTAACTTATTTTTTTAATGTTATTTGATCAATTGAAATTTTCAAAAGATCCTGAGTAAATTTTAAAATGAAAAAATTAAAAGAAAAGGATTAAAATGCAACATTTTTTTCTCAATTTAAGGGTGATCATGTAAATTTACTGTTTAAACAAAAGGAAAAGGGTGATCATGTAAAGAAGCCTGCCTACCTGTGCAAGTCTTTTTTTTTTTTTTCCTTTCAAGGGTACGAGAGTAAATATACTATGCAAGTAATTTTGAAAAAACAAGAAAACCCTTACCAAAAGGCATATAAATTTTTTTGTTTTAACTTTTAAAGCCAACAAGGTAATTTAAATGTGCTAAACAAATTGCACTGACCAATTTATTCCCAATTAAATGTTGAAATGCCTAATAGATCCTTTTAAAAAGATGAGTTTACCTTCAATTACAATCTTTGTAAGTTTTGATGAAAAGAGCAAAACTATTATTATACTGTTACAATGTATAATGTAATGGGTGTAGGCTGACGCGACTTAATTTCAAAATCAAAATCGCGTGTCTTTCTCGCAGGCTATCCTTCTTGCTTGCCCATCTCACTCTCTTGATCTAAGAAGCTGGAGCAAATCATGCACGTGATGCGAGCTGGAGGAGACAAATCTTTGGTTGGATTCTTTGCACCCGAGGCCTGGACAATTATGCTGTCGTGGCCAATGTAATCAGCAGTGAATGATGGAATTGGCCACGAGATATTATGATCATCTTTGTCATCATCTTTTACCGTCCATCACCATCATCATCACCGTTGATCAGCTGGAGGCCGCAATCCCAAGTGGGGTTGCATATGGACTAATTATGAATAAATATTTTTCAACTGGTTTCACAATTAACGGGGAGATTCCAAACCCCCGTTATGAGAGGCCCGACATATACGGGTCCAGTACAGGTCAACGAAAGGAGCTAAGGCTATAAGCCAGAGTGGAAAACCAATCTGGATCGCCGAGCCCAATAAGAAATCCAGCCCACATCTCATTCCAATCTCTTCCATTGCAAAAAAGTCACCATTTCTTTTTATTTGTTATCTTTTATTCTTAAAAAATCCGTACCAACCTCCATTTTCTCTCTCTCTCTTCTTCTATAAAAAACAGAGACCAATCTCTCAGCCGCAACATCACGGTCTGCCCGCCACCGATTCCTGGCAGACCCTGCAAAATACAACACGTGTTTTTTTACGACAGGGCCAAAAGCAAACGGCATCACAGACCATTTTTAATGGCAAAAATTATTTAGAAGAATTAAATTGTTAATATAATTTTTTGAATAGTATAGATATAATTTATATATATTTTTAAAAAAGTTGTTTTAACAATTTATCTATATTTAAATATTTTTTATATATATTAAAAAAATTAAAAATTAGTTTTTTTGTTTTGATTTTTTTCTCTCGCCCTCGGGCAGAAGATGCTTTTTTGCCCCGTCTCTCTACTTCCATATTTCTCCGCAGCAGTCCGCTAACAAAAACACATGAAACAACTAATGAAAAACAAACACATGCGCTCCTCAGTGGCATTTCAGTCATTGACGAGAAAATCTTGAAACGTGCTGAATCCTGGTTGCTTAGATGATCGCCCATTTCTTTTCTTAGTGATTGAGAGTGTTTTGTTGTGTTCTACAAGTTGTTCTTCAAGGAGTTTGGTTTATTTGATAAAATAGAAGAAAAAAAGTAAATTGGTGAAAAGACTGAAGACAGACAAACAAAGGAAAAAAAAAACAGAGAGATAAGACAAGAAGATAGAAGAGGAGGAATCGAAGATACTAGAGAGAGAGGGAGAGAAGGTCGATGGCTTGTAAATGTCCATTAAGAGCTCCTGCCTACTCTGCATCTATCACCACTAAGCTCTCTCCTTCAATTTTGTTCACATTTCATTTATCTCCTTCTAAACGACACCGTCTCACCACCTTCTCTTTGCACAATAGCAATTCCTTATCCTCTCCTATTTCTTCTCGTCGCAGACCTATTTCAGGTGTTAGAATACAGAAATCAAAGAATGCGATAGTCTGCTCTGCCTCGAATCAGAAGAAGAGACAAAGCTTAAATTTTAAGACATTGTTTGGGAAGAAATATTTGTGGCGGAGGATACTTTTCGCGTCCAGGAAAGTCAGGTCCATCATTTTACTCAATGTCATCACCGTTGTCTATGGTACGTTACCTTTTTTATTTTTTATTTTTATAACATCGCTGCTGCTGCTGTTGTGGCGAATTGGAATTAATATATAATCAATAGGAGGCATTCATTGTAATCAATGCTGGTTCTTTTAAATTATCTAGATATTAAGGCTGATTTAGCATATGATAGATAGCGCAGAAATATGCTAGCTGACCCCAACTGGTTTGTGATTGGGGCTTTTTTGTTATTAATGTTACGTTCTTGATTTTAGATTTAAGCATGCAATTATAGAGATTCCATCATCCATTTTAAATTTTATACATGTCCTTGTATAATATCCACATTACCTTTTGTGTTTTTTTATATTGCAGCGAGTAATATTCCAGTTGTGAAAGAAATTGAAGCAGTAATGGATCCAGCAACTTTCACTGTTGTGAGATTTGTTGTCTCTGCCATACCATTCTTGCCATTTGCTTTGCAATCATGGGATGATGCTCGAATCCGTAATGCCGGGATAGAGTTAGGGTTTTGGGTTAGTCTAGGGTACCTAACGCAGGCACTTGGTCTGCTCACATCAGATGCTGGTCGTGCATCATTTATATCCATGTTCACTGTAAGTTTCTTTATCAGCCTCTAGGTTGTATATCAATCAAAGTTTTTTTTTTTTTTTTTTCTGTGTGTTGGTAATTGTACTTAAAGGTACAAAATTGGGCGCATTTTTGTATGAATTTATCAGGTAATTGTGGTTCCTTTGCTTGATGGTATGCTAGGAGCAATAGTTCCTGCACATACCTGGTTTGGAGCTCTCATGTCCATTGTAGGGGTTGCAATGCTGGAATCCAGTGGGTCCCCTCCCAGTGTAGGTTTTCTCCTTGTTTTTAATGGTTGTTTCATTATTTTCATGTTTGTTGCATTTCCTTGATGATGATCAAAGTGGAAGACCAAGCATTCTTTGTATGTTAATTTTTCTTCATCTGGTTTGAATAAAAGGAAGCTTGGTTTTAACCTTTTATAATGGATTTGTATTTGCACATTGCCAGATTGGTGATCTCTTGAACTTCTTAAGCGCGGTGTTTTTTGGCGTGCATATGCTTAGAACAGAACATATATCAAGAAGCACAGATAAAAAGAACTTCTTACCTATTCTTGGATTTGAGGTGCGTGTACTGCCCAATTGTCCACACAACACAGAAATGTAGTCTGGTTATCTTCTTGCATGGTTTGAAAAACAGATTCTTCATTTAGGTATGTGTTATTGCTATCTCCTCAACAATATGGTATTTCCTTGGAAGCTGGTTTGGTGATGTCCAAACTTGTGATCCATCATCATGGACATGGGAAATTGTTTGGCATTGGTTGGCTGTTTTCCCATGGATACCTGCACTTTACACCGGCATATTCTCAACAGGGCTATGCTTATGGATAGAGGTACGATGAATTATTAGGTTCTCTCCTTAATTTGCCTACATTCCAAAGAAAACTGCAAAATTCTGAAATAAGTTTCTTCTCTTTGTTTTCTTTTTCCTTCCTCGTTCTTGTTTGTCATGCTGCTGTATTTCTGCATTTCAACCAACTTGAAAGAAGAAAAAAAAAGGGAAAGCCCATCCAGGACTTAAACATAATGGCTTTTCACACTTAATTCTCATAAATTTTGTCCCAAGTAAATCACGGAACCCTCAATTGTACCTCTCCACTTGTCCTTCCCAGCATGTTTCCAGGAAATTCCTCTTTGTTACTTCCCTTGCAAGTGCAACTGTTTCTGAATGCGCTTTACTAATTGTGATCCATCATTCTCTATGCTTGATAGTTTTTCCATATAGTCCTGTATAGTTTGTGTCTATTTTTGCTAATGTGATTTATAGATCTTTTGATGCCAATAGTTGAAAGAGGACTCATGATGAAAGATTCTTTGGTTTTTTCCTTTCCATGGAAAATTCATGTTTGTAATGTTTATGATTAAAAGCACCTTGGATTGTTCTTTTATATGTTTTGTGTTTCTTGGGGACTTTGTCTGTGGCAGGTATGCATAAAATTCTCCACGACTGCAGTTGGTTCATTTGGGATTTGGGCATGCATGATAACAAAAATTACAAATGCATAAAAAAAACTATAATATTTTACAAGCAAGACAAATTTTATATGGTATCATCGAAACCATTATTTTGTGGATTCGATTTCAATTAAAAGTAAATGAGAAATCTGTTTGGGAAAGAAATTAAAATCTCCCAGTTCTCAGTGACCCTAACATGGCATGATGATTTGTGGGATCAGGATGACTCCTGCCTCTGGACTGAAACACCATTGTTGAGTTTCAAACAACATGGCTTCATTCGGCTTTAGAAAATTGTGCCTTTTAAGTTTTTTCCTGTCAAATAAAAGTAAATGTGATCATAATTTGCTCTATTTCTTAACCACACAGATGACTGCTATGCGAGATGTTTCAGCAACAGAAACTGCAATAATTTATGGTTTGGAGCCAGTCTGGGGTGCGGGATTTGCATGGTTTCTTCTCGGTGAAAGGTGGGGTGCCACTGGTTGGATTGGGGCTGCTCTTGTACTTGGTAAAATCTTCCACCCTCTGGCTCTTGTTCGCTGTTACTTTCTATTTTTTGATTGCCATACTTAAGAGTGGCTCAGGATATGCTTAGAACATAAAGTCAGCCAATCAGTTTTCTTCTTTAATTTAGAATGCATACTATTCTTTCATTTGATTTCTTGATATTTAGATTAACAAGGTTATGCCCTTCTCAAGTTTATTTTTGCACAGACTGACCATTTCTTACCCTTTTTGGATTAAACCGCCACTCTCCTCTCCTCTCCTCTCCTCTGCCAGTTTAGCTTCATGGCTGCATTCATGTATCACTTCCTCTTTCTTTTGTCCTCCCAGAAAATTCATTTAGATGGAAAGAATATGTTTTTGTAAATATAACTATTTCTATAACCGAAAAGGTATGTGAGCTTAAGAAACAAAAAAAAATAAAAATTGATTTGGTTATTAAGTAAATGAACCCATAGATTATAGATTTTCTTCGGATGCTGTGCTGGATTCAAGAAACTGAAAAGAGCCACGTGTTTAACTTGGGGATAGCAAAATGTGGATATCATTATTACCTAGATGATGGCATCCTAATAACTTGAACTGGGATGAGTACGTTGGCTTTCTTATCTAACTAATTAGGTGGTGAATGAGATAGTGTTATGCCTTGTTTTTTTAAAGTGTTTTTATATAGAAATACATTAAAATAATATATGTATATATATATATATTTAAAATTTATTTTTGATATTAATATATTAAAACAATTTGAAAATATATAAAAAAATCAATTTGAAACAAATATTTTTTTTTTTCAAAATTTTCCCAAACTCCGATTGAAATGCCCCTCCAAACACCTCCTAGATATCTTTACTTGCTTCTTGTTCCCTGATTGTTGATGTCGGGTGGTAATCTTTCAAAACTTGTTGTAGGTGGAAGCTTGATGGTGCAAATATGTGGATCATCATCATCTTCTAGTGTATCTGGCAAAGATGAAGTGAGAAGTGAGAAGGTGGATCACCTCCTGGTTTCGGATAAGCAAAATGATTTCTCTACCTCACCGGTTAGGGTCATTTCCCAAAAAGATGTTCCTAAAATATTAAAAAAGTAAGACACGTCAGTACCCTTATCATCCCTTTCCCCTCAAATTTTATATCATCTTATATAGTTGTATAGCACCGAAGTCCTAATTTTGAATAGCTGCCGGCGGCCTGAGCTGGTGACCCCCGAAGCAAGACCCTGACATGTATATATGTGCATATACATACATATTTATACAAGGAATGGAAAACAGAAAAAACAACTACATAATACTTGCCTTCTTGCAATCTCTCATTTCGTAATTTAAGCATTTCTTCTATGTGTTCTTGCTAGAATAAAGGAAACTTCTCCTTTTTTTTCTGTCCTCTCTCTGAAAAGAATCTCCTGTTATTAGAGTGAAAGCTCTGCAGAAGATAAACTTACCGTGCCACTTGCATGTCCAATCGCTCTATAAGGTTTGGTAATCAAGCTGAAGTTTTTGGGCAAGCCTCGAAGATGTTGGAAAACTAAAATGCAGGTACCTGGAGTGAGGTAGAGTTATTTTAAAATGTTTTTTTAAAAATAATTTATTTTTAAAAGTAATACATTAAAATAAAAAATATTAAAAAAATAAATTTAAAGCAAAAATAAATTTAAAAAATAAGGAAATGATTCAATTGCAATACTTTAAAACAAAAGTATGTGAACCTTGTTTTCTTTTATTTATTGATATTCAACCCTTTTAAATTTTGTAGGTATTGGTTTTTATATTCAAAGAGAGATAACCTTCTAATTATTATAATATAAAAAGAATTTGAATTAACTAGTTAAACAAGAATTCTAAACATAAATATTGAAACTTTGTCTTATCTCAACAATCCCTTCCTTAAAATGTTTTTAAATACCAAAAACACTTGGTTTAGCAGTGAAGGATTTTTTTAAAACATGTTTTTATAGAGAGCAGACACCAAATGATTTTATGAGCTTCAAACGACTCTAAGTTGAGGTTTTTCTTTTTATATTTGAAAGATATACGAGTTTTTAATATCCTACATATAATATATTTTTAAATTAATTTTAATTTGGTAATTTTCCTAGAATCAGATTTTTAAAGCGGTTTTACTGTGTGGAATATATCTTGCTTTTGCTGGCAAAGCATTAACAAATATTTCTTAACCTAATTTCATGTGTGAAATAAAAGTTACTAAATATAATTTTTTTTGCCTGTTAATACACTTTTTTTGTTGGATTTTATTTTTTTTGCAAATATTTTTTTGGCATGTCAGAGTTTATTTTTGCTTGCAAACAAAAATGAATTAATTATGGCAATTATTTCACCTTGTCAATCACAAGTCGGAATCTGCATTTGCCCCTTAAAAAAAATCTCACGCTACCTCATCTAAATTATTTGACGTCCCTTCGTTAAGATAAGGTCTTAGAAAAGAATGGAGGCCTGATAATTAGAAAGTCCAGGCCTAGTGATTACGAAGTCCTCTTTTTCATTGCCATCCCTGAACCACTCATATCATTCAATTGATAGCATACCCAAGTGGTTGAGGGTTTTATTCTCTGAAGCAACATGAAGGATTGTTAAGTTATTGTGCTCTCCTTTTCTTCCGAGCTCTAATACTAATTGTTAGAAATTTAAAATACACAAGTTCCTGGACCTATAATGGTTGAAAACTAAAACACACATGTATTGATATTTGAACTCCCAAGCTTTTATTTATTGATATTCAATCCTCTTGAATTTTGCATACATTGACCCATATATTTACAGATAGATTTTAAATCTCCCAGATCGTTAAATGGTCTTTGAATTTCAGAGATAAGAAATTATTTTTAAGCTCTTGGAATTTAATGTTTTTGTTTTTTCTTTTTACATTAGTCCGTATGTCTCGAAGCCAACACAGTAATCCCTGGAGTCTTACTGCGTGGTTAAACAGGTCCCAACGGGGCCTGTAGTTGGACTCTCTCTCTTGTTTTTGCAGCTAAATATATGTGCCTGGCACTAGAACGCAATCGTATTTCGATGAAAAAGAAGACGAGATCTGAACGATTCGGCTGAAGATTTCACTTGAAAGCTTTTGTATTACATTCAAATTAAATACGTCATTAATTAATTTGATTAGTTGTTCGTAGTTACGGCAATAATTAAGGATTTAGTACAACTATGATCCTAAGATTAGCTTTTTACCTTAAAGAAGCGAATAGCATTATTTACTTGATAGCAAATCATTTTTAAGTGATCGTAAAGGACATTTATTAATTATTTCATGAAATTAATTAACCTGTGTTTTTTCTTTTCTTTTCTAATTTAACTAATTGTCCCATCTATATACCAGTTATTAATTAATAATACTTTTCATCGTACTAAATTCATCATCAAATTTTCTCATCCATGCGAAAAACTAATCTTGAAGCCTCCAATTGTAGCTAGGATCTTTAAACGAAAAAATTAAGGAATTAATTGCCGGAAATTAAAAAAATAGAACTTTAAATTATATCGCCACTATCATTGTCACTCTCTATGCAGACCATCACAGTTATGTATTTTGGTCACTTATTATTTCATTTTTGTTTTCTATATGATATATCATATCAAATCATCACAATATATCTTGGATTTGGAAAGTCCAAGTGATAGTGTCACCTGCTCAACTACGTACTCGTGTCTTACATTTTGGCATGGGCTGTGCAATATCGATCGATTATAATAAGCTTGAAGATTTTTCTTTTAAAAAATCTATTTGATAGGGATTGCATAGATTTTACATGCTGCTTTTATGTGTGCTGAAATTGTTGGAGATGAGTTCGCTGAGAAAGGAACACGGTAATCGAATAGATAGATGGAAAATTGCAAATACTATATAAAAAAAAAAAGATGGAAAATTGCAAACGTTTTGCACGTTTGTTGAAATTTTGGAAGTTTCTTGAGACTCTATTCGGCTTCAAAATCTTGATGATCGAGTTCCTGTTGGATAATATATCGGCCTTTGATGATTCATATGATTTTCTAAATAAAAAAAATATATTAAATTCGTTTCTTCCATGTTTTGCGGATAGTGTACTACGTAAATATGTGTTGTTGAAGATGATGATCTCACAATAACATTCAATTTTTTTAAAAATATGAATTTTGTTGAAGATAAAGCATTCCAATTCCAAGATCATCACAGTTATTTTCGTGTATTACCCACGCAAAATCAACGAAAATGACAGGCACGCAATATATGTCTTGTAATCTACAACCTCCATTGTTAATTCACAAATCAAACAGTTACAGAACGCATGCAAGCCAGCTGTAAGCAGAAACTGAGTGGCTCGTACACAAAGACAAGCCAGCCAAATACTCTTTTACCTCCTAAATCGACAGCAATTATAATGGTTGCCTAAGGGCTTTGTTGACTTTTTATAAATTTCTTAATAGTACAATTTTATTTTTTTGCCCCCGAGATCAAAAGTTTATTGAGCTGCTAGGCAGAGATGTTTATGATTTTTTCATGATTTATCTATAGTGAAAGCACATTTTTAAATTTAGAAAAGATAAAAATAAATAAATTTTGTCTTTGTAGGTATTTTGGTATTTTCACACATGTATTTTATGAAATTAATAGGTTTGTGGCATTTTAGTATTTTTACATTTTTTTTTCATTTTTTATACATAAATATGTTAGCGTGTGTTTCAAACAAGCTAGTAAGTGGGTGGCGTCCGAGCCATTTAGGGTGCATGTGATGCCACCCGGTGGTCAAATTTAGCCATCCATCATCTCACTTGATGCACAACCATCTCCTCTTTTACATGGTGTGGCATGTGTAGGCGTAAGACACATATTCCGTCGTAATTAATTTATCGATAGAATCACCAACGAAAATGCTCCGTCGGTGAATCTTTCATCGGTAATTTTTTGTCCGTCGATAAATTCGTTGATAATAAAAAATAAATTTATCCGCTTCATTCCGCCGGTAGATCTCTCGGTAATAATTTTTTTATTACAAATGGATTTATCGATGGTAAAAATGACACGTCATTATTTTTTTTTACTTTGTTTTAATTTTTTTTTCTATGGTAATTCCCTTAGTATATACCGAGGGAATATTTCCGTCGGTAAAATCCCTCGAAAATTTACCGACGGAAATATTCCCTTGGTATTTCCGTTTGTATTTATTAATTTTCTGGTAGTGTTCTCTTTTATTTTTTTTACTGTATTTGTTTTTAATTTTATCGTTTAATATTAGTTTTAAAATTAAAAAAAAATCATCCAAGTTTCTCAAATATATTTTATTGGAAACTCGTGGAAGGTAAAAAATTCAAAAAAAAAAGATTTAAAAATTTATCTTGCATTGCATAATAACCTCGTACTCTTGATAATTCAAATTTTTTTTTTTTACGTTTTTAAAAAATGGTTCAGCCATCAGCAAATCACTAGTATGTAAACTAGTATTAATGGTTCAGCCAATTTTTCTCTGTTTCCCTCTTCAAGGGTTTATCAAAAATTGAATTAGGGTGGTTCCATTTAGAGCCGGCCAGAGCATATAGGTAATTTAGGTAATGGTTCAGTACCCTCACTTAACAAACAAAACCCTAAAAAACAAGTAAAATATATTTATCAGTTATATTTTATAAAATAAAATTATCTCAACTTAACAAAAGACTCTAATAAATGAAATGAAGAATGCTCAATGCCCTACTTGTCCGATACACATAAAAAAATATATCTTAAATATTTTTAAAAGTTTCATTTATAATTTTACCTGAGAACCATATTCACTTTAAGTCGACTCTAATTTAAGTTACAATTGATATAGGAGGAGTGAATGGAGTGGTGGTCAGGTGTGCGTTCGGCTTGGTGGAGGAGAGAGAACATGGGCGTGAAAGTTCCGAGTCATTGGTTAAAATGTTAGATTTTTAATTTTTTAGCTTGCATCTAAAGTAAAAGAATATATTTCTCTTTAATTTTTTGTCCTTTTAAAATATTTTCAATTTTATTTTTCTTCTCATGCTTGTTTCTATATACATACTCCTCTCTCTCTCTCTCTCTCTCTCTCTCTCTCTCTCTATATATATATATATATATATAATTTTTTATGCCCTTACATCTCTCTCAGCAAGACAGGGAGATCAAATAAATTTCTAATTATTATTAGTTATTTAAATATCATTGACAAGCTTATCCCTCTAACATTGATGCCATACCTGCACATATAATTTCGCGATAAATTATTGCCGACTCCTATTAATTATTTAAACTTCTCAATTGTTTCCCCTGCTGTCTTCAAGCTGCATGGATGGACCCAGGAGCCCGCATCAGCAAGGCTTATCAAGAAATTTCAACAAAAAAACATAATGTACTTGTTCCTGCTAATTGACCTCCCACTTAACTTCAATTTCATGTTATGTAAGCTGTACTATTTTTTTATGTATAAATAAAATTCAAATTCAAGAATTTTGAATAAGAATTGAAATATTAATATCAGTTGAGCGACAGCCTATTGTCATATCTCTGTTGTGTCAATTTAGTGTTGGGCTGCATTCTTGCCAGGACAAGCACATTGCAGTGGATTTTTGCATCGGCGGAGATCATGTTACCAAGAAGGATTTGCAAGTGGAGTGCATGACTTTTGTAATGGACCAATTTTAACCATAATTGAGTGGTTGAAAAAGATGAATTGAATATAACGGTAGATGTGATGTTCAAGAAAAAGTGGCGACGTGGACGACGAACGTCCACGTGTTTATGACAGTTCGACATGTAGCATAGTAAAATTTAAAATTTAACACAATAATTTAACACAATAACCAAGCCTTCAGTCAAAATAGTCAATATTCTTTCAAATTTGAATTCAAATCTATTTAAAATTCTATTTTTTTAATACCAATCATTAAATTACTATTATAAATTGAATAAGATAACAATATTTCGATGGACTCAAAAAAAATATTTGATTAAATTTGGTTCAGTTCTTAGAAGCCCAAGCTACCTTCTATTTGCCTAAAAACATTTATTTTATTTTGTCTGGATCAAATTTCTTTGTAATTCAGTCTTTGTCATTCAATATTTTTTTTTTAATTTCATACGTTAATTTTTTAGGAAAACTAAGGATGATGTTTAGGAAAAAAGAGGGAAATGCATTTTTCTCTAATCCATGACAGTATGACACGTGGCATTACAACCTTTAAAGTTTAAATTTTTAATCAAAATAGTCAGGATCTTTTCAAATTTGAATTCAAATCTATTTAAAATTTTAGTATTTTAGAATTTCAAATATATTTAAAATTTTAATTATTTGGTTATTATTATAAATTGAATAAGATAACAATATCTTGATGAATTTTTTTTTGTCTAAACTCTGGTATTTAGAACTACATCGGAACCTAACTAATCCGGTTGAGCCGGAATAACCCACTAAGAGGTAAAGTTCTTTCAATAATAGTGTATTTCATTCACATAATTCGAACTCAAGATTTTATTTAAAGAAGACAAACACCGAACCACTTGAACCAAATATTATTTGTTTAATATCTCGATGAACTAATAAATTTTTTTGATTAAATTGGTGTGGTTCTTGGAGGTCCGAGCTACCTTGAATAAACTAAAAAAGTTTTATTTTATTTTATTTAGATCCAATTACTATGTAATTCAATCTTTTTTCATTCAATAAAATTTTCCAGTTCCATGCTTTAATTCTCGGGTTTGTTGTATCTTTCTAACTAGAATTAGATTGCAGACATTTCTTAGAATATATACCACCATCGACGTATATAGATGTTCAGTTAACATGCCCTTAAAATCTTATTGGACTGAGGAGTGAATTTTATTATAACAAAATAGCCACATTTTAAAAATAGTAACCAGAGTACTCGGGGAATCATCTATGTATTTGTGCACGCAAACACGGTAAACAAATAAATGCTTAAATATAATGATAAATAAAATATAAAAAAAGCAATCGTCGGCGACTAACCATCAAGAAAACCAACCAGATAGAATAGAATTAAACTAGATGCATGCCCGCGTGTTGATATAGATTTATAGAGTAAATATATTTAATAATATTATAATTATATGAACTAATATTAGATAAATAATAGAAATAAATATGTGATGAAACCAATATTTTATAAGGAAAAAAAATTGAGTCAGTGATAAAAAACTTAGAGACTAAATAGAATGAGTTATAATAATCCATAATGTTTTATGAGGAAAACTACAGTGATTTCCCCACATAATTTAGCTTTTTGCTAATAAAAAAAATTACAAAGTAAAATTCTCAACCAGCTCAATATTAAAAAAAAATCAACAGAGATAATTTTAGAAAAAATAATAAAAAAATAAAACAAAAAAAATCCAGGTGGGGAAACAAAGTAGCAATCTATAGTATTTTTTGAAAAAAGTTATAATGCTTTCCCCTACATTATTTAGCTTTTACAACATACTTTAGCTTTTACGTTAATAAAAAAAATATAAAGCTAAATTCTCAACTAGTTCAATTTAAAAAAAAAAATTGACAAATATAATTTTGAAAAAAATAATAAAAAAACAAAAAAAACCCATGTAGTGAAACAATGTAGCAACTCACAATGTTTTGTGAGGAAAACTATTGTGCTTTCCCTACATGATTTAGCCTTACTTGTAATTATAATATTAAAAAAAAATCGACAAATATAATTTTGAAAAAAATATAACAAAAAAACTTGTGGGGAAACATTGTAGCAACTCACAGTGTTTTGTGAGGAAAACTACAATGTTTTCCCCAAAAAATTAACAAAGAAAATTTTGGAAAAAATCATGTTGGGAAACATTGTAGCAATCCATACTGTTTTGTGAGGAAAGTTAAAGTGCTTTCCCCATATGATTTGGCTTTACATGTAAAAAAAATAACAAAGTTAAATTCTCAACCAGCTCAATATTAAAAACATAAAATCGACAAAGATAATTTTGAAAAAATTTTTAACAAAAAACCATATAGAAAAATACTGTAGCAATTCAAAGTGTTTTTTTTTTTAAATTACAAAGTTAAATTCTTAACCAGTTTAATGTTAAAAAAATAAATCAACAAAGATAATTTAAAAAAAAGTCAACAAAGATAATTTTAAAAAAAATCATAACAAAAAAACAATATCGGGAAACACTGTAGCAATCCACAGTGCTTGGTGAGGAAAGCTACAAGAGCTTTCCCCTCATGATTTAGCTTAATTGTAATTGTAAATCTCAACCAGCTTAATATTTTAAAAAATAAAATAAGCAAAGATAATTTTTAAAAAAATCACAATAAAAATCACAAAATAAAAACTATATGGAAAAACAATATAGTAATTCACAGTGTTTTAAAGAAAAAAATTACATAGCTAAATTCTCAATCAGCTCATATTAAAAAAATAAAATCAACAAAAATAATTTTTAAAAAAATAAAACTAAAAGAACCTATATAGGAAAATACTGTAAAAATCTACGGTGTTTTAAAGAAAAAAAATTATAAAGCTAAATTCTCAACTAACTTAATATTAAAAAAAAATCAACAAAGATAATTTTTTAAAAAATCATAAAAAACAAATAAAAAAACCTATATGAAAAAACATTGTTGCAATCCATAATTTTTTATGAGTAAAGCTACAGTGTTTTCTCAATATGATTTAGTTTTTTGTTACATGATTTATGTTTTCTGTTAATAAAAAAAAATTACAAAGCTAAATTCTTCACCACTTCAATATTTATCTTTTGTTATATTGTACAGAAGTTGAGTGATGATAATTTTTTTTATTTAAAATTAGATTTAATTTTTTTATTAAAACATGATTATTTTTGCGTTTCAAAAATATTTTTATTTTAAATTAATATTTTAATATTATTTTAATATAATAATATAAAAAAAATATTTAGTGTTGGGCTGCATTCTTGTCAGGACAAGCACATTGCAGTGGATTTTTACTTCGACGGAGATCATGTTACCAAGAAGGATTTGCAAGTATAGTGTATATCTTCTGTAATGGTCATGGCCCATGGGACCAATTTTAACCATAAATGAGTGGTTGAAAAAGATGAATTGAACGGTAGATATGACGTTTAAGAAAAAATGGCGACGTGGACGATGAATATCCACGTGTTTATGATAGTTCGACATGTGGCATAGTAAAATTTAAAATTTAACACAATAATCAAGCCTTCAGTCAAAACAGTCAAGATTATTTCAAATTTTAATTCAAATCTATTTAAAATTCTATTTTTTTTTAAAATACTAATCGTTTAATTACTATTATAAATTGAATAAGATAACAATATTTTGATGGATTCAAAAAAAATCTTTGATTAAATTTGTTTAGTTCTTGAAAGTTTGAGTTACTTGTATTCGTCTAAAAATATTTATTTTATTATGTTTAAATTCAATTTCTTTATAATTTAGTTTTCTATCCATTAATATTTTTTTTTAAGTTCATGCTTTAATAATTTTGAATTGATTACAAATTGATATCATAGTCTAACAAATATTTATTAAAATAGTTTGTTCTTATTGGCCAAGCTACCTTGAATAAACCAGAAAACTGCTAAATAGTGCAGGGCAATAATTGATCTCATCATTTACTAGTCTAGGTGTATAATTATGCCATGTCTTTATAAGGATAAGATCCCAAAGCATTTTCCCTGCACCTGCTATAATTGATTTTGTTATCTCAAAGATTACACTGTTTATAGTTTGATTACCTGCGCAACAAAATGACACTCTTCGGTAAGATGGAGGCTGAAGTAGAGGTCAAAGTTTCTGCTGAAACATTGCATGATATCTTCAGCTGCAGACCACACCACATTTCCAATATGAGCCCTGCCAAGATACAGAATGTTGATCTGCATGAAGGTGAATGGGGGAAGCCGGGCGCTGCTATCTGCTGGAGTTATGTTCATGGTAAGGCTGTGTCGTCATATATAATTGCGCTTTAATTATCAGAAGAGAACCGATTTCTGTCTTCATCTAGGGTAAATCAATTGTTGTAGAAATTTTATGACTTTCTGGTTGATGAAAGGTTAACCTCATATACATTTTCAGAAACAAATTATTATTAAGAGTAGCATGACATATCATGGCAGTGATTCATGACGGACTGACATTTAATTTAATTTTTATGCAAAACAAATTCATAGGGTTGCTAAGACTGCCAAGGAGGTTATTGAAGCTATAGACGATGAGAAGCTGTCAACCACCTTCAAAGTGATTGAAGGAGACATTATCACCACGGAGTACAAGAGTTTCATAGCTATCGTTCTGGCTGCTCCCAAGGGAGAGGGCAGCTGCTTGGCTCACTTTACTTTTGAATATGAGAAGCTAAATGAGAACGTTCCAGATCCTCAAACGCTGCTTCAGTTTTGGATCCATTGCCTCAAAGACATTGAGGATCATCACCTTACCCAGCTACCAACAGCACAGGCACGAATGATCGGTTAGTATCATATGCGTGCATGCTGCTGCTGTCGTCTCGAATTTAAAATGACTACCGGCATGAATGAATAATGAGAAGCGGTGTGCTGGGGACAGGCGCCTGTTCTCCTATGTTAATGTATTTTAATTTATCAATATTCAATAAACTTGTGTGGGGTCTACTGAAACTCTGCCTTGATGTGTGATATGATGTACAAAGGGCTTTGTGTGAAGTTAATGAATGCCTTGATGTGTGATTCGAGATGTTGAAAATCTCTCCTCCTATCAATTTTTTATTCTTTTCAAAATCCTAGCAAATAAAAAAAATTCATGCCTCGCCCCTTTCACCTCACCCAGCCACATAGCACCAACTGCAAGTCCCAAATACAAGTACCTCGACCATATATGTTGTAAGCTTTTTTTTTTTTTTTATCCAGGGATTAATGATGCTTGGACAAAAAGTTTGTAAAATTGAACCCAAGTCTAAATATATTTTTTATTTCTCAATAATAGATAATAAAGAAGCAGTGCTCGATGTGCGGTAGCTATGATCTGTATTAATGGTAAGAAAATGCCATTCTATCTTTGCTTGAACATCCCCGATTATCTTACGAGTCCGATACCCTATTTATTAATTAAATATTCTTAAATTTACAATCGAAATAAAACACAGACAGCACCCCATTTACAGCAATCGGTTTTGAATAAATCCAAGGGCTAAGGTCACGCGACATACTTGTCTCCAAGAACTTTAGTCATACATAGACAACCCCGAGGCACCATTGATTGTATATTCACTGTATAAATCCAGGTTCTACGATCTTGAAACTAACTGAACATAATCCAGAGAGATAAATTATTAATCACGGATCGATGTTGGAACCTTCATTTTTTGTTTATATCACAGCCTGTACATACGAGCCTCAATAGGTGGTGGGTCGTCATTTGAGTCGACGAGGCTTCCGTCGCATACCCAACAGTCTCCACACGAGTCCACTTCCCAGCCTTCAAGTCGTCCCTCCTTAAAATGATATGTATACCTCAACATAGCTTCGGAATGTCTCAATACCTCTTGCCTTTGAAAGCGACGAGGACGTTCACCCGTTCAGATTCTAATGGTTCCTTCAAGATCTCTTATGAGGTTGCCGATTCCTCCAACCGATCCAGCTAATTCCATGCGTACCATTTCAATGGTGATTTTCACCACCACGTATGCTCCTATACACACATTTAAAGATTGCATTATATAGAAGGTGACTAGAACAGAAACTTAAAGTCTTAAACTATATCCATTACTACCATGGAACACTCAAAATATATACTATAACTCATCAAATATTTGTGATGATTTTGATTCTTGAGTGCAGGGCTTACCATCATCCAAGAAATAATCGGTTCCTTGCATATCAACTACACCTTACTTATCAACTACACCACTTCGGTCTACATCAGTGTCAAAAACAATTCCAAGATCCGCTGAATTTTCGATCACAGAAGCTCTAGTTAGTACTGCCAGAAGCTCTAGTTAGTGCCATGGCAGTGTTGTCCTCGGGATTCGGAATATGGTTGGGGAAAATTTCATTAGGGTTCAACTGTAATTTATTTATAATTGTTATTTGTTTTTTTTTTGTTTTTTTATTAGAATTTTTTATTTATTAAATTTAGTTCTCATTCCTTTAATTGTTACTTATTTTATTTGAAATAATTTATAAAATGTTAATTATTATTATTTTAATTTTTTTATCTTTCAATTTTTTTATTTTTTATTTGATCTCTATTATTTTAATTATTATTTATTTTAAATAAGATAATTTATAAAATTATATTTTTTTTCAATTTCATTCTCATTCAACTTTTTAATTTGTAAGATTTATTTCTTATTATTTTAATAAACTTGAAAAAAATAAAATATTAATAAGTTATTTTCCAGCTTTTTTTCATAACATAACTAAATAAAGGAAAGTATTTTCTAACTTATTTTTTATTATATTATTAAATATTAAAAAATATTTTTTAAAATTTACTTTCTCTAAAATTTATTTTTTAAAAAAATTTATTTTTTTTAGTAAACAAACAAAACCTAAATCAACCAGAGATTATAGATTTTCTTCTGGCGCTGTGCTGGATTCAAGAAACTGAAAATAGCCACGTGTTTAACATGGGGATATGTGGATATTATTATTACCTAGCTGCTGGCATCCTAATAACTTGACCTGGGATGAGTACGTTGGTTTTCTTATCTAACTAATTTGGCGGTGATATTATTAGTGTTAGTGATATTTTTTAAAAGTATTTTTATATTTAAATGTATTAAAATAATATATATATATAATTTATTTTTAATATTTATATATTAAAATAATCTAAAAATATATAAAAAATTAATCTGAAGTGTCATAACTTAATTTTTAAATAAATAATAAAAAATAAATGGATAAAAATATATTTAAGAATGAGGTTAATATAACATAAAATTTGAAGGTTAACGTTGTAATTATTAAATTTGAGAGTTAATTGGTTAATAATTGAAGAATTAATAAATTAAAAACTTTAATTAAAATTTAGATTAATTTAATTAATAAAATCAGATGATTAATTAAAAAATTGATAAGTTTGAAGACTTAGTTAAGCTTTGATTTAGTCAATTAAAAAAATCAGGGATTTGATTAAAAAAATATTAAAATTGTGGGCTGATAAGAGATAAAATTTCAGGAGATTAAAGACTAAGGACCATAGTGAAACTGCAGGTTTACTTTAGGGATCTTAACTGATTTTTCCAGAGATAATTTTAAAAGTTAAAGATTCAATTAAGAATCAAATTGAACAATTCAGAAATTAAAGACTATTTTGTAAAAAGTGTTATAATTTAGGGATTCAGTTGAAATTAATCCAATGGCAAAATTAAAAGAAATTTTAATCACTAGAACTGTTAAATTTTCAAAGGTCAGGGGTCAAAATGAAAATATCCATTTCTGCCGAAACGGCACCGTTGCTAGGTGGAATAGTCGTGCTTGTTTTCTTCATCCCGATTCAACAGGGGAGCTGAAAATCTGCAGCAAATCCGATACAATCATGGACCATGTCTCTTTCCCACGATCTCGTTCGTGGATTGAATAACAGTCCTGCGAAGGCAGGACTGGTTTTAGGGGCAGCAGCTCGATCTCTATAAAAGGGAGAGCAGAACAGCAAAAAAAGAAAAACGTAAGCAAGAACCACGGAGAAAAACCCAGAAAACAGAGGAAGAAAAGCAGGGGAAACAGAGAAAAAACAGAGAGACGCACAGAAATACAAAAAAAAAAAATAACGTGGTGATAGCGAAATATGGATATCATTATTACCTAGATGATGGCATTCTAATAACTTGAACTGGGATGAGTACGTTGGCTTTCTTATCTAACTAATTAGGTGGTGAATGAGATAGTGTTATGCGTTGTTTTTTTAAAGTTTTTTTTATATAGAAATACATTAAAATAATATATATATATATATATATATATATATATTTAAAATTTATTTTTGATATTAATATATTAAAACAATTTGAAAATATATAAAAAATTCAATTTGAAACAAAAAAAAAAATTTCTTCAAAATTTTCCCAAACTCCGATTGAAATGCCCCTCCAAACACCTCCTAGATATCTTTACTTGCTTCTTGTTCCCTGATTGTTGATGTCGGGTGGTAATCTTTCAAAACTTGTTGTAGGTGGAAGCTTGATGGTGCAAATATGTGGATCATCATCATCTTCCAGTGTATCTGGCAAAGATGAAGTGAGAAGTGAAGAAGGTGGATCACCTCCTGGTTTCGGATAAGCAAAATGATCTCTCTACCTCACCGGTTAGGGTCATTTCCAAAAAAGATGTTCCTAAAATATTAAAAAAGTAAGACACGTATGTTCTCGTGTTCTTGCTAGAATAAAGGAAACTTCTCCTTTTTTCTCTGTCCTCTCTCTGAAAAGGAACTCCTGTTATTAGAGTGAAAGCTCTGCAGAAGATAAACTTGCCGTGCCACTTGCATGTCCAATCGCTCTATAAGGCTTAGTAATCAAGCTGAAGTTTTTGGGCAAGCCTCGAAGATGTTGGAAAACTAAAACGCAGAACCTCCAATTGTTGAAAATTAACAGCATGTGTGGAAAGATGTTTGGAATGATGACTGAGGGTGTATTTTTAAATATTTTTTATATGAAAATATGTTAAAATAATATGTTTTATTTTAAAAAATATTTTTAACAACAATATATTAAAATGATTTAAAATTATCAAAAAAAATTTAAAATAAAAATAAAATTTAAAAATAATTGAACAACGATTTAACAACAATATTTTAAAACACAAGGATGTGAATCATGCATTCTTTTATTTATTGATACTCAGCCCTTTTAAATTTTGCATGTATTGGTTTTTATATTTATGGGGAAATTACAATATTTTAATTATTATAATCTAATAAAAATATAAATTAACTAGTTAAATAAAAATTTTAAACACACCTTTTTTATCTAGGAAACTTTGTCCTATCTCAACAATCTTTTCCTTAAACTTATGTTTTTAAACACTAAGAACACTTGGTTTAGCAATAAAGGACTTCTTTTATAAAGGACACCAAATTATCCCATATATATACCAGTTATTAATAATGCTTTTCATCGTACTAAATTCATCATCAAATTTTCGCATCCATGCGACAAACTAATCTTGAAGCCTCCAATTGTAGCTAGGATCTTTAAACCACAAAATTAAGGAATTAATTGCCGGAAATTAAAAAAATAGAACTTTAAATGGTGGGAAATTAGTTAAATCGCCGCTATCATTGTCGCTCTCCATACAGACCATCGCAGTTATATATTTTGGCCACTTATTATTTAATTTTTGTTTTCTATATGATATATCACATCAAATCAAATCATCACAATATATCTTGGATTTGGCAAAGCCAAGTGTAGTGACATCATAGTGTCTGTCACCTGCTCAACTACTCGTGCCTTTCATTTTCTGCATGGGCTGTACATTATCGATTATAATAAGTTTGAAGATTTTTCTTTAAGAAAATCTATGTGGTAGGGATTGCTTGGATTTTACATGTTTTTTATATTGGAGATGAATTCGCTGAGAAAGGAACACGATAATTGAATAGATAGACGGAAAAGCTAACGAATGCTCTAATGTTAAATATTAATCCCAACCTACTTCTCAATGCTCAGTTTTCTATTCAATGATTTAATGGTAAGCTAAACAATCATTTATGTGTATTTCCCACACAAAATCAAAGAAAATGTCTTGTAATCTACCAACTCCATTGTTAATTAATTCAGAAATCAAACAGTTACAGAAGGCATGGAAGCCAGCTGTAAGCAGAAACTGAGTGGCTAGTACACAGAGACAAGTCAGCCAAATTGCTTTTCTCAAATATTGTCTTCTTGTGAGATATTACTACACAATCATGGCTCTGTAAGGCAAGCTAGAGACAGTCGCAGAACTCAAAATTAACTCCTGCTGGCTGCTGCTGAAAGGTCTCCAATCTATGGAAGAGCCAAGCCCACCAGGTAGTATACAAGCAGCTAGGTAATGCACATCGATCATGGTAACTGGGAGACTGATGGAGTAGGTACGGTTACAGCTAATCAACAATTGCAAAGATATAGAAGGAAAGATCAAATCCAATCCAATCCATAGAATAAGAAAAAAAAATAGACAAATAAATATACATACATAAAAGGAAAGAAACGAATATAGTTGTTATTATTATTTTTTTTATCATGTTCATAGGTATATATAAACCTATCCTAAAAACCTATTTTGACTCGTCTATAAATTAAATGGGTGTGCTTACTTAATCTTGACCAAATCAACCAATTCCGTAGAATCCTTCAAACAAAATATGATTTAAATTAAAATTCATGTTAGAAAATTAATCCATGTTATATTTTATATCATGTTATCTTTTACCCTTCAAATCTACTCTTAAGAAAAATAGAAAGCCTAAATATAAAATATATTAACAAGAAAATAACTTTCTTACATTAAGGTCCATGCCTAAATAATTTTTTATCCAACTTGTTTTTTCAAACCATTAATAGATATCATACTTTTGATTTTAAGGTTTTTTTTGCATCTCAAAAATAATTTTAAAAATATTTAATTTTTTTTGCTTTAAATTAATAAATATTTTTATATCATTTTAATATATCAATATAAAAAATAAATTTTAAAAATAAAAAATATATTTTTTTAAAAAAATAACCGTTGATAATAGATATGGGACTTTTGTTATACTGTCCACGTAGCAATATTATCTGATACATGAAGTTTGATATCATCACCAGTGCACGATTTTTTATGCCCTTAAATCTCTCTCACCAGATACGGAGATTATTTATTATCAGTTATTTAAAAAAATCATTTATTTTGTGGACAAGCTTACCCCTCAAACTTAAATGCCATACCTGCACATGTAATTTCGCAATAAATTATTGCCCACTCCTTTTAATTATTTAAAATTCTCAATTGTTTTCCCTGTTGTCTTCAAGTTGCATGGATGGACCCATAAGCCCACATCAGCATGGCCCATCAAGCAATTTCAACAAAAAAACGTAATGTACATAAATCCTACTTGTTCCTACAAATTGACCTCTCTCTTAACTTCAATTTCATGTTATATATGCTTTCCTATTTTTTTATGTATAAATAAAATTCAAATTCAAGAATTTTTAATAAGAATTGAAATATTAATATCAATTGAGCTACTACTTATTCACAGACTGATTTTTTATTCAATGGAACTTTCCAGTTCCACGCTTTAATTCTCGGGTTAATTTGTTATATCTTTCTGACAAGAAGTAGACTGCAGAGATTTCTTAGAATACCATAATCGACGTATATAGATTTTCAGTTAACATGCCCTTAAAATCTTATTGGATTGAGGAGTGAATTTTATTATAACAAAATGGCCACATTTTAAAAATAGTAAGCAGAGTAAGAGAATCATCTATGCATTTATGCATAAATTATACATAAAATATAAAAAAAGGGAGTCGGGGGAGACAAACCTGCAAGAAACCAGCTAGATAGAATTAAATATAGAAAACCCTAAATAATGTAGGTCAATAATTGATCTCATCATCTATAATTGATCCCGCGTCTTTATAAGGATAAGATCCCAAAGCATTTTCCCTACACCTGCTATAATTGATTTTGTTATCTCAAAGCTTACACTGTTTATAGTTTGATTACCTGCGCAACAAAATGACACTCTTCGGTAAGATGGAGGCTGAAGTAGAGATCAAAGTTTCTGCTGAAACATTTCATGATATCTTCAGCTGCAGACCACACCACATTTCCAATATGAGCCCTGCCAAGATACAGAATGTTGATCTGCATGAAGGTGACTGGGGGAAGCCGGGCACTGTAATCTGCTGGAGTTATGTACATGGTAAGGCTGTGTCGTCATATATAGATCATCCCTGACCAACAAAATATTAAGGATTGCACTGCTCCTTAATCATGTATATATATGTTCATGGTTTTGATCATATATATATAATTAGTCTACAATTTTGTTTATTTCTTAGATGGTTTATAGCATGAGGAAGTGACTTGGGTTATTTTTGTATACGCTCACCTAATAAGGTGATCGACTTGATCATTCTAGATCAGCTATATATGATCTATAGTTGTGCTTTAATTATCAGAAGAGAACCGATTTCTGTCTTCATCTAGGGTAAATCCATTGTTGGAGAAATTTTATGACTTTCAGGTTGATGAAAGGTTAACCTCATATACATTTTCAGAAACAAATTATTATTAAGAGTAGCATGACATATCAAGGCAGTGATTCATGACGTACTGACATTGAATTTAATTTTTATGCAAAAAACATTAATAGATGGGGTTGTTAAGACTGCTAAGGAGGTTATTGAAGCTATAGACGATGAGAAGCTGTCAACCACCTTCAAAGTGATTGAAGGAGACATCACCACGGAGTACAAGAATTTCATAATTATCGTTCAAGCTACTCCCAAGGGAGAGGGCAGCTGCTTGGCTCACTGGACCTTTGAATATGAGAAGCTAAATGAGAACGTTCCAGATCCCCAAACGTTGCTTGAGTTTTGCATCCATTGCAGCAAAGACATTGAGGATCATCACCTTACCCAGCTACCAACAGCACAGGCATGAATGATCGGTTAGTATCATATGCGTGCATGCTGCTGCTGCTGCTGTCCTGAATTTAGAATGAATCCTGTCATGAATGAATAAAAAGAAGCGGTGTCGTGGGGACAGACGCCTGTTCTCCTGTATTAATGTACTTTAATTTATCAATAAACTTGTGTACATGGGGTCTACTGAAACTTAAAGGTGGGGGCTTCTTATTTATAGGTTTCAGTAGCCTGCCTTGCTGTGTGATATGATTTACGAGGGCTTTGTGTGAAGTTAACGTATGTATGCCTTGATGTGTGTGATTCAAGATGTTAAAAGTCTCTCCTCCTATCATTTTTTATTCTTTTCAAGATCCTAGCCAGAAAATCGATAATCCAAACATGTTATACAGGCCTTAATATCTCAAGTCACAGGCCAGCACCATCCTGAATTGCGAAATATTCACAGAACTCTCATCGTGATTCGTAATCCCGACCATATATGTTGTAAATTATTGTGAAAGTGGATGGAAAGTGATGAACGTGACTTCACGTGTGATTGCTTGTATCTTCCCTTTATTTTATTTTTGTGTTGTATGATCTGTAATTCTGTATTAATGGTAAGAAGATGCCATTCTATCTTTGCTTGAACATCCCTAGTTATCTTACGAGTCCGATACTTTATTTTATCTGGATTCAAGAAAATTTTATTTCTTGAAAATATATTTTATGGATACACATAAACAATTAAAATCTCAATTATCTCTTATCTCATGGTCTTATAAAAAATACATGTTTTAACTTAAAACGTACTATACAAATCTTAAATTTTTTACCATTATGCTATATCTCCTAGAACATCCGATACCTTATTAATTAATTAAATATTCTTCTTCAATTTATAATCGAGATAAAACACAAACAGCACCCCTTTACGGCAATCGGTTTTGAATAAATCCTAGGGCTAAGGTCACGCGACATACTTGTCTCCAAGAACTTTAGTCATACATAGACAACCCCCAGGCACCATTGATCGCATATTCACTGTATCCAATATTTGGATTGTGAATACTCTGACGTGAGTGTATCCAACCGTGTATTCCATGTTTTTAATCTGAAATTTTATTTTATTTATTTTTATATTTTAAAATTATTAATTTTTATATTTTAAAATAATTTTTTATATTTTCAATTTGTTTTGATGTGTTAGTGTTAAAAATATTATTTTAAAAATAAAAAAAATGCTATTATAATACTTTTTCAAAAAAAACATTTTGAACAGCAACCGCACTATCAAACATCCTTTCAACTTAATTATCTAGGCAGTGATCTAGTGATAATAGCTTGGGACTAAAAGGTTTGCTCCTTATATGATCTCAGGTTTGAGCCCTGTGGTTGTTTATATGATGACCACTGAAAGCTTACATGATTATTAATTTCAGAACATGTAGAATTAATCAAGGTGCACACAAACTAATCCAGACATCCATATTAATTATAAAAAAAAAACATCCCTTCAACCTGTACTCACAATGTAATGTATAACTTTTAGTAGGACAATTATAAAAATACATCATACTGTAGAAATATGTAATGATGTTTTTCATGATATAGAGTTGCAAAGAAAATCATAGGCAAATGCCTCGTAGACTGGATAAATCCAGGTTCTACGATCTTGAAACTGAACATAATCCAGAGAGATAAATTATTAATCACGGATTAATGTTGGAAACATCATTTTTTGTTTAGATCACAGCCTGTACATACGAGCCTCAATAGGTGGTGGGTCGTCATTTGAGTCGACGAGGCTTCCGTCGCGCAACCAACAGTCTCCACATGAGTCCGCTTCCCAGCCTTCAACTAAATTGCCTCAGCACCTCTTGCCTTCGAAAGCGACGGTGTTCACCCGTTCAGTTTCTAACGGTTATTCAACTATTTATATATTTATATAGTTGTTAATTTTAAAATTAATTAAAAAATAAATTAATTAAAAAATACTTAAATTAATTTAAATACTTATATTAATTAAAAAAATTACATTAAAAGTGACTAAAATAGAAACTTTAACTATATCCATTACTACTATACTCAAAATAATACAACTTATAATCTTTAAAGTTATAACTTAACTTGTTAAAACTTAAATTTACTTTTTAAAAGTTACCAGTTTAAATTTTACAAATTTCAGGGTCACTGAAAACTTACATGATTATTAACTTCAGAATTTATAGAATTAGTCAAGATATAAACAACCTGACCTATACACCCACGTTAATTAAAAAAACAAACTCAACTCATCAAATATTTGTGATGATTTTAATCCTTGAGCACACTGCTTACCATCATCCAGGAAATAATCGGTTCCTTGCTTATCAACTACACCACTTCGGTCTACATCAGTGTCAAAAACAATTCCAAAGATAGGATGAATTTTCTAGCACAGAAGCCCTAGTTAGTGTCATGGCAGTGTTGTCCTCGGGATTAGGAATGTGGTTGGGGAAAATTCATCAGGGTTCAAGTGTAGCGAGCCAAAGGTGTCTGCACCGAGCTTGTCAAGCACATCCCATGCGAGGAAGCCGCCTCCTGATCCATTTCCAGCGTCAACAGTTTTCTGTAGATTTGGAGATGCATGGTGTTCATCACCTTGGGCTTGATCTCAAAGAACAAATGGGGTTATATTCAATCAGATGTGTTGCAATGCCATCTTCATTAAAATTTTCAATCTTATATTTATAAATAAACCAAAAGCGATGTGATGTTACACCATGGAGCCCCTTCCCCCCCCCCCCCCCCCCCTCACCATTCTTTCCACCTCGCGCTTAATTCTCATGTCCTTCCTTTCCATCCCTTGTTTCTTCTTCTTTTTTCCATTTTTCTTTCCACCATCTATCATTTAATTGAAACTGTACTTACAATAGTAAATTCTAAATTAATTTGCCTCGGTTCTCTATTCTAAGCGTGATTAATTTTGATTTTTCCTTGTCTTTCTTTTTTTTTCTCCTTTGTCTTAACACGTTAATTTGGCCAAGCGGGCTGTTAGGTGTAAAACTTTTGATCAATGTATTTCCTTTACTATACACATGGTCCAATTAGAAATTAATATTTGTACAAATGTCATTGGTTAGCTTTTTAATTATTTACCAGCTAGTATATTATTATATTATACTTTATACATATACTAAAAGAAACTCTCTTTCAATTTAGAAATTGAATAATTGGATTTTTTTCTAATTCTTTTTATTTGATAGCGGGTAGCATAGCGGTGATAAATTTGTTATTTATTGAGGTTTTTTTTTGAAAAAATAATTAGATTTTTTTGCTTTATACTTAGTATATTTATCACTTTATATTTGACTTATTTATCATTATTTGTTTATCTTTATTTTTTTATAATATTTTTTAGTGTTTTTTTTCTTTACACTTTTTAAGAAAAACAAATATAATTTTTTATTTTTTACACTTAAAATATTTAACACTGCACTTGACCTATTTATGAATTAAAAAATTAATTAATCTACATTAAAATTTAATCTGAATTTTGATTGTTAGTGAGCTGCCAAATTCATGATAATACATCAACACATATGTAGTTTAATTTTGTATTTAATATTGTGATGCAATTTATTTTTTAAAAGTATTTTTTATTTAAAAATATATTAAAATAAATTTTATTTAGATTTTTTTCATTTTTCATATTAACAAATTAAAATCATTTGAAAATATTAATTTAATATTTTTTACAACAATATGCATTTTTTAAAATATACTCGAACGGACTTATAAAAGCAAAATATCAAAGAAGCACTAACTAGCACACATTTTAAGGGCTTAAATTTTACTTGTGAGTATATATAACAAATTAAAGATGCGTGGGTGAGTGTGCTGGCTGTGTTACAACTTCCGAGAGAACATGTACTCGTGCTCATATACAAAAGAAAACAAGGGAGAAACTTGTGAGAGACAGAGAAACCTGAAATCCTTTTGAGGGGAGTGCCGTTGTGCAACAGTGCAAGTGATGATTCCCATAGGATGTGTTTGGTACTACAGTAGTTATTGTGATTGTAGTTTGAAAAAAATTGTTTTATAAAAAGTACTTTTAATTGAGGTTGGTTTAAAAAAATATATGTTTGGTTAAAACTGTGGTTGAAATTGAGGTTGAATAAAAAATAGTTTAATGTGTTTGCTTAAAAATGCTTTTGAAATTGAGGTTATAAAATAATTTTAAAAAATATATATTAATATTTATGGTTTTTAATTTAAATATTATAAATTTAACTATTGTTATTACATCATGAAATAAATCATACTTTATATAAAATATTTTTTATTATTCTATTAAACTATCTACAATTCCATTACGTATGAAATTCATCTGATAAGAACTACAGTTTCCATGATTTTTTGAGCATGCAATAAAATTAGATAAAATATTATTATGAATAAAATTGAGATTACAGTATGAGTAAATTTAATTTATCTTAAACTAATTTAAAAAAAACAAAAAAAAATTATTGTTCATGTTCACGTGACGTGAATTATGCAAGTAAAATCAATTCACTATACTAGTTTTTCATTAAAAAAAAAATTCACATTAACAAAACAGTAACTTAAGAATTAATTTATCCATGTGGCAGTGTGCGGATAATAATGATTGCCAATAAAATACTCCTACTTGAGCTGAGAATGAAGGAAGCAAACAAGAAATTGGGTGGGCTCTTGAGATTTTCTTTTCCTTGGCAGTAGACGGGCAAAAGTGAATTGAAAAGCAGTAATTTTTTGCCTCACAGAACCGGCGGTACAAACTTAATTTTTAGTGGGACCCATCTTTAAAATTTATGTTTCAAATACTTACCAAACGATTAAAAATTATGGTTGGAACAAAACACAGTTCCAACCACAATACCAAACACCTTCATATCCCTGAGATGCTTTGCATACGTACTGATGGAATCAACTCTTTCTGGCGGTGCCTATTTGCATACTTGCGAGCTGCTTTCCATCATATCCCCTCCACCTCGGGCGAGGTTTATCTGCAAAGTAATTACCAGCAGTTAAACTTCTTAACACCAGATCGATCGTGCAGGTGTGTATCATATGCTAATCGCAAAAGCAAACTTACCATTACGGATGCATCATTGGCAAGTGGAGGCCAGCAGGCAAAAATGTACTCGTGAAATGCAATGGATTTGATGGAACCACTATCAAAAAAATTCTTATATTTATGTATGGAGTTCTTTGGTGGTATTTATACTATTATTTTGTTTGTAATTAATTTAGTAATAGAATCAAATACGAAAATACTATGTCGGTGAAAATCTTGTTAGTAAGTTTTGGTATGTCAGTAAATTTGTCGGTAATAAAAAAATATTATTACTAATGGATATATTTACTAACAGGAAAAACATGATAAAAAAAATAACTCATTCCATTCCATTGGTATTTCCTCAGGAATCTTGTTATATAACTAATAAAAATATTGCAAGCAATTCCGTCAGTGATTATTTAAAAGTATTTTTTTAAAAAAATTATTTAACAAAACTAGAAAATAATTAAATTAATATAAATCAACACTCCATAAAACTCAGAAGAAGAAAACATACTCAAACAAATTTGCAACAAATAAATAACACAAAAAAACAGCAACAACAACAACAAATAAATAAACAACTAAAAATAATTTCATATGAAAAAAACAGAAGAAAAAAAAATCTTACATTAATGTAGTTGCAAGTGAAGCTGAAAAGAGAAAAAAAATTCATAAAATATGTTAATAAAAAAAAAACTAAGAAGAGGAAAGAAAAAAAGAGAAGAAGACATACCTAATTGTGAAGGAGAAGAGAAGGAGTTGAAGAGAAATGAGAAAAAAAGAAAGGGATGTTCATGTTTCTTACATAAGAGGAAGAGGAAGAAGAAGAAGAAGAAGAAGTGGTTCGTCTGTTATGAAACGAGGGATTTTAGTCTTTTTATTGAGACATTTTACCGATAGTTTTACCGACAGAAAATTAAATATTAATATTTTTAATCATTTCGTTGGTGATTTCGTCTGTAATATTTAATTTAAATTTTTAATTTAATAGAAAAATTTCAGCAACCTACCAAATAACACCAATGACTTTTCATTCCGTCGGTGATTTTGTATGTAAAGAACAACAATTAACAATACAATTGAGAAATGAATAGTTCCAGAGCTATCTGAAAAATACTGACAAAAAAATTTCATCAATGATTCCTTTTGTAATTGGCATAATGAATAATGCAATTGAGAAGTGAACAATTTATCAACGAGTCTGGGGATGGAATTTAATTCTGTCAGAATAAATGACATGTCATCATATTTTTTGACTTTGTTTTAATTTTTTTTTTACTGTAATTTTCTTGATATACATCAGGGGAATATTTCAATCAATAAAATTTACTGTAATTTACCAACGGAAACATGCTATAAATATTTCTGTTTATATTTTTTAATTTTGTAGTGGTGAACCTTGTTCCGTGGCATTGTTTTGCAATACCGATATCAAGGATATTGTTGAGGTAGAAGGCATGGATATATTCTGTGTTCGATTTGGTGCTCTTCGTCTGCTTTGAAAGTTTTCGATGGAAGATTGTTGGACCAAGAAAGCAAGTTGGGAAGACAAGGAACTACAAGTAAGATTAGCCACGTAAATGATATCGCTACAATTCAATCAATAACTATCCTGGAAAAAGAAAAAATATCTATATACAAACTTCCAGACATCCCTATAGATTTTTCATTGTTTCTGTTTTTATTTCCATGACAATGCAATTGATATTTCTCCACAAGTAGAACAACGTCCTGGATATTCCTTAGGAAATGTCCGTTATAGGTTTCTAGCTCCTTTCGTTTTTTTTCTTTTTTCTTATCATTTTGTCTTTAGGAAATGTCTATTTTGTCCAAAATATTTTACCTTCCATTATGAAAAGAATGGATTTTACTATCTTTTAAAACCCAGTAGTAAGGATTTAATAACTTTTTTACTAAATTATAAGATTATCCTTTCACAAACAAACACATGTACAGGACAAGTTAAAGAGCATACCTTTTTTCGAAAGAAAATACAAGAATTTCAATTCTATGACTGGATGATCAAAACCGCCATTAAATTCTATTGGGTTCAAATTGTTTTTAAATTTTGAACGATGAGCAGTCCAAGATGACCGCTAGTTTTTATCTTTTAAATTTCTGCGCGACGCGTTCTTTGCAGAGGAAAAGCTAGCTATTATCACCCAAAAAAAAAATTATTATCACCCATTTAAATTTTGTTTTGTTAGGCCATAATTTGAACTTGAAGATACTTTCATATTTTTAACTTTAGTTAAATCTTATTTTGAGAAAATCAGGTGAATAATTGTTGCACGATATATGATTTTATATAAGAATTTATTGGTTTTTATATAATACAATGCAAGCCAAGTTCGAGAATGCCATTATCCTTGGAAAAAAAATCAAAATGTGATTCATAAAAATCGAAAAAAATTGTTTAAAATACGACCAAAACAAGAAAGAAAGAAGACACCAAATTAATGGAGTAGATATCCAAGTAATTCTTGATTCAAGAGAAAACAGTCATCATCTTCACGGTTAGGACGCTATAAATGAGCAGTCGCATCTCACCCATAGAGGATACCGCTGTGGATGGTAAAATTAGGAAAATCATTCGATCAGTCGAGTCTCTTCGACCTGTTCCATGGTGCTTCCCTGTCTGTGTTCCAAAAATAATAAATATCATGGGTTAATTTAGTTAGTTTAAGCATACATGCTTGAGCAAATTATTGAAGTTGCTTGTCTATGGTAAGAAAAATGAAGGTGGCATGCAGTTGTAAGAGACTAGAAGCCATAACATTGAAGCACAGATATCATGTCACTAGAGATCACTTGTTGCTTACTGTCAGGCAGCTTGAAATCTACATTGCATACAACACAGCATATAGCAATCACGTTTAACTCGTACCTCCAATTTCCAATCCCCGACAACCTGGAACATTAATCCACTCGATTTGAATCATCACTTCACCGGACTCTACATTTCTTAATCTGAGAATCATGTCTTGCAGGATTTTGCCGTTATCCCAAACAATGCAGCTCTCGTCAGCAAGGCAATTGTTCCGGCTTGGCTTAACTCTTGAGACCACACAACCGTTTGGGAGATTTTGCAATCCCATCTTTAGACTCGCGATATATGCTTTGATGTCTATTTCTGCTTCACCCATTTTATCATCCACGGTAAATCTGTCTTTGTCAAAAACAGTCTGCAAAGGAAGCCAAAACAGAAGGACTCAGAATTGACAGTAATAAAATATGGTTATATTTAACGAAGTTATTAAAGAAAGGAAAACGGTATCTCGCTGAATTTACCATTAACTGTTTGTATGCAATACAGCACAGAAATAATTCAATTGCTGAGTGCATCATAAACATACTACATATTGTGGGCTAATACTTACTAAATTGATTGGAACATTGAGATCTGTGATTGAAAGAGTAAGCTCCTCGTTCCACTCTGGATTGCAGTTTTTTTTCACCACTCGAGTCTTCAATTTCTGCACCAAAGTTGAGGTGATTTTAGCGCTGAGAGAACACACCGAAAAGAACAAAAAGGACAAGATATAGAAAACTTGCGTATAGTTGAACTTTCTATTATATATGCAGTGACTGTATGCAGATTTAACTTATATTGATGAATTATAACATACTTATTCATGATTTCTAGTTCTAGATCACCTTAATATATTGAAGCAAAGCTTCATATCAAGATAAGCAAGAGAACCCTAAAGCAATTCTCTCAGAAAATGATGATGCGGACACATTAGCAGTCCATCATTAACCATAAAGTTTTGAGCAAAATTAATCAAGAACGTCCAAGCTATCGAACAATCCTACAAAAATCCACACCCCGTCCTCCATATTTGTGATTATGAAAAGGGAACCGGAAGTAAGAAGGCTATGTCCTCCCCCTCATAGGCATCCATGATAGTTCAAGATGCATTCTTGAAAAAAACCTCTTCCATCAGTCTTTGGTTGGGAAAGTCCAAGCCCGTCGATATTAACAACGGCTTCAATTAGGTGAACAAATTTCACCCTCTTCTTGTTTATTTCTCATTTCTAGAGCAAGAATATATTTCCTTGAACAAAATACAATTGTGAAAATCCTTTTGTTTCCTGTCTTTAATTTCTTTCAGTAGAAAATTTCATGCCTGCTTCCCTGTTTCATTTCTTTAGAGGTCTCAGACAGCCAGCTGAAAAAGATTAACCATTTTGTGTACCGAAATTTCAACAAGAAAAAAAAATTAAGGGAAAATGAAAGAAACTGGGGAAAAATAGCAAATCATATAACCAAGTTTGAGGAGATCAAAAGAAGAGTAACAAGCCTGTTTTCCCATGGTGATGACAACATAAGGATCACTGGTACCAAGATCGCGAACGGCAAGATTGTTGCCTCGTTTCACCCGGATTCTGAGAAGGCCAAGGAGGTTGTCCATGTCTGAAAAGCTCCTACTGCCTATTGTTCCGGTCAAACAGAGACGGAATACTGGATTTTATGGCCTAGAAACAAGGAATATATAAATGTTGCTTGAAAAATCCTAGCACCATGTAGCTTGATCAGCGGGTCAACGGCCAGGGAATCTATAAACAATCTTCCAAAATCGAAGTAGCTTGATCGGTTGCAACGTGTCTTTTACGTGCTACAAAATATATGTTGGCCAAGAAAAACTATAAACAGTAAAAGCCTCGTATTAGACAATCCTTTGTGGCCCGCCGCTATGCACGCCCTTCCCGTTGTTGGTTAAGACTTGTGCTTTTTCAGGAACAGAGGGAGAATAAATATATGGAAACTTGCTCAATGTCCACCGAAAAGCTGATAAGGCATTATCATTTTACTTTCTTTGTATGGAAATAACAATAAGTCAGATTGCAAAATGGCGGGACGATATCCAACCCCATTTATATAAGATATTGTCTTTATTGACAGGCCAATGTATCAACGTGAGATCCCGATACTTAGCATTACTATTTTCTTTAGAGAGATATTGGATCAAATTTCTCTCATACTTCTTTTTCTTCATTTGGGTAATAAAATATTTAAATCAGCTCATTTGAACTCTGCCTTCTAAAACCCTGGATTTTAGACTTTCGAAGGCTATGTTTCGTCAGCAATATTCAGCACTCTATTAGTGAGTACAATTTAGCGGATATAGCACAGCAAGAAGAGAGAAGGAAAGATTTAGGAGCATGGGTTTTTTTAGGTTTGCAACATAGTTGTTGTGACTAGCTCGAGACATAACCCCGATCGAGATCGAAAATCATTTCGAATTGTTAATTAGCTCATTAGGCTGAGAACAGGTTGATCCAGTTAGTTGGTTAATTATGACAATAATAATATTAAAAAAGTGTATGTAATATAAAAAAAACTAAATTGTATTGCATATAGATTTTGGTGAGCTGGTAAACAAAATAATTAATAAAGAAGTTCGAGGTTTCTTTTTCTTGTTTGTTTTTAAGTCAATCTTCCCTTTCAGTTATGTCTTGATCGGGTCAAGTAGCTTAATTGAATTTTGACTTAATTAATTTTTTAACTGGTCTACTGGCCCGAATATGATCTTAATTATTTTGTTTTACGTCAATTTATTGTTGTGAAACTCAATATAATGATTTAAACTTGAAAACCTTTACCTAACTATTTATTTAATTTGAGTTTTAAATTAAATTATATAAAAATTATTATGATATGACCTTGTTATCTGTGCAAGTCTAAAAAAAAAATTAACTCAATACTAAATGATAAAATTAAATAAAAATTTCATATTAAAATATAATATTGAAAGAAAAAGTTTAGGAACCCGAAACAATTAAAAACCACATGTTAAATTATGAAATTGAAAAAAATATAAAAAAAGGAGCCAAAATATTTTTATTATATTCTAAAAAATACAAAAACTAATTTATATTCAATATCAAAGAATAAAATTAAATAAAATCTACATATTAAATTATAAAATTGGAACAAAAGATCAAAAAACAGAGGCAAAAACCCTAAATAAAATAAAAACACATATTAAATGATGAGATTTGAAAAAAAAAAGCTGAAAAAGTTCTATTATATAAGAAAAAATACAAAAATTAATTTACCATCAACTCAATACTAATAATAAAATTAAATAAAACATAATGAAATAAAAAAAAAAGTCAAGAAAACCAGGAAAAAAATAAAAACCATATTATTATACATAATAGAATTGATAAAAAAATTAAAAGATAAAAACAAACAATAAAAAAATGTTATGGGCTTATAGATGATATGTAATTTTATATATATATATATATATATATATATATATATATATATATATGAGTCATGGTATATGAAAATAGTTCCGTTGCACGTATGGGTTGAACCATGAACTCATCTCAAACCACACAATTAACCAGTGAGTTACAACACCTATTTAGTAATTAAGCTATTAAAATAAACGAATTCCGTAATAATATCAACGATCAACCCAATTCGATCACGCGGGAGACCTGCAGATGAGGCTTCTGATCCATCAGTTCACTCGGGGGGGCATCCTGCTTTGTCAAAATAAGTATAAAGCTGAAGGACCACAACACTGACTCGAATATTATCTCAGCGTCTCCCCATCCATCGATTCGTCTTTTATGCCAGGTGGGTGATCTGGTACAGTCATGAAATCATCAGATAATTAATAATCCCACCTAGAACTGTCCACCACCCATGTGTTCGGAGGCTATAGGCCCAGACAGAGATTCTTCCACACGCTTTTGGGTTTTGTAAGCAACTCATGTACTTGTCAGTACGCGCGCGGTTACGGGTAAGCTAAAAAAGTGATTGTTTTTAAAAATATTTATTATTTGAAAATATATTAAAAAAATTAAAAATTTTATTTTTAATATTAATATATTAAAATAATTTAAAAACTATTTTTAAATATTAAAGGTATTTTAGACTTTAATACAGTAAAAAATAATAATAGAGAAATAACATGACTCATAAAATATAGAGATATTAAAAAAAAGTCAAAGCTGTGATAACAAACGCAATCAATATCTTAAAAAAAAAAAAAAATTCTCAATGGGACGAAAATATCTCGAAAATTACGATGGCAGGATTTGAATCTAGGGCGTCGTCATTTATCGGGAAAAGTCTTTACCATCCATTCTAATTAATCCCTGTGGATCCTGTTTGAATTGAATTTTAATTATTTTTTCTATTTACTGGGTCATTAAATACTGTGCATAGCACGAAAAAAAAAAAAGGTGCTGTGCATATTGCATAGTACGCATGAACATCTTGGTTGCATAGTTTAATTTTTTTTAAATTTGATTTCATAGCTATATGTGGCTTGCTGTAATCTTCAAATATTCCTAAACCACAAGCATAAATAAGTGTTGATATTATTTTTTAGGTCATAGTTTTAGTAACTTGATAAATAATAATTAATTCTAGGACCAATCCAGCCAACGTCCTTGGCATATTATGAAAACATAATTTAGGCGTGGTAAAGAACATATGGAAACAAGTATAGGATAAAAAAAAAAACTATAAGTAATGATTAAGATGAAACATAAATGAAAATAAAATAAAATATGCATGCTATGTGACCACATATGGTGAGACATGATAGAGTATTAGCCGTTAGATTAAAAGAAAATCGATGGCTGATAAAATTGTTTTAGGTGAATGATCTCTCCGGTGTCTGATTTTACTAATGTTTGTTTTAATTATTATATAATTAGATAAAAAATAATTTTTTAAAAATAAAATTATTAAATATAATTCAATCCATGACTCGAGTCATCGATTTAAAGGGTTAATCTAGATTAATCTGAGTTAATCTAATATATTATCATCTTAAAGTTTTAAAAAAGAAACATCTTATTTTAATTATTTTTAAAATCAAACCAAGTTTTTACTTGTTATTCAAGTTGTGTTTTTACATGTTTGTTTATGTTTTTTATGGTTATTTTTTAATTATTTTTTTAAAATCAGTTAAATTAATTAAATCATATTAAAAAATTATTATACAAAATTTTGATTCTTTAATTATTTTTCAAGTTCAAAAATATTTTTACTAGTATACCCTGCATGGCTGCGACAAAATCAAGAAAAATACCTAGAAGTTCTAGAAAAAAATATAAGTACTTAAGAGCTTATCAATATATATATATATATATATATATATATATATATAAGGTAAGAAAATAACTTCTTGAATGAGTTTTTGTAGCTTTTGAAACTAGCGAGAGCATCAAACTTTTTATACTGTAACCGAATTTAAATTTAAAACCTCAAGAATAAATCTGCATGCATGGCACGTGGTCAAATAAACTAAAAACAGCAAACCAAGTCGTCTATTCCAAGAAGTCCGAATAATTTTATATATATATATATATATATATATATATATATATATATATATAAAGTTTGAATAATTTTTTTTTTGCAAATATTAATTAATTAAACTAACAATTCTTGCAAGTTGCAGTAATTTCGACTTTCAAGAATGGAGGCAAGTCGACAACTAACACCATAAAAAGAAAACGTGTTTTACAGTCACAAGTTAGAGGCTGTTTGTCTACGCGGTTGCGACTGTGTTTTATTTAAAATACAGGTTGCAATCATTTGGTAATAACAAAACTTACTTTATTGTACATGAATCCACATGTTTTTTGTGTTTAAAATGCTGGAAAGAAAAAGCAATGAAAATCTGCTTTGTATGTACTGTAAAAACCTGCAGACAGTGCAATTCATTATTGTTCACGAGTGAATTGCAGTGTTCACCTGAACAGTGTAATTCACTTGCACTGTTCATAGTTTTTTTTAGTGTGTTAATTGTATTAATTTTTTTTTAAAAAAAAATAGTTTAGAGAATTAAATTCATTCGCAATGTGAACAATATTTTTTTCTCCAAAAACTAGTATAGAGTGAATTAAATTTACGCACACAGTAATATCAATTTTATATATGATAATATTTTATCTAATTTTATTACACACTTAAAAAGTTATGAAAACTGTAGTTCTTAGCGGATGAATTTTGGACGTAATGGAATTATAAATAGTTTAATGGAATAATAAAAAATATTTTATATAAAGTATTATTTTTTTCATGATGTAATAAGAATAATTAATTTTACAATATTTAAATTTAAAACCATCAATATTAATATATTTTTTTAAAAATTATTTTATAACCTCAATTTCAAAAACATTCTTAATCAAATACATTAAACTATTTTTTCTTAAACCTTAATTTCAAATACAGTTTTAATCAAATATCTATTTTTTCAAACCAACCTCAACTAAAAATACTTTTTATAAAATAATTTATTTTAAATTATAACCACAACAGCTACCACAATACCAAACACATTCTTACTGCGCCTAAAATTACAGTTTTACAGCAAGAAATAAGAGAAACAAAATTTTGGAAAAAAAATAAACTACGTCTTTCCCCTTGCCGAAGGGTTTTCCTCTTTTGCTGTCACTGTCAGAGAAAATTTTACGATGAAACAGTGTAATTAATGTTTTTTTATCAGTTAATTTTTTAAAAAATAAATTGATACAAACAGAGGAAAGAAATTCTAGAGAGGTTAGGTTAAGTCGGCGCTAAGTAACTGACGTCGACGATAACACAGTAATAGGGAATCCCTCTCTTTAAATTAGCCTTCCATATCAAAACAAACAACAATCAAACCCTAGCCCTCATCTCCTCCAAAGTCCAAAGCCCTTCTCCTTATCCCAAAACCAAAACAAATCATTCCACCGTTTTCTTTCAGATCTCTATCTCTCCAAAAAAAATCTCTTACCAGTTGAAGAGAGGGAAAAAAAGAAGCTAAGCGCATTTCTTTTTTCTTTTTTCTTTTTTTTTGTCGTGTAGAAATAGATCGTCAAAGAAAACGAAGATCTAGCTGTTATCGTTGTGAATGGTGGAAATCTTAAGAAGTAGTAGTAATTACATGCTCTCCCTTTGCCAATCAAGGGCGGGCGTTGTCTCTGTGGCCTCTGCTTTCGCTTTCGGATCTTGCAAGGAAGGCTGGTACTATCGCTGCATCGGTGTCGACCCGTAAACAGAGAAAAACCATCAAAAGTCTTTTCTCGCTGATTTCCCAGTTCTTGATTTTTTGTTTGAAGAAAGAAAGAAAAATCCAATATCCAATTTTCTTTTTGTTTAGATACTGCTATTTCTTTTTTGTTGATTTTTTTTAGAGAAAAGAAAAAAGAATACAATGGTTCTTTACAAGCAGAAAAAGAACCAGGCAGCCAAGGGCAACAGGTTCTTGATTAGCGTGACGGTGTTAGGGAGTGCAGGGCCGATCCGGTTTGTTGTTAACGAGGAGGATCTAGTGGTTGCGGTTATTAATACTGCCTTGAAGTCCTATGCGCGTGAGGGTCGCCTTCCAATTCTAGGCTCTGATCTCAATGATTTCTTGCTTTATTGTCCCAATGCTGGTTCTGATGGTAAGTTGTTCCAGAACCCAATTTTTTGTGCCAATTGGCAATTGTTTCTTTTGTTTGTTTGCGTTATTTCTTTGGAATTTGAAACGTTCCTTGGTTCCTAATTAATTTGTAAGAACGTATTCTGATTGTGCTAGAACCTCGAAAACCCAATTTACGATTGTTATTATAATTTGATTGCAGCTATAAGCCCATGGGAAACCATCGGATCACTCGGAGCTCGCAATTTTATGCTATGCAAGAAGCCACAGCATCTGAAAGTGGCGGAGAAGGATGGGAGATCCAATGCAGCAATTTCCCAGAAGGGGAGTGGGAGCTGGAAGGCATGGATTAATAAAGTCACTCAATCTTAAAATATCTTCTCATTGATGCACTTTCCAGTAGTGAAGGATATGATATCTTCTCGTCAATTTATTAAAGTTGTTTCCAGTTTCGTTTAAGTTTTGCCAAATTATTCAATTTGGTCATCTTATTAGTTAGCGTGGTTGTTTCATTTACCTGGTAATGTCCCTTTAGGGTTTTATGTTCTAATTCGAGTTGAGAGAATTGTGAAGAATTCCTGATTGTTTAGGGAACCAATCAAATTGTTCTCCTTGAATGTTTTTCTTTGAATAAAATAGACATTTTTGGTTGTCTTTAGTGAATTTCTTTCTTCCATCAGTTGTCGATTTTGGTTTGCTTTTAGAATTTGAACTCTTGCGCAATGTTAGGTATTCAACTGCTTGTTTGCTATAAATAAGGGGCCTGCAGAATTCCTTTGAATAGAGCAAGTTCACTGTTTTCTCTTTTTTTTGTGCCAATATGGGCTAAAGTCCAAAAAAACAATAGAATAAATTGTAGTTTTCTTTGTTGGACTAGCTGTTTCTAGGAGATTTCTAGCAGAGTATTTGATTCGTGGCCACCGATGGCATCTTTGAACTGGATATTCTGGAGCTTAAATCAAGCCTTCACGGGCAAGCATCTGTTCCTTTCAACCATCTTATAGGTTCAGGAGCATCCTCTTCGAATTCAACGACAGCATTTGATAGGAATATTTCCTACCGATCCTGTCAATGCCAGCTAGGATGAGTTTGGTGACAGCCTTTGGTACGCAAGACAGACAAGACTAGCGGCTGCTTCTTTGCCTAGAAAGTTGTCTAGCCTTCCAGATGCGGAGTTCTCTAATCAATAGATCACTCCTCACTACTAAATCAACTATTAAGGGGTAGTTTTGTCTTTTTAAATGAACACCTTAGTATAATTTGAAGAAAAATCTGACTTTTGACTTTCATTGATCACAGTATTACTGATTTAATTAACCTTACAAGACTTTAGCCTGGGTACAGGAGCCTTTTAGATATTTTCATTTCTACGTGGTTATTTTCATTTAGGTTAGTTAAATTACTTAGCTGTCATTTCAAGAAAAAAAAACTAAAACTTCCTTTCAGGGCATTTTCAACTTTTGAATTTGGTTTTTTTAATAATCAGATGTTTTGGTCAGTTTGGTTTTTTTTTAAAAAAAAATATTAATAAAAAAAAAAGTATAGGATTTACAACTACCAATAGACTGTCTCATAAACTGCTGCTACCCAACATAGTTAAGCCCAAGCTGCTGTAATTTTCTGAAGCTTCAATTCGCTGTTTTGTTATGCACGGCATTTGAGAATCGTTGCTGTGTCTTCTATCTCGGACCAAACTGAGGCCTAACTAGTTCTTGAACAGGGCCAGCCAATAATTTAGAGTGCATTTGACCTGCCTCTTGCATATAGATATATAAGGGATTGGCTGCTGCTAGTTGTGGATTGATGGAGAACAGCAAGTTCAACTCTTCACCTGTATTATTTGATGACAAAGTCAATCTCCTCGCACCTTGATGTCTGTTGGATTAAAATCAGTTAAACTGGAAGATTAGGTTCGATTTGCTCTTGAGAATCAAGTTTCCTTATGAACAGAAGTGGAGTTCTACAACTATGATTGCATAGTTCCCAACGTCTCCGATGAGCATCAATTACCCGTCCATCAAAAAAATCTACTGGTCACCATTCATATTTGTTAGGTTCAATTATCCTCTGCTTTGCTTCTCCCGCGTGTTTGTGTAACCCCTTTAACTTTGATTGCATTTACAAATTTCCAAACCAAAAGTCAAATACATTTATTTTACTTTACAAATTCATAAAGATTATATCATGCAATCAGAGAAAATCTGATGAACACTTATTCTAAATCACAACAATCTAGAATTTATTACAAGCATATTCTTTTAAATTTTTTTGAACGAGTGCCAACTATTAATGTGATCTTCTAACTAGGTCCCCCAAAAATTCTTCTAATTAAATTAATTGTAGGTCCTAAGTGCCTATGCATATCGTGTCAAATACCAGAAGTTTATGTTATTTTTTAATTTTTTAATTTTTAATTTTAAGTTCTTAACAGTTTTTAAGGGTTAAATAAAGTTAAAATGTTGCTTAATTAAGCGAGTTTGGAACCAAAAAAATGGAACAGAAATGCCCAGAGAAGAACAGCATTTGAAATTCTGTTAATCATAAACGGAAGCCTAACCAAATCAAATGAGAGAAAAAATGGCAAATAATAGTATGATCTTCAATCAAAATGTTAATTGGGCTCGGACCAGAAATGAAGGGAAGGTCTTCTAGCCCTATGAATACTTAGTATGCTGACACGCGAAGAAATGTTTGAGAACCAGTCTCTACAAGGCCGGCAGGCCCATTTGCTTTGTCCGTACATAACCGACCATGAGCAGGACTTGAGGCACCCATCATGATTCATGAGAAGATTTTAGTTTTCATTCATAATTGCAGTATCTTCTTTATTTTTTAAAGAGTGCCTGGCCTGACCTGAACTGAGCCGTGTTTATCTGCTATGCTCATTAAAAAGCACATGTTTTGTGGGCTATGGTTTGTCATTGTTGAGCTCGCAGAGTTTATATTTTCTGCTACAGCTCAAACTCTGCTGAGTGCTGAGAGTATCCATTTATGAGTCTACTGTCCAAGAAGAAAAACGCACCAAGTAACACGGATCCAAAGTTCAATGGGACCGACGTATATATATCAGCTCTCTGTCTACCAGCTTTTCGCCCTCATTTTGCCACTCGAATTCGACCTATACTCTTACTGCTAATGTTAAAGAAATGGCCATGGCAATTGACTCCGGCTTAATTACTTTGATAGCGTGGATTTGTACAGCTTAGTCAGTTTAAAGAATCTGTTGTTATAAAGGGTAGATGTCTAAAGAATCTTAAAGTTCCAGGTACAATTCTCTACTTAACTACTTTGATAGCGTGGATTTTTACAGCTTGTGGAATTTGCTGCTACCAAGGGTAGATGTAAGAACAACTTCAAAGTTTGTTTCAGAAGGTAAAATTGTACCTGCGCCTATAGTTAAGCGAAGGAGTTCTATAAAAAAAACTAATTCAATGATGACTTCTTTCATCGGAAGATCAATCATTTACAGTTTGCTTTATTTGTCTGCAAGCAATGTTTCTGTGATTTATTTATTGCCAACTAATCACTCTCAAAGCGGCAGCGCAAACGTTTTGATCATCAGCACGCTATCTGTTATTTATTTACATCTAGTAATTCAAATAGCCGTCAACTGGCATTTTACCACTGTTTTGGAGTCGATTTGACATCTATAAAAAAGTATACACTGTCACTTTTGCTGGCTGAGAACTTGATCAGTGATCCCATTCAGAAAAAGAAAAACAGAAAAAAAGAAAGACAGAGCATATTCGATCCTCAATCGTCGTTGCTTTAAAGGGATTACTTGTAATTTCTTACCCCAGATAGAAAAGATCTTGCATATCCTACTGCATGCCCGAAGTCTGGACCCGAAAATATTATTTCTTGGAAGATAGAAGGAGATTTTCTTAGCTTAGCTTTAGACAGCATCTGATCGAGAGTAGGAACTGTTAAAAAAGATAACGACGTACAATTTGGCGAGCTAGCTCCTTTATCCACATCCACTGAGATCTTTCTGATATGATATGATGAAAAAAATGTGCAAATTTTGGATGGTAGGTTATAGATTATATGTGGGTGTGTTCAAATCAAGCTTAAAGGCAGGCAGGCAGGCACACTATTCAAGACATCACGTCACAATCACAAGCCCCCCCGACATGTAAAACTGTATCGAGCTCACGAGTGAAGTGATTCTGACGCTTTTCAACACTGGCCCATTTCTAAAATCCATGAGAATGTTTTATATGGTGTCTCTCAAATTGGAAAGAACAAAATGACAGCCTACCCAACAGCTTTTGTACAGTACCCTGCCTTCTCCTTCCGCTCGTTTTCCACTTCCCTTCCATGATCTATCTTCGAAATATATATATATATATATATATATATATATGCCCCCAATTTTATTTCTGACTTGGCTTCTCAATTATTTTGTGTAGCAAAACAGTAAGGACTAAAGACTACGGAACACTTTCCCGACCTACACACACAGAGGATGATCGATTACTATAATATAATTAATTGGTTTGGCATATTAACGGGTTAATTTAGTTTTTTTTATTAATTTTATTTTTTAATGTTTGTTTTATAAAAAATTAAAATTTATAATTTATTTTGATTTGTTTTTTGTAAGATTATTTTGATATCATGACACATGTTTTTACTTTGATAGATTAACTCGGGGTTTTTTTTCCAATTGCATCCTTAAACATTGAGTTTATTGATAATTAAACTTCATAATTTATTTTGATTTGTTTTCTATGATGTTATCACAATCTCATGACTTTGGATATAAGTTTGGCAAGCTAACCAAAGTTAACTCAAGTTATTTTTTATATTTTTTTTAATTTATTTTAATTTGTTTTGATTTGCTATCCATAACATTTTTATGATCTTATTACCCGAGTCATAAGTTTGGTAAGTTGATATGAGTCTTTTTTTTTGCTTTTTTTTATTGAATCATTTTCAATTTCATCATTTAACATTATATTGATTTGGATTTAAAATTCATAATTTGTTTCAATATACTTTGTATAGGGTTATTATAATCTTATGATTCGGGTCATGGATTTGACAGATTAATCCGCCCAATTCAATATATTATCGTCTCAATATTTTTTTTTTAAATGTCATTTTAATTTTTTTAATCGAACTACGTTTTTGTTCATTATTTAAGGTGTTTTTTTACTCATCAAATTAATAAAATTACATATTGTGATTATTATTTTTTTCAATTAGCAAAATTATTAACAAACGTTTGAATATTTTTTAATGTTATAAAAAATTGATAATAATCACAGTGTAGCGAGGGAATATATACTCTGTTTGGTAATGAGGTTGCGTCTGCGTTTTGTTTAAAACGTAGATGCAACCCATTTGGTAAACAAAAAAACATATTTTACTGTGTATGGATCCCACGTCATTTCGTGTTCGAGACGCAGGAAAAGAAGAAGCTGTATTTTTCTGTTTTGTGCACAGTGTTCACGTTAATTTTTAGCATACACTGTTCACTTGAAAAATAACAAACAGTGCAATTCTCTTGCGCAGTTCAAGAGTGAATTGCACTGTTCACGTGAACAGTGCAATTCACTTGCACTGTTCATACACTTTTTTTTTCTTCTTTTTTTAAGAGTGTTAATTTTATTAATATTTTTTTAAAAAAAAAAACTTATTTAGAGTGAATTAAATTTATTCGCACTGTGATATGAACAATATTTTCCCCCCGAAAAACTAGTATATAGTGAATTAAATTCACTCGCACTATAATATCAATTTTATACCTGATAATATTTTATCTAATTTTATTACACGCTCAAAATATTATGAAAACTGTAGTTCTTATCGGATGAATTTTGTACGTAATGAAATTATAAATAGTTTAATGGAATAATAAAAAATATTTTATATAAAGTTTTATTTATTTCATGATGTAATAGGAGTAATTAATTTTACAATATTTAAATTTAAAAACATCAATATTAATATATATTTTTTAAAATTATTTTATAATCTTAATTTCAAAAGCATTTTTAACTAAACACATTAAACTACTTTTTATGCAATCTCAATTTCAACTACAACTTTAACCAAACACCTATTTTTTCAAACTAACTTCAATTAAAAATACTTTTTATAAAAATAATTTTTTTCAAATCATAAGTATAATAATTACCGCAATACTAAATACACTCATGCGAGCTTTTGAAAATAGGATTTGATATGATGTTCAAAAGATTAGTGAAGCGGAGGTCAGCTAACGCGAATTTCCAAACGCACGGTGGCAAAGTTGCATTTAAAAGAAATTGCATGGTTGTTTGCTGTTGTGAACTGGAGAAAATACCATAAACAAGCATTACATTATTGCTTGTTATTGTTTGTAATGTACACAATGTAAAGTTGGCCCAATCGGCAGAGGCGAACATGGGCACGGTGCTTCCTTCCTTTCATTCATTCAGTCACCTACTGGCCCGTGTGCACTAAATTATTGCCCCCTGCTGTGCTGACAAATCCTGAGAAATCTCCTTGATGGTGATTCGCTTGTTTTTATATTTCCCTAGATGACAATGCCTGCAGGAGGGGCATGGCTCCTTCTCAGGTACACCATGATCATATAACCACAGGCAGCGTTGTTGTTAAGAATGAGATAGATGGGCACGTTGATTGAAGCTAAACACGTTATTCTGCACATAAGAAATAATAATAAAAAATGGATCAATGACTACTCAACGATTTGATATCTGATCTTAACCTTCCATCATCAACTCAGGCTTGCTTCTTGAGGAAATTTTAATGTATTTTAGCACAAGAAACAATTTAAAAAACAATCATAAACACACTTTCAAACCTAACATCTAACATGTTACCAAGTTAATTACAGTTAAGAGGGAGAGGTGATGAACATTCTTGATTTGAACAAGAAGTGGCTAACTCAATTTCAGCAGCAGCAAGAACAGCGACAAAACCTCGTTCACAATAATTAAGGCAAAAGTGGGACTTTTATCATTTCTGTATGAGTCTGCTGTCCTGACATAAAAAGAGGATTCTCAGTAATCCTCTGGAAAAAATTAGGCGTCCAAGTGGCAGCAGTGGTAGTTCAACTTGAGAATTAATGCCAGTCTTCATCACTTTTCCCATACCTTAAATCAAAAAATTGGCTCTCTTGCCACTTCATGTAGAATCTATGGCAAGTGCAAAAAATGAAGACAGGGTGAAATAAATGTTTTCATCATCTTTTGATCCACAAAATGACCAAGGCAGGCGCTGCTTCAAAAGAGTTCTACTATCTTTTATTACCACAATATATATATACACCTTTTGATTCACCCTGAAAAATGCAGAAGATTCCACCTCCAAAAAAAAAACAAAAGGCAAGACCTGAAAATGAAAATACCTAGAGAACCAGTAATGAAAATTTTAAAACAAAATGATTATAAAAAAAAGAGAGAGGGTACTGCTACTCATTAACAAAAGGTGATCCAGGGAGACAGAGTAAGTGGTCGGTCCCACTTTAACTCGGTCCCAGCTCAGCATATCATACAGAACCGCACTAGGGTTTGGTTTGATGTGAGTAATGAAAAAGAGTTGACCTCACTCGGCTGCTTTTTGACTCAGTGAGTTATGAGTCATGGTTAAGCAGCACCGCCTACTGGGTGGTGGTGGTTGTTGACCCGCCAAGCCGAGGTGGCAATGAGTGGGCGAGTATGCCAACCCAACATCAAACACCCATTATTCTCTTCCACTCTATACCCGTCTCCACCAGCAAACAGGGCCAACAACATGCTGGCTTGCTTAAACGCGTTTGAACCAAGATGAACCGGAGCAAACCCAGCCGAACTCAGCCGAGTTCGCCACTGAGTCAGGGTCTCGTGCCTCTCAACTCGGCTAGGTCCTTCACAAGCCACAACATTGCAAATCTGCTTCGCCAAGTACACCTCTGACATTACCTTATCTTGGGTACTCGCTGATCCCTCCAACGAGTCAAACAGAGTCGAGTAATAGTGCAGTGACTCGGTGAACCTGTCCAAGAAAACCGGACCGTTATGGTTCGCTTCTTGCTCAACGACAGTAACAATCTCCGGTTTCATTTGTTTCACAACTGATAAAACCTTTTTCATAGCACCCGGTATAGCCAACAATTTATGAAACTCAAAGATCGAGTTAACAGCCACAGACTCGAACTCAGTAGGTCTGAGTTCTAGCATGGAAGCATCGAGATCAGCCAAACTGTTAGCCACAAAACCTCTATACTCAAATTCCACATGAATAGTCTCTGCCAACTGAGCCAACTTCCACCCCACCTCTTGAAGCTGGTCCGTGTTATCATGAGCCGGTGGTCCAATGCCGGTTAACCGAAAAGCAGGTGGGCCACCAGGTCTGAGAGCAAGAGCTTGCATTAAAGCGGGCCACTGCATGCCTTGGTTCATAGAAAAATCAATAACATGAACCCGTTTTTTCCCTTCAAAGGCTTCAAGAATCGCTTGATTGGCCGTGAAGTGAGCGAACTTGAGATAAGGGCAGGTCTCATAGAAGTGTATCTGAAGAATCTCTGAGAGAGAGTGGTCGATTGAATTTTGAGGGTATAATTTGTAGATTCTCCGAGCTAATGCCTCGGCGAAGTAGGTGGCTACCTTACGCATGGCTCCGGCCTGAGAAACAGCTAAAAAGCCGATTTGTTTGACGAGGGCTTCCGCCAGATTTAAGTTGTTTTCTTGGACGGCTTCGGCACATGCCATTAAGAGATGGACGAGACGAACACCGTTTTCTTGTGAGTCAACCAGGACTACCGGGCGAGTTGACTCGGTCGAAGCCACAAGAGAACCCAGAGTTGTGGAGGACGAGGATGGCGAAGAGGATGTTTGATATAGGTCTGTTTTTAAGCGTTTAGATTCTCTAGAGTCGATCTGGGTTGGAGAGAAGACAGCCTTACCTGGTATGACTTTCAGATCATATTCCGATGATGAAGATTCCTCGAACAGCTTTGGTTGCTGATGATGTTTGCGGTCGGTGAAATCGATGGAAGTGACGGTGGAAGATTCAGCAGGAGCAAGTAAAGAATCAGTAGAAAGATCGAAATGGTGATTTGGGTTTAACTCAGAAAGCATGCTTTCAAGCCAAGTAGACAGATCGGAAGGATTGTAGTGAACAGAATCAGATGCAAGATGGGAAAGACCATCTTCGTGTGCATGACCCATCACTTCTTCAAGCTGTTCAAGTTTTTGGGCAACCTCAGCCATGTCTGATGACCTTACTTTGTAACCCAAAACAGCTAAGAGTTCATCCATCCCGCCATCTGCTTGACGTCCCTTCTCTTCCTCCCACGTCTTAGCTTTCCCGTCATTAGAAGTCATAGTACCGGTGCTAGTAAGAGAATACCCACCTGCGGCAAGAGAAGATGGGTTAGTAAGTTGTTGAGGATGGAGATTTGAGTGTTCTCTTTCCATGCTTCTTTCATTCTAATTTCTATTGAGGGGGTTGGAGTTTTGGATTGGTTTTTTTGGTGGGTTTGTGTGGGGATGGTAGTTGAGCTCAGAAACCAAGGAGGGGTGTTACTGGGTGGAGGAATCTGGGCATTGGGGAGTGGGGGTTTATCACTGTCACTTGGCGCTTCAAGATCAGGGGAAAAATCTTTAGCGTTAAAATATGCATAAATAATAATTAGAGAGGAAAAATAACGCTCGTGATGGGGGCGCAAGCTCCAATGAAACTATCGAGGACGACAACCACGACTACCATCTCAAACAGATAAAGATGAGGGGAAATCTTATTTTTCAAAAAAAAAAAAAATAGCCATAGGAGGGAATTTTGATAGGAGGCAGCCGTGCTCTAATCTCATAAAAGTACCTTTTTTCTTTTTCTTTTTTTTCATTCTTTTGTGTGAGATCACTTTATTTGTTTTTTTAAGTTTAAGAGCTGAAATTAGGCTCATTGGTGTATTTAATTTTAGTTGCCAGGTTTACATGAAAACCATGCCGTGTTGGAGGAAGGGGAAAGATGTGTGCTTTCCATTAATGCAAGCATTGGTGGATTATGTCTGCGAGGAACTTAGTTTTGTGCCAGCCAGGGATTCTGGGTGCCATAAATTAGAGCTCTAGATTGTTTCTTTTTACATTTTAAAAGAATTTTTTTAAAAAAAATAATTTTTTTACTTTAAATTAATATTTTTTTTGATATTTTTAGATTTTTTTAATGCATTGATATCAAAAATATTTTTTAAAAAATAATATTATTTTAATATATTTACAAATAAAAAACACTTTAAAAAATAATTACAACCTTACTTACCTATACACTTCTAATGGTGGATAGGGCTTCAAACTTTAGGATTCAATTTCAGTTCCATTTCAAGAAGTGTTTTGTTTTTTTAATTTGAATGGAATGTTTCAGTTTCAGAGTATTTCGACGTGCTGTTTCGGGATTATATTGTTTATATGTATATATATTCAACAAATATAATTCAAATTCAAGATAAATTAATTATAAATTATGCAATACAAACACAATGTCAAGCAAATATAATTTTTAAATTTAAAATATTTTTAATTAGTCAAGATTAATAGATCTTTAACTTAAAGTAATTCAACTTAAACAAAATATCAAAATATTATAAAAATAAAATGTTTTAACACAAATATTTTAAATATAAAGTCAAATCAATATTACCAAGGTTAATGTAATCTAAAGCATTCATTATTTTGCTCAAATTCTTACAAAGTATAAACATGAAAAAAATGAATATAAATCATATATATTAGTGATAAATCTAATTTAAAAAAAATAATATGATTGTTAATGAAAATAGTAATAATAATTTTCAATATTATTATTAATATCGTTATTATTGAAAATAGTAAAGAAAAAGAGCTTTTTATACTTTGGTGGTTTAATTAATTAAATCGAACTAAGTTCAACTTGATTCAATGGCTTTTCAAGAGCGGAACGGAACATGTGAAATGAAACCGGAACATTCTGATTGAAATTTAGCTGAAAAATTCATAATAAAATGAGATTTAAAATAAAATAAAAATTATTTTGTTTTGTTTTGTTTTTTAAATTGATATAAGATATTTCGGTGATTCCAAGCAAAATGAAATGAAATTGAAAACCTATTTCTATGCGTGGAGCGGAGAGTTTTGCTCCCAGAACTTATCAATTAACCGCTAATCTCATCCTCCCATCAGATTTGAATTACACTGTCAGCCCTTCAAATTGCGTTGAATTGGTTCACACTGGATCTCGAAAATGGTACAGAATCACATGGACCAACTAATAATTTTATTGAAAAGAGGAAGCTGCTATTTAATCCTTGTTTTTTGAATGTAGTTTAACCCAGGCCTTCGTGTTTAGGAATCTATGTGTTCGTCCCTGGACTTATGGTGACCGTTCTTTTATTAAAACAACGGGAGATGTTTTGGGTATGCAGTGCGGGTTTGTTATTTTGATGCGTGATATATTTTTTTAAAGTGTTTATTATTTTAAAATATATTAAAATAATATTATTTTTAAATGTATATTTTTAATATTAACACGGCATAATTATTTAAAAACATTTAAAAATTTAATTTCTTGTTTTTTCACAAGAAAAATATTTTGAATAGCAAGTTGTAACGTAAAAACAAACAGTCAATGGTTTATGAGGTCACACTTTTTTAATGTAAAACAATATTCACGTCATAGGATATTATTTAGCATTCTTATTAAACCTAATCCAGCATATAAATCTTGAAATCTCTCGGCTCGACTCAATGCCTAACCCAAGTTTAAAATTATACTCGGACAACCAGTAAAAAGCATGGTTTGCTTTTAAAAAAATTAAAATAATTTTTTTTTAACATTAAAACGACAACATATTGAATCGACCTATAATTCATTGCTTAACCTATCAAATTTATAATTCGAGTTATGACACAACAATGTCATTGAAAGTAAATTAAAATAATTTATAAAAAATAAATTAAAATTAAGTAAATGCTGAATGATAAGAAAATGAATATTTTTTTTTTAAAAAAAGGAAATTAAAATAAAAGGGATGCAAGAAAACAAAAGCCACCTCCTTCACTGTTCATATGAACATTGAATGAAGTGACTTAGCACCTCAGCTCTTTTTTTTTAATATTCAATGCAAGCATTATTTTGGGATGTAAAATAAAATTTAGAACAAAAAAAAAACATATTCCTCTAACAAAGCAACAATAGGGAAAAGTCAGGGACTAAGCTATAGATTTTTAAATATAAAATGTTAGGTTTCAGTCACCATCAAAACCAAAAATTGAATAATAATTTATTCTATTGAGAATTTTAATAACAACGAGAAATATAATATTTCTTTTCTTTTTTTCATATAAAGTATAGATAGCATGAACCATTAATAGGCCTCATATTCAATGGTTTCAAATTCAAAAGAGGCCTTGAAAGAATAATTTTTATGATACTAGCTAGTTTGATGTAAATAGATTGTTCAAGATCCGGTTCAAGAAGGATTTAATTTTAAGTGCGAAGGCTGGACCGATGATGCTCTTTGTCATTAAGAAAAAGAAACTACAATCTTAATTAATGATATAATTTAAATAATTGTGACACAACTTGATTAATCGTAGCCCTACGGTAGTATTCAACTTGATTAAACATAAGTTTCTCAGCATGTAACTAGGTGGATCCTCAGCTATTTAAAATAAAATATGAGGGTTAATTTTTATCTAATAAAGAATGGAATAAAAAAATAAAAAACAGTAAAAAAACTCAAATTAACTTATTAAACTCAATACATAAGTTACGAGATCAAGATAACCTTACAATAAATAAACTATGAAACTTAATTACTAAGAAATCAATCATTGAAAGTTAAAATAAAGAAGAAAAAATAAATTAAATCCATGAGATCATAATAAGTCTATACAAAGTAATCTGTTAAGCTCACTACACAGGTTATGAAAATGGAATAACCCCATATAAAACAATGAAAAAAAATATAAAAGCCCAATTTTAAACGATTGAACATTGAATGATAAAATAAAAAAATCATTTATAAAAAGTAGTCCAAAAAAATAACTTAAGTCACTTTAGTTAATATGTTACTTGAGTAATGAGATTGTAATAAATTCATAAAAAATATGAAGCTCCCAACAAATCTAATATTAAAAGTTGAAATTAATAAAAAAAATTACAAGATTGGTGTACAATCCAACATAAATCATATTAAAAAAAACATAATTTCTTAAAAAATCCAATACTAAATGATAAAAATAAAATAAAAAATAAAAAATTAAATTATTAGAGGATGAAATTTAAAAAATAAAAAGTTAAAAAAAACATAAAACACTATAAATAGTGTTTTGTGAGTTTTACTACCCTGATTTAATCATACTTTTTAGTATTTTGCTAGTTAGGTAACGTGTGTTTGTTATTAATGTAGTATTTGTGATTATAATTTATAAAAATAGGTTAAAAAACTATAAATTATAGTTTTTTTGGTAACTAAGATTTTGAAAAAATATTTTCAGTGAGATTTGTATACAAATACGGTAAGACAATAATGGGATGAGTTTTTAAACATAATTTTAATTATTCTATTTTAAGAAAAATCTAGTAAAAATATTAAAACAATTAAATAGATAAAGAAAAAAAAAAGTGCATAGCCTAAAGAATACAGATCAGTCGTGCCTGGCCTAGAAGGGCAGCCCTACCTTAAGTATTTTTTTCTTTTTAAACTCGGGAGCATGACACATCACCCACGTGAGTTTGTTTTTATACGAAACAAAGTGGATAATGTTTCGTTTGCATAGACAAATAACCTGCTGTTCCTGGTAGCAAATTACGGTGGCTAGAATAACAGGTTTCGGGTATTTGGAACCTAAAATTTTTTATTTTTTATTTAAAAAATTCAAAAAATATCATGCAAACCTTAATAATTCCATTTTTTAACCTTACACATGTAAAAAAAATATAAAATCAAATAGAATCAAAATAAATTTTAAGTGTTTCAATTTTCTTTTTAATATAATCAAAAGCTTTTTCAAAGTCAAATTCATTGACATTAATATCGGTATATTTTGTAAACGAATCTTGTCCTTCCAAAAGCTCTTTCTCCTCATCTTTTTTTTAATGATTCTTTCTTCTTTCCAGCACTAAAAAATTAAAATAATATATTCAATGTTTTTTAAAAAAACCTTTTACTTGAAAATATATTAAAATAATTATTTTTAGTTTTTTTATACCATCACATTAAAATCATCAAAATATAAAAAATACTATATAAAACATGCAGTCAAGTGTGGGTGCACATTGCTTTTGTTCCAGGGAGACATTGATATGATTTGGTTGTTGCTTTTTTTTCTTTGTTTTTGATGGCATGCCGTGTAACAAAATTATATTGAATGTGAAAACGCCATTTCACAAAACAAGGGCGTTCATTTTCAATCATGTCGTGTCCAATATGAGCTAACCACCGTGGCGATAGATTCCCAGCTGTAAGATTGTAGTTTCAGCAACGTATTAACTTCAAAACTTAATAGTTTCCGCCCCAGTGTCCTCGAGAGCGGAAAAAGCAATTGATTATCGATACAAATTCAAAGGAATACATGGAAAGGGTAATTTTTTCTTCAGTGCCCAGGCCACTGATAAGGCTGTCATTACGAGGGTGTAAGAGAATATGATTGTATTAAATTAATATTTTTTAAAATATTATTTTACTTGAAAATATATTAAAATAATTTATTTATTTATTTTTTAAAATTATTTTTAATATCTATCATTAAAACGATCTAAAAACACTAAGAAATATTAATTTTAAATAAAAAATATATTTTTTTTAAATTAAAAAAACATGATTTATATCACGTTTCCATGTAATTTCTAAATCTTGCATGGTTTGTCCCAGGCTTTATCTGGTCTGAAATGTTCGTCAATTTACCGTAAAATTACAAAAAAAAAGGTTACAAGGCTCGAAAGAAATTGAGCGTGTAACAACAACTTCTACAAATGATTGTATATTTCAAGTACACGACCAAGGAAATTTATAACCTAAATCCTGCGCGACACAAATCACAAAAACATAAGACTATAAAAAACTACAAATATTTATTTTAATTAAGATTTCGAGATGGAATTTTGGTTGACACTGATGCAAAACTTTGATGTATATTAATCAGATAAATACTTTAAAATTTATAGTTTGAATAAAACACATAAAAAATTGGCACATTTCATTCTTCTTTTTTTATCTCTTGGAAAATGCTCATTTAGTCATGTTATTTTAACTAAGTAATTTTGTTATATTATTTTTTTAAAAAAGTAGTTCAGAAGTTCAATTGAGGCACTTAAACAGGGAACATCAATAAGTTCAACATGGATACGTGGTACATAAATAAGCTTTGTGGTGGTTTTTTCTTTTAAAAAATATTTTTAATTTGAAAATATTTTTAATTATTCTGATTAATTAATATTAAAAATTAAAAAATACTTTTAAAACAACCCCGCACTATATTAAAAAAAACACAATTAGTGTCCTCGCTTGGAATGCAGAGAACATGCATGCGTTAGTTTACCTATAAAAGCATTTTCAATGGCAAAAGATATTTAGAATAGTCAAATTGTTGATATAGTTTTTTTAATAGAATAAATATATGTATTTTTATGTGTACTCCAATAGAAAAAAATCACTTTAACAGCTAACTTTAGTATATTTAATATTAATACTTTTAGTTTTTTTAAAAGCCATCGAGAAAAGTTTAATTGATAGAAGAATGATTTTTTAAATATTTTTATTCTTTTTGATAAACATGCAGGGATGATTCTTATTTGATTAAAAAAATATATTTTTATTCTTTACTTAGCTCTTTTATTGAATCTATAAAATCAGAAAGGAAAAAAAAGAAGCTAAAAAACTAATTTTGTATTTTTTTGCTCTCTTATTAGAGATGCCTGAGCCTGGTAGAATTAAGAGCCGTTGAGAAAATCCCACAACCTGCTTGGCGCGTGAACAAACATCCTCTTTAGATGATTAAAACTCAAATGTCAGAGGCCTGCCCTACACGAGGAAGACCATTTGACTAAAACGGCCTCGCCGTCACGTCCAGCCCTCTTTTCGTCACCTTTTTAATCTTGTTTTTTTAAAAAGTCATAGATTGCATGAAAGCCCTCAGCAGCATTCCTATTTTAATAATTTGATTGTGCCTCGTAATCTTCACAATCCAAGATCAACTACTTTTGAAATTCTTTGAGATATTTTCTCTCTTTTTTTTTTAAAAAAAAAAATACTTACAATGCCTTGTCTAAACATTATATTATAAAATTAATTAAAAGACCCGAAGTTTTCTCTACCCACTCTCACTTCTTTTTTTCACGTCAATTTTGATAGAAAATTTTTCATTCTTGGTATCTAATTTTTTCTAGTATTTTTCATTTGGATTGTTATTATTTTTTCAATTACATTATAAATTAATTATGTTTGCATGATTCTCTCTCTCTCTCTCTCTCTCTCTCTCTCTGTATATATATATATATATATATATATAAATTTCGAGGTTTTTGCTTTTCATTAACAGTAGCTCCTCCTTAGATTGTTATTTATATCCAATTTTTATTTTATTTTCGGTCCTTGAAATTTTGATTTACATTTTAATCTATAAACTTTATTTATTTTTAGTTATATCCCTATAGTTTATATTGACATCATTTTATTTGTTATTGTCTATTTAGATTTGCATGGTCTCGAATGCTCTCTATGGTAAATGAAAGGCTAATTTTACATAAATAAATTTTACGTTGTTTTTAAAATTAAAATTGAGAAATCAAGGATGAAAATTGACATTCAAGAAAAAAGAACCCTTCCATGCATTTACTATTCAAAGGACACGGAAATGTATAATCTAGCCCCTTTGATTTCACTTTTTTCATGTACGGTCCCTGTTCCCCAGGCATCTTGGGATTTGATCCTTAAGTTTTTTTTTTGTGTTTTAGTCCCCTAATATCTCGGTAGATTGAAATTCACTAGAAAATTTTGAGTCTTTAGATTGATAACTCGGTAGAGATGATTTTTACCTTTAATTATGATTGCAAGTTATACTAAGACTTGGAAGATTTTTAATTTAATCTGACTTTGAGTTTTTTAGTTAAAGACGACATCGCCTGCATGCAATAGGCTCCGTATACCCTTTTTTTCAATCTATAACAAGAAACCCACGCTGAAGCAGAATATTGCAGGATGAGACTCCGTGGATTTTTTTAGAGCACAGGCAACATTCCACCTCTTCTTGATTTTCCTCGGCCTCAACCCACTTCTTGCCTTGGAAAGGCGACACAATTCCTTTCCTCTCCAAACAATACATTATAAAGCTTTCTAGAAGGCAACCTTCAAGACCGCGATTCAGAATCATGGTTGCCTTTAAAATCGTGATTTATAGCAGCAGCTGTATTAAACTATATTATTTACCCAGTATTTTTTTAATCCTTGTCATTCGCCTAGATTTTTATGCTAGCCATGTTATTTTTTAAAAAAATTCGTTGCAGAAAAGACGAGCTGACATGCATCGCCACCCCGGCTCCACGTGATTCCTGCACGTGTAGACCCAGAACAGCTTCAAGGTGGCACGTAGCAATCCATCTCACCGTGTGCCAGCTTTGTTCTGGGGCCCACAACCCATGTGATCATCACAGGTGTTTATATTCCTGTTTTATTGGGGCCCGCGATAGCCATCCTCGGGAGCTGGAGGCCGTTCGTCCGTTTGATTTTCGCGGCTATTTTCCTGGTGGATCTAAAAATACGGATCTGCAGGGGTACGTTTTTTGTTTTCTTTATAGGGACCGGGGAGGGAGCTGTGTTCATACTTCTATCGTTTTTTATGCATAAATACTAACTAGATTTATCTTTCTAAAAATCGTCTGCTTGGAGGTCCGGATTTACAAGGTAAACTCGTGTATTTATTGAATTAAGTTCCCCGTCGCGTTGCACTGCCATTTGATGTAGCACAGCTGAGATAACTAAAATAAGTTTGCTTTATTCCTTGGTTTTATGGGTTTAAACTTCGTGGTCAATATTAAAAACCATTATTAATTCTTTTTAAGTATATACTAGATTCATCTCGGGTTTTAAAAATTGTCTATAATAACTTGGCTTGGATTGAGATAATATGAAAACACTTTTACTGTAAAATAAATAAATAAATTAGATTGCCATCAGGGCACACTATCATAGGCATCAAAGATCATTACCCGGTAAATACTAAATTGATAACTCGCACTACATAACAAATCAGGTTAGATTTTACCTGATATGAAATGAAAAGGATGTTCATGTGATACCAATTTTATAAAGAGTTATTACAACTTAAATTAATTTATTAAACTCGTAATTCAAATAATAAAATCAAGATAATCAAATTAAAAAAATCACAAATCTATTTAAAAAAAAACAAATATCGGATGATGAAAGCTAAAAAAATATATATAAAAAAAACAAAAAAAAATCTGAGCTAATTTTTTTAACTCCTAACCCTACTTATTAAACTAAAAACACCGTATTTATAAAAATAACAAAACATAACTTTTATTCAATTAAATATGAAAAGCTGAAAATATAAAAATAATTTTAATTGTATAAAATAAAAAAATAGCTATTAAAATTTTGTATAATTTATTACCGAGGTTGTGTTTGCAATTAGACCCATCAAGATCCGTACACGCACCTAGAAATTTATTGGGGTCTATGGCAGTACAAGTGTGAGATGGAATTACAGGTGATCCTTCTGAGTTTTGTCATCTCTTTTTGCTACGTGGGGCAACTGATTTGACACCATTTTCACGCCCAGTGGACCACCAGATCCAAAGATAAACACTACTAGCAGTTAGCAATCAATGCAATGAAGAAAGGTAAGACTATTTTCCCATGTCAGCAGTGTATAAATTTATTTCCCAAACTACTATAGTTGTGAAAATAATAGCTGTGAAATTATAAAATTAAGACTTTATCAGAAATAATAGTTCGAAGATATTTATACGAGAGAGAGAGAGAGAGAGATTAGTTGTATTCACCATCGACGATATTTATACTCTTATTAGCAGAGAAATAGTGATAGTAAATGCGTCTTCTATAGGTGTTGCATTTACTTCATGCACAGCTTGTTAAAATTCATAGTTGTGTATGTGCTACGCAACTAGCAATCTCATTCTCGTTTTTTTTTTTAAAAAATAATTAACCCATGTCAAAGTTCTAATATAAAACGAATAAAAATAAAATAAAATAAAATTTTTAAAGAATAAGTACTGAAATTAAAAATAAATAAATAAAAAGAATAATCTTGTATTTTAGTTGTCAGAAAAGAATTTTTTTTTTATTATTGACAGCAACCCAACCATTATAAATCTATACTCGCCACACCGTGTGGAAGAGGACATGATTACTCATCTAGGGAGATGACTGATTATCATGTTTGGCTATCGGGTTGCGTCACACGCACCACCTGAATAACATAGACTCCGTTTACTCGTTATGCGCGTGGAACATGCGCCAACAACTTTTCAATTAAAAAATAAAAAATAAAACGTAAAAATACCAAAACACCTCCTCATGGTCCTCTTAGATGCATAAAATACTCATATAAAAATATCAAAACACCCCCAAAATCAAAGTTTTTTTTTAAATCTTTTCTAAAGCTACAAGCATTATTTTATTAAGAGCAAATAAATATTTTTATTGTTATGAATATCATAGTTTTAAAACCCGGATCGGCCCGACGGGTCACCCGGGACCCGGCCGACCCGGCCCTGGGATCGGTCCGGGTGGAGGCAAAAACCCGTTAGGAATTAGCCCGGAGAAACCCGGTCGACCCGGTCAAACCCGGGTGAAACCCGGTCAATTTTTTAAAAAATTTGACAGTCATTAAACGACGTCGTTTTGGCCTTTTAAAAGACCAAAACGCTGAAGACTGACGAGTGAAGAAGAACGAAGCAATATCAGTTACAATTTGCAAACCTAATTTCAGTTGGGTATCGAACAGCTGAACTGCATGCCTTGTCTCTTTCTGATTTAACAATGAAGGAGACCGACTCTTCTGCTCCCGGCGAGAAAACCATAAGAAAAAAGTTAGTCTCTCTCTCATTTGTTCTTATTGAAAATTCTGTTTTCTATTTTTTTTCAGTGATGGATTGATTGTAGCTTTTGGGTATGTTGCTACTCTTGTAGTGCACTGAAGAAGGAATTAAAGAACAAGAAGAAAGAAGAACAGAGACGCCAAAAAGAGACGTCCTCTGCTCAGTAATAAGGAATGAAGTGTCAGGTGTCGATGGTGGCCGCGGAGAAAGTGCAGTGTCTTGTTGATTTTGGTGGCTTCCTTTTGTCTTTTTGAATTTCAGTTGCTCCCTTTCGTCTTGTAATTTCAGTTGTTTCCTTTAGTTATGTGCCTTGAAAATTACCCTGAAGATTATATGTTTTTTGCAAGAAATATCATGCTCAAATATGCTTCTCCTTTTTTGCTTGATTGTCTTCTGTGTCTCATATGCATGATTGTGGCTAGCTGGCCCTTGAGGCTTTGGGTGATGTAGCATTTTTAGAGGTCACATTGGAATTCATTTGGCATTGATATAAGAATTACTTTTGTTCTTGCTGTAGTAATGTAGGTAATGTGGGGGTTTTTTGAGTTAATTGTTTGATTTATTTAAATCTGCAAAATGGCAACATATGTAATGCTTAATGTTATATTTTGTGATGAATTCCAGCTTTTACTATTTTGCAGGAAGCTCTACCTGTTGCCCAAAAGTTGGGAGAGAAAGTACTTGAAACCTGTTCTGCGAAGGTTAAACCTTACTTGATACAGGCTGTGAAATCTTTGGGTGTATCTTTAGATGACTACAACGATATTGTTGGTTCAATGTGCCAAGAAATCTCTGGTTCCATTGAGCAGAAAGATGTCCATGCTGGTGATGAAAATAAGGTAAGCTTGTTGTGCTCCTAAAGATAACATTGTAGTTATGGTGCTGATTTAACCATTCATTTAATGGTGTATCTTGTGCTGCCATCATTAAACTGTATTTAATATATCTAGTGGCATTGCTGTTTATTTTCTACAGATGATTTAATGAAGATTCTCAACCGATTTTTGCCACTTCATTCCTTATTACTGAATTTGAATTGATTGAATTGGCACATCATGGGACTGAATATTTACTTCACAAACTCTTTCTGATGTTTTTTTATAGGTGTTTTTTTGGGTCAACCCATCTGACCCGTAACCCGATCACTTGACCGGGTCGGGTTTCAAAACTATGATGAATATTATAAAAAGCCAAGAAAATTTTTGATCAACAATTCTAAATTTTGTTCATTCTAACAGCTAGAAAAATATTTCTACTATATTAAAAAAATTATATACACCCCAGACAATCTTTTAATTACCTCTGAATTAGGAAAAAAAAACCAAAAACCCCTTAGATCAAAAGCTAAAATTCTTCTGGGTTCGAGTCCTCATGTGCACGTCTGTCATCCCCGCGGTGCCTTACATGTCCACTGGGTTTGCAGGGTGTTCAGTGGGCCGTGGGATTAGTCGTGGTGCGCGCAAACTGGCCCGGACACCTACGTAAATAAATAATAATAAAAAAAGCTAAAATTTAAGCCACTCAAACATGAACTAATAATTTTACTGCAACAATTCACAGTAACAATCAGTGTGTGAAGCCATAACTCTATAATAATCTGTGTGTGAAGCCATAATGATCCCATGCGGTTTAACTTTTGTTAACGTGCTCGCTGTGGAATGGGAGCAGGATTGCCGTGTCGCACTGAAAAAGTGATATGACCGACATTCAATTAGAGGATGACCGACATTTAAAAATAATTTTAGAAGTTATAGTTTAAGTTGCATGTAATAAATTTCAAAGCTCCTTTTCTACCATGGATTTTGCTGATACGAGTTAAGATCCTGGAAACCAATCTTTAGATAGAGCCCATGGTGTATCGGAATTCGGAGAGGATTGTAAAAGAAAATGGAGATGGGCAGCCAGCTGGCGAAGAAGAGCATCCATGCAGCGACACAGATAGAAACGGATGAGAACGTTATTATAATTACAACACAATACTAAAAACGGTGATAATAAAATCAAGACTTTTTCAAGAATATTGATGATAAAATCAAGACAGCCGTTTGCCATTAATTTTGATGGACTTCACGTTGATGAAATATTCTTGTGAGCTGCCTCTGGCATCTGGGCTAGTAACTAGAGGTGTGTAGATTAGTGACCTTTAGATCTGCGCCCAAAACGGAGTCGTAGCTGGGCTCATTGCCGAGTAAAGTGAGACCATTTGAAGAAGCTAGGCAGGTTGCAAATTTTCTTTCGAGCCCAGAATTTGAAGCAAGTTGTGATGGCACTGCAATTCGAATCTTGCCCAGGCCTAACGTTCCTCGGCCCCCCCTTGCTAGCCCAAATTAAAGACCACTTTGTCAAAATTTATTAATAATAGATAAAATTGAGAAACAAGGGAAGAGTGTAAAACATGAAAAAAGCCCATCATCAATTTGGGAAAGTTTCTTTTCACTCTCATACTTTCTTTTTTCTTTCTCCACGTTCCCTGTATTTTTTGTTATTTCAATCTTGGTAAAAAATACTCATTTTTCTTTGAATTTTAGCTTCTAAATCAGAGAGGGGAGAGGGAAAGTTGCATGAAAATGAAGAGGAAAGGGAAAGTCATCGATTTTGGCACTTTTAGCATAAAAAATTGTTATTTTTAGTACTAATGAGTTTTATTAATTAAATGAAGTTTGATGGTGGTGGTTTTTTCTCAAAATATAAACAGAAATGAGATCAAGTTCAATTTAGTTTTTTTTTTTTTTAGTTGGTTTGGATTTTTTTTCTTAGTGGTTTTTGGGTATTTCAAGGTTAGGTGCTTTGCAAAAGGTTTCATGGTGTTTCTGAGGTTTTGTTTTAGACGAAAAATAACTTGAAAAATTGATTTTTTAGTAAAAAAAATAAAAAAACCCTCCCTCCTAATTTTTAACCATGATGGCTGTGGTTGAATTTTAGTTTTCAACAAGTGATGCATCACTTGCGTGGAATATTTTTTTAAAACGAACGGATAACATATCAACCACTCCATACAAAATTAAAAAAAAAACCTAACGGGCAGAGCCCATGATGGAATGATCATGCTTTTAGGTTTTTTTAAAGGTCTATTAGTGTTGGCCCATTCAAGCTAGGCCCGCATATTTTTTTTCTCTTTGTTTTTTTTATCTTTAATACATTGATTTTTTATGGCTTTGTTTTTTTACAAGGTTTTCAAGTTTCTTGATTTTCTTATTTTATGTTCGATGTTTTTAAAAAATAATTTTTATTTTGGGATGTTTTTATTTTACAGCATGAAGTCGCAGCAGCATAGCACTATTTGGTAATCGTATAGCCTGGAAGCAAAGTGATCTGGGGCCGAACATGTCTTGTGCATAAGTGTACTTAGGTCCAAAGTGTAACCGGAAAGATCGAATCTTGTTTATCATCCATCTCGAACTAAAAGCCCAAGATTCCAAGAATTCTGTCTCGAACATCAAACAGTAGCTTGTCCACTTACAAATATTTGATTGGCTCGACTCTTGCCTGAGAACACTCCCTGGGATTCTTGCCTTGCTTGAAGAAATTAAATCCCCAAAAATTTGTTGATATATTTCTCCATGTTTACCTTTCCTTGATTGTGAAGAGAACCATCCTTGTTGCCTTTCCTAGAGACCTCAGAATCCGAAGATTGTTATATGTTTAGCCGTCCGGATTTCTTGAAGTTGTTTTTTCTGGGAGATACACCATGCAATCCGCTGCTAGCATGGGTGGTTCTAGTAAAAAGGAAATAAAATGCCACCACAAGAGGCTGCTAGGGGATACTTTCATAAAGACCAAGCACTACTAGAAGTGCTCAACCAGCGCCTCCTTGCATATTGCATATAGAATAACAGAAGGCATATCTAATCATATACTACATCATCTATTTTCATTGATTGATCTAAAACTCTCCTAGATTAAATGGTCTGATCCAAAATACTCTCATGTTAAATATGATTGGGTGTGATTGGTCAAAAGTTATCTATATCTGAGGCTATTTGTTTTTGTTTTGTTTTTTTTTTGTTAAAACCATGTTTTGTGATTTTTTTAAATATTTTTTTTACTTTAATTTTTTTTTGTTTTTAGATAATTTTAACGCGTTGATGTTAAAAATAATTTTTTTAAAATAAAAAATATTATTTTTATGTATTTTCAAGCGAAAAATATCATATTTTAAAACACTATTTTAATTAATTTAAAAATATAACTCAAAGCATGAAAGAGAAAATTGAAGTTTTTTGCTTTTTTTTGGGTACAAGGACAACAAGAAACCAAAATTAAGATCATGATTGATATCGTGATAGTAATTATTTTAAAAAATATATTTTATTTAAAAATAAATGAAAATAATATTTTTTTATTAAAATAATCTAAACATAAAAAAAATATTTCGAAGGAAATATATATTTTTTTCAAAAATAAATACAAACTGTGCCTATGACCTCATGAAAACAGCCCTAGCAGCATCATCAGCGAAGAGCGCAAACAGCCCTGGAAGAGGACAGATCCAAATAAATTCCACATCTTCCCATAAGCTCCCAATTTGGCTAAAAATCAGCAATGCTATCTCCTTCTCTCAACATAGACACCAACAACAACATCTTATGTTCTCAAATGAGTAGAAAACAGGGATCAACGCGATCATTCATGATCCGAGTTTTCAGTAGAACATGACAATTTTAAAAACAATGCATATTCTAAGAACACGAACCTTTTGCTCATAAAGCCCAATGACGTGCGAGGTAGAAAAGTAGTTTTAGTTTTACGTTGACTAGTTTTTACAGTAAATCCTAGAAAAATCCACCCGAATGATGCTTGTTGCAAGATGTGCTTGGAGATCGTACTCGTGAGATATATATCTTGTTAATTAAAAAAATATTTTTGAGCTTAAATAATACTAAAAAAAGCAAAACGACGCCGGTGGACGGTTACATCTTGTTATATCATGCCAAATTCTCATGTAAATTGAAAACAGTACTAGTAAAAATAATAAATGATAATTGATTGTAACGAGTTATCAAGTAAGTGTCTGTTTTTTTATGTTAATTAAAAAAATATTTTTGAACTGAGTTAAGTACCATTAATCGGGGATTATTAAGGTTAATGAACTGAGTTTTTTTTTTTTTTTTTTGGATATAGTAAACTTTTTTGGGAATGGCGACACTGTAATATCTTATCCCACTGGAGGTCAAATTGAGCGAAGTCAACTCGTTAGAATCGTCTCTCCAACCACAAATTTCCCTTTCCTTTCCTTCATTTCATCTCTTTACCTCTCTAAGTAAAAAAAGCGAGGCAAAATTATAAAAAAGAAAAATCCAATACTCGAAGAAGAAGAAGAAGAGCATGGATTCCTCTGAATCAAACGAAAATCACCAGATCGCCAGCAACAGCAACTCTCACTCAAACGCCAACGATCACGGCTGGCAAAAAGTCACTTACCCCAAGCGCCAGCGAAAGCAGAGATCCGCTGCAGATTCCGCCGCCAATAATTCTCATCCAATCGCCAATGACAGCAACAAGCCAAATAATGTCTTCCGATCTCTTGAGCTTCAATCCGAAGACCGCCGCCGTAAAATTCTCGAATCTCAGAGCGCCGCTGCTGATGCCGCCGCCGTTGTTGATACTCGATCGAGATCGAAGCATCACCACCGATCCGATGACGACGATGACGACGATTACGAAAGCGATGATGCTGGAGTTTCCAAGGAGAATGCCAAGGCTGAAGAGAAGAAAGTGAAGCAGAAGAAGCCTAAGAAACCTAAAGTGACTGTAGCTGATGCCGCCGCTAAAATTGATGCCGCCGATCTTGCTGCCTTTCTCTCTGACATATCGGTAGGCGTATGTCTGGAATTTGGAATGATCTGGTTTATTTTGAGGAAATGGTAATTTCAATTTCCATTTTTTGTAGGGGTCATATGAGGGTCAGCAGGAGATACTGCTGATGCGATTCGCGGATTATTTTGGGAGGGCTTTTTCGGCAGTGAATTCGTCGCAATTTCCTTGGGTTAAGATGTTCAGGGAGAATACTGTGGCCAAGCTCGCCGATGTGAGTTCTAATTTATTTGTTTGTTTTGATTTGACGAATAAGTTTATTGAGAGAATTGATATCAAATTCTGTCATAGGCTAGTACAACAAATTTCAAAACTTCAATTTGATTGAATTTAAGTTGTGAAGTATGGATTGTCTATATGCACTGCTTTATCACTTTGTTAGCATTGCATTGATTTGTAAAGAGATAGCATTTTTATGAATTTGATATCAGCATCATCATGTGTTTCGTATGTGACTTGATGTACATTCTGGTATTTGATTATCTTTAGTGCTTGTCTCACATGTATTCTTTCGATCATCGTAGATATCTAGTCTGAAAGCTTAAGAAATTATTGATTTTCTTTGCCATTGTTCTCAAACTAATTATTGGCTGTTGTATTCTTCAACAGATTCCACTGTCTCATATTTCTGATGCTGTTTATAAAACAGCCGCTGACTGGATTAACCAACTGTCCATTGCAGCGCTTGGTTCATTTGTACTATGGTGTTTAGACAGCATTCTTGCAGACTTGGCAAGCCAGCAAGGTGGTTCTAAAGGCTCTAAAAAGGGCATTCAGCAAGCATCATCAAAATCTCAGGTGAATTGCTGGAAATATTACTGTGGTTTTTCTACTCTGTGTCTTACACTTGTTTGAACATTGGTCTGATGCATGACATTATCGAGTTGTGGATTTTTCTGTTTTGCATTAATGTTCAGAGGTTCCCTGCACTTAGGCTAATTCTGCAGGTACACTATTATAGAGTTTACTTTGTGTATATTACAAAGTTCTTGGTTCAATTTGGAGATATATTCATATATTTTACACTCTTTTAGAATGGTGTCATGCCTTTGATGTCCAGAGCTTGGTAGAGTGATTTTATGAACAAAATGGACTCTGATACACCACAAACAACTTCAGGTGCTTCTTGGATGCCAAAAATTTGGTTTTTGAGTAAATAAATCTGGATTTTCTTCCACAATAGCCTGGCTTAGCAAGGCTTTCGTTCTTCTTCCTTCTTGATGAGGCTTCGATGTGTGTTGCCTTGAGAGATTTGAGCACCTACCATATGATTTATTTGAATATGAACAGATCATGCATCCATCTGTTTCTTTGTTGAAGCATCCACAAGCCAACATGTAGTAGCCTGCTTTTTTTTGAATACCCATGATTAAACTTGAGCTTTGACCTATATCTCACTAGAATTGGTGCTTTTACTCCTGGGTTCTGGCTTCAGCAATCCAGAAGGTCTGATGTGCTGATAACATGGTTTTTATCTTTTTTCTTAATAATAATGAGGCACTTGCCCAGACCCTCAGACACATTTGCGGCCTGTGTAATTTGGGACATTTAATTTGGTGTATAGCCATCTGTTGATAAAAGGGCACATACGAACTATGAACACTCAGCACATCTTGGCTAATGTTGAGCCATGGTTGTTCTCAGGATCCATTATCTAGGTTTTTTTGTAACAACTTTCTTCTTCTCCATTCTATTTACAACCAGATTAGTCTACTTGACATGCTTTCCTTTACTCTCTGAATTACAGCTTCTCTTTAATTCCAATACCTCAGTGGTAATAGCTGTACTTGCAAACTGAGTTTTGTCTTTTTGTCTTTTTCTCTATATCTTTTATCAAGGATAGATTTGTTTTTGAAAACTCTTTACTTGGTCTATGAAGTTTATGTATAAATGAAATGACAGGTCGCAATGTTTGTGGTTCTGGCAATGGTGTTGCGACGAAAACCTGATGCTTTGGTTAATGTATTGCCAACACTTAGGGAAAGTTCAAAGTATCAAGGACAGGACAAACTTGTGGTTATTGTATGGATGATAGCACAGGTAACTGAATGATTGTTTGATCTCAGCAGTCTGCAATATGAGCGCTTATAGTCATTGTTAGCTCAACTTTGCATATCTTCTTGTTGTAGGCCTCTCATGGTGATTTGGCAGTAGGATTGTACTCTTGGGGTCATAACCTTCTGCCTATAGTGAGTGGCAAAAGCTCTAATCCACAGTCCAGGGATATAATTTTGCAGTCAGTGGAGAAGTACGTAGGCCTTGTAATCCTCCTTTCCTTCACCCCCACACCTCTCCTTTGCTTTGAACTCTCTAATTTTTTTTAAAATTCTATTTGGTTGTAGAATTTTGGCTGCTCCGAAAGCTAGATCAATATTGGTAAATGGTGCTGTTAGAAAGGGGGAGCGCTTGCTGCCACCTTCTGCACTTGAAACACTGTTACGAGTTACCTTCCCTTCATCTTCAGCTAGACTAAAGGTGGGTATTTTATCTGGGCACTTGTAGTATTGGTGATTGGAGATGATGTAGTTCAGCGCTCTTAATTTATTTTGTATGTGGTGTTTCATGCAGGCTACTGAAAGGTTTGGGGCAATCTATCCCACCCTAAAAGAGGTGGCTCTTGCCGGTGCTCCTAGAAGCAAAGCAATGAAACAAGTATCACAGCAGATACTGAGTTTTGCTCTAAAAGCAGCTGGAGAAAGTATGAGAACTTGATTTGATTGTATTTTCATTCTGTAATCTTTCCCCATTCAGGGAAAATGACAAGTCTTGAAGTTGAGGCTGACATATAAGCTATCTGTAACAGGCATTCCTGAGTTATCTAAGGAAGCTGCTGGCATTTCCATCTGGTGTTTGACCCAAAATGCTGATTGTTATAAGCAATGGGTAAGTTGTTTCCTTTTTTTTTTTATTTTTTATTTTTAATAATCAGTTTTATGTTTATAGGTGCTAGCTATGTTGTCCTTATATTGTCGCCCCTCCCTCATGTTATGTTAACTAATCTTGTCATGAACTGGAGAAACAGGATAAGGTTTACCAGGATAATCTAGAAGCTAGTGTTGCTGTTTTTAAAAGACTCTTGGAGGAATGGAAGGAGCTTTCAGTGAAACTGGCTCCTCTTGATCCTATGAGGGAAACTATCAAGAACTTTAGACAGAAGGTAGTTTCTTGCTCTTTTCTTTTACATGTTCTCTTTTATCATTTTCAGATTATTTGGTGTCTGTAATACAAGTTCAATGTAAAAGCTGTTCCCCATCACAGATGCATGTTGTGTCTGAATTCTTACCCTGTAAAAGTGCTATCCATGGTTTATGAGAAGTGATTTTTGTAATTCTTGGTTTATGATTTTTTCTTATAGAATGAGAAAGGAATGGAACCTGAAGCTGATGCTACTCGTCAAGCACTCTTCAGGGAGGCAGATAAGCACTGCAAGACACTATCAAGAAAATTATCGCACGGCCATGGTTGCCTTAAAGGTATGGCCGTTGCTGTCATCGCATTGGCCGCTGGTGCTGCCATCATGTCATCAAACATGGAGTCCTGGGATTGGAAGGAGTTGCCTGTATTTATTAGCTCTCAATTCTCTTTCTAAGGAGAGAGTTTTATGATTGTCAACAACCATTGGTGCAAAGCATCGCCTTGTTTTTTCTTTTTAGGATACCAGCTTTCCTCAATTTTGCACTCTTTATATTTAACGGAGAAGGGCCAAAATTTTTGATAAACCATTTAGGATCCTTGTTTGGTGTATCACATGCGGCATGAGAACTTTGGCAGTTACAATGTCGAGAAAAGCACAATGGGTCCGCGGTGGAAAACCATTCGATGGGTCTCGTTTATTTTAAACAAGTGGACCGAAACACTGTTTTTTTGATTTTGAGGTTGTGGGAGATCAAATTCATATTACATGTTCAAAATATATATTTTAATTACTTAGAGGGAATGAGGTAAGGAGAATACCAGTTTGCAAATTTGTATTTCAACAACTGGAGTTCAAATGCTTGTGTAAATTGTTCAAGTAACAGACCCCCTTAGCATATATGATACAAGCAAGCTTGCCAAGGGCCCGCTGTTTCTGCAATTTTCTAATCATAATCTTCAGGTGTAGCCCAGGGGTACCTAAGATAATCGTTCTTGATTTTTGAAGGATCTTCGGGTTTGGACCATGGGTACTGCAAGGATGGATCCCGAGGAAATTTCCTGAAGTTCAGAAATGGTGCCCACAGCAATATCCTGCACATAGCCGAAAAGAGTTCTTTGTGTCGGATGAACATTATTCTAGGTGAAATGAACTTACAGTATACTAGCTTAAAATAGAAAATACAACTCACCCTGGAAAGAAAATGAAGACGCACATGAATTGCAAATACGTCTCCAAAAGCTTTCTCCTGTACATTCTTTTCCAAAGCCAGTTCAAGATGATAGGCTGCCGTATAATTACCATAAAAATTAAAAGAAAAACGCATAAATAGTATTCAGCACCGAACAGAAAAAAGTAGAAAATGAGATTTAATAATTAAGCACCCAGGAAAAATAAAGAAGATACGATTTATCGAGAGAAAGAGTGGAAATGAAGGAATTCACTCACTGGCATCAGAATGAAGTAACAAAAGGTAACAATAGCCAATTGTATCAAAATCGATGTCAAATCTTCAGGATTATTCACTCCAGTGATGGCAAATGCTGGCTGCTCAATCTGATGGAATTGTTCTAATCTAAGTAATTCTCATGAAAGATAAAGGTTTTTTGTTTACACCAATAAGCATAAAAAAGAAGGGTTAAAGACATAAAAGGCTTACAGTAGCTAAAAGTGCAGCAAACTGAATTGCCAAGCTAGACTTCTTTGCTTGATCGTGGTCTTCAGGCTTTCTGCTAACGCTTGTAACTTTCTGCTTTAAACAAAAGGAGATGTGAAATTAAAAAAACATGTAAGAACATTTAAAGTGCAGAAGAAGAAAATAGTCTACCTTAACAAGCTTGGTATTGTGGAATGGTTTGTATTTAGCTGCAGTACACAGAGAAGTTCTTCTGCGCTGAGAAGAGAGAGTAGGCAAAGCCTTGGGGCTTTGGAAGCTGAAACAATAGCTCATGTTAGAGCTCTATCTGTGTTTCCCTATCCTTTTTAAGGGTTCAGTTTCATGGCATAGGATGAATGGGGCTCCTTGAGGCAGGGATAATCAGGGTAGAGAAAACAAGAAAAAGGAAAGGCCAACGAATAGAACTTCAAATATTAGTCGTGGTTTCATTCAAGGCCACAAGAAGTTCGACTGGATTATGATCATCTAGCAATATAGTAGTGTAGGCCTTTTTGCCTGTTTTTGGCCATCCATCTTGACCATAAGGATTGGTAAACATCTAAGCAGGCCATTGTTGGGTTAATGGTGGATTTGATCCACCTACTCTTAATTTTGTTTCAATTTACTCCTTCTACTATATATATATATATATATATTTTAACAAAATAAGCTAATAAGTAATAACATTCCCAGCTATTTATTTTGTAACCATTTGATCCTCGTATCAAATATAATTCAAAGTTATTAAGATAAATAAATATCAAATCTTGTTATTTTCGGACATGTAATGGCTTAATTTAAAGTGTATCTAGTGGTGCTGCGGTTGAATCATAATTTTGCAAGTTTTTGAATTTTTTTAGATTGTTTTAATGTGGTATGCTGAAAATAAATTTTAAAAATTAAAAAAATATTATTTTAATATATAATTTTTTTTAAAAAATAATCCCTATAACTAATCCAAACACTCCCGTAAACCATTGCTAACGGTTTCTAACAGTAATTAAATGAAGGATGGCATTAATACAGTACAAAAATGAAGAGTTGAGGACATGATATTGGACTAAAGGGCTAAAAGGATAAAATGCACCATTGACCCGCCATTTCCTTATTGTTCCTTCTTGTACCATATTCTACCCATTGTCTGCCACACAACATAAAAATCAATTTGATCAAAAAAGAAAAGAAAAAGAAAAAGAAAAACAGAGAGATTTAAAGCTTATCATCAATGCATGCTCGGCTGGGCTGGTGCCCATCCAGTCCTTGGCACCTTATATTGATTTTTGGCATCTCAAATTCCCCACCCCTCATTTTAAAACATGCGAGACTTCAGGAATTTAAGATTTATTGATTCAACTTTAATGAATTGTTTTGATAGTAAATAACGCTTTTTTTTATTTTTTTAAATTTAAATATGAGGAATTGAGGATGTTGTCTAAGAGAATTTATTAAATTCTTTGGGGATTGGTTATTCCCTATCATTAATAAAAATAAAATAATAACACTTAAAGGTCTTGATACCTGTGATATATTAAGAGTTCTCTGCCACCGCTTTCTCTTTGTTTGCCGCTCTGTATGGTGCTAAACTGATGCGGGAGCATCGGACCTTTTTTCCCTCTCAAGATTGAGTTAAAGAACTCAGACCCGGTAAAAGATACAGACAACATAAGCCCTTAAACCCTCTCGAAACTATCATCTCTCTGAATTTTTCTCCTTTTCTTTTACAGTTTTAGCCGGAAAAAAAATGATGGCTTCAACAATCTCAGCTCAGCTCAATCTCAACCTCCCTTCTCTCCAATACACTCCCTTCAATACCCTCTTGGAAGTTACCAGACCCACAAGAAGAAAATCATCACTCTCTTCCCATTTTCATATTAACTCCAACCCCAAATTGTGCTCCAACCGTACAGTGCTTACCAGGGTCTGTGGTGATGGCGGTGGAAGTGGTGCCATTGATGCCAGTCCGCAACAAAAGGCTAGTTCTGTGATTCCCAATCTGCCTTTTGTTTTCCAAGTTTGGTTCTCACTGTCTACTCACTGCCAATGCATCGTGTATATTGATTGAAGAAGCTTTTCCAAGCAATGGTTTCTTGATGTTTATTTAGGCCGTGCAGATATGTTGATGGTGTTTCTTTATGGTTTTTCTTGCTTGTGATGAATGATGACAGCATCTTGGAGTTCTGGCCAAGAATTTATAGGTTTCTATTTGATTTTTGTTTTTCGTTTTGATTCTATCAAGTACGTGTAAGCGTGGAGCGAAAATAAAAAATAAAATAGGGAGCCCTTATCAGTAGTGTTTTCCGATAAATTCCTGGTCATTTACCTATCCCTTTAACTAGCTAAAGTTTCCGAAGAAGCCAACTGTGATTCTAGTATTTTCTTTAGAATTGGCAATTCTTTTATTATGTTTCTATTGTATTTTCTTTCTGGAAACCCTTGGGCTTGATTGAGTGGTAACACGATAAATTAGCACTTGGTTATAATAATCAGGGGATGACTAAAGTTCCTCTTTTCATGCTAAACAGTGATGCATCTTTTCTCTAATTTCAGAAGATTGAGGAAACAAAAGGTAGCTCATCTAATTTCGGTGATAGCTATGTGGCCTTGTTTGTTCGGATGCTTGGGCTAGATAACGATCCTCTTGATAGAGAACAGGCGATAGTGGCACTGTGGCAATATTCGCTCGGAGGAAAGAAGTGCATTGATAACATCATGCAGTTTCAGGGATGCATCAATCTCACTGTAAACCTTCTTCAGTCTGAATCTAGTTCTGCATGTGAAGCAGCTGCTGGCCTCCTACGATCAATATCTTCGGTTAATGTATACAGAGACGTGGTAGCAGAAAGTGGAGCAATAGAAGAGATAACTGGTCTGCTCAGTCAACCTTCTTTGACTCCTGAGGTATCAGAAAATTATGTCATCAAATGAAATTCTCTCGTTTTACCTTTGGGTGTTCGAAATTGGATCATTGAGGCAGAGTGTAAACATATTTCAGGTTATGGAGCAAAGTCTATGTATTCTTTGGAACTTGTCTGTGGATGAGAAGCTCAGGGTGAAAATTGCTAACCCTGATATCCTGCCTTTACTGATTAAGTCCCTGGAAGATGAGGACTTGAGAGTGAAGGAAGCAGCAGGAGGAGTATTGGCAAATTTGACATTGACTCACTCCAACCACAAGATCATGGTTGAAGCGGGGGTTGTTCCTAAGTTGGTGAGAGTTCTGTCACTTTTTTAAACCAGGAAGAATAAAAGTTGAATTTGGTGTTGGTTAATGTCATCGAACTGTGGTGATTTACCTTTTAAAATGGAAAGCTTCTACAACCGAAAAAAGTCTGAAAATGGATGTGACTGGCTCTTTCAATTGGTTATTTTGCATTTCTTTTTATTAGTTTGAAATAGATTTTTTTGAGTGGGCAACAATAAAAAGTAATTGATCTATTTTCGTTGGGTTAGAAGTTCGATTTTGTGATTACAGCTGTTTTCCCTTCTTGTTCAACATATCTTAGACACAGTGGTTCTCATCTAGTTGGCAAAGTCCTGACACATTGAAGCATTTTGTGCTGATCTAAATGGGAGAGACTTTTTCATGTCATCTTCTTGACTGATTGAATTTTGTTAAAGTTGAATCGGCTGTTCATGCCCCTCCAGAAGAAAACTACATTGCTCAAATGTGCTTAACTTGTGAGAAGTTCCACATAGTTTCCTTTCCTCATGGTGTTGCTCTTAACAGTTTGTTGCACATCAATGAAGACGTTTGCATTTTCCGAAGTTTGATGTGCATAGATGGATTTGCCAATCTGGCTTTTTGTGTCTTATTTCTGTCAAGCGTGAAGTTATGAAGAAACCCTGTAATATAAGAGCCTTTTATGGAGCGATTCACCCTTAAAAGTACATCCTAGGGTACCCTACATTTGAGGCTTGCTTCCAGTATTCTAAGAAGTCTGATCTCTTTTGGTGTTGACTGCAGGCGGATTTCTTAAAATCTGCGGTTGAAGAAGAATCCAAGGTCATTAGGAAGGAAGCAAGAAATGCTCTGGTTGAACTTTCTAAGAATGAATACTATAGAATCCTTGTCATAGAGGAAGGTCTAGTGCCTGTACCATTAATTGGCATAGCTGCATATAGATCCTTTACTCCATCTTTGCTTTCATGGCCAAGCTTACCTGATGGTTCAAAAATTGAACGTACTTCTAAAGGTCCTTCAAGGTTTGGTGCTTCTGAATTGCTCCTCGGATTAAATATTGATGACAAGAACGCAAACCTTGAGGAAGCTAAGATGAATGCAATAATTGGACGGTCTAAGCAACGATTTCTTGCTCGTAGTGGGGCTATAGAAGTGGAAGACACAAAATTGCCTCAAGATGAATTATCTAAAAATAGGAAATTTACACTTTTGCCATGGATGGATGGTGTGGCCAGATTGGTTTTAATTCTTGAACTTGAAGATGAGTCAGCCATTTGCAGAGCTGCAGAGTCAATTGCTGATGCATCTATCAATGAACATTTACGAAATTCATTTAAGGAAGCTGGAGCAGTCAAGAATCTAATTCAGCTCTTGGACCATAACAATGATGCTATCAGATTTGCGGCTATTGGTGCTTTGGAGAGGTTATCTATCAGGTGCTGTCATTACGTCCCATGTTTTGAATCTGTCTCTGCATCCCAGATAACATTGGAAACTAACATTTTTGTTCTTTGGCAATGCTGTCGCTCCACGTGAATCATGAGGTCAAAGGTCAGACTATTGGCAAGGTCAATATCCAGATGGATTTGACATTATCATCATGTTTTAGTCATGCTCTTTCTTGGTGCTAGGTATAATAAATAGAAAGATTGTGGGCGACTTACACATTCGATAAAATCTCCGACTATGGCAGGGAAACTATGGCGGTTGTTGTTTCATAAAAAAACAAAGGGTTGAGAAATCCTTTGAACCATCCGAACAAGCCTTTAATACATTCTAACAGCACGATATCCCCTAATCACTTGGTTGGATTGCAGTATACCATGGTTTTCTGCTCTTTTGAGTCGTAAGAAAACAGTTTTTTTTTTCACTTCACTAATTGGACTGAGAACTGGTAAAACTGAGTTGAACTATGTCAGCAGTTTGGAAATTTGATACCGAATCAGAGATTAAACATGGGTGCTATACAAAACTAGAATTAAGACCAGTTAAGTCTGAACAGCATGGTCATCTGGTCTAGTCTAGGGTTTCATACGCTTGCATAGGAAGTCAGAACTGCCTACTAGAGGCATTAGGAAGTCAGAACAAACTCCTTTTCGGGTGGAAGTAACTTTCAAGCTGCGAGCTGGGAATCCTCGATGTCATGTTCAGTTTTATTCCTTTTTTTATTCACACCTTACATTTATGGCTATTGTCATCTTCTTGGTGTATGCAACTTCTCATTATTTTTTTGATATGCATCTTTTTGATTCAGCAATGCGGTTTGTCAGACAATCGAAGCAGAAGGTGTTATGGCTCCCTTAATTAAAATCTTAAAGAACTCAGAGACGTCTGAAGGCATGATGGAAAAGGTAGTTATATATATTAATTTTATTATTGCCCCCAAATTTCATGTATATCATTATGATTTGCTTATTTTGGGTGTGAAAAATGCTGTAATGCAGACCTTGAATTTACTGGCTCGAATCTTAGACCCTAATAGAAAAAAGAAATCAAAGGTCAGTTGCCTGCTTCTTGCAACATATTGTGAAAGCTTATATTTCTCCATTTGCTTACCAGGTTTCCTAATGTGTTGCAGTTTTATGATGGACCAGTTAATGGATTTAAAAAGGAATTGGATGCAGCAAGAGGCGATGATGATCCTACTGGATTAACTAGAAAAGTTTATGAAATGCCAGATTCAAAAAAAAATACCAGGTAATCCTTTCTTTTATCTTCTGTTTTTTTATGCTCTTCCCAAAATCATATTTGTCTTTTCTTCATCATTCATTTCTTTCTTGTCCTTGCAAAAATGTTTTATTTGGGTGATGAACACAGTTCGTTGCTGTAGAGTGCACAAAGTCGTAACGGTTGCCAATTTCTTGGTGGAAATGGGATGCAAAATGCAAGCTTATCTCCATTACTCATTGTTGAGTGATTTTGGACAAGATTAATTCAGCATGCTAATTTTTATGGTTGAAATTTACTCCAATGTTTTTCTTGCTTTCCAAATTATTCTTGAGAAGGAAATAAGTTCTCAATTGTTATTAAAACATCCTTTACAATCTGAAATGCTCATAAGATCAAACTAGTGATCTCTTTTCTTCCACTGTCATGGCATATGGATCATAGACATTCTCTGTGGGAAGTTATAAAACTGTAGCATTGTCACAGCATACAGATCACAGACATTCCTTGTGGGGAGTTATAAAACTGTTGCCACATGCTTTACCGAGTGTCTTTTATTATTTAGTCCCAGCCTCCTGAAATGCTTGACGTTGTGCATTGTTTTTTTTTTTTTTTGTTCTTGATAGCATAATTGTCATAACGGTCCATGACAGCTATACTTTGGTGGAGCTTCTACAAAAAAATGCGGGCTTTTCAAGTATTTATACGATAGGCCGCTTTATTTGTCCTGGGAAATATAACAGGAATTGGCAGATAGGATATATAATAGGTCAGCCTTGGAGATGATATCCAGACAGGTTGCCAAACTGGAAATAAGATAAATTTTTTGAGTTAACTGGAAATAGGATTTTGATTTCCGTGAATGGTCTACAATTTATGCATTTGTTGAGCCAAGTGCAGTGATCTATCATGTGATTAACTAAATGCATGACCAATCAGCATGCTTACACTTGTGTTGACCTTCAAATCTGGCAGACAAGATGTGTTGGCCTTCGATGTTGTTGCTCGCCTAGTTGATATGCTAAAGCATCCATCCTTAGAGCTACAAAGAAAAGTAGCTTCTGTCCTTGAGTTTGTGGCAATCAGTGAGTCAATCATGGACACAATCATCTCAGCGAATATTGAATCTGGTCTGCTTGCTATCTTCCAACAAGTAGAATTGAATGGTATGTGAGATGATTGTTTCTGCAATAGAAACAAAATTTTATTGAAATATGTTTTTTTCTTAAACATTGCTTGAAACTTGCAAATTGGTGTAAGTTGAGCTTATTATCTCGTTTTGATTGAAACTTTGCAAGATATTAAAACCTGAATTTAACATCTTTTGGTTGGTGTCTTGCTTTGATTTTCCTGCTTTTACCCACAAAATATAGCGTTAGGCACAAATGAGCTGTTGGAAATAATGATTCTTATTAATGTAAAAGTAAATCAACTTGTATGTACCTTCGAGTTTTTTTCTTTCTTTTATTTCTTTAACTTCAGAAACATTCCAGATTTTGTCTGAACCTTGCCAATTTTGCATGTATGGGGGAGTTTACAAAACGATCTTGGTTTCTTCAGTAACAAAAAATGTGTTTAATTGAAACTCTTAACTATATTGACGCATTTTGATTGTTATGGATCACATTTCGTTTTTTTACTTTGCTGTATGCTGTGTAATTTGTCATTGATTGTAATGTTTCAGATTATGATACTTTTTTTGTTATTTTATTTTTGGCAGAATTGGAATCTGATGTTGAGAGCCAGCAGACAGAAATACACGCCATTCAAGTTGAAGAAGTTGGTCTTGCTATATCTGCAGCTTCTCGGTTACTCACAAAACTTCTTGATTTGGAGCAGTTTCGGCGTGCTGTAAACTCTGCCCATTTCACTAAATTGCTCCATAAAATCCTGAAATCGAACATTCCTCTTCGGTACAAAGATTGGGTTGCTGCTTGTCTTGTTAAAATCGACTCTTTGTATGGTCCTATTTCCATCCTGGAATTCGAGAATCCGATCAATATGGAAGTCACCCTGTACGAGAAGATACCAAGACTAATAGAGCAAATCAGATCTGCTTTCTCTCTAGAAGCACAAGAAGCTGCAGTTGTAGAACTCAACAGGATAATTTCCGAGGGAATGGTAGATGCCACTCAAACTGTTGCTTCTGAAGGAGGAATATTTCCATTGGTGAAACTAATAGAGGGAGGAAGTGAGAAGGCCGTCGAAGCAGCCTTATCCATACTATATAATCTGAGCATGGACAGCGAAAATCATGCTGCAATTATAGCTGCTGGGGCAGTGCCACCCTTAAGAAGAATTATACTGTCAGAAAGGTCACAATGGAAACGAGCTTTGCGTTTGCTGAGGAACTTGCCTACATGATTAGACAAAAATCTGAAGTCCATAGTTACCGGGAGACAGTAGCAAAGAACTGAATGCGTATATGACTCTTGATAAATTTCACCCCCTTTGTAGAATCACCTAATGAAATTTATGAATCTACAAAGATGACATTTCTTCGATGGATCTTGTTAAGCTTTGGTGATACCAGGCCTCTATTCGTAGTGCAGTTTAACTCGATTTCCTTATCCTCCCATTTTGCCGCTCTACTTTTGTTACTTCAGCATTTTGTTTCTAATCCGGATAAGAGATGTTTGCATTTGGAAAGATATTTCCACTGCAGCGAAAAAAGAAAAAGATAAGCCCACTTCCCTGCCAGTCCCAGGCTCAACAAGGACCTATTTTTAAAGTTTAAATAAATTAAAGAAAATTACGAACAAGAGAAACAAATAAAGAAAATGATATATTTATAATATATGCATAAATTACTGAACATATTAAAGAAACATTGAGTGTGACATAAAATAACTATAAATTTAATTTAGAAAATTTTGTTTATCTCTAACAGAGTCAGACACTGAGGAACAAACAGAGACACAAAAACATCAGGGGCATGGCTTGCTTATCCTGCCACTCCATAACCAAAACACTTGTAGTATTTGCTTCTCTTCCCAGAAATACAAACTCTCCATCCCCGCAATCCAACACTGATCCTAAGCCTCCTTCACTTCCGGTTCCCACGACAACAACAAGTACCAGAACCAAAAGCACCACTACTCTACCACTACCAAGAAAGAAAAGAGTCCAAGACAGGCTACAACAACAGCTCAATCTTATGACTATTGAACGTGTCGTTGGTGCTGGCAGTTATCGTGACTATGAGAAGCCCATGTATGTTCCCTTCTCAACACTAGTGTCTCTTTACTTTGTTCTTTCTATGGATGACATATATTGATGGGTTTGCTGCTTTCGTGTTTCCATTTCTTATGTTTATGGTAATAAGTGACCAAGAGAAGAAGGAGAAGAAAAAGAAGAAGAAGATGTCTGGATTTATGGAGGAGGGACCAGTGGAGAAGAAGCTCCGAGAGACTGGAGAGTGGGTTACCACCAAAACTGAAGGAGAATTTCGTTCCAATGGTACGTCTTTTCTTGTTACATTTAATTTTCTTTCTAATATTTTATGGTCTAAGAAATGAGGGAACCTTATCCTTCTATGAGTTCTCTATATGTGATTCTCGATCAAGATAACTTAAGGTTTGAACACTTTAAGCAACAAACGGGATATAATAATTTGCTATTGATCAGATGGCAATCAGAAAAAATTCATGTGTTTGCAGATTGAGAGAGGGTTGATAGTTGTTTTCCCTATTAATTTGTTTTATCTGCAATTGAACCACTTGGCTATCCTATGTTTCATATAATTGAAATTAATTAAGAAGTAACTATTCCTCCAGATTTTGACAGTTTCACAGCATACCAAATATTTTGAGGCTACTTAGCATGACTTTGAATGACACAACCTCCTCTTTTCTTGGCACCCTGAAATTGAATGATCAATATATACTGGTGTCTTGTTGGACTGGAGGAGATGCAAATACCCATGGAATGGTTTGCTTGGATGCTCAAATAACTCCGGATACCTTCGTTACCCGTAATGGATTATCTTCCAAAAATGAAACCGTGTTAGGCTTATTTCAAGTCTGCAAATTTATTTCTTTTTCACTTTTCTGCTGTTAGAGACACGATAGAATATCATGTCTAGTAATTAGTTTGTCATTTATGTACTCATTTTGTACGTTGGCTTCAACCAACAAAATCACTCCTGGCACCTTATAAGCTGAAGAGATTATCACCAGCTGAATGTTTGAGCTTGCCAGTTGAACAATGCAGTACGGTTTGATGTAAATGGGCGTTGTCACCTGAGCTTTATTTTCATTGCTTGCGGATAGTTGTATCTCTCAAACTGTATGATCACTGGACCTGGTCTGATCAACTTTTAGCTAGATTCATCAGCTTCTGTTTCTGTTTTCATCCTTCCATTTCCTTTTCAACTCTTTTGGGATTTAACTGGAGTGCTTTCCTTGATAAAGACACCCAGTGTTTCACTTGCATCTGATTCTATAAACAATGGAGTCGATGGAAAAAAATTAGTTATATGACAAGCATAACATATTGAGTTGAGATAAACTGTTCTTTCTATTTTATGTAATCTTGCAGCATATGACAGTTCGCCTGGGAAACAAATCTCTGTATTTTTGTTTTTACTCTAGTTCACTAGAAGCCAAGAATCTGCCTTCTATTTGCTACTGAATCAAAAACTTAATGTGATTGGCCTGATGCTGTCTTGTGTTATTCTTTCGCAGGTAAAAGGATTTTAATGTTCTCTTTTAAGTGGGCTATACCACTTTATATTTTTATGGTCTTTGTGGCTTCTGGAGTTATAAAGCTACCTTTCAGCTCACAATTTCTTGATGATCTGCTCATGTAAAAATATCAGTTGAGATCACTGTGCTTGCAATGTTAGTTTGAGAGTTTTACCGAGTTGTGCACAAACCTTCCAGCTTTTCCTGCCAGTAGAGATATCAATTTAAACGTGGAAGGCTAAAATTAAAGGCTAACCTGCAGGTAAGCAGGTGCATCAAGCCATTGAACTTTCATAATGTAGAGTGCCAGAATGAGTTTGGACAGGTGAATTGTATCTGCAAATAGCTTTATGCTGCATGTTTGTTGCAAGTTGGAAGAAACCAAGGACATGTTAGCTACTTGGTCTTAATTTATCTTGCAATTCCTGTCATCAAAATATGTAAGATATCAGTGACTGGGTAGTAATACCTACTGAGATTGCAATTTCAGTTTTTTTAAGTGTTTTTTTAAATATATTAAAATAATATTTTATTATTAATTTTGATATCAACACATCAACAAAATAATAAAATAAAATATTAATTTAATATTAAAAAATTAAATTTTTTTTCAAAACATGATTGGCAGCAATGTCAAACAATACAGTAGCCTTCTTAGAATACCTCCACGTAGATAACTATTTGCTAAATTAATATTATAACTTTTTGAGTAATTTAAATATAATATTTTTTATATATATGCATTTGAATATAAACAAACCATTTAGAAAAGTTAATTGTATTTTTATATATTTAATATTGATACAACTATTTATTATTTATTAATAATAACCGACTAATATAACTTCAATCAAAATTTCTTTTTTGTATAAAAATATATTAAATAAACTTTTAATTATTTTCATCAACATATACTCTTTAACTTATAAATATTAGTTTGGTTCTCCGGTACAACTTTTTCGTTGGAGTTATAAAAATAAGGGATGGAAGCCAATTTTTTTTTGTCTTTTCCTTTTAACTTTTTTTTTAAAAAAGAACTCCTCCTGGGCACGCTCTTGGAAAGAAAAATGCTCACTTTGCCTTTGAATTTGGCATATTTAAGTATGTTTGGTATTAAATTATAAGTTATTTTTTAAAATGTTTTTTATTTAAACATCAAATGAATTAATATTAATTGGAAGCTTTACATATGATTACTTTTTAATTTTTTTTTCATAAAATCTCTGTTATAAATGATGACTGAACTTGATCATAAACATGATTTTTTATTGCATCTGAGATCAATTTATCCGGGTGAAAAACAATGAGATGTCATGATTAATTAAGTTTTTTTAACAAAATAATTAGCTCTCCATTGAAAAGAAATCTAATTATTAAGAAGAAATTGATTATTTAATGATTAAAAAATGATTGGCTTTCATATCAATTACTTTCAGAGACATTTAAGCCAAAAAAATTATTTGCTATTGATATATTTTTTTCGCTTTTGATAAAGTTTTTGCTATTGATATCAACAAAAAACAAAGTGGAGTGCCAAATTTACGTACATACATGGGATATATATGATAATATGAAGATAGAATTGATATCCAGTTCTCTCATCAAATTTTAAACTATCAAAATTGTTTTTGTAAAGTGCTTTTATGATACCATATGGGGATGTAAAACCTCAGTAAAAAAGCACTCGAGAGAGTTTAATTAGTAAAAAAAAAAAATACAGACGAAAACACAATTACTAGGTTTTCTGTACAGAAAAAAAAAAAGACACTAATTATGTTTAAATATATGAACAAACGCCGCCCATTAAAGGCCCGAAAAGTTGACCCCTTGATCGCCCGAAAAGTTGACCCTCCACAGGCACAGATGAAAATCTTAATATCACAGATATTAGTTGGGTTCGATTACTACCGCACTCCCCAACATCCTCACAATATCATTAGGTCAAACCACTCAGCAGTATTTTCTCCCTCCATTAATTTGCTTTTAGATACAAAGGTGCTTTACTCTTGTAAAGGTTTTCTTTTTGGTTCTTTCTTTCTTCTTTTGCACTAAATGCATTGACTACCATACAAAGTGAAGATAAGAGTTTCGCTACTCATGCTCCTTGTTAATGGAAGAGTTTTTCTAGCAAATTCTGCTCTTCCTGTTTCTTTTCTCCATCGTCACGTGAAATTAAAAGTGAGATTGATCTCAGTTGTTGTTGTTTAAAGCTAGTCGCTTGGAAAACGATCTGATCCATCCATTCAGAGCTGACCCTTTCATTTGGGCATTGACAAGAGAAAAAGGAGAGAGATGTTATGTTATATGGGGACAGAACTGCGATCAACAGTGGAACTTGTTCTTTCCCTGTCACACAAGCCACAAGTCCTTCACTGTAGTTTTATCATTCATGGATTGTTTCAAACAAGAATTAATCAAATATTGACAAGTATACTGAAACTGTGCGCTCTAGTGAAACACCTCAAATTAATGCCCTCCTCCCCCCATTATTTATCAACACTCGATCTAGTTCTTGAGTCCAGAGTTCTTTTCAGATAGGTCTTTACTCTCTGGGTTCAAGAATGCTTACGGAAAACTCACTGTTGTGCAGTCTAACGTTTTTATGTATAAATCGGCCATTGGCTATTATTTTCTGCTATACGTTGAACAATCTCTAAGTTCATGCCATTCTCATTACATTATTTTTTCATCATGGAGCACGCCCGGGAATGGAAAATTTTATGGTATTTTAGGAGTAATTAGTGATATTTTCACATAAGAAGAAAAAAAGACCCATAAACTATAAAAAATACAAAAATATGTCTGCCTAGAATTTTTGTATCTATTTTTTTAAAGTAGATATAAAAAATAATTAAAAAGATACCACTAATTATTCTTTTAGCATTATAAACTTTCTCGAAACCAATTTATGTTAAAGTTTCGTATAATAATTATATAAGCTATAAAATATAAAATCTTCGTATAAGTAATAAATAATTTATATTTCAGGAACGAAAGTGATTGCGTAATTGATGCTGGAATAATGATACTATTTGTAGTCTTATCTTTTTACTGGAGGGACTTGATTGAGAACTTTCAAATTTTAGGTACCTATTCGAAGAAAACGTTTTTGCGGAGTTAAGAGTAAGAAATACTAAACAATTACGATGGCGCACCGTGCGAGGGGGCCCGCCAAGAGCCAACCAGCCACTGGTTGGAAAACTTACAGCCAAGAAAGTATGAATATTTAGTTTAGTCAGACCCGAAATATTTTTATTAATAATAATTAATTTATCAAACCCAAAAAAAACAGAAATGAAAAAAACCAGCACATCCCTTCATCCTCTGTTTCCTCTCTCCAATCTCTCGTTGATCAATTCCACCCACAAACTCTCTCTCTCTCTCCCTCCTCCCTTCCCTCCCAGAAAATAAAAAGGAGAAGAGAGAAATAGGGCATGATCACCACGTCCCTATATCATTGCTAGATTGGATACAGAGAGGGAAGGAGATCTGATCGATATCTATTTTAAATTAAATTAAGTAAGCGAAGATAATGGGTACACTTCAGACATGGCGAAAAGCCTTTGGCGCTCTCAAAGATTCCACCAAAGTCGGTCTTGCTCATGTCAATAGTGATTATGCGGTCCGTCTCTCCTTCTCTTCCTTTTTATTATAAATCTAATCGAATTTCTCTCTCTTTCTCTATTTTTAGATTGATTGATGGATTTTATTTAAAAAAAAAATAGGATTTGGATGTGGCCGTAGTCAAAGCAACTAACCACGTCGAGTGTCCTCCAAAAGAGCGCCATCTTAGAAGTTAGTAGTCTCTCTCTCTCTTTCTCTCTCTCTTCGATTTTAATTTAAGGTGCTCTTCCAGTTTTGTGTTTTTTCCAGGTAGTTATTTTTTTTAATAATTTGTTTGTTACAGAAATCCTGGTTGCCACGTCAACGATTCGGCCTCGAGCTGATGTTGCTTATTGCATTCATGCTCTTTCCCGCCGATTGGCCAAAACTCATAGTTGGACGGTATAGATCTCGACTTAATTCATTTTTTTAAGATTTTTTTTCATGAATTGGGGTTTGGCTTGATCGATATGTGCATTTGTCAATCCAATGCAACAACGTTTTTTTTCGTGGAGTTGTTTAAAGCTACTGTTTTTCTAATAAGAAACTATTAGTTTAGGTCGCTGTTCTCTTCATACATACTGTAATTTACACAGGGTAAGTGGCATTACCATTTATTTATTGGCAGTAAGATTTCGTAGTTATTATACTGTATCAGCTTTACAGCACTCAACTATCAAATTCATAGAAGTTCACCATGCATTTACCCTTGTGTTTTGATATTTGTAATTTCTTTGCATTTTTTGCTTTTATTTTCTTTGGTGTTTTCTGGGTTTCACAAAGCTACCTAACTATATTGTTTTCAGATTCTCATGTTATATGTACTGTTGTATCCCATGCAACATAATTTCCAGTTTTTTCTTAGTGCACTTATCTAACTTTGATGCTGAAAGTTTTTGCTGTTGCAAAGTTCAATTTTATTCGATGTGGTTCATATGTTTCTCGCTGATATATTACACCTTTGTTTGAGTACTTTATGTGAAGTTCTTGGAATTGGTTGATTAGAATTTGTTGTCACCCCCCTCCCCCCCCTTTTTTTTTCCGGTGAAGATGCTCGTATCATACTTTTTACTGCTGCTGCTTTTTTAACAGGTAGCTTTGAAAATACTGATTGTGATCCATAGATTATTAAGAGAGGGCGATCCTACTTTCAGAGAAGAACTTCTGAATTTCTCCCAGAGAGGACACATCCTCCAACTTTCTAATTTCAAGGATGATTCAAGTCCTATTGGTAACTTGATACTGCTCTCTCTCTCTCGGGCCACAAGCAGTGGCCTCTAACTGCTCTTCATGAACTGAGTACCTTTTATAGTTCTATTTTTTCATTATATTTCTTCTTCTTCAGCTTGGGATTGCTCTGCTTGGGTGCGTGCATATGCACTTTTTTTGGAGGAACGGCTTGAGTGCTTCAAAATTCTGAAGTATGACATTGAAGCAGAGCGTCTTCCAAGACCTGGCCAAGGACAGGATAAGGTATGTTCCCAGGCTTAGCAATTCTTATTTTTCTAATAAAAGGAGGAAATATCAGAACATAGAAGACAGCAAGATTCTCTAGTTATTGAAAGTAGCGTCATCTATTAATTTCTCTCTTTCCCTATTCAGCATCTTTTATTATTTTTTTGTTACTTGAAAAAGAGTTGCAATCTCGTTAAAATGTGTGCGTAATTGCAAAGGTCATACTCTTTCTTCCTCTCTCTCTCTCTCTCTCTCTCTCTGTTTTTTTTTTTGGGAACAAAGAACTACTAAGTCTGTGCAGTAATGCTGCAAGGACGGAGCTTATTGTAATTTTCCCTCGGTATTTGTTGATTCCTCCATGATCTTCTACTCTTACCTTTCTTAAAATACTCTTTTCGGTTATTTTGATGAAAAATAATAATATCTTTCAAGACCCTCGAAAGAATTACCATTTCTAAAGCCCTCGAAGCACTACAGTAATAGGAGACTCCTTATGAAATGTCAATCACTACTACATGGACTGATCAAATGGTTAAATGCCCGCACAGCTTTTTTTCATGGAGGGTGCAAGTGTTTTCTTTTGCCTTGAACCTTCCACAATTTTGGCTTTTATTGTGATACAACATGTGGTGATTTTCATTGAAATTTGGACCATGTCCAGTCTAGAGACAATGCAGCACGACATAGCCCAAGACAGTTCGGTACAACAATACCGAAGAAGCCCTAATGCTCCTAATCAAAAGGTCTTAACAAACTCATAATTATGAGAAAATAAAAGGATGCACTCTGCCTGCAATTTCAGAGTACAAGGTTCTAGAAAGACCAAGCTTAGAAGACCTGAACAGAAGAAGCCAGTGAAGGTTTAGGACATGGCTGTCCCAATTAGTCGGATCTTTTGTATTTTGTAATCTTGGAAACACCAGATTTGTGGTTCCTTTGGTTGCAAAATAACTCCTGCACATTATTTGTTTAGGAATCATTTGATGAGACTTGAGGGTGTGATTTAGTCAAAAAATGGCATTGCATTATGATCAAGATCAGCAGGCCTTCACAAAGGGTCTTTTGAACTTGTCCTATCATGGCTTGGTTTCTGATTGGATGGCTTTCCATTTTTAAAATTGATTGTGATTGATTAACAGCTAGGGAGTTCATAAGTGGAAGCTTGTTTTTCTTTTTCCTTTTATTTTGTTGGCTTTGTTGTATTTTTTAATTTCTTTTACTAAACTCACATTTTATCCACAAGAATATGCAAGCAGGAGCAAATTATTAAAGCTGATGTGGAATCTTGTTGATTTGGTTATTGGCTAGCTGAAATATTTGGGTGAGACTGGCTTTCATTGATATTTAATGTTGCATTTAATTGGTTATTGCCTATTTTAAGCAGGGCCACAGCCGGACTAGGGACTTGGACAGTGAAGAACTGTTGGAACAGTTGCCTGCCTTACAGCAGCTGTTGTATCGTCTTGTTGGCTGTCGGGTATGGAACTTCTTCTATCCATTGGTAAATTGTTATTTGAACACTCTGCAATATTAAGTAGAACAAAAATTGATATAAATGTCTTTTACAGCCAGAAGGTGCAGCAGTTGGAAATTATGTTATACAGTATGCTCTGGCTCTGGTAAGCCTGCCTCTCTCTGCTGTAATTCTCGTCTTGCACAAGAATTTTGTTTCTGTATTTTCCATTTTGCCTTTTCTGTATTTATACTGTGTTAATTGCTTTGGGTTTATGAAGTTCACAAGTTATTCTAAAGTATCGTGTAGCAATAAAAGAATCACAGAAAATTCAGTGTAGTTCTATCTGATTCTTCTTTTTCTAGCTTGCCTCTGCACAAAAGTCACTAGATCAATTATACCCCTTATCTACTTAATTGCTACTTTAAAAACTCCTATTTACATCCACCTATTATACTGCAGCAATTCTACATGAGTTTTCACACTTAATATGGCCATGTCCTTTAACCTGCCAACTGAGTGACAAAAGGATAGATTTAAATTGCGGAAGATACAGGTTTCATTTATGCCTCCTCTTCTTGTATTATGAAGTGGTTGCTGACCTTTTTGCTATATGCAATTTTCAGGTTTTGAAGGAGAGCTTTAAAATATACTGTTCTGTTAATGATGGGATCATCAATCTTGTGGATAAGGTAATCTATTGCTCTTAGTTTTCATCACTGTGCAAGCATTTGGTTTTGTCTGCATTTGTTATTAAATCTTTCATTTTTTTGCAGTTTTTTGAGATGCCAAGACACGAAGCTATTACAGCCCTTGATATCTACAAACGAGCCGGCCAACAGGTCATGCTGTCCATCAATTATTTCATTTTATCAACACCTAAAATTTTCATTAATATATCCTTAATGTTGTAACATTCATTTTAGGACTGAAGTCTCCACAACTAAAAAGTTTTTTTGCTAGACATGGTGTTTTGCTGAAAAAAAATTGTTTATTCCTGCAGGCTGGTAACCTTTCTGATTTCTATGAACTATGCAAAGGATTGGAACTTGCTAGGAATTTCCAGTTTCCTGTTTTGAGAGAGGTATTTGATGCTATGAAGCAGGTTTAGAGTTTTCACTGGTTTAGTTATTTCATCCTTCCAATTGCATTAGTTTATGACTTTATTGTCCCGACCTTTTCAGCCTCCACAATCCTTTCTTACAACCATGGAAGAGTACATAAGAGAGGCACCAAGAGTTGTTTCCGTTCCAAACGAGCCATTGGTCAGTGCCATTACTACACAAGAATGTCCAATGCATTTTCAATTTATGATTTGTTCCTCATATCAAATGTCTTTTTTGTTGTATTGTTACTGGTTTCATATTTGATTAGCCTTCAGAAGCCCAGGATTTTTGGCTGTCAATCTGTTGCCTCTTCTTTTGTTAGAATGTCAGGTGGGATGATGGGTCAAGTTTGATGAGTATGTGGACTAGATTTCAGCCAATCATGGAAATAGAGAGAGGATTTGATGTTGGAAAAGAGGTCTTAGAGATACCAAGGTTTGATCATTTATTGTGCACAGGATTGATTACCCACAAAGAACAAGATATTTAATACTATGTTGTAGCTGGAATTATAATTTGATAATCTGATAATCAGTTGGACGAGTGCCTCTAGATTGCAATGGATCAGTCCATGCCAATTATGGTGAAATGGAATTTTGTTGGAATAGCTGTCATACTAGGCCGTGTTGTTCAGTATGGGATTTGAATGCTGGGCTTAAAGAACATTTCATGAAGAAAGCACAGCTGAAGATAAAATGTCATGATTGGATGAGCTGCACCTGCCATAATAGAAAAAAAAAGATTTTATTGAAAAAAATGTGAATTCCTGGAATGAATGTCAGTGGAGGTAAGATGAGAGAAACTCACTGTAATTGATTTGGTTGTTTGAAATGGAAGCCCGATTACATCACCCACGACACATGATTCAAATCTCTTTGGAGGTTTTATAAGAGCCAAAATAGGGAGGAAATGAATGAGTCATGTGGCCACAGCAAGGATGTTGCTGCAAAAAGGAATTATGGTTCTTGACTAGGCTAATTAAGAAAATTCAACTTGGCTAAGTGGAAGAAAAGGATGTATAGTGCTGCATATTCAGTTATGCTATCCGGTCTCTTTCTTGTGCAATGTGTGCATGTGAACTCATTCTTCCATAAGGGATATCATTGCTAGAGGTTAAATGTTATAGGACTAATATGCGGTCATTTCAAACAGCTTCAATTGACCTACAGACCAGAAGAAGGTCCTTCAGAAGATGCCAAATCATCCGGTGATGAACCTGAGCCACCCCCTTCAGATGATGTTGCTGTCTCCAATGTTGAGATTGCTCCTCCTGCTTCTACAACCCCTCCTCAGAACAGCGTAGACACTGGAGATTTGCTGGTAATCTCTTAGTTGTCAGTCAACTTTATGTTGATTGATAATTTCTGAGAACTAACCCTATTTCTTCCATTTTTTTTAACACCCCCTTTCTCCCTTTTTGGTGTTTTTTAGGGATTGAATTATGCAGCTCCCGATGCATCTTCCATTGAGGAAAGTAATGCTTTGGCTCTGGCTATAATTCCGTCTGAATCAAGTAACCAAACTTGTTCCCTTTTTTTTCTTCTCTTTCATTTGAGTGACTTCTATGCTTCCTGGTGGCTTGCTTGCTTGCATATGTTAACCTGGGATATGCAACTCCTGATCTATCAGATGCTGCACCCACATTCAATTCTGCTGCTGGTCAAGCAAAAGATTTTGATCCTACTGGATGGGAACTTGCACTGGTCACCACTCCAAGCAGCAATATTTCTGCCACTAATGAGAGGCAATTGGTAGGCCTTCTTTTCTTTGTTTCTTTTTCGTTTCCATACATACATACATATATTGTCCATGGTCTCTTCTCTTTGTTGGTTAGCCATCATGAGAATGCATGGTGATATAATTATTTCTGTTGATGTTCTGGTAGGCATGCTGACAATGTTAATGTTGCAAAAAGCCATTATAATTCGGCATTGATGAGGAAAAATGTTTTAGACCAGATAGGTAGAAAATGATTGCTTCTCTGCATACCCTTTTCTTTCAGTTTGTATTAAGTTTTCATCAGTTAGTAATTGAGGAGCCAGGGAGTTTGAAGGCTTTATTTTCCATGCTTAAGCTGCATGTGTTCCCATGTTGTTTGAGTGTAAATGTTTGTGCAGACAAATAGGCTTTTTTGTATTTGCTGGGGTTGTTTTGCATAATGTAATGTGTTTCAGACAAAGTTTGTTTCAAGTCTGCCTTGTGTTTAAAATGATCTTAAATATCGAGGAACTGAAGCTCTGAGCCTTGACACTCGGAACTGTGCTTGGTATTTTTGTTTCAGTTATTGACAATATCTGTGCATATGATTGAAATTGTTTTAAGAATAGCAAGCATATTGACTGGTTATTCTCTTCAACTATCGTGCTCTATTTTTTATGAATGTCAGGCTGGTGGCTTGGACTCGCTCACTCTGGACAGTTTATACCATGAAGGAGCATATCGAGCTGCCCAGCAGCCTGTTTATGGAGCACCAGCCCCTAATCCATTTGAGGTACAAGATCCATTTGCTTTGTCAAACAGCATTGCTCCTCCTCCTTCGGTCCAAATGGCAGCAATGGCTCAACAGCCGCACAATCCTTTCAGTCCATATCAACCTCCCTACCCACAGCCACAGCAGCAACATGTGATGATGAGCCATGCAAATCCTTTTGGTGATACAACAGGGTTTGGGGCATTTCCTGCACATTCTGAGACTAATAATCCCTTTGGAAGCACAAGCCTTTTGTAATCATTTGTTTTTGGAGATTTGAGGAGTGTGATATAGATGGTGCATCGGTTTACATCCTGGAAATGAGAAAAGAAGTGTGGGATAGGGTTTTTACTGACACCCACAAGCATGACGGTTTGCGGAATGGATCTTACATTGGTTTGGGTTGTAAAAGTCAGGTGGTGGATGTGTATTATTTGACAACTAGTAAATACGGATCGCAATTTTCTCATAATTAATTTTTGAAATTTCTGCCCTTGTGCATGATTGTAGATATATTGATAATTACTTGTGTTTAATTCTCGGTAGACTTTTGACCTAGCTTTTTTTACCAGATACTTTATCTCTAGTGTGTTTGTTTGTTATGTTGAATGATACCTCGGGTACAAAGTTGTTATACAGACCACTGAACAAGGACACCACTAGGAATCATGTGGAGTTCTAGGAAAGTTGTTCCGTTGTAGTCAGTTGAAGGCTTCAGCTCTTAGAGATGCATGGGAAGATGATAAGAATGCTAGGACGCACTGGGCTCCAGCCGCTTCTGTGAAACCATAGGCCGAAGGGGAAGAGGAATTTGGGATTTGTGAAAGCAAGGATTAAGAAACGAATTCACATGCCAGGATGGAGCTTCTTATGTCTCGCAGAGCATCTGAAGAGGTATACTATGTTCTTTTTGAGCTAGATACATAACAAAGGTGGTCAAATGGCCTTCTCTCTTTTTCTTTAGGTTTTGTGGGATGCCTAATTTTATTTTGCATTCCTGTTTTGCTATCACAAATTCATTGTTTTTTATTATTATTTTTCTGGAATAGATGTCCAAAGCACAAAATAGGGCATTTACCAAATATATATTGATTTAGGTTAAATCTTTCGCCTGCCCCATCTAGCCTGCCCCATCTAGCAAGTTCCTAAAGTCAACTCCGAAGTAGATGGTAATTTCATGGATTATACCATCAGGTTACCAAGTTAAGGTTTCCTTCTTTCATGAGAGAGTTTATTGGATAATGAAAATGTACATCTTTGGAAATTCTCAGTTCCTAAAGCCGTGCTAATTGATAGCTAGTGATTTAGCACGCGGTCAATTGAGAGGAAGTGAAAAGTTTCAATGTGCTTATTGCCATGAAAAGGCTGCCGGCAAGAGAGAGCGTTACCCAAGATGACTTCTCTGAGAAAGTTGTGTTATGAAACAGTAGCAGCTCGGAACTTCAAATTATTAGCCTGCCTGACATGATATAAGAAGTGAGATTGTTTACCTTTAAGTTTACAGCACAGTGCCTGCTCACCGTCATCTTTTGGAGCAGGCAGTTGATCATCCCCGTCCTTTAATATTTAGTAAGCAGCATGCAATGTGCAATGCGTATTTCGAATCTATGTGGACAGGGGCCCTGCTCTTATGATGATATCCTGGCACGTGCATCCAAGTCACAATTATATCCCCCATCCTCTCGTTTTAGCCTTGCGTAAATAAACAAGGATTAGGTCATTATTAGCAACTAAAGGTCTGTACATGGTCTTGAAGATCTTTATACTAAGATACCACTTTGCTTAATTTCCATTTGCTGTTTTTCCCTATACAGAAGAATTAGAACATAAGAGTCGACCAATGATCTAGTGCAATGCATGTTTAATCAGGACAGACAATGTTTCATCTCGCAAACATTTGTCTTTCAGCTTTTTATGGAACTAGAAAAATACGAAGCCAAGAGGCATTACTTTTCATAATCAGAGGCAAGCATGCATGTGAAGAGCAGGTTTTCTTCAAAGCCAAAAGAAGGGGAGAGCAACAAAGCAAAAGGAGAGTAAGGTAAGCAGAAACATGCATGGGGCAATAATAAAGCATAGGAAAAGAGAAGGAACCCATGTCCCACCTCTTCAAACACTCTCAAATCACCATCATTACCGCGGCATACCAGCCCCCATTGATATAAATATTGTAGAATTTGCCTTTGTTCATTTCTCCCTCCTCTTGTACCTTCTTTTCCTCTTTTCTCATTTCTTTTCTTGGTTAGTGGTATCCTGTTATTTATCACAAATCCACAGCTGTTTTTCATGTCATTATTTGCTTTCCTATGTTGTTAATCATTCGATCCTTTTCCATGGGAAAGAAGACCACAGATTAGGACACTTAATTAATTTTAGAAAATAAAATAAGGACCGACAAAACTAGTAATTTATTCTTCGGTTCTTGCTTGTATGTATTGTACTAATTAATATTCTTATGCTACCTACCTTTTTGATGTCTAAAGGATGGTAAGAGTTTCCGAATCTTGCAAAATTCTATGTTTGCTTAGTTTCTTTGCAAAAAGAGCTACTGCATCATCACAACAAATACTTTAGGAGGGATATATATATCATTTGATTTTATTATTTTTAAAATAAATTTGCATTGAAAACAATTGAAAATGCATATATTAGATATTGTACATGTATTTGATATAATTGAAAAAATCACTTTAGCATATATGATGAAGATATTGCATATAGAAGCATGAAGACTCGGAAAATGGAGTTCTCTCGCTTTTGCGGGATTGATGGAGCGCTCGGGCATGCTCCACAAAGAAATTTTAGTTTACCGACATAAATAAAGCTTACCGAACCCTATGAGATAGCGTTTTAAATGTCGACAAGCACCTTGAACTAAATGGAGAGTAGGAGGTGTTTGATACAGTGTTTTTTTTTTATTTTTTGGTTTCTCATGATTGTGAATATTTTTTAAAAGTGTTCTAGTTAGAAAAAAAAATAAAGTAATGTATTTTTTTGTGTGTATTTTAATGATTTTGATATGTTTATATTAAAAAAAATTAATATATTTTTTAAAAAAATATTATTACTGTAATTCCAAATAAGTTTCAGCGTGTTTAAAAGTGTAGTTATGGTTGTTTTTTAATATATTTTTTACTCATAAATATATTAAAATAATATTTTTTATTTTTAAAAATTATTTGTAATATTAACATATCAAAATAATCTAAAATTATTAAAATTATATATTAATTTAAAAAAAAATAATTTTTATATAAATATTTTTGAAATACAAAGTCATACAGCACAATGTTTGGAAACGCAGGTTGTGCGAATCCTTTACCAAACGGCACTAAACTGTGTAACCATAGGTCCGGTACCACCTAAAGGCTGGGGGAGTAGCTATGCAGGGAAAAGAGATGACCTCATGACCTTGAATTCCACAGGCGCTCCACACCATCACCGAATCACACCTCTGCTTGCTTGGACTAAAATTTGGGACCAAATTGACCGCTACATAAGATGAGGTCACTAACAGTGACCCGAGAGCACCCTTTTTTTTTTGGTCAAACACTAGTGGCTTATCCTTTATTTTCAGTCGTAAGTTTAGTCTACGATTGATGATTTTTCTTAATATTATTTATTTTATTTTATTTAAAAAAATACTGATAATATTATAATTGAAATTTTAACATATCTCTTGAGTTTTTTTTTTTTTTACCTCTCATCTCTCATCTCTCCTCTTACCTGCCTATATATTATTATTTTAAATAGCAACAAGCTATAAAAATTATTTTTTTAATTGTGACATGTATGAATTATTTTATTTAAATATTTTTCATCAATTATATTATTTCACGGAAATATCTGAAAAGATATGCTAAAAACCAAAATTAGCCCTCCTAGAACCTTGCAGATTAACCGGCGAGCTTGATGTCCCGGAAGCTGGACCCATCATGTTAATAACTGAGTCCATCATACCAGAAAGAAGGCCCATCCCAAGGAGCCACCCTTCCCATCCAAAGCACCGAGACACAGAGAAAAAGGAGGGTCTGCCTCCCAGAAAGAGCGTATTTGACAATGTGATTACGAGTACTTTTCAAATAGTTTTTCATGTCGAAATACATGTCAATAATATTTTTTATTTTTTAAAAATTATTTTTAATATCATCATATCAAAACGATCCAAAAAATATAAACCACATTTAATTTTAGCAAAACAAATCAAATTTTAATGAAACACAATTACCAATACAATGTGAAAGGGTGCCTAAAACAGTGCCCTGGAGGAAGAACCGGGGACCGGGCCATGTAGATTTGACAGTTCAGCTACCATCAGTGCTTATCTCAACTGAAATAGATTTCTTAGAAGCTTTGACAAAAAATATGACGTCTTTCTTACGGTCATCCATCTCTTACACAGCCCTTTCCAACCTTAATCCACCTTAAATAAATAGACGTGCATACTTTGTAACTATGGTATTTTATAAATTATAGCTTAGTTTTATTAACTAATATGCCGCATAATTTTGTAGTTTTGATGTGAGTAATTAGAAAATAAAAACTTGATATGTAGAGTCAAATCTTATTCCAGCTTTGATGTAGATGATTATTAAAAAAAAAGCTTAATATGGGTAGCTAAATTTTAATTTAGAAGAGGATCTAACTAATTGCATGAAAAAAAATAAGAAATTTATTATGATCTTCAAATAATGTGTTTATGATGAATAAATCATCAAGATAATCCCGTAAAAAAAATTATGTTTTTTAAATAAACAATTTATCTGAAAAAACAAAATTCTAAAATCCATATAGATCATGTTCTTGAACTTCTATCTGGTATATACACAAAACACATTTTTTATAACCCCCTGTAAATGCAAGAAGAATGGAATTTATGCACATGTTTCGTAGCCCTGGCTTCCTTTTTATCCTCTTAACAATCCCTATAAACAGAGTCGGAATTAAAAAAAAAAAAAAAGAGTTAAAATGTTAATTGTTTTATTATTTAAGCTAAAATATAAATATTATTAAAAAAGGAACTAGAAAACAAATTTCTTTGTAGGGATCAGGGCCCTACCAGCACTTCTCTTTCCGCCCCTGCCTACAAACCTCTCTCATTCTTCGTCGATCACCATATTCTATAATCCTATAAGCATCGAATAAAGTTGCAAACCTAGATGGAAGTTTAATAATTCATATAATTCATATTACTTTTAAAATTATGTTTCTATTTTCAGTAACTTTGTTTTTTTGGAAACTGGGATTTCTTTACGCGGGTAATCTTAATATTTTATTAGTCATAATTACATTTTTTGAAAAACATCATAAATTTATATTCCATTATTTTTCTTAACTTTTTTTTCTCCTTTAATTATTCGGATCCTCTTTCTGGACTAAGGTTTGATTACCGATATCAAGCCTTCCTTTCATGAGTATCGATCCACATTAAAACTAGAAGATGACGTGACATGTTGATTAATAAAATTCTACTAATTACAATTTAAGCACTTTAAAGGCTCTTGTGTACTATACAATAAAAAAAGACATAGAAAACAAAATTTGCGACCAGCTAAATTGAATGCTTAAAATTAAGGTTGAAGGGTCATGATTGGAAATGAGAACAGGGTGTATAATTATTATAAAAGATTAAGCTAAATTAATACTTTGTTATTTGCCGGGTGATATCTTTACAACCACGCGAGGCCATGAGGATTATGGCCCCTCCATTTAATTGAGACCACGGCGTTGGTCGGCACCAGCAACATTTCTCCTTTTGATTTGATCAATCTTATGTTCCTGCCTAGACTCTAGACATCAGATTTGAAGTTTTTACAGAATTAGGCACGTAATCTTGGACCATGGAGAATAATGTGGGCCAATACTATGCCAATTTCAAAATATGTGAGCAATTTTTTGAACCAGCATGGACCTTTCTCGAGAAAAATAAATTCAAACAAAATATTGGGGGTGGGGATGATGATTTGGATATTGAAGGGAGCCTTTTTAAATTGCAAAACGGTATGGAAAGAAGAAAGTTTTAGCTCCTCTTTTGAAAATTATAATGTGACTCTCATGGCGATTAGAATATTGTCTTTTTGGTCAAAATTTTAAAGTTAAAAGGGAAAGACAGAGTTGATCGACCTTTAAAGAGGGGTGAATCCAGCAAAAGAGTTCTCCAAGGTTTTTTTTTTTTTTTTCCCTTTCCCCGCACATATATAATATTTCAAAGCTGCGTAAATTAGTTGGTTAAAAAATTGCAAGAAAGGGGTGTGGACACCTTTCATACTCAAACTCCAGTCATATAGTTCTGAGCTGGCAACCAGAAATCTATATGTTTGAACAAAAGCAACTAAGAGCGGAGGGGGAGGGAATATAAAGTAATTGGAAATGTTTTTTGAAATAATTTTTATTTAGAAATGTATTAAAATAATATTTTTTATTTTATTTTAAAAAAATTATTTTTAATATTAATATATTAAAATGATTTAAAAATATATAAAAACTAATTCTAAGTAAAAAATTAAATTTTAAACTAATTATCTTTTTATATTTTAAAATTATTTTAGTATGCTTATGTGATTAGTATAGCAAAATCGAAGCACGGAGTATTATTGGTGTAAACATGACTAAAGCAAAAGCGATTTGGAGGGGTAACGCAGAAAAAAACAAAAAAAAAAAAACAGAGTTGGATTCCTTAATTTAAAATCAAAACGGGAGTTTTTTTTTTAATATGGTTTATATTTTATATAGTTTCTCTGTCGATTTAAGCTTCCAATCTCAATCTTTGTTGTTTGTTTTTCTTTTTAATCCAATCAAATAATTTTTTAAATGCTTTCTATTAAAATGACATGGAAAATGATTGTTTACTTTTAAAAAAATCAAATAAGAAAATGACATGGACAAATGAGATATTAGATGACAGAAAAAATATCATGATTTGATAAATAAAATTAAAAGTACCTCATTTTGGTAATAAAGTTTTAAAAGTATCTTATTTTGGGAAAAAAAACTCAATGATGACATCGAAACGTTTCAAATTTTATGTTAAAACAATTCCAGCTAGCATTTTCCTTTTCTGTTTTTGTATCAATTCACATGATTTGGATTTCACGAGATCAAAAGAAAAAAAAGTAAAAGAAGTATTTAAATTTTTATCATTTTTACTGGATCGAGAGCTAATCATTTATTTAATTTGAATTTGATAGATTTAAACATGAACGGTCCAAAACCTTAGTCTATATCCGCAATTTTACTTTGTTTTCACCCCCCCCCCCCCTCCCTTAATTGCTATTTAAATCTCGCCTTCCACTTTTAACACACACACACACACACACACACACACATATATATATATATATAGAGAGAGAGAGAGAGAGAGAGAGAGATGGAGATTTGTTTGGTAAGTGCTGCATGGCAATTGGCACGTGTGGTGTTGTCCTGACAAGGGCATAATTTAGAGCTTAGGCATGATAATTATGAAAATCCGGAAAGTATGAAATGGGGGTGGTCGGTTTGTGGCGGTGCAGCCTCAGCCTACCCCAACCCAACTAGCAACACCTACTTATTAGTATTCTGAATTCACGAGTCTTGTTTATTTTGTCAACACGTAATAATTTCCAGAAAAAACTGACCGAAAAAGAGATCACCTAATTCCCTTTCTTTAAATAAATAAAAAAAAAACAGAGATCACGGAACTTTAGTGGTCGATTCAAATTCGAATTTCCACCGAACCTCCTGAGTCAAAATCATGTAAACAGGTTAATTTAATTAAATTTTTTAAAAAATAAAAAATTACAATTATGGATTCAATGATAAAATTTAAAGCAAATTGAAATTCGACAAGAGGGCCAAGAAAAAAAAAAGATTAAAGTTGAAATATTAATAAATAAGATGACAACTCTGAAATTTTGAATGACTAATACTGATTTTCGAGAGGATGAATAATAAAAAAAAAGAAAAAAAGAGAAGAGTTTGTCAGTGACACACCATCAACAAACAATGTCACGTGTCTCTCCATACTAAAGGAGATGTCTCGGCCTTTCCAAAGCCATCGCGAAAGCTATCGTTTAAATGCCAGAAAACACCGCGTGTGTTGCTAGAAGACCGTGGCGCCTCCCATCCACGAGCGCATACGTTGCATGTGTCAACCATCTCAGGTTTCTAAATTATATTTTATATCTATTAAAATATTAAATTGGTATCAATTAATTTGATTATAACTAAAAAACAAGGATGAAAATAATAATAATAATAAAATCATTAGACTCTAGTTAAATAATTTTTGCTTTTAAAATTTTTTTAGTCATTTAACAGTGCATTAAAAATATAAAAATACCAAGTTGTCCTAACCAATAAACCTTGCAAAAAAATCATATTACTCTCAATAATAAGTTCATTGAATTTTTTTAAAAATGATAAATTAATAATTATATCATTACAATCCAAGGCGAAATACAATAAAACCTTAATCCATTTTAGTGTTTTTTTTTTCAATTTGAATTTTAACATCAGAGGACAACTTTGTCACTATCTACAATGCATATAGCTTTGATATTTTGATGAAATGAAAACATCATTGGTCTTTAGTTGTTTTTTTTTCCTTAAAAGGGACGAGTTAAAAATCTCGAACGCTAAATAAAATGGTTTAAAAAATCGTGATAGTAATCGTTGGTTTTATTTATTTTAAAAGAAAAATATATAAAACAAACAATTTGTTTTTTAATTTCTGTTCCTAAAAAGTTAGAAACAAAACTGTAAATATATCAAAGAGTCTCCCGTTCATATAATTCTTGCTAAAAATTCTTGTTGGAATCGGCAATTAATTCGAAAGTTCAGTTTCGAGCCACATAACTTATAATTCAAATGCATCTGTAATTAAAGACTGCCTAATCTCCATAACCTTGATAATGCATATTGTGTGAAGGTAAACTGCCTTGGACAATCTCATCGTCGTTGATTTTGGTGATTGAAGTGTCGTTTCGAATTTTAGTTTACTGCCACAATTTATTAACAAACATAATAAACGTAACCTAAAGAAAACGGGAAACATTTATCCATGCTCAACCTTGAAATGGGCATTGATGAGATCATCCAAACCAGAAAATTTTCTGTTCAAACCCAAGCAAATTAAAAGTTTAATAGTTTGTTTTTGCATTTCAAAAATATTTTAAAAAATTAATTAATTTTTTTATTTTTTTATTCACTTTAAATTATTTATTTTAGTATTTTCAGATTATTTTAATACATTAATATAAAATATAAATAAAAAATATTTTAAAAAACAATTATTACCACATTATTATCGTATTAAAATTAAAGGGGGCGCTGTTTCTTAAAAGACAGAGAAATAAATAGCAGAAGAAAACAAAAATCCATATAAAAACAAAGAAACCTCATGAGATAAGAGAAAACAGAGATGCATAATGGACTGGAGCATCTTGGCGTCCTGATTGGGCCCCTTACTTTATTTCGAGAGTGGTCCACCAACTCATTGGTATGGTGGGTGGGCCACCCCATTTTTGTTCCCAGAGAAAGCCGAAGAATAAGGTGGGGAATAGAAATGGCCTCTTTTGTTTTTTTATTTTATTTTTTATTTTATATATATATACACACACACACACATGGCTCTCTCCTTATTTGGATGTTGAAGTTCCGATGTTCAAAAATAAAAAATAAAAAATAATAACAGAAACAATTTTTTTAACAGAAAAAACATTGAATTTGAAAATAAAAAAATATTATAGCATTTAAATTCAACATATATTCATGTTATTATTTAAAAAAAAAACCTTCAAATTTTATATTCAAACATTATAAAATAATTTTTGTATCAAGGCATTTGATTCTTGGTTTGGCTCCTTCCTATTCAAACCGCCTTTTCAACATTGTAAAATAAAATCACTTCTCCATCTACTTCATCACTTCTTCCCCTCCCTCCCTCCCTCTCTCTCTCTCTCTCTCTCATTGAAAACAGTTTCAGTCTTCTTGTCTGATAACATTCTGCTTCGATAATCCTCAATATCTCTCTGTATATTGAAGCCATTTAGCTTCATCTTTTGATATCTTACCATACTCCATCTGTTTCTTTGTACATAGCAAGAACCATGGTTGGTAACAAGTTTGCAACCATGCTTCAAAGAAACACCAATAAGATCACTCTTATTCTAGTCTATGCAATCCTTGAATGGATTCTGATCATTCTCCTCATCCTAAACTCTCTTTTTTCTTATTTAATTATCAAATTTGCTGATTACTTTGGCCTTAAAAGACCCTGTCTCTGGTGTTCTAGGCTTGATCACTTCTTTGAGCCTGCAAATTTCCAGAATTCTTATAGATCTCTTGTGTGTGATGATCATGCTAAAGAGATTTCCAAACTGGGCTACTGTTCAAGTCATAGAAAACTTGCCGAATCGCAAGATATGTGTGAGGGTTGCTCATCATCATCATCGCATGGTGAATCGTTGAGCAAGTTTGCCTTCTTTCCTTGGATGACTCAACTTGGTGTCCTTCAAGATTTAGGGGGTGATAAGGTAAGTGAAAATGGTGAGGAGGATTTGAAGTGTTCTTGCTGTGGTGTTTGCTTGGACACAAAACTATATTGTGATGATTACTATCTAATTAAGCCTTCTTATTGGGGTGATTCGGATTTTACCCAGAAAGGAAATTTGGTTCTGGAACATCAGGTTGATGATACAGTTGATGTAGATGATCATTCTGATAGAGAACGATCGGATTTTGTGAGTGATTTCTGTGAAGGAGAACAGGGGATTGGTGAGAACCGGGGAATTGAGGTTGGAAACATGGAAGAGGAAGTGAAGCAGAATTTTTCATGCTCTGTTTCCAATTTTTATTGCAAGGAAGTGGTTGCTCATGACGGTGAAAAAGAAGAAATGGTTATGAAAAAGGAAGAAGAACCGGTCAAGAAGGATAATTTGAATGTGCAATTGGATAACCCACCTGGTGAGGTGCCTGCGATGGTTCAAGCTGGCAGCAGTAAAGACACGGCTACCGAGATTCAACCTCAGCATCTAGATTTTTACATTGATCAAGATGATTGTCACTTGATTCCAGTTGAACTGATCGGTTTCAATTCCACAGAGAAACAAATTCCAAAGAGACACGAGAAGGCAGTGGAGGAAAACAGTGGCAATGAAGATTTCGTTTTGGAGTTTGATAAGCAAGTTGGAACACAATATGAATTGGTTGTGGAGGACAGGAGCAATTTAGAAGAGGAAGTGCCATTGCTCTCGGTCGATGATAATGAGGAGGAACCTTCGGTTGCAGTGGTTGAGTCGAGGGAAATACTCGAGAAAGAGAGCTCCTCAAGTAGGCATTCAGATTTGGATTTGGTGGAGGAGGAATGTGAGCAAGTTGCCACTGCTCAACCAACTCATACCCCTTCTAATGATGGCAATCATGCTCAAGAAAGCGCACTGATAGCGGGAGAGGACGTGGATTCAGATTACAACCAAGGTACGCATTCAATTTTGTTTAATCTAAATTTTACTTAATGTTCCATATTGAATTCCCATTTGATAAGTTCGTAGTATGTGCAGTGTCTGAAGAAGTACTTCAAATGCAAAGTGATGAAATAGAAGCAGATGTCTCGATAGGAACTGAAATTCCTGATCAGGAACAAATTGATGACGTTCATTATGTCGAAGAAGTTTCTCCTTCATATTCTTGCATGCAGGAAGACCCTTCAACTAGTGATGCCGATTATCATGCATATGAAGATCATGGTAAGCTTACTTCCTTATACTATCATTTCAGAACTTAATTGTTACAGTATGTGCATATGATTTTATTTGATTTAGTTTAGCTGAATTGTTCATTGCATTAGGCTCTAAGCAAGCTGAGGAAGATGCAATAGAATTTAGGACCATAACTGTGGAGACTGGCGAGCCATCATTGCATACAGAGAGCAATGAGCTTGAGGAAGATAAAATGCCCGATACGCCAACTTCTATGGATAGTCTTCATCACATACAAAAGAAACTGCTACTGCTTGAAAGAAGAGAATCTGGTACGGAGGAGTCTTTGGACGGGAGTATCATTAGTGACATAGAAGCAGGTGATGGAGTTTTGACTATGGAGAAGTTGAAATCAGCTCTGAGAGCTGAAAGGAAAACGTTAAGTGCTTTATATGCAGAACTAGAAGAAGAAAGAAGCGCCTCTGCAGTGGCAGCCAGCCAGACAATGGCAATGATAAATAGACTTCAAGAAGAGAAGGCTGCAATGCAGATGGAAGCATTTCAGTATCAGAGAATGATGGAAGAGCAATCAGAGTATGACCAGGAAGCTATGCAGCTTCTGAGCGAACTTGTGGTAAAGAGAGAAAAAGAGAAAGCAGAGCTAGAAAAGGAGCTAGAAGTATATCGAAAGAAGGTACAGGATAATGAGATGAAAGATAAATTGATAATGTTGAAAAGAAGGAAAGATGGTAGCACAACAAGTGTAACCACTTCGCCTTCCTGTAGCAATGCCGAGGATACTGATGGACTATCTGTCGACTTGAATCATGAAGGGAAAGAAGTAATTGAAAGCTTTGATAACCATCAAGAAAGTAGTCACCCGAATACTCCAGTTGACGCAGTTCTATATCTGGATGAATCATTGGCTAATTTCGAGGAGGAGAGGGTATCAATTCTAGAACAACTTAAGGTTTTGGAGGAGAAGCTTTTTATGCTGAGTGATGAGGAGGAGCAACATTTCGAGGACATAAAACCAATTGAGCATCTATATCAAGAGAATGGCAATGGCTACAGCGAGCTTTGTGATTATAGCAGTGAATCAAATGGAGTTGCAAATGGTCAACACAAGGAAATGAATGGAAAGCATCATCAAGAAAGAAGAAACATCGGTGCAAAGGCAAAGAGACTTCTCCCACTTTTTGATGCCATTGACACAGAAAGTGAAGATATACTAAATGGGCACTCGGAAGGGTTTGATTCTGTGGCATTGCAAAAGTCGGTTAACAAATTTGACATGAATAGCAAGAAGCTCGCTGTTGAGGAGGAGGTGGATCATGTCTATGAAAGGCTACTAGCACTTGAGGCAGATAGAGAGTTTCTTAAGCATTGCATGACCTCCTTGAGGAAAGGAGATAAGGGGATAGAGCTGCTGCAAGAGATTTTACAACATCTTCGTGATCTAAGAAATGTGGAACAACGTGTGAGGAACTTAGAAGACGGTGCTCTGTAGTGCAACTGTTCTCAGCCTCATCAAAGAAGAGAATAGGTAAATCTGCTATGCCTTCAGTCAAATTCTAGTGTCACGTTCTCTTCAAAAACTATAATGTGTAGTCAAGGTGGATAGAAATTGATTGATTTATCATCTGTTTTGGTAATGCAGATTGAATTTTTGAGGTTGATCAATAGCTGCAAATTCAATATGGAAGAGCCCTGGCATTCTTGTTCAAGGGATACGACCAAATGCAATGCCGCATTTTGAGAAAAATATTTCACGTGGGAAGCCCCTCGATGGAGGGGGAGGCTCCTGCGATGGTCTTTTTGGTGATCTTGGTGGACTATGAAATTGAAAGTCTGCCCTCTTTTTTCTTTTTCTTTTTCTTTTTCCTTTTAACAGTTTTTGATGTCCAAGTAAGCCCAATTTTTTGGTGGGTTCAGCTTATCATCCCCTTTTGAGGGGAAGGAGGATGGTGAGTGCATGTGTGTGTAGGCTAGTGAAGTGAAGCCAAGCTGTCATTTGTATGTTTGAGAAAGGGCCTGGCTTGCAAAGCTGGAGTGATCAACAGAGATTCCAGTGCCAGGTGCATAGGTATTAGTTTATTAGACAGTTAGGACTAGAACACTCTGTCAGTTTTTTAAATATCTTTGGGAAGGAAAGGAAAAGGGTAAGCAACGCCAGCCTCTCTTCTTTCTCAGCCTTGCATCATTTCATCATGTGGGTTTTGTTTATTATTTGTAAGGGCTAAGTTGAGTTACTTGTATACTAAATGTATCCATTTGTAAAGTACATAAAGTGAGTGGGTGTTTCCTCTGTTTTGGAGTTTCCTTGTGCTGTATATTCTTTGTTATGAGGACTGACAGACGTGTGTTAAAAAATGATATGGAAGTAAACTAGTAGATGATTAGAATAAGAAGCAAAGATTGCTTTCACATTTGATGATGCTTAAAGCATCAAACACCTCGTGGTAAGGTACAGGCCAACAAAACTTGAGTAAACAGGAGACTTGTTACTTCTGTTAAAATCTTGTAGGATTAGCTTTCCTTTGGTATTGAAATTGAGTTCTCTGAATTGATATAGGAGTTCAAGGATCCATGAGTGCATGGAAGAACAAGGCTTTTTTTCTCAACCAAAAAAATAGATGGTTTTCCCTACGTTGTTTCAGGAGTCACAGCTAGGACTCAGAAAAAAATGCTCCACAAGCCTGCAAAACAACCAGGGAAAAAAAATAATTTGGATAGCAAGAACATTCAGTGTCAGAGGAAAGCCCTAGATGCATATGCATGGAAATCATCATTGTTGTCGGATTTAGAGGTAAGCTGAAATGATTACTTGGATCACCCGTCAGGGACATTATATTTAAATGTTCAGCAACCATGGCAGTCCTCCATCATGTTAATCAAGTAGGTCTGTTATAATCTGTCCTGAGCTGCCCTAACCTATCAAAAATCCTATCCCCTCTTCGAATCACATTCTAAATCTATCCCAGCAAATCAAATACATGCTTGTAACACCTGTCTCCAATGAATTCATTGCTCAACCAGCACTTCTATCCTCCTTTGGCTAGGAGGTTTTGGATTCAGACCTCGATTTTATGACAAAAATTAAATGGGAATTGCTGCTGTTGGCACAGCCTTCTTTTCTTTTTATCTGAAGAAATCAATTTTTCTCTGTTAGCTATTCCGAGATAACATAATTCCATCCAGCGTTTTATAAAAAATTATTTAAAATTTGTTTTTTTTTGTGTTTTTTAATAGATTAATGTAAAAATAATTAATATATTTTCAAGCAAAAAACATTTTAAAAAATAAATTCAAAACAATATTTTAATTTTTCAATTCGTTAATTGAACATCTATATCACTTAACAGTAGTGCAAGGCTGCAGCCATTCCCCTAATATTCTTTCCACGTGCACTATCATTTGTTTAGTTTACATGAAGGCAGCCTTCTCTTACAAAAGCCAATTTTCCTTCACTTTCTTTTCTTTTTTGTTTCAAAGTAAAAGATGCAGAATTGCAGCTGCTCTAATCATTTTTCTCACCGTGTTTCAACAACTTTCGGCGGTGCTAAACAACATTAATAACAAAGAAGTCAAGGTTTGGTGGCTTTCATAATGTTTCTGATTAAAACAATCAATTGTGATGCAGAGATGCCCCCATGTTCACGTACCAACCTTTACTTAACTTGAGAAAATCAGACCATGGTCCTAGCTAGGGTTAATGAGTAGATTATCAGGGTCTCTTTTTTAAGGGAGGTCTCGTGTGAGCTAAGAGATCATGCATCCCCAATCAACCTTGATCTCTCCCTGAATAAGCTGGCGTCGGTGACACGTGTTAGTTCGATGTGGGTGTGATGGTTTCAAACTAAAGTTTTTAATATACGGTTTGAATAACAAAAATTGATGATGGGAAGGAGGTTGATTCTATTTTAGCAAACAAAGGTTGAGAATCATGTAATAAAACAAATGGCTGGCTGACTCTGCCTCTTAGCTCATCTTCTTGACCAGAGAGGAGAAGTGTTGATTTTGTTGGTTCGAATTCATGTTTAATCTTTTCTATGCTTGATCAGCAAGCATTCTTTTGAAGTGGATCTCGAATTCAACTCTTGTTTAATAAAAACAAGAAAAAAAAGGCATTTATTTGCTGAAGAACAAAGTATTGGTCAGGTGAATGAAATCACACGCAGGGTAGAGCTTTGGTTTGAGGGGCGGGTAGCTGATTTGAGTTGTGAAACTGTTTTTTATTTAGAAATGTATTAAAATATTTTTATTTTTTAAAAATTATTTTTAACATCAACGCATCAAAATGATATGAAAACACAAAAAAATTATTATAAAAAAATTATTTTTTTAAAAAACATTTTTAAAATGTAAATATAAACATGATTGTTTTACGAGTTGAATCATTATTTCCATCCTCACTTATTAATAATTAAAAAATATAAAAAAATATTAATTTAAAATAAAAAATTATTTTAAAAAAAAACAAAAAAAAGTTTTGTGACCCCAACCACCACGCTTCAATTTTTTTCCCTTTAGTTGTCATAATAAATCTATAACAAAAAATTACTCCTATAATCCTTTAATTTTTTTCACTTTACAATCAATTTTTTTAATATTACACTTTCATCCTATATCAAAGCAAATTTTACAAATTGATAAAATAATCATAATACCCCATTTCTTCTACCTTATTTTCTCTAATCTTCCTCACTCCTTTTATCAAGCACGGATCTACATGAAAAAAAAAACACTATCGATAATTAACTCTATAAAAGATAAAAATAATATCACTTTAATAAAAATAATTAACTCGGTTGACTAGATAATCTACTACCTCGTAGCCCTTTTTATATTAAGCAGTTTTGATGACTAGCAATGCTTATAGGCTTATAGCCTATAGGTCTCTCCATCCAGGATAGCAGAGTTGACGGAAGGTAAGTGATGACAGGTGGCACATAAAAATCATGACACGTTTTTTGTACTGATTTTAGTTCTGAAGAGATAATTTAGAAAGAGAAGAACTCTATACATGTATGAACGTAAAAATAAGTCAAACATTAAAAAAAATTAAAAGGTAAAAAAACTATTAAAATCTTTGAAAAGCAGAGTGTGACCGATCTCTCAAATACCCTCCTTCTCATCTGTTTAAGGTTGCAACAGTGATGGTAATTGAAAATATTTTTTATTTAAAAATTATTTTTATTTTTTAAAAAATATTTTTCGCATCAAATCAACCTCAAAAAAATTCCTTTTAAACAAAATATAATTCAAAATTTAAAGACCGCGATTTACACCTGATATCCAAACACATCTACAGCTAAACAACCACCAGACATCCCGGCTACCACCACAGGCAACGCGACTACTACAGTCGCCACAATTAAAAACAAAACCACTCAACCATCACAAGCCACAAATAAATCCCAAGCCACTTAAAGCCCAGTTAACACAACCCCCATATCCTCCAAACCACTCGTATCCTCGACTCAAAAAAACCCAGATGATAATCTACCCAGAAAACAATTGCTTATATGGAAAACTCAGATTATCAGACCCAATTCGAGCCACGAAAACACACATGGATATGGGAGATTAAATCACTACGATGGAGAAATACTACTCCAACGTTGGGTCGAGGTTTGATTCCGAAGTGGTGGTGGTGGTGAGCATGAGATCTGGAGTCTTAAGTTTATTAGTGGGGAGGATGAGAATGGAAGGAAGGTCAAGGACAACCGGAGGGAGAGAAGGAAAGATAACAGGGAAGGGAGACAGATTCGTTGGAATCCGGGTTCACATGTACATATTTGGTGGTTGATTTATTGTTGTTGCTCGAAAAAAATTCTTCTTTTCTTTACATTCATTATTGATGAAATTCCCTTTTTTAAAATATATTTTTCCCTTTTGTTTTCTTTTCTTTTAAAAAAAATAAAAAATAAAGGGTAACTCTTAAATTTACCCCTCAATTACTAGGAAAGTCTTTATTGTACACTCAAACTTTCCATACCTCTTCTTCTTTGTTTCAATTCTGGAAGAATCGATCTAGGTTAGTCTAATTCAAATGGTTTTGAATTTTTTGAAACTAAATCAGACCAGGTGATTTTTATATCAGTTTTTTTAGTTTTTTTTCTTGATTTAATTTTTTCAATTAATTTTTTGTTGGGTTTTTTTAATTAGTTAGTCAGTTTTTTTTAAACCCCTAATCATGTCATTAAATATTTATTTTTTTAATTCATTTATTTTTTTATATATAGTTAACAAAACCGTGGAATATCATCATGTTCGTGATCCCTACCAAAAAAAAAAAGAATTAAGAGAACGTGATCACTAAAAAATAAATCAAGAGAGTTTCTCTTCATGTTTTTAATAAAATAAGTCATATGCTGAACTATAAAATCTCAAATCTTGAAATTTTTAAACGAAAACCCTAATTAATATTCGTTCACGTATTTTTTTTCTCGCACCATATTAAAACAGAAGATTCCTCGCCAATTTCATTTTCAAGTAGAAATTACATGAGAAACATGCAAATAGTTGACGATTTTGTTAACTGTGTTTAGTGAATTTGGCACTCAACGCTTGTTGTTATTGTATCCTTGCAACGTGAGGGATAATTAGACTTGAAAAAAATATTCATATTTGTTTTTTAAAAATGATAATAATTCTCTTTTATTGTAAGATTATTTTTAAATTTTGTGTCTTCCATGTTATAAATATCCTGTAATTATAGCGTGATTACTATAAAATCTCTCACTTTTATATTTTAAGTCCTAACATATGTTAACAATCTTTGGGACGGAGGGATTGGATAAATCTAACAAAGTCAAGGAATATTATAAATTATAAAATAAACTTATTGCTCCAGGTTCATTATTTCCACATGCCTCGCTAAATAATTGTCATGTGCTGAATTACAGGTAGAACAGTTTAACCCATTAAATTCATTACTCAAATCATGAATTTTATCATGTTTAGTAATTGATTTTTAACTATTTTTATTTAATTACACAATAACAAAAATAAATGATTGTATAATCGAGCACCGGCACAATATTTAAATGTTTGCTTGAGATTACAATAATACCATAAAAAGCAAGTTAAAATAAATTATAAAACTCAATTCTCAGTCAATCTAAATCAACATGCAAAGAAAACGATTCAAGTTATAAACTCCACTAGGTTTAAAGACTTTATTTTCTATAAAATAGTTTTTCGTTTAATTATACGGTAATAAAAATAAATATTCACATCATTGAACATCAATAAAATATTGAGACATTTGTTTGAGGCCGTGATAACTTTATAAAAAGCAGACAAAAATAAATCATGAAGACCAGTTTAAAATTAACCAAATATTACAAAAAAAATTATTAAAAAATCTAATAAGAAACCTAACATTAGAGGTGAAATTACAAAAAAAAAATAAAAAACAAAAATAAATTAACAGCATGTGAGCACAAGCCCAAGTGGCCCAACATGTATGGACCTTTGAAACAAAGCCTAAACTCACACATCTAGGCTTTTGTCTACCCTTTTTTTTTAAAAAAATTAGATGACATGTCGTCCATACCTAGAATCTAACCATTATATTGGTGCCCATAAATTTTGGGAGGGAACTATTTTTTTTCTTAAAAATTTATTTTTCAATTGATATTTTCTTAAAAACACATAATAAACACCATTATAACATAAAAGGACACAAATTGTCAATCCATAAAACCCAAAAAATTGTCCAAAATACAAAATTAAACTAGGGGAGAAGTTTTCTATCTCAATCTTTAAGTATTTTTTTAAAACAAGATACAAATTCAAAAACATCTAAATGGAACCCCTTGTTGAATGAAACCATGTTAACACTGGCATCAATCTTTCTTGTTGTTATAATGTGACCAAACCAATAACCTCCTCTATTTTTCATAGTTTTTGTTATTTTCTCTTTACTTTCTTGAACTTAGAGTATGAAATGCTAAGAAAATGATTTTTTGAATCAAAATTAAATTTACAGAACTATAGAGACTGTGAGGGAACAAAAACGAAAATAGGTGGACAAAACACAACCTTTTTCTAGCAAATTAAAGAATGGCTGAGGGATTTATCATTGTTTTACACTTTGGTCTTTTTTTATTGAATTTATTCTTATGTAACAAATTATAACAAGTTGGTTAATAATATAGTTCTAGAAGGGTACAATTAAAAAATAAAGTTGACGAGATGGAAAAAAAAAGGGTTGCCGTGGATTGATATAGTGTTTTACCTAAGCATTTTTAATATATTCTGTAACTCCTATGGTCAAAGCTACCATGGACAGCATTACAGGGGAATTGTTCATTTTTTAATGTTCCTAGTGTGTGGAAAAGTATACTTTAGTCCTTTAAGTTTTCAAATTTTACATATTTGGCCCCTGTAGGTTTATATTTTGATGTTTTAATCCTTAAACTTCAATTCATCACGTTCCAATCCTTGGATTATAAAAGATAAGAGAGAAAATTTTTAAAAAATAAAAGGATAGAGAAAGGTCTTGACCAGCCATAAAAAAGGTTAATTCTTATGGCAATAAATTATCTTTGAAAAAAAAAGTTTAATGAAAGCAACTTTGCTCTTAAACTATGTCATGAAAAGGAGACTAAACTTGTATATATATATTTTTTATTTGATTTTTAATTTCTAGAGTGATGTCACGGTGTTTTGTTGTTGTAAATGGAATTTACTTAGGTCAAACATTTTGAAAATTGTTTTGTATCCAAAAATTCAGAGCTTGCTTTTGCAATCATCGAATATGATTAAAAAACATACTAGTGGACTTGTCATCCATTTTATTTAAAAAATACTAGACTAACGTGCCAAATTGTTCATTTTAAAAAACAAACTTGACGTGCACAGTTGATTTTTTTAATGGCCTTGTTCCTTTTGTTTATTTAATTTTATAATTAAATCCTTCTCAAATAAAATTATTAAAATAATTTCTAACAAATGATACAGCTATGACATAGCTTTCAAGTAAGATCAAAGTTTTTTTCTAGTGACATTAATAATTACTTTATAAATAATTATATATGAATTTTGATTTATTTATTAACCTCGCGCAATAATATAAAAATAATTGAGGTATTATTTTATGTTTACTAGTTGAAAACTACTCTACAATCCATGATAGATTTTACATGAAGAACCAAGATCATGAAGGGAAAAAAAAGGCACTATCTTGCAAAAAAAAAAAAAAACCAATGAAAAGGGGGTTTTGTGTAAAAAAATACATTTTTATTTCCTAAATTTAAATCTTTTATATTCTTATAAATTTTCTATTTTATCTGCTTTAAGATTGCAATGAAAAAACCATTTTGTTTGTAAAAGAAATGACTGTCAAATTAAAAAAATGCATAAATAAAAAGATAAAATTTAACAGAATAAATAGGTTTTTGATTCTATAATTTAAATCGATAAAGTTCTTTTAAGTATTTATTTTAATAGCTGTAAAATTAAATAAAAAGGAGTTTTGAGAATAACAATGTCATTGGTTAAAAAAAAATTAATATCAACAAAAAAAGTTTGCATGAGTGATTTAGTACTTATTTGGGAATGCATCCGCAATCCCCCAAACATAATATTAATATGTGTTTTGTAATGCATTACAAAGTAATTCTATAAAAATATTTTTTAATTAAAAATATATTAAAATAATATTTTTTATATGTTTTTTATATCAACATGATAAAGCTTAAAGTTATTTTTTATCATGAAAAAATCACTTTAAAAGCATTTTAAAAACATATTGAAACTAAAAAAGAAACACATGACAAATCTTGCATAAAGACTGCATCATTGGAAATTTGAAATTTTTCTCTCTTTCTACAAGAAGACGTATCATAAACGGTACTCTTTAGATATTTTGGTAAAAATAATTTTTAAAATTTATTTTTTATTCTAAAATATATTAAAATAATATTTTTTATATCAGCATAAAATATAAAAAAAATTAATGTAAATTATTATTATTTTTTTAAATCCAGCTGCCCAGACAAAAACCAAAACCTGTCGCTACTTGCTTGCCGTAGCAAATTTGCTTCGGGCGGAAAAGTCTTTATCTCGTAGGTAAACAAAATGAGTACGTAATTGGCGGTAATTCTATCTTTCACTTGCACACCAAACACACAATCTTTTCGTTTTGGTTAAAACATGAACCCCCTCTTCCCGGAAACTCCCCTGCTCCCTATTTTGGTTTTGACTTTTCTCTTGCTGATATACATAAGTCAAATATATATATATATATATATATATATATATATATATATAAAAGATGTATGTATATGTACGCACGCACGCATGGATATAATAATAATAAATTAATAACAAAGCAAAATAAATGTACTTTTTACAAAAATCAAGGCAAGTCAATAAAGGGTCAACGCGTTTACTATAATTTATTTTGTTTAAATGTGATTGTTAAAAAATAAAATAAAAATTATTTTAATATATATATTTTAAAAAAATTTAAATTACCGCAATACAAAACATCTTAAAACCTAAAAATCGTAAAAAAAATTTATTATTAAAAATCCCACGAACAGTCAAGTCACCTTTCCCATTGCAATCAATGATTTCAAGAACTTGAATACCCAGAAACCAATCAAAATCACATTTTTTTTCACTTGAAATTTTCAGAGCTTATCTTCTGTGGTAGTACTTTCCCATGGTCTTGTTTTTTTTTTTTTAGCAATTCTTGAAAACTATGACAAAGCTCAAGAATTGCTTGAAGAGTCTGCTGAAGCCTTTCAAGTTCAATTCAAGCAAAGGTAATTAAGAAATCCAGTGCATTCTTTTGGAGTAAGTTCTGAGATGCTATGTGTATAACCCGTTTATGATCTTTGTGCTTGATTTTTTGATATGTCACTTGACTGCTCAGAGAGACTCGGAGAGGAGGACATGGAGACTATTGCTGCACGGGAACAGAAACAGTTTTCATTTGAAACTCTGGTCTTTGCTACCAAAGATTTCCACCCAACTCACAAGCTTGGTGAAGGTGGATTTGGACCTGTATACAAGGTAATTATTTCTCTGTAATTGGGTGTAGCAGTGAACCCCGAATTCTGCTGGTCACTTTGAAAATTGCTTAAAAGAACTGGAAGAAGTTTTATCATCTTGTTGATTTTTTTTTCAAGGATTGATGGGTTTTCCCCCCTTTTTGAGATGAAGAATTGATGGTTATTTGTATCATTTTATCATTATTTGTGTGTTTAGAAATTTTGTTTGCAGTTGCTTTTTGGGGTCCTCATCTCATTCATGCATACCATTGGTATCTGAGGGACATATAACAAAATAACATGTGCATTGAGATCTAGCCTTGAAGATGTAAGCAACCTAATAATCCAACTGTATGAAGCAAGTGTAAACAAATGTTTGGGTAGTAAATTTTTAAGTTCTCGTAATTTTAAGGAGCTTCATATTAATGAGAGATCATCACTCTGTAGTAGAGTTAATGAGAGCACATTTTTCATCTTATAACTTGTTTGAGGGAAAAGCCATATGTATATGTTGCCGCTGCCTGCTAGTAAGCTATTCCATTGCACTTCAGGGTAACCAAATATTTCACCCAATCTTCTAGACACTCTGATCTTGAATTCAATCTTGATGAGGCAAAAGCTCCTAGTTCTCTTGTTAGCCAAAGAAGTGAACCTTCTTCTGACTCTGGAATGTTTTACATAGGGGAAGTTGGATGATGGGAGAGAGATTGCAGTGAAGAAGTTGTCCCATAGCTCAAATCAGGGGAAGAAAGAATTCACGAATGAGGCCAAGCTATTATCACGTGTCCAGCACCGAAATGTTGTGAATTTGTTAGGATATTGTGCACATGGTGTGGAAAAGCTACTGGTTTATGAGTATGTTGCTAATGAGAGCCTTGACAAGCTTCTGTTCAGTAAGTACCAGTTAAAAGTCTATAACTCTAAGTTTCCTTTTCCTTTTTCATGTTTTTGTCTCATTATTTTGCACTTGTTTTTTATAAGCTGAATGAAGTTGAATTGACTAACACTAGCATGTTTAAGTTTCAATTTAAATTCCTACAATTGTTCAGAGCCGATTTATGTTTCTGCAAAACTTAATATAATGAACTTGGATTTTCTTTCTCAGATTGGGGTTATTAATGAGTTTTGGACCTTTGAAAGTTGTAGTGGCTCTATATTTTCATGTGATTTGTTTAGCCCTGTGATTTTTTTTTCGATTAAAAGGGATCATGTAATATGTGTTCATTTGTAAAGCAATGTGATCTGTTCAGCTGCCTTGCTGAATTAAATTAATCCAACATTTCCTTTACAACCAGTATTTTTTTCCAGAGAACCTGTGATGCAGAATTAGCAGCACATTCATGATCTAAATTTTGGTGCCAAGAAACTAACAATACAATATTTAGTTAAAAAAAACAAAAAAACAAGTTTTACTTTCAGCTGATCTTATTTTCTTTCTAATTTATTTATGATGTTCATTCCAACCGTTCTTTTGATTTGTTTAATTAGCTTCCAGTCATGATCTCTTGTTTCAGAATTAAATATTTGTAAGGCATAGATGATTTCCTTGCTCATCACCTATTCCAACATCGTGAACTCATTCCAGAAAAATGTTGTTGCCATCGTAGTTTCATAAATAACTTGTGTCTTTGTCAGCTAGTTCACCTTGTTAGAGAGACAGTTCTTGAGGTTTTGACTTGTCTATTTCTAAAGTTGATTTTGAACATGTATGCCCCATTCAACTGGGTTTTTCATTAACATTACCGTCCTTCCAAACAAAAAAAGTCATTGTGATCACTTTCATGCAGAATCTGATAAAAGACAACTGCTTGATTGGAATCGGAGATATGATATACTAATTGGCATTGCACGGGGTTTGCTTTACCTTCATGAGGATTCACACAATTGCATCATCCACCGTGACATCAAGGCAAGCAATATTTTACTGGATGATAAATGGGTTCCTAAGATTGCTGATTTTGGCATGGCCCGTCTCTTCCCTGAAGATCAAACACATGTCAACACCCGTGTTGCTGGTACCAAGTATGCTTTCAATTCCAACCACAATAATATAGGCCATATTTTTATCACTGGACAGAGTCCAAGTGCTTATGATAAAGCTTGTGAATGATATTATAATACGCTTATGATTGGTGACAGTGGGTATATGGCTCCAGAGTATGTCATGCATGGACATTTATCAGTGAAGGCAGATGTCTTTAGCTTTGGGGTTTTGGTTCTGGAGCTGATCAGTGGCCAGAGAAATTCAACATTTAGTCAACAGCATGCTGATGCACAGAATCTACTTGATTGGGTAAGGACATGATTCATCATTTAACTAATTCATATCATGGTGTTTTAGGTTTCATTTTTACTCGTGTTTATCAGTTTTAATAATGCTTTCGGTTTGAGACTCCAATCATCTCTTTTGCCTTTGTTTAATTTGGTTTAGGAGAAAAGTGGAAACAAAAATTTGGCTGATGAGTTGTCTACATTTGAGTTAAGGTTATGTCCAGTAAACATTGTTTTGGACATGTACAAAAGTACTGAGCAAGTTGGTTGAATGAACTTATTCCTAAATTCTGCTCACTACTCCTGGTCGTATTTTATTTTTTTTGGTGAACCTGGAAGCTAAGATAAATTGATAAATGAAAATGTCAGATAGCATAGACCAGGAAAAATAAAAGGTAAACGTTGTGTGATCTTGGAAAGAGCTATAAAATCCACGTGGCATTGGATAGTATATCTGCGTTGATGTGGGAAGACCTGCCTAAAGGCTCAATGGAATGGTAAAGCTGCCTTTGGGAAATTGTTTCCAGTTGAGGCGCCTAAATCATTTTCAATAAACTTGCGTGTGCAACCTTATTTATGACTAGGGAGAACCTTACATGTCTGTTCTGAAATGGCTGGTGTCTACTACTACTTGGGAGAAGCACTTGGGGAATTGTATAGTTCTATTATTGTGTTTTCCAGCCTTCGCGTGGTTTTAAGTTTTGGTTTGCTGTTGGTGCAGGCATACAAGCTTCACAAAAAAAATAGGAGTCTGGAGATTATGGACCCAGTACTAGCATCCTCAGCAGCTGCTGAACAAGTAAAAAGTTGTGTTCATTTAGGGCTGCTATGCACACAAGGTGACCCACAGTTACGGCCAGATATGCGGCGTATTGTTGTCCTGTTGTCAAAGAAAACTTGCAGTCTAGAAGAACCAACCAGACCTGGAGTTCCTGGTTCTAGATATAGGAGAGCTCGTAGACCAGCAGCAATGTCTTCGACTGCTGGAACATCCGATACTGCTAGAACATTTGGTGAATCTGATTCCCGTACATTTGATTCGAGTTCAAATACTAATACTGCCACTGCATCTACCTCAGCTCATGCAATCCCCAGATTAGATCCTCATGGTAAACGTCCAATTGAAAGCTAAGCAAATTCGAATATGATTTTTTTTATTATTATTCTTTTTGTAGCATAGAGGTATAAAATTGAGTCTTTTACTGTGTAAATATTAACGGAAAATTAGTGGTTAAATAGAAGCAATTGTGGAACCTCAATTCTCCTTGTTACTTTATTAGATAGGGAAGATGGGCATTCACAGAATGGTCAAGAGTTGGCCTTTTTTTTTTCCTTACAGAAAACGTATCACAAGGGAGGAAGATGAGGATTTGAGTCCAATTCCTGTGAACGGCTGTCTGGAATGTTGCGTTGTTGTTGTGGCAGTAAGATGGTCTTTTGCTGAAACGAAAGGACTGTGGCATGACTTGGAAGTTTTAGGGCTCTCATCAGTATATAGCATGCTCATTCTAGAGAAGGCGTACACAAGGACACTTGCTCAGGAAGCTGACCAAACGAGCAGGGGAAGTTCCGTACATCTCCCCGGGGAAAAACAGAGATGGGCATGAGAAATATACCACCACACTTTGCCGTGTTTTTCCAAACAAACACAACGGAAATACCACGGGTGGAAATTTATTTTTGAAAAATAGTACAGAAGCAAAAAACTGCGGTTGAGAACTACGGTATTTAAATAAATTAAAAATACTCAAGTGTAGCATTAAAAAAAAGAAGACAAAAACTCACTGTATTATTTAAAGAAAAACGCAATTCTCTCATCTACGGTTCTATACAGCATCAAAATAATTTTAAAATAAAAATAATAATTTTAAATACAAAAATAAAATGTTACTAAATTTTGTTGGGCCTCACCGAAAACTATCATAGTATTTAACATGTTGATCCAAGAGGTTATTGCGAACTTAATTTAAAGGTTGATTTAGTTAAATTAATTTGAAAGCTAATTTAGTTAAATTAAGTTAGTTCGATTAATTCAATCAAACCAGATTAATTTAAATAAACTAACCAAATTAGATGAGATCTGGTTGAGTCAATTCTATAAATATTTTAATTTTTAACTTTTGTTTGAAATAATATTATGTTATTTTTTATATGTAAAGAAATTGAAACAACCCTGACCAGGCAAATCCATAATCAAGGTTGGGCTTGGTAATTATGCTATGGACATCAAAATATAAATAAATAAAATGGGATAGTGTTATCTCCGTTCCATAAATTCTCAATCAAGCGTAGCATTTATCTTGAGTTCTCTTGGTATATTGTATTACCCTTTCTATCTGGCTTAATACTAATTTATAGTACCGTGCTACCCGATGGCTTGAATAAATAAATAAATAAATATAAAAAATGTTTAGGTTATAAAAAAATATTTAATATTATTATTAAATCGACTTTACATGTCAATCTTCGAACTTCTCAACATGACCCAACCTAGCATGAATTAAAAAAATAAACCTTGTGGTTGTTTCTCTAATCTAATCCAGTAAATTTGACACGTCCAAAAACAACATGGATGACCGATTAAAAATATAAATTGACTTTAAAAAAAAAATATTAGTGATATTTTTTTTTAGATTGAAACGTTAATATACTAGATTGATATAGACCTTGTGGTTTAGCTAACCAAATTCATGATTAAGTGATAGGTTTAAAATATTTTGTAACTACTTTTACTTAGTTATATGATAGCAAAAAAATCAATGTTCATAAAATTAAGCATAAATAATTTAGTGTGATATGTGTTTAAGATCGCGATGATCTCATATAAAGCAAACATGAATAATTTGCAAAGATAAATTAAAAATCAAGCAGGTCTTAAACAGTGAGATTGATGAAGAGAGAGAGAGAGAGAGAAGAAAAAATGGGATGAAAGTGTCAAAAAAAAAAGAGAAGGAACCCAAACTCTTTTAAATGTACCAATTTACATGCTTGTGTTATGCTATGGATCAAATCAAATTTTTTGTTATAAATGTAACAAAAAATATCTAGATGATGAAGAACTGTTTAACATTGCTACTAAACTCGGCCAATAAGTGAATCTTGAAACCTTCCGGTTCAATTCTTTATCTCGTTCTGGTTCAAAATTAAATCGTATATTGGTTGTTATGAAGTAATCTAGTTGATTTGACAAGTTCAAAGATAATCTTAACAAGTATTAATATATGTCTGATAATTAAATTGAGAAAAAAAATTAGGTTGGAATATAAAAGACATGGAGAGAAATGAAAAAAAAGGCCAATTGAAGAAAGAAAAATGAGTTTTGTTTCTAATATGAACAACAAAATTTCATACAGAATGTTAATTTTTTTAGTGTAAAAAAGCAACAAATCAGCCCGTTTGTTTCATAAAAAGTGATATATTGGAAATCATTTTCCCAACTTTCATGCGTTTATTTGTCATTATAAAAGTTGGTCGACGGAAAATATTTTTTAGTCAAATAAAAAATTAGTTTGGTTTCCAAAAAAGTTTCCTTTTATCCTGGGCAAAAAACACTCTTTATAAGTTGTGAAAAAATTAGAAATATCATGTTATTTGTTGATTATATCAAATTTGGTCCCCAAACTTCTGTTTGCTATATATTTTGTTTTGATTTTTTTTTTTAATTTTATCAATTGAAATTTGATTTTTATATCAACTTTGATTATCATTTTTATGATTGTTATTTACTTTTCTCTTATCATTTTCTTATTTAAAATTTCTTATTTATCAGATTTGGTTATTATTTTTTTAATTGTTATTTATTTTATTTGAAATAAATTATGAATTTTTTTTTTAATTTCATCATCTTTTAACTTTTTTATCTGTTAGATTTGATCTATATTATTTTGATTGTTATTTATTTTATCTGAGATAATTTATGAAATTATATATTTTTTAATTTTATTCGTATTCATTGTAAGATCCGTTCCTCATTATTTTAATAAACTTGAAAAAAATATTAACAATTTATCTTCCAACTTATTTTCCACTACACAGCTAAACACTGAAAAAGTGTTTTTCAATTTATTTTTTATAATATTACCAAACATAAGAAAATAATTCACTTTTCAGGAATTTATTTTATAAGGAAACCACTTTTTTTTTAAAACAATACTTTTCAGAAAATAATATAAGTATGGTAATTAAATTGAAAAAAAATAATCAGATTGAAATAAAAAAGAGACAGAGAGAAATTAAAAAAAGAGAGGCTAATTAAAGATAGAAAAATGAGCTTTACTGTTAATATGAACAACAAGTTTCATATGCAACGTTAATTCTTTCAGTATAAAAAAGAGAAGTATCTTGTGACAATAAAATCAAATTTTATTAAAATTTTATTTTCTAAGTACTAAGATAAAAACAACAAGTATATAAAACGTGATTTTTTTCCTTCAAAATTTTAACTACTCTGTTATATTTTTTTAAAATAAAATTTTATTGGAGAATAATATTTGGAAACCCAAAAAATTATTTAATAAGAAAAAAATATAGTATGACCAAATTTTCTTCTGGAGAAATAATTTTGATTATCGACGAAGATGAAAAAAGAATAACGATGGTACATGCAAAATGAATTTCAAAACCAAATAAAAAATAAAATAAATAGATTAAATTAATTTGTTGCTGCTTGGCCATGCAGCCTAAACATTTACTTTTCATGTTTGAAGATAAGCTGATGCGATTAACTTCTATAAAAACCCGACTTTCCGGGTAAATAAGAAAAAAACTGACGCGATTAAGATCTAAAATAAAGTCTGAGGTACTGTTGGGAAACGCGGCTGCGGTTGTGTTCTTAAAAAATTTGAAATTTTTTTTTTTGTTAAAATTTAATATGGTTTGTACGTTTTGGATCGTTTTGATGTATTGATATTAAAAATGATTTTTAAAAAATAAAAAAATATCGTTGACATGTATTTTAACATAAAAAATTATTTGAAAAACACCCACAATCACACTGCGAAACACGCTCTTAATGGGACGATCAACAATGATCTTTGAATTCGAGCAGTGAGAGCTCGCTGATCCTTGACGGTGTGGGAAGCTCGGTCATTTATGCAAAGTCATCACCAAGCTCAACCACTATTCGATCTCTTACAGATTCTCACGTACGTCTCAGATGCAGAGAATCACCTATCTCCGGTACCAAAGCGGACCCCACTTCCCGCACTTGGATGCCGGATCTGGGTCCTAGAATACCAATAACCAGAGAACCTTGTTACCACGCGGGCTTCATTTAGGGAGTGTTTGGCCGTTTGATAAAATTCGATCTTTGTTCTTGTTATAATTTTTTTTTGATATATTTATATTTTTAAGATAATATTATCAATAATAACTTTTAAAAAATAAAAAAAATATTATTTTAATACATTTCCAAATAAAATAAAAAAACGTAAAAAATCTTAAACATATTCAACGAGTGCTAACAACTTTCCCAGCGACTTCCATCTCTATTTTTTATCACCAATAAAAATGCAACACGTCCTTAACTCCCACGTTATACATCACAGGCAACCAACACCTCAATGTTGTACAAACACAAAAATTCAAAAAACAGGGACAACACCGTAAATTCAAATTTGACAAATTTGACCAGGTCATCAATCCGAGTCCTTCCCTTTTAACCAAACCACACCCGACCGATCAAAACCCCAAAACACAATCCCCAACCGTCAGATCCTTCCTCGCGCCTAGTCTTCCATCCCTTCGCTTCCCTCCCCATCCAATCCTCAACAAAACCCCTCCCTTTTAAATCCTCCCCCCCACCCCTCCCCTCTCCACACCAAACAACACAGTTCCTTCCATTTCCTTCTCCCGAGGAAAACAAATGTCAATTTCCATGGCTACCACCACTGAAGATTCTAATAACCTCCAGCCTCCTCCAGCACTAGCTCCACCTCCTCCTCCAGCACTAGCTCCACCCCAACAACAGTCACAGCAACAATCCTCCACTATCCCTCAGTATCCTGAGGTGACCATTTCATTACAAGACAATCGATGTTATTTCTTCGTTTTACTTTTTACTTCTGACTGCTTTATAATGTAGTGTTTTTTCTTCCTTCTGGTTTTAGATGATTATGGCAGCTGTCGAGGCGTTGAACGAGAAAGAAGGGTCAAGCAAGACATCAATTTCGAAACAAATTGAGTCAACACACCCCGATCTGCCTCCTGCACACGGCACACTACTTTCTCACCATTTAAACAAGTTGAAGCAGAGTGGTCAGCTGGTCTTGGTAAAGAACAACTACATGAAGCCTGACCCTAACGCTCCTCCAAAGAGAGGTAGAGGTCGCCCTCCCAAGCCTAAGCTTCCAACCCCACCTGGAAGTGTTGCTGGACCTCCCAGGCCACGTGGACGCCCTCCCAAACCAAGGGATCCTTTCGCACCTGTGGCTTCCCCTAAAAAGAAGACGGCAAGTCCTGGAAGTGGGAGGCCACGCGGTCGTCCACCAAAGAACGCTAACACGCCGGTTCCCGCTGTGAGTTCTGGTGCTGCTCCGCCCAGCGGTGTGCCTAGAGGGAGGGGAAGGCCGCCTAAGGTGAAGCCGGCTGTGGCCCCCGTCGCTGGTTGAGTGGATTTAAAGGAGTAGAGAGAGAGAGAGAGAGAGAGAGTGAGTGAGACGTAGAGATAGGAATTAGTTTCTTCAATCTTTTCGTGTTTTTTTTTTAGGTAAACAAGAGAACTACTAATTGATGTTGTAGCTTTAGTTTAGCTCTATTTTTTTTCTCTTGGGTTTCTGAGTTTAAATTAAAATGGGGGTTAGCGTTATTGTAATGTGGAGCTTGAAGGGGGAGGGTTGGATCACGCGACTCCTGTAATTTTAATTTAATTTGCCTTGTAAATTTGATCAGCCGCTGTGTATCTGTCCCCTTAATTATCGCTATCCTTTTCTCTCTCTAAAAAAAAGCAAACTAAGATTGTATTGGTTTTTGCCGTCCATTTATGTTTTACGAAAAAGTTATTTAATTTTTTATTTTAATTGAAAATATTTTTCGATCATTAATAATAAAAATAAATTTTAAAAAATAAAAATATTATTTTAAATTATTATAAAAATTAATCTTTATCATATTTTCAAATGCGGTATAAAAGAACTCGCTTTTGCTATAATTTTTTCACGCCTGCTTTTGCTTTTTTTTTTTTGTGTGTACTGTTCATGGTGCTTGTTTAATTTATCAAGGCTTCGAAATTAAGTGGTTTTTTTTTTTTTTTGTGTTTTTAAGAAGCAACATTTGGAAGTGGCAGGTGAAAGTATCTTTAATGTTTGCCATTAGAGTGGGCTTGTACTTTTTTTTTTTTTTTTTCTAAAGAAATAAATTGCGTGGAACCCTTGCAGCCTTCATGTTTGGTGCAGCATATGACCAGCATGATACCTTTTGGATGGCAAGATTGAATGCGGTATACATTTTTTCTTCTTTTGAATAATTGGACAATTGAAAAATTAGGCGGGCTATGGCAGGTTTTGAAATTTCATTGCGAGATCGGGTCACTGCTCCTCGCTCGTGAGTCGTGCCAGAGGCTATGAAAAAGGAGCCTCGAGATTCCCTCTCGCATTTTTTGGGCAGCTGTGATGTATGTTCGCATGGTTTTGACCAACCTCCTAGTCGATTCATTTTAGACCATGTTTAAATTTGGATCTGGGCCTATGCTAGCCTGGCCTTTTTACAGGCCCGGGCATTATTTTCATTGTCGTTTTTATTCCTCAGATATTGATAAATACAGCAATTAGCACAATAAAAAAATAATGAAATAATATAATTTGATATATTACGTTTTAAAAATTGATATTTATTAAATATTTTTATTTTAGAACATTATAAAATAATTACACATGTTATTTCTAATAGTGTCATATGTGTAGCTGTTGGAGTAATGGTTGAGCTTTAAAAAATATTTTTTTCTTCTTTATTCTTTTGTCTTGGAGAATAAATGTGTCATTTTATTGTCGGTTATTTAGAAAATTAATTTTCATATTTTTTTATTTTTTTATACAAGGTTATTTTAATTTTGTATCTAAAATTATGAGATTAAAAAACTAATCTAAGTTGATATTTTTTTTTATTGCTTATTTTTATTTATTTTTAGTTTCTCTTTTAAATATTAAATTGTTTTATAATTAAGATTTATAATTTTATTTAATTACTTTAATATCATGACTTTGACTTGATCGTAAATTTAATATGATAACCTTGATAGATTTGATTTTGTTTTTGTTGATTTTTTTTATGTTAATAATTTTTTTAATTGTTATTATAATTTTTTTATATTAATTACATTTATGAAATTCAGTAGAGTGAATCGATGTGTCTTGATTTTTTTTTAATTAATGCTTACATTATCTTAGCATTTTTAAGGTCGAAGAAACTTTGGGCAGTTCGCAGCTTTGCCCCTATCTAGTATTGTTCTGAAACTCAATCGACAATAAGTATATAGGCTGGAGACTAAAATTTTGGTTCTCAAAAAGATAAAGAAAAAAAAACCCCAAGGGAATCGGTCTTTTGCTTCACTGTCACTCTCAGAAAGGTTACCAGACACCTCTCCACTGTTAACCATCGAGCCAACTGAATCATAAAGGACATGGTTTCAAACTTGGAAGGTTACGTGGGGAGTTACGTGGGGGGTTTAAATTGTCCATCCACATCGAATAATCCTCGTCATAGATCCTTCCTTTCTCTCAACTCTTCTTTTAAGCACCAGAATTTTGTAGTGCAGACGCTTTCTGTTTACGTTTCGCTTTCTTCTTCTTATTCTCTCTGTACCAAAAAAAGAAAAAAATGGTGCTGTTCAATGTTTCACGAGTGGAGACTACGCCTTTCGATGGCCAGAAACCTGGAACTTCTGGCCTTCGCAAGAAGGTTCGGTTCTTTTTTCTTATTCGTTTTCTGTTATTCTCAATTTGCAATCAGATCTGTCGCATTTCATTTTCAAGTCTTTTGTTTGATTTTCTAGATTATATTTATTGTATTTGAATTGAATATTTGTGAATCCGATCTCTGTCTGTTGATTTCATTTTTTATTTGTTTTTGCCTATTCGATTGAATTATCTTTTTGTTGAATTTCTCCTGCGCGTTTGTTGCAGTTGTTACAATTGCTTTTTCCCTCTTTTTTGGTTCTTTTCAGGTGAAGGTGTTCAAGCAACCTAATTATCTGGAGAATTTTGTCCAATCAACCTTCAATGCACTTACTCCACAAAAAGTTAGAGGTGAAAGTTTGATCTGTCAGTTATGCGAAAGAATGGCTTGCATTTTGAAACTTGATCTGTCATTAAAAACTCGTGCGCCTTAAATTTTGGATATATAAAACAATTTTTAATTGGTAGAACAAAATGGCCTGGTGTTGCTTGAGCTTATGCGAAAGAATGGCTTGCATTTTGAAACTTGATCTGTCATTAAAAACTCGTGCGCCTTAAATTTTGGATATATAAAACAATTTTTAATTGGTAGAACAAAATGGCCTGGTGTTGCTTGAGCTTACTTCCTTTTGGACTTGTATTTCATGTTTCAGCAGGGGTGTAAATTGTTCCATTACTTCTTGAAAAAGTTTGTACTTTTGATAACCATATCACAGTTGATGATGTGATGTGATGTGACAATGATCAAGAGATGTAGTTTAAAACTTTCACAAATTCAATAAGGTTCTGTTTTGGTATCAATCAGTTTTGCAGATTGATTTCAGTAATTTTTTAATTTTTGACTCAAAGGAAAGTAATAAATATGTTTGGCTAGAAATAACCTTTGACTTAATGTGAAAATTTGTAACTTATTGATTCTAGCCTATAATACCTTCCTTCTTCAGAGAAGTTGCTCTGAGTCATTTCTTGCAAACACGCTTATAACTTAACTCATTTTTGTCATAAGTGATCTGTGATAAATAACTTAAATTTTGAATCATGATTCAAAGTCAAAGTTACTTTTTATTAGTCATGCTAAACGGACTCTAATTTTTAACCAATTACATGTCCGTGCATGAAATGTGAAATATGAAGTTCCGTTTTTAATTAAAAGTTTTTCAAGGTTACTGAACTATCCATTGTTGTTCTTTTGCATGCATTCCCACAGTCAGAGACATTTGATCACCACAGTGTCTGTCGAATGCAAAACTGTTGTGCGTGTCCTGTTGGACAACTTAATTTATGTCTGATATTTTGTTTTTCATCCCTTTTGCTTACCATTATAAGCAGGTGCCACACTTGTTGTTTCTGGTGATGGTCGCTATTTCTCAAAGGATGCCATTCAGGTACTGTATGTAATATGTGCTGCAGTTATAATTCTCCCAGATTATGATATTTTTTGGCTGAACTATTGCTACCAAGCTGTTAGAACTATTTCCAGTCTTGAAGAGCTTATATTTTTGAAATTCTTCCAGCTCTATTGAGTTTGTGTGCACTTGCATTGCATGCATGTCTATCTGTGTGTGTTCGCCTAGCCATGCAGTCACATTGCATTGCAGACTTGTATAGTTTTGTTTGAAGTTTGGAATATATCTATAATTGGGCTGTAGATGGATAGATAGGTCTAAGATTCACCATCAAGTTTTGTTGATTTTTGATGGATTGATGTTGATTTTTGATGGATTGATTTCATGTATTCTGTATATTTTGCGCTGAATAAATACCTTTTCTTAAGCTCTTTAATGAGCAAAAGAATCTAATCGCCTACCAACACATTATATGAAAACTTTTCTGATCATCACCATTACCCCCTGAAGCATTTGAGCTACAAATTCAATCTTCTGTCATCGGATTGGGTCTGCAATTGTCTTTCAATTAATACTGGTTTGGAGGTCATCGCAGTAGACTGAGGTGTTTAAAGAAGTTTACACTTGATGTCCTTCCATTTCTACTTCTCCCTAACTAAAGTGTTCCAACCGAAAAGGCTTGTATACTGAATGTATCAACACCTGACTCATGTGAGCCATGAAAACAACTTCTTTATTGAATATGGCCACGAACTCTCTGAATCACTTGTCCTAAAATTTAAACCTACTTTGTGTAGTATAAGCTCTAAAATATGTTTTTTCTTGGGTATTTTACGAGTTTTAAGTGAGCTGAATTAACTAGCATCTCCTTTATCCGTGTGATTCTTTTGTGGAATGCATTGACAGTATCTCTGACAGCTGTGTTGTATTGCATGCTTGATTACAAGTTCTTTGTTGACTACTGGTTTTGAGCATGGCTATGCATTCCTGCACACAGCAGACTGTTCAATATTGAGCTGCTTCCAAGTCTATGCAGTCATCTTTTTTTTTTACTGTTTGTGACTTTTAATAGTTTGCATGTTCCATGCAATCAAAACCTCAATGGAAAAGCCATATCTGATCCAAATTTATATCATTCGATTGGCAGATAATTATTAAGATGGCAGCTGGAAATGGAGTACGACGTGTCTGGGTTGGTCAAAACGGACTGCTTTCAACTCCTGCTGTGTCTGCTGTAATACGTGAAAGAGTTGGGGTAGATGTAAGTTCTCAACTTGTCTCTATAAGCTAGGCTCATTTCCTTCAGCAATAGTGATGGTATAGTCTTATGCATAAAGAGTTTTTTACTCCTGAACTTGAATATCAGGGATCCAGAGCAACAGGAGCATTTATATTGACAGCAAGTCACAACCCAGGTGGTCCAAATGAGGTAACTAGAAACTGTTTTCTTTTTGGTCTGGGATTGTGGTTCACAGTGGCAATTAGAGCTCCTCTATCTTTCCTATGTTTTGGATGAAAGGAAATGTGATACAATGCCTCCTAAAGGTGGAGAACAGAAAGAGAATGCTGATATGTATCAGTGATTATTTAGCATCCTGCCGTAACTAATAAAATGGCCAGATTTGTTATTATTTTTTTCCTTTTGACAAAAGAGAATGTATTAATGCTGAAAGAAGTTGAAGTACAATTGCAAAATGGAGGGTCAGCTTCCAATCTATGGGAGCTTGACACAAACAAATTAAAAACTAAAGCAGCCTAATCTTGCCAAATATCAGCTAATGATGCATGTTAAAATCATTTGGAGCATGGCAGCACAAGGATGCAAGAGAATCTACTCTTATCTCATAACAAATGGCTGGGAGTTATTTTATTTTGTGGAAATAAGGAATCCCCTGGCATGTTATCTAAATCATTCTTCTTTTTTGTCCCTTTATTGCAGGATTTTGGGATCAAATATAACATGGAAAATGGTGGACCTGCTCCTGAGGGAATAACAGATGAGATTTATGAGAACACTAAAGCAATAAAGGAGTACTTAACTGCAGATCTGCCTGATGTATACCCTTCACCTGGCCACCTTATGTGTCATTTGCCTTGTAGACTCGTGTATTTCTGTCAAACTGCTACCAGGGTTTCGTTAACTCTGTTTGTATGCCATGATTTTTCAATTACATCCAGGTGGATATTACAGCAATTGGTGTAACCAGCTTTGGTGGGCCTGATGGACAGTTTGATGTTGAGGTTTTTGACTCGGCAAGCGATTATGTCAAATTGATGAAGTAAGCTCTTTCCTGTTTAAACTGCTAGTTTTCTGTAGTTGTGTTTTTATGAGTTGTCCTCAATGAATATGATTGATGATGCTATTTATTTATCTATATATAATCACACACAGACACACACACACACATATATATTTCTGTTTGCATAACCGTGAGCAAACTTTATTAGCTTTTTATTGTCTTCCCGTTTCATTACTTCTGAGTTATGCACTGCTATTTAGCTTACTGAATTATCCAAACATGATGATTGTTGGCATTGATATATGATGCTGAACAATACACTAAAATATGAGATGCTCCTTGCATGCCCATTAGGAATTTCTTGGCTCATTTAAAGTATGCAGAAAAAGTGAAATGAAATGATTTTTTTTAATCTTCAAGTGTGATTTTTATATCATTGTCAAAATTGCCTCAGCCCCTTTCCTCTTTGAAGTCAAGCATCAAGAATTTGCACCATGTCTTCTCTGGCACGCTTAGCATGATAAGTAGTCGTTAATTTTTTCATGGTAGCGTTGTATTAATTTTTGCTTGATGGTATTTACTGAAAAAGCAAAGTATGAGTGAAGGATTAATTGTTGTATCTATGCACTTAAATACAAAATAAAAGGGAAAAAAAGGAAACCATAATGACCTGTTTTTGTTAATTTGATTGAAATTTGTACGATTACAGAAATTTATGTTTTGATAGAATCAAGGAGTCATGAACATTGTGAAATATGCTTCTCAAAAGTCTATGGGTTTTGGCATAATACATGTCACCAATAATTACAAGGCAGTCAGTTCCTGTATACGCTGTAGAATCTTATGGTATGATGTTGTCTTGCTCTGCAGGATGGACACTGCAAAGTTTTTTTTCCATTCTATTTGTATGAATGATAGGCTGTTTGATGATCATGTGATCTTTGTTATTCAAAATTTCATGCTGTAATTGATCATGTTGTCTTCTCTTTCAAAATACTGAATGCTTATTTTAACAATTGCCCAGGTCGATTTTTGACTTTGAGTCCATCCAGAAGCTCCTTTCCTCTCCAAAATTCACTTTCTGGTATGTAGATGGTCTCATTTGCATCATTTGTAAATTTCTGTTTCTCATATATGCTTTTTCAACTCGATGATGACTTTCCTTGGGTCATCATGTTATAGCTATGATGCGCTACATGGAGTTGCTGGGGCTTATGCAAAACGCATTTTTGTGGAGGAGCTTGGAGCACAAGAGAGTTCCTTAATGAACTGTGTACCCAGGGTGCTGCTAAGTTTGTGATACTATACAGGATAAATGATTAATAAAATCTCTTTCTCACCGTGAGTGCTTATTATTTATTTGAATTTTCATGCTTGTGCTTGGCCAATGCAAACAGGAGGACTTTGGAGGAGGGCATCCAGATCCCAATCTCACATATGCAAAGGAATTGGTTGCTCGCATGGGATTGGGTAAATCTAACTCTGAAGTTGAACCGCCAGAATTTGGTGCTGCTGCTGATGGTGATGCAGATCGCAATATGATCCTTGGTAAAAGGTATCACCAGCCTTCTTCTTCTTCTTCTTTTTTGTTAGAAAAGTTACTTTCACACCAAATCTTTCATTTACAACTCTTGATACTTTGGCAGGTTCTTTGTTACTCCATCAGATTCTGTTTCCATCATTGCTGCAAATGCAGTGGAGGCCATACCATATTTCTCTGCAGGTCTAAAAGGAGTTGCTAGGTTCTATACATTTCTCTGCTTACCTTCTTTATTTTGTGTGTATGTACGGTATTTACTTGCTCACTGTTAGACTAGTAAATCTAAATGGATGCAGTGGACAACATGCCCCTTAACAACTAATACTCTATATGCAGGGCAAAAAGTGGCATGCTTGACATAATATTCTCTGTCAAACTAGATTATAATCATCTTTAGAGTGGAAAAGCTTTTTGAAATTCTACATGCAAAACCATAGATAGTAGTTAACATTGATATATTAATTTTTTAGACATCAAAGCTTGTTTATTCCATGTAACTACCATTGCAAAAGTTGTCAAAGAACAAGATGGAGTCCAAAAGAAGAAAAGGATGAAGAGTAAAAAGAATAGGATGATAGGTAACATATTAGATTAAGGGTTGTATTAGTAGCCTATTGTATTAGCTGTATAAATGATGAACGCTGTTGTTTCATTGAAAAAAGCTTCCTTTTAAGATGCATTATTGAGAATCATTCAAGGTAATTAGTTATGAGAAGGAACACTGAATTATATGTATATTTTTTTTTTCAAGCTTGTATGTGCACATGTCATGTGCCGTGTAACATTTTTCTTGTTTTGGGTATGTGTCAACTGGCTTAAAGTGCTTCAATTATATCTCATGTTTGCTTCCTGCATTCTATATCATTAAAAACTTAATGATTCAGTAAACTTCTTGATAATATCTTGAGACCATAGGCCACATTTCGACAGCTGGGTGATACATATTTTTGTTATTTGATGCCTTTTCTTCAGAAATTTTTGTATAATGTTTCTGTATTTGCTGTTTCTAGGAGCATGCCAACTTCTTCTGGCCTTGACATTGTGGCAAAAAATCTGAACTTAAAGTTTTTTGAGGTATGCCATGCCATGATTAATTTTTTATATGGGTCCTCCTATGCTACTCTATGGTCATATAATTTGGTTATTCACTGTTCAAATGCCAGGTTCCAACTGGATGGAAATTTTTTGGTAATTTGATGGATGCTGGTTTATGTTCAATCTGCGGGGAAGAGAGTTTTGGAACTGGTTAGTCTTTGATGTTTCTGTATGTTCAGTAAATCATCTTATATTTGGAATTCTTATTAAGTTGTGTAAGGCTGTTTTGTTGTCATGGCATCTGCGAACAGGCTCAGACCACATACGTGAGAAGGATGGAATTTGGGCAGTTCTGGCTTGGCTATCCATACTGGCGTTCAAGAATAAAGAAAATCTTGGTGGTGGAGAACTTGTAACAGTTGAAGATATAGTTCGCAACCATTGGGCTACCTATGGTCGCCACTACTATACTCGATATGACTACGAGGTACTATGTTTTCTTGATGTTTCATCCTATCTCTAGAAACAGATCTCAGATTGCCATGTAACTGGTACATTGTTCTTGAAGAATGTTGATGCAGGTGCAGCAAAGGAACTAATGGCATACTTGGTCAAGCTGCAATCTTCCCTTGCTGAAGTTAACGAGTATGTCTGTTAATATTTAAATCGCTTATTTTATTAAACTAGCATTTCCATTGATCCTTTTAAGGAATGGGATGCAACTACTCTATTGAGCGCCTTTTATTTTGCCCTAACTTATTTTAAGGTACCAACTAAAGCACTTTCCAACTTGTATTGTAAGTGCTAAAATTCTAACTTGGTTTTTTTTGGCTTCAAGGTATGGAATAATATCTTTTAAATATTATATTGAGTTGCTGTTAGCTATGTGAAGCCTGGGCTTGAACATATTGAATGCTTTCACTTTCTGTGATTTGGTTTTGCCTACAGTCTTAGGTGCCAAGTACTGGTTATAATTTTCCTAAACCTTTTACAGTGTAATTTCAAGGGTCAACAATTTTGCTATGGCTCCCCTATAGATAAATTGTGGGCTCAAATGTTAGAATGATTAGATAATATTGATGAAGATTGTAGATCAGAGTCAGCATGCCAAGTATGCATGTGTATATATGCAACACTGGCCGACACATTGGATGTATATTGTGTGCCTTTTGGTGACTAGTTTTGTTCTTAGATTTGCCACCTTGCATGTTTTTTAATCAAGTTTACTTTGAAGAAAGCATGATTTGTGTTAATTATTTATACAAACTTGGTTTAGTTATAAAAACATGATTATTTTAGGTTTTTTTTTTGAAAAATAAGAGAGTAAAAGCTCTAAATAAATTTGGAGTCGGTGCATTAAATGGCTAAAAGCAATAGAAGGGAGAGAGCAGAAATGCACAAATTATGGGGTTAACGTGGCCATGATAAGATGATGAAGGCTGGGGAAACTTGTAGAGATGCAGGGTTGGAGCTAGAGCTTAACCCAGTTTTTCTGTTTGGTGAGGGGTGGGGATTATGGCCACCTCAGAGCACACGAGTGCTGCCCCTGCAGAGAAGAACCAATGGAGGGTTACCAGTGCCACTGTGCCAGTTATCTGGAGTTTATATCTGTCTCAACCTGAAAAAAATATAAATGTCTTACGTGGTTATCACTATACTTTTGGTGACATGGACTAGAAACTTCGCAACAAAAGTGGAGATGACATCTCTGACATAAGAGCTGGAGTAGGCTGCCTTTGACTTAGATTTGATGAATTTTTTTAGCATTAGTACTCAATTCGAATCACTCTTTTGCTGCCCACTTGATCACTAAATTGATTTAATCAGTTTTTCCTGAATAATTTATCTTTTTATTAATCTATAATGATTTCAAGAGAAGGAAAAAAGAGCCTAATATCATTTAATTAATGGCCTGAAGTTTTTTCAAAATAGCTTAATTTTTAAAAAATGATACAAACCAAAAGGAATAATGATTAATTTATTTATCATCCATATTTTTGTTTTAATCAAATAATTGAGGAGGCTGAGCTGTTTATCTATACAGGATTGTCGGTGGGATACGATCAGATGTGTCGAAGGTTGTTCATGCTGACGAGTTTGAATACAAAGATCCTATTGATGGTTCTATTTCAAAACACCAGGGTATTCGATACTTGTTCGAGGATGGCTCAAGACTGGTAAGATAATTCTCTTGTTTGCAAAGCTTTCAGCTTGAGTAAGGTCTTTGGAATGGGACTGAGCTAATGTGCTTTTGTTTGAAGTCTACTTTGATTGTGTTTATCCTTGGCAGTTCATTGCAATTGCTTGCTTTTTTGTTGTTGTACCTCTAAGGAATTAATAATTTTTGTGAAGCTCAGGCATCCATTTCAGAGTATTTTTTGTTTGATTAACCTGGAATACCCCGAATTATTTAATCGTTACATATTATTCCTGTTTGAAGTAAAGAATTTACTGATCATCCTCTCCATGAACATTGGTGCAGGTTTTCCGCCTCTCAGGAACTGGTTCAGAAGGTGCAACCATCAGACTCTACATTGAGCAATACGAAAAAGATCCATCAAAAACTGGAAGAGATTCTCAAGATGCACTTGCTCCTCTTGTATTATCCCATATCTCATCTGTTGTTTATTGTCCATCACCCAACTCATCGGTTATTGAGGCTGATTTTTATGGGCCTCTTTGCAGGTGGCAGTTGCTCTTGGTCTTTCTAAGATGCAGGAATTCACTGGCCGATCTGCACCAACTGTCATTACATAGATTTTCACTGCTATGCGCAGCGGTGGGGACTGATCGCCTTGAACATGGAAAGTGCATGCTTCATAAGCCGTGCTTTTATATGATCAAACTTTTATAAGAAACCCAGTTAAGTATACCAAATATGCTTTACCTTTTTTTGCCTTACCGAAGGCAAAGTTTTGACGTTCAAAATAAATAAGCCAACTCTTCTCATGTTATCCTACATGCAATATGGGGATTAATGCGGAAACTGGCTGTCATTGATGTGTTGCCCTGCTGTTTTGGAGCTTGTAAGCATGAAAGATGCCTGTTGATGTCTTGACCTGCGGTTTTCAACACGGGTATGAGATTGCGTTACGTTCTGATTTGAACCAAGCTCGAATAAACATTTTAATAATGGAGACTTATCATTTAAAAAATAGTGATAATACAAACTTAATAATTATTATTTTTGTTGCTGGCCCGTGGTTACGTTGCGCTCCTTAAGTTTCTTTGATGACGTAAGATCACTTTTCTTCTAAATCTAGTTTTTATTCAATTTTGTCCACGGACCTCTCTCTCTCTCTCTATATATATATATATATATATATGGCTACAGGATTACTCTTATAAGCTCACAAATTATAAATTTGCTACCACTCAATTTAAATTAACATATAATTCTGTTATTACCCCCCTTCAATATTTCTTAATTAACGTTTATCTACTGTTGACGTAGTTCGTTATTAATTGAGATTGGCTGACGGTATTTTATAACCTCCGATTCGCTTTGCTTTTAATACCAGGGTTTTTCGTGTGACTTTGCTTGCTTTGGCATCTATATAATACAGATAAGGACGAAAATTATTATTATTATTATTATTAGTCCTTAGCTCTCTCAACAATTTAATCGATATTCAACTAAGAGATCCGATTCCAATCTCATTGGACATGCGGCATGCTGAACTTTACGAAGACCAAATATGTTTGTGCTTCCATGATCATGCATCAGCTAGTCTTGAGTCTTGAAAACATAGTTTCAAGACTCAGCACAATTCATGGCCTGAATTTTGATCGGGTTATTGGGTTTTTTTTTAAAAAAAAAAAATCAAAACAATATCATTTTAGTAAATGAACAAAAGTCAACGGGTCTATAACTGGATCTTGCTGGGTCAACCTGCTGGGTCATACTGAGTTTTTTCTTCCTCCATTTTTTATTCAACCCAACTCTGTTCTAGTCCCGGGTCGGCTTGCCGGACCGGATCGGGTTTTAAAACTATGCTTGAAAGTCTACATCAATGGATATAATCAAAATATTTTTCAGATACAAGATTACGAAAAATAAATTGGTTGTATTTCATATGAATTATTTTGCACAACAAAGTTTATTTACCTGGTTGACACATTTCATATAGGTTAGATCGAGTTACTATATATGTAGTATGTAATCACAGGTACAATATTTTATGAAGATTAGTGGGGGCTTTGCATTGACGACGTTATGAATAACTAAACGCGCGTATCTAACTATCTAAGTATTCAAGAGGCTTGTTTTGATGTTCGAGAATCACCCCGCCCATAGTTGGTTTAGAGTTTGTTTGGTCCACCTCACTCTTAACTACTATGTTTAAATCAAAGAGAGACTTCGTGAAAGAATTCAGATTTTAATTATTACCTAACTTTATAGGAAAATTAACAGTATCAATTAAATTGGATGATAAGGAGCGCAAAACGTGGGGAGAGGTGGTTTTTTTTATATATTACAGACATGCTTGTTTAATTTAATTATTAAAAACAGTCTTCTAAATTAATTATTAGAAAAGAGAAATCATTATCACTTCGAATAATTAAACGAGAGAATATTAGGGAGCTAATCTCAATGAATATATAAATATTAAAAGAGACTGGCATATATATAAAATCTAGAATGGATGTCTCATTTAAGTTTTTTTGAGATAAAATTTACTTTATGGCTTGCATATAACTCTTGAAACCTAACATCGATCCAACGATATGCTATATATATAAAAAAACTAATTAATTCGTGCATCAGTAATAGTAAAAAAAACTAAATTATGACAGGAAATATATAGAACGGTATCAAGGCTTAATCGTCTTGAATATATATATATATCCTTGTCCTGTGATATCACATATCCATAAATACAATGGAAAAACCATCACATAAACTATACGACACTAGATAGCTAGCTATACGTGGAAATTGCCCCAGCTTGAGGTCACTGTTCAATCACAATTGACAAATTTCCTCTCTTATAAACCAGACTCAAAGGGCACTCCGGCAGCCGAAATCCAAGAATTCCCGGCCAAAAAGTTCTCAACAGTGAACTTTCCAGCCTCCAGTGGGCTTGTGATTGTGTGATATCCAGGCCACTTAACCCTCCCTTTGGTGCTTGCTCCGCTCCCAGTACTCATATACTCACCATAATATAGAGTACTCAAAGCAAAATCACCCTTCCATGGTAACCAACCTGCAGGGTCAATAAGTCCATCTATATTACTCTTTAAGAACACAGTCCTTGAATATTTCTTCCATGGCCTCCCCAAATAACTCTTAAATGAACCCTGCACTGGTCTCAAGTCTGGAGCTGCCATAACCCTTGAATTATGAATTACTATTCCTGTGTTCTCACCAGGGTCAGTTCTTCCTTGTGCAGTGACAGTGTTCGTTTGCTTACTCATCGGTCTCCTAACATATATGTTGCAGTTCTGCAAAACAGCAACAGCATCACCGAAAATGAAGTCTACAGTTCCATATATGTCACAATCCCGGTAGAATTGTCGCTGGGAGTGCACGTATAAGGTGTCTTGGTAGCCCTTGAAGCTACAGCTATAGAAAACTGAGAAATCGGAACCAGATCGCAGGGCTACTGCTTGGTGTTTTTGTGGTCCGGCAGTGTTTTCAAATGTCATGTCTCTGGCAATGAAGCCTTTACCAGAAACACCTGGGAGTCATGAAGATCAACGTGAGCAATAAACATCATCATAAGTTTCTCTTCTCTCTTTTTTCAACATTGTGCTTTGTCTAGCCATGCAATAAAAATATAGTTAATTATAATTTATGGTGGATACATTAATTATCCCCAATAACAAGTTTTCTTTCCAATGATGTGATAATATATACATGTGAGGTCAATTCCAAAAGTGAATTTGTTTCCTCGATCTTTGGATTGTTGACCTATTAGATTTAGATGCTCGCTTTGAGCTCTAAATTCGTCAATATAACGTTTAAAATAAAATACTTTACAAGATCTAGTACTATGTGAATTAAAGAATATTATAAATAATCAAAATCTACATAAGCACTCGTACGTTCATACATATATAGCATAGAGGATCCGGTGTTTATCAAAATTGAAGAGTACATACAATTTTGTATGAAAGTTGTTTCAATTCTAAATGATTATAATTTAATTGGTTTCTAATAATTGATGGTGTAAGTAAAGAAAACTCACCAACAGTTGCGGAGCGAAAAGTTGTGGTGCCATCTTGGGTATTTTTATTACTAGTAATGACTGTAGCATCAATTCCATCTCCAACGAACATTAAATTCTTCATCGACTTCTTAATCTCCACGTTCTCTTTGTAAACACCCCTTTTCACGTATATAACAAATCTCTTACTCTTAGTCCCGCTCCTAAGCTTAGCAGATGCAGCCACTGCCTCGGATATGGTTTTGTAATCACCAGACCCATCTTGGGCAACTACAATATCAGCCTTTGGTGCTGCCCGGCCATTTGATTGCAGAAGCTTTCGATCACTAGCCGGAACCCATGATGGGAATCCATCAACAAGCAATCTTCGGCGGCCACCATCTTGTTTGGTATCAAGTAGTATAGGTGGTGAGGAGATTATGGCCTTGTTTAGGGAAAGTGTATTGCTAAGCAATTTGGTGAAGTTGCGTAGCATATTTGGAAGGGATTCTAAATAAGAGACAATGTTAAAGTCAATAAAGCCATTCTCGCATGTTCTTTGGTTGGCAATGGCTGCACTTAGCCAAGTTTGAGAGTCAGCTAGATTGTTAGAGCTCATTGAACGGTTAACATGATCAACCGTATCCTCGTATAGCTTTAAACAATCATCCCATGCCAACTTAGCCTGTTGATTAAATGAACTCAACTCCATAGATGACATCATCTGGTGAGCTTCTATGGCTTTGTTCATAGTTATCAACAAGGATTGGTCGCGTAATGCAAACAACGGTGGGGTTTTAGAGATATTGGTGTCGATAAAATAGTTGCATGCTTCAGGAAATGGGGTCTGGTCACACGAAGTGATACTGTCACCGTGCACAAGGGCAAGTGAATAAAATAGAAAATAGGCATTCAAAAAGCCAAGAACAAGCTGCTGCTTATCCATGGAGACCCGAGTTCGGAGGATATTGATTATTTTTTTTGTTAGTTTGAAGGATCAAAGAAATGCGAAGATAATCGCTGTATTTATAGGCCACAAACCTGAGTAATTGGTTGCCATGATTACAATTCGTGGCTGTGGGTGCTGGGACTCAAGATTGACGCCACGTCAAAACCCATAAACAATATAAACAGCTTAATTGTATCATTTCATATAAGAGCGAAAAAACCCTAGTACTATTGAAGGAAACCGAATAAAATAAAATAAATCCTAAAATCATTACTAATTACGTAATAAAATTAAACAAAACTCACTAATTCTAGAAATTGAATCTTAACAATTAAAGAAAAGATTGCACTTAATTAAAACAACTAAGCTACTTAAATAAAAGTCTATAAGCTTAGAAAATCTCAACAGTGACATAATTAATTAATTTACAGTTAAAACCGGGGGTTTGCGTGTGCAAGATATTTGAACGACTTAAAGGTTTCCGGCCATGCATGATGCTTGCGTGAAAAAAAAAAGAATCTTTTAGAGTTGGTGGCTAAAAATTGAAAGTTCATGGTTGTTCTTGAATGCCACTTGGGATTTTAATTGAGCAGGCTCGATCAGTACCACATTGGATTGCAACATTTTTCCTTTTCCATTTCTTTACCTCCTCCATAGGAAAGTGGTGAAGATAGCATTAGATTATGCATGAAAGACTAATACAAAGGACAAGCAATTCTTTGACACAAATTTATTGGTATATATATATATATATATATATATATATATACACACACACACACACACTTTCTAATATTATGAAATGAGATTTTTGTCATTGTAAAAAAATTGGAAGTGATCTTGTGGGAGAGAAGGTTTCCAAAATTTATCGAAAATCTATATATATAAAAAAAACGCTTGGATTTAGTTTTCCAAGTGCACACGAAATGACTCGTGAATGTTTTGGACATTGATTACGATGGTATTTTGCTTTTTGTTTAGGTACAGAAAAGTTATGAACTTGTGATCCATGTTGTTGTGGAGCCACGTGGTCTGATGGGAACAGACATCTGGCAGGAGCCTCGTACAAACACCAACCGTTATGTACACGTGTGATGCTGCCAGCCTTATATGCCTTTCTACTAATAGCAAAAACATGCTTCGAGAGTCCCACGTATCGTGAGATATTACCACACCAGCATTTAACCCACAAGTTGAAAGTATTTAACGGGAGTGTTTGGATCGACATGCTTCATGTTGGGAATTAGATTGAAGAAACGATTAGTAGTTAATTCCAAGTATTCCCTTTAAAACAGAAAAATCAAGAATCTACCTCCAAATTATTTCAGTAATGTTTAGTATTATTGGATTTAAAGATTTTAAGAGCATACTCACTGAGTTGACAAATATATCCTTCATGTCTCACTAATCTCGATTTTTTTTCCCGATTCTCTCCCTGCCATAAATTGGTTCAATTAATTTCTCGTTTATTTTTTTTCAAAATCCTTCATTTTATATGTTAAGATGCTTGTGAATTAATTTAAGCGGACTCCGTAACTAGGGCTCGAGAGTATCAAGTTTTTTAACTTAATTCTCTCCGATTTCCTAGCTAAGTACTGGGTATATAACCTGTTCTAATCTCCAAACCCAAGTAGATTAGGACCATTTCCGAGCCCAAGTAGATTGGGATCCTAATCTACTTGGGTTTGTAAATTAGAACAGGCCTCCTCTACTTGGGTTTGGAGTTAAAGTAGAATAGGTTGTCCCCAGCTAGCCGAAACAGCATCGAACGTGTGTAGTTTCTGATAAATAGTTGATTAAAGGCGGGTGCAGTTATAGCCTATATTTCATTGGTGCTGTCCGTGATGTGCTTAGAAACCTCAGACCAACCCAACAGGCTTCCATCTTACCGAATATGACCATGATAGATCAAATAGCTCGGAGGGCGTAGATTTATTGGACTAAAAGTGACTAAAGGAAACCAGCTAAATTATTATGCTGTCGCGTTGTTTTTGTCATGGAAAAGTTGGAAGCAATTACTACATCTTCTGATTTAGAAGGATGCCCGATATGGTAGCACCGATACGCAGCCCCGAATTATTTACACGGTGGGCTATTTGCCTCACTGCCTCTCTAGCACTCCTCGTGAACCCTGGCATAGCATGCACAGTGTAATATCAATGATCATCTGAGCTTCTATGCCTCCAGATCATGTTATTTCTATCCATCGGATCTTAAACAGGCTTTCATATCAAAATTGAGGCATTAATACAAAAATATTAATGACGGCTATTTTCTTAATTCATCTTGTTAGCATTGGCAAAAGAAAAAACTATTAATTTATTTTAAAAGGAAAAAAAAATATTGCTAATTTTTTATATTTGGTTTGAGAGGCCAAATAACAATCTTAAGAGCGAAATATATACATTTTTAAGTCTAAAACAGAAAAATCTGTACATGAAAATTGGTAATAGCTAGGAAATCATATGTCTGGAGAGTTATACATTCATTACTATCAAATGCTTTTTATTTTTATTTACAAGACCTGAATGATTGCTATGGTATTAGCTAATCAACCGTTAATAGAAAAACTTATTCTGCTTTTTATTGATGGCAGATCATGTGAAGGTAATGAAATTGCTCCATGTTTTACTCTCTAGTTTCTTATATTTTAATTTACCCCGAACAATTTTAATAAATTATACCTCTATTTTTGCATAGAAGGATGCTATGGCAAATAATTAAGAACGTTTAAGTGGATGTTACTTTATAATACAATGAAAACCAGTTTTTCCCCCTGGAGTTCCTGGGAGGGAGGCACACACATGGATGATAGACCAGGTGGCAAGCAAATGAGACTGCATCTCGTGAAACCTGAAAGGGGCCATGATCAGAGGACCTGTTAGCGATGGCGCTCCTTCCTATTTTGTCCTTATACTCCCTTGTGATCTTTTCATTTCACGGGCTGATCACGTGCCCTAGCATAAATCCAAAACCCAACACCATTACAGGCCGAGGCCTAGAGATTGATGCAACATCATTATCTTTCTCCGGTCGCTCTAATCATATGCCTATTCTAATAATGTTCTGGGAGGCCTCTGTGATGGACCATTCACGTGCACGCCATGCCTGGTTTGACGCTTCTTGATTCTTGCCTCATTTTTAATGCTTCGTGATTTCTTAAACTTGAGCCCTGCATGTCAAACCCACCAGCATCGTTCGGTTGCCGTCGAAAAAAACACAAAGAAAAAGACAACACTTTTACATGTGGACTACGTGTTCCGGTTTCTTAAGTGATCGAACTAATTTTTATTAGCTGCCGAAATTGTCGGGTGTGTGTTTTCCTGATCGTTTTTTACTTGGCCTATATGGACTGCAAATCTCTAATTTTTCCTTCCTTGAGAAACACCTAATGCGTTCATTATGCTGTCTCCTCAGATCCACACTAAAAGGGCTAAAAATCCAGTCAATTAAACTTGCTTTACATATTCTACACAAACTGATCATAAACTGGGTAGCTTCCTACATAATTTCAAGATACAAAAAGTCACTCGTTGAGAGGAGAACCAGTGACTGTGGTCTCAGAAAAATCTTAATTTGAAATCCTGAGCGGACCAGCAAGATTTAGGGGAGAGAGAATGTATAATTCAAAATTTAACGAGTCATTTTTTGGATTAAAAAAAGAATGAACAGCTAAGTGGTTGGAGGAATTTAAAGGGAGGCGCAAATGGCATGACCAAGAATGCCCGCATAATTCTGAATGCGTTATATCTCCAGCTTCTTTTTTCTTCTCCCTCGATCACCATTGTTCTCACTTATCAATCACTCGCTTCCCTGTTCATCTCGACCACTGTCAGAATTCTCTCGTAATTTCATGGTATTCCTCAGATCTATTGTTCATTTTTCTGGGTTCTCAGAAGATATTATTTATTAGGTTTCATAAGTGAAAGGGATCTAATTGCTTGTCTTAGCTGTTACGCTACTTTTGCTCGCTGTTGATGTTTTTTTTTTTTTTATCTCTTCAGTTATATTTGTCGATTTAGCGTGGTTTTTTAATTTAATGATTTTGGGGTTCTCAAACTTGGATCAATTGTGGAATCAAGTTTTATTATTTTAAAGGGTTTTTTAATTTTAGGTTCTTCAGGTTTTTTAAATTTAATTTTTTTAAAAGAGTTTTTGTCTTTAAATTAATTTATTTTATTTTATTATCTAATATTTAATTATTTAGATATTCAGCTAAGCCTGGATCAAGAATTTAATTTTTTTTATTTTTTTATAACTTTTTTTTAAATAATAAGGATTGCTTTAAGTTTTTTTGATCTTTATTGAATTTAGTTTTTTTTAAATTACTTTTTAATTAAATTAAATTTAATAATTTCATCGTCCAGTGTTTAATTGAATGAGTATTATGTTTTTTAATTGAATCCAAATCTATAATTCAACGAGTTTGAGAAATTAACGGGATGAGAAATTAACCCGTGTTTTTTCATCTTTGTTGAATCTATTTTTTTAAAAGATATTTTTTAATTAAATTAATTGTATGAGAGTAAATATAAAATATTTATTTTATAGTATTTTTATTTTTTTTACTTTTTGAATAATTACTCTGACAACATATGAAATCTCTTTTAATTACTAAATTAACTCATCACGCAACATATATCACATAAATATATTTTTATTAATAAGAAATTAACTCATAACGCAACATATATCACATAAATATTTTTCTATTAATAAAAAAATAACGTAGCACGCAACATATCGCCGGATATCTATCCAGTTCCCACTCGTATGGCCAGTGCAAATCTTTCCTTGTTAATTTGTCTCAAGTACTATCATAACAATAACTGAAGAAACATCATTATTGAATAAAATGTGAACGCATATGCGGATCACTTTCATATCCCACTAAATCCTGCTCACAGGAGCCCTTCAGTGCTCCTGCTAGTTGGTTGGCGGATATTGCATCCATCATAATCATGATTAATCATATCATTATAATAAATAAATAAATAACCTGGAGCCAGTGGAACTCCATGAGTTTTATTTATTTATTTTATTTTTTAAAAGAAAGCGGTTCTCGCCAATTCCTGAAATTTCCAAGGATATTTATACATTAAACATCTTAATTGAGAGGGTAGCTAGGACAACTCCATAAATAGCAGATTAAATTATGACTGAATTTCGGCACACTTGGTTTATGTGAACTAGGGCATTTAAACAAAAACAAAAAAAAAACTTTCCAAAATACTTTTTTTCCTAAATATATTAAAAAATATTTTTCATTAGAAAAAATATTTTTTAATATAATCCGATAATAAAAACTCAGTTATGATTTTATAAAATGATTGTCGAAATTTGTTACTCTGATGCCTGTCAGATGCACCTCCACTTTCGCTGAATTTGGATTCTTGTGCTCCTGGTTTCTAAATTTTCCTTGGTTATCTTGTCTTTTGGCCTTGCAAATCTGGCTTCCTATTATACTCACTCGTAATTTTTAACTCAATAATACAGTACTTCGGTTTGCTGTTGTAGTAAAAAATTACGAGTGATTTTAATAGGAAGGCAGATTTGAATGGCTTGCAAATTAAATTACTGATAACAAAACTAATTGCAAATTAATCCACATACTAATATACATAACAAACAGTCAAAAAACCATAAAGCTCCTCCCTCCTTTCCTACCATGTATTACACCCACTCACTCACACGCTAACTCTATATCCAAATAAAAAGTTTTACTTCAAAAAAACAAATAGATGTTGTTTATCACGGCGTTCCTGTGGCAGCATAGCTGTTAACCAGAGCAAGAGCATTGCTTGTAAGTTTCTTGACATCCGCCGCACGGTTACATACCTCAGTTTTCACCTCCCCGTCCCCTACATCCTCGAATCCATCCGTGCACGTATCCTCATCTGTCAAAGCCGCACTCATCCATGTCTGCACGTTACCCATCTGAAACTGAAACGATTCTGTCGACGGCCCCGCTGCTCCAACCTGCCGCATCTGCTTAAGCGACCCGCGTATCTCATCAACGGCGTCTCCCAGGTTAGAGAAGCAGTCGTGAAGGGCGGCGGCGGCGCGGTTGTCTGCTCCGAAGTCTGATTGGCGGGATAGGTTGGAGACGTAGGCTGCCATGTGACTTGTTCTTAACAGGCTGACCTTGATGGCCACGCGAGCTAGGCGACCGGGGCTATTTTGTACGGCGCTAGCGTAGCGAGAGAGGGAGGCGTAGCAGATTTCGGGGTATAATGTTGCGCCGCAGCCTGAGCGGATGTAATCTGTGCCGTTGGATGGAGAAAAGGTAGGGTCCGGTGAAGCGACGGTTGAGATTGGTTGACAGTAGAGAAGGAGGCTTGTTAGGAAGAAAGGGAGGAGAAGCAGAGGGCGTTGCATTTGTGTTGGCATTTTTTTTAGTTTCTTCTCTTCGAGGCCTGAGAGCAGAGAGTGTTTGGTTTGTTCTTTCTAGGGATGAGTGCATGCGGACTAGAGGGAAGTGTGTCTCTGTTGATTGGTGTTTTTGGATGTTTAAATAGGCTCGAGTGTAGTACTGGAACTACATGCGTGTCCATATAGACCATATCCTTTCAAATAATCACACAATTGCCAGTGTTTGTTTAATACACATCTCTTCCCTGTGATAAGAATATAATAATCGGGTGGCAATGGTATTGTCGTAAATGGCTTTCATTTTTTTTAAAAAATTTCAATTGGAATATTTTTTTATCAACTTTTGGCAATTTTTTTCCAGTTTAAAAAATATTGATATGTCCGTGTATCTTATACTCAAATTTCATCATAGTGTACACTTTCATGACATTAGTAGGTAGCAATGACATAAATCATTTACCTGTAATATAGCAGCATGCAGTATGACTAAAATTAATTAATATGACTTTCATGTGTTAGAATCCTCTTAGTTTTCATTGTAGGGTTATTAATTTTAGAATTGATGGAGGTACACACAAATTAATATGGATATCAACACTAATTAAAAACAAATAATATGACTTGACACAATATATATATATATATATATATATATATATATATATATATATATATATGCATGGACCATACTCGCCCTTGCTTGATTGATAATCAATGAGCCGGTCGTACCTAAATTTCCTTTTCTTCTATTCTTAACTCTAAACAGCCTTTTCTCCTTTTTCCCTCCTTTGTGGTTTTTATTGGTGTTCTACGCCATCAACAAGATTATTGCTGCAAGTTTGGCTTATTGAAGGGTGCCCGCATATACCTGATAATAGATGACCACAAAGCGCTGAACTGCGTGTGTGAACAAGGGTAAGGGTAAGACTCTGACGTAAAATCTGGAAACTGGGCCTGATAAATTTGCCTTGCATTCACAGATCAGTTCTGTTTTGGTAAATTAAGTCAAATTAGGAGGTCCATCTTGTAGAGGCGATTCTTAATGTAATCTACGAAGGCAAGGAATCGCGCGTGCAGTGGGAAAGCATTAGTGTGGTGGGCATGGCAGATTATTTTCCATTAGCTCAAGGATTGCGGCCGCTGAGTGGAACATAATTAATGGAGTACACCTTATTGCTAGTCTCCACTTAGATGCTACTTGTATAACAAGTAAATAGCTTATCCTGGAAAGATCGGAGCCACTTGCAATCGAGGAGAAGAATTACGTATAATTCTGTTCGGAGCAGTACTAGTCTTACCAGAAGTTTCTGTTTTTACTCACCGGTGTTCCTGGTTCGGGTGGTTTGGCTATGTTATATTTTCCACCGCTCAACCATGGCTGAACATTGGTCCCAACAACAAATAAGTTTTTTCTTTTCCATTTTCAAAGACTAGCATAGGCAATCATATTTAAGGAATCAAGAGGTTTGGGTTTGGGTCCACGAAACCACTACGTATTAATTTGGTGTGCTGCTATGTTTAATTAGTCACAGTAGCTGGCGTTAATGAGGGATTAATCGGTTTAGCCGACCAGCTTTTCTACAGGAGGTTAACTTCATGGGTTGGTGGTTTGGCAGTTGGGAACCTTTTACCAGCCCATCCGTCAATTAGTGTGCAGCGTGCACTTTTCCTGTGCCTTTTGTGGAGGTGGGTGGGTCCCATACTCCATTGCGATGTGCCTGGTGTCTTCAGTTTCTGCTTTGAGCGAGAGATGGTCAAAAGCAGTGACTTTAGGAGCTATGATCTAAAGCAAATTTGCAACTTCCAGAACTCTTATTTACCCTGACCAGTCAAGGAAGGAAAGGAGAACAAATGCTTGAATTCATGCTGTGAAAGTTCTGCTCTGGCAAATTTCATATTTTCTAGCACTGTGCTGCATGGGTGACAAGGCTTATTTCATTAATTATGCTTCACTACTCCAGTATGGCTCCTCTAGATTTTGAAACATACAGCGTGGTTCAGGTGAAGCAAGCAAAAGGGTTTGACACGGGATTTATATACATGCACAGATGTTAATTTCTGATGCTACCTAATTAGCTAGGATCTTATTCATTTCTAGAGCTGTAAGGTTTCATTTCAAGACGTGCATACATAATTGCAAGGGATGTTAGGAGTTACCGGCCGGATGGTGGGACAAGGAAGCAAAAATAGAGATTTTTAGTTAAGCATAGTTGATTTTACAATTAAATTTACATTGATAGATGTGTATTCTAGCTAACCACTTTACTACTACAGCATCTTATTTTGAAAACCAAAGAAATGGCTTTCCCATGCATAGAGATTTGGCCATGATCGAATAAAGACTTTGATAAACATGGCGATGGAATCTCATTCAATGGGCAATTAAAGGTGTTTCCGTGATGAAATAATTTCCTCGTTGAGAACCATTAAGAGATTTTACGCATGTAGGCAAGGTTTTGATTTGACTTTTATTTTCCTGCGAACACATGAACTAATTATTGCGAGAACAGTTTCATTTCTGTGTAAGTTAAACGCTAGCTTTGAAAGGATGGGGTGGGGAATCAGGATGTTAACCAGATCATTTGAAAATACATATTGTCACGGACGAAACGGCGCAATTGACTCGATTCAGAATAATTTCGACACTCGATAACTGATGAGAATGATGTGTGGACAGGAAGAGGAGAAACATAATCTTCACTTAAAAGCATATGTAATGTAATGAATTCATTAGGATGTGAAATGAAACCATCTGGGGCCCTAGTACTTGGTCTAGCTAATGGCTGAAGTTCAAGTTTTCAAAAAGGGTAACAATCTCGTCTTCAAAAGACCCCTGAGATTTTGTTGTAAAAATACAGAGACCACGCATTTCCTTCGTGATGTTATCGAAAAGCTGTCCCTTGGTACCCTATGCACAAATGCCCCACAACATCATTGTCAAGAAAAAGAGGGGGCGAATTCGACTCCGTGAATGAGGGGACATGTCCACGGTTTTTAACAGTTATACATTTGAAAAAAGGCGTATGATTAGTTGTAGATTTGATTTCCTTTTCCTTTTAGACTCCTTCCTGGATTCGTGATCAAGAAGATCCCAAATAGATTGCCCTAATTAAAGATCTCCTGCGGAAGTTAGGGATTAATATCAATGAGCAACTTACGCACTCTTGTTAACAGGTTTTGTAGAAAGCAGTAATGGGCTGTGCTGGATAGGATGGGAACTCCATGTTCAGGTGTACCTGATTTCCTAATCAGTCTGCTAAATTGAGTGCTTAACTCGGCTAGTTCAAGAGTTAAACGCTAGGCCGAACAGCTTTAATTTTGTGTGTTGATCATCTCAATTTTATTTGATTTTGAGTCTCGTGTATATATATTGTGAACAATTCCTCATAATTTTCAATACTAATAGTGTAATGATACGAACTATCAACCCTAGTAATATTATTCCTTTGTTATCTAAGCGCTCTTCAAAAGACAAATAAAGTTTAAAAAAAAAAAAAGCATAACTCCTTTAGACTCGTGTTCTTAAATAGTTTGCTGCAATAGAGTTTTGAAAGTGAAAAGATACAATCGTGGCGTTGAAGCCAGATATTGCAGAAAAGGAACAGCTTCAGTTTTCAATAGATAGTTTGCCTTTAGCTTTTAAGCCAGACGACAATCTCCTCTCTCTCTCTTTTAATTTTATTGAACAAGACTATGACAGTTGATATTGTATTTTGATTGTCATATGATTTTATTTTTTTCATGATTTCTTAAATAAAAAGAGTTTAGAGCACCTCATTATGATACTTTATTTTGAACATATATAAATATTTCCTGTACAAAATTGTACTGTTTAAATTTACTCGTAATTTACTTGAGTTTTTAATATTATAATAAAAAGTATATTTCAACAAATAAAAAATTGATTTTATTACAACTCTCTTAGCACTTGTGATTTGTCGCGTTTTAATACTGCCACATACAATATTTTTAGGTTGTCGTTTGTCTTCACATAATGACTATGACAGTTAATGACTATATTTTGAGACCTTGGTTCAGTTTCTGGAGTTGAATACTCGGCTCGCCCTGTAAACTCGGAGACATCACAGGGCAATTACCCATGGGTAATGGCCCGTGTAAGATGGGCCTTTTCTGCTGCCGTTGTTAATTACGGCCATGGTCTATACAGTCATAAAGCGGCCCACTTGGAGCCTTGCACTGCAGCTCCTTAGGGTCATGTTATCTCATTCTCAGGAAATTATTTTCTTATTACAAGTTTAAGATTTAAACTTTAATGACTAAATAGGAAACTCGTCCTCTTAGATTTTAAACATTTGATTGGTCGATGCTACAAGCTATACCTTCTTCTTCCATGTGGTGCTATATTCTATCAAATTCTTCCAGTTATACGCTTTCCTATATACATTTGCGACTGTATTCTCTCGTTTTATTCATAAAATGTAGAGAAAATCATGAGAGAAAATTGTAAGATTTAATTTAATTTTGAATTTAAAATCCCTATTGAATGCCATCCACCATTTAATTGGTATTTCCTCGAGTAAAATAAATACAGATGTGTAGATACCGTTTGGATTGAGCCCATAAATAAAAGAGAACTTTTATGGTGTTCCTTGAGTAAATACTAACGCCTGCTCCACGAGAGAGAGATCTGCATGGGAATGATACAGTCCGAACTCAAATTCAAATTAATTTCGATTAAAATTTACTGTATCAGATTTTATCATAAATTATTATCGCAGTAAGATTTGCTATGTGAATGAAATGCGAGGCTGGTTGGAGAAATTTTTAGAGTGCTACACGGGTAACTATCGAGAAAGAGATAAATATGAAAAAAAAGTTAAAAACTAAAATAAATATTTTTTTAGCACATGTAAGATATTTTTATTTTTTTCACAATGTGATTTTTACTTTTATTATTTATTTATTTTTAAGTGAGCTAATAAGATAAGTATTAATAATTACATAATCATGAAAAGTATAGTTTAACCGGTCAGATTTTAGATTTTTTTTCATATAGATTATCAGTTAAAATCTCACAAATCTTAGGGTTACTAAACACTTATATGATCGCTAATTTTAAAACTCATGAAATTAATTAAAAAATATATAAATAAATTAACCAAACACCAATATTAATTTTTTAAAAAAATTACACGGCATGACAAGAGTAATAAGCTACACGCCCCAGAAAAGCTTGTTTGCTGTACTTTGCATGCGAAGAAGTAAATGCTAATGATTTTTTTTTATTTTTTAAAAATTATTTTTGATATTAGCACATCAAAATAATTTAAAAATACTAAAAATATATTAATTTGAAGTTAATAAAAAAAATTTAAATTTTATCAAAAATACTTTTAAAACACAAAAATAAACAGGCGTATAATCACTAGTCTTGCGGTGTCAGTGGAGTCATGCCAGCTGGACGAAGCCACGATTTCTACGATGGGAAGATGACTGACTATCTGTTCACTGCCTAGTCATCGAACACGCGTGGCATGGGCTCGAGTCAAGTTTTGTTTCGAGTTGGATTCAAGGGTTCGGATCATTTTATTAGTCGTGGAACTGATGAGAGTGGCCATAACTGCTTGCTCGAGTTGAATTGAATGGATGCGGGCACCAGAAACGGGCAAGTCGAGGGGGTACAGGATACGAAGGTTCTTTTCCTCAATAACTGGATTATTTTATCCTTCCGGCCAAACAATAACTACCTACCTAACATGTGGGAAAAATACATGACTTTATTGTAATAATGAATTGGTGGTTCCCTGTTTAAAAAAACTCATGATAGATTGTTTTTTTTTTAATATAAAATAGTCTTTTCACTTTGTTTGTTTCTTATTTTAGAATTATTAAGGGGTATTTTAGTTTTTTTGTTATTTTTTATACAGTGAAATAATTTATTATCCTTGAAAATAAATAATTATTTAACTATGGTTTAGGGTCTTATTGAGTATTTTATATTTTTTTTTGCTATAATATAATAACTCTATTACCATTTGATTCGATTTTAAAAAGAAAATGGCTTGTGAGGCTAATTCTTCATTTCAATATTTTTTTTATAATAATCTTTTGGTCCTAGTAGAAGTGTAGTATTCTTCAAAAATAAAAAGCAAAACGTTATTGATACTTGCAGCAGATTATAGTGATCAAAAATATTATACCGTCGCGTCATTCGAGTCATCTTGACTTCTTTTTTTCTTGTGCAGTGTGTTTAGTCATTGAATTTTTGATCCATTTATTTTCACATTAGCCCTTCAAATTATTTTTTTTATTTGTTCTTTTATTTTTTTTATTTTAATTCATTTCTCAAAAGTTTATTTTGTTTTTAATTGAATCTTCTTTTAATTTTTTTAATTTATTAAATTTAATTCCTATTTTTTTAATATCAACTGTTTCAATACTTAAAGCAATTTTTTTTATTTTTTTAAGTCTATCCATGTTTTTATTAATTTATATCGAGTTAGTTTTTATATTGTGTAATTGAAAACTCGTGTTAGGTAATAAATAAATTGAATTTTAAATTTTTCCTGTTTATCCGAATTTAAAAGCATTACTAAAAAAAATTATCCACATCTTTAAATGTTTTTTTTTTTACAATTAAAAATAACTGGTCTAGCTCGTAGTTGAGCGCGGGCAACCAGTGATTAACTATGTGTTTTCTCCAATTTCATCATGGTTTGAGAGATGACCTGGGACCTTTATTTTTTATTTTTCCACGAAAGCTCAGGGATTCTAACGGCGCCGTTCACTTATCTCACTTTTTTCTCACAGTTCACGGATTATTTTTTTTTATATGGATTGACAGATTAACTTTCCAACGGAAAACCCACATGTTTCCCAGTCCCGAAACTCCAACAGTCAACCTATCTGACGCCTTGGAATCATTCCCTTTCATCGTCATTATCTACCTGCACATCCTTCACCCTTACTTTTTAAAATATTTAAAATATTTTATTTTTTTAATTTTAAATTAATATTTTTTATATCATTTTAATATACAAATATTAAAAATAATTTTTTAAAAATAAAAACAATTATTATTTTCATATATTTATAAGTAAAAAATACTTTAAAAAATAACTATGATTATGCTTACAAATACTCCTTACACTAGTTTTTTTATTTATGAATTCAAAACATATTTTAAAAGTTTTTAAATTGTTTGGTAATGGTAATATTAAAAATAAATTTTAAAAAATAAAAAATATATATTATTTTAAAAAAAAATTAAATAAAAAAAATATTTTTCAAAATAATCATCCATATAATTTCAAACACGAAAACAAAAAATATCTAACTATTTACTAAAATAATATAATTATATTTTTTCTTTTCTTGAAAAATTTAACAAAGCTCCCTTTTAAAAGGTAATGCTTTATTATTTTTTTTATTTTTTATTTTAATATGAATTTTATAAGGAATTGAGCGGATGTAAAATTTTCACATAGTACAAAATGAAGAAATTAACTTGAGTTTAAAAAATCTACCTGAATTTTCCTGATTTCCAAAGCAATATCAAATGACATGGTTATATTTAGAAGCAAAAAAAAATATTAACTGGCATCAAGTAACGCCTTCATTTCTTCGCCCTGTTTTTCTTTTTTTTATTATAATGGATTTGGTTATAGGGCAATTTAGTATTTTCATAAATATAACATAATTTTTATAAATAAAAAGCAGCCGGTCCATCCTTTCATGTGAGGTGACGTCTCCTTTCAGTGGCTTTCTTTTCTACTTATTTTTTTTTAGGTACATTATCAGACATTATTTATTTTTAAAAACAGTCTTTATATTTTTTTTCATTTCAATCCGATTATCCCAATTTTATAATATATTTAGTCAATTAATTCAGGTATTTTTTACATTTTAGTATTTTTTTCTGATTTTATTATTTAAAATTAATTTTTTTACATTAAACTTCATCATTTTTATAGTTTTATCTTTTATTAAGTTATCTCGTTTATATAGTATGACTCATAAAATTTGGTAATTTTATCCAAGTTTGCATCTGTTTAATTTTTTATACTTGTTTTTGTTGATTGATTTTATTTTTTTATTTTAATCTTTTATATTTAAATTGTTGGTGTTGATCTTACTCGAATTTACATTTATTTAATGTTTTTTATGTTTGTTTTTGTTGATTGATTTTATTTTTTATTTTAAATTATTTTCCCGGACGAGTTATAAATTAAACGTTAATAAATGATTTTAGCAAATAGAGAAAGGTTACCGCCCTTCACTTATACACGTGTCGACCGTTAATGGTCCGATGGACACTCATTTTATCAATCCTTGCTTCGCAGTGACCCCAAAGAACCTCTTAAGAGCACCTACTAGAGGCTTTTTTCGGGCAACCATTTGCCCGACAACCCGAATTGACCCGGCCAAGCATGCTTTGCATCGGAGTTCTAATTCCATACAGTAATATACATCCACGTGGTGCCAACTCACCAGTTCATTATCCTGAATCCATTGACAACACCCTTCTTTTGTTTCGACTATAAAACCCATAACACTTCTTCACCTTTCATCTTTGCTCCACCCTCGAGAAAATGGCGCGAAAACCCCTAATCACTTTTCTGGGAAATTTTCGCGTCGCTGCATTTCTCTTGTTACTTCTCCTCACTTCCCGTCAAGTCATAGGCGGCGGCCATGACTACCACGACGCTCTCCGCAAGAGCATTCTCTTCTTCGAAGGCCAGCGCTCCGGCAAGCTCCCTCCAGATCAACGCGTAAAGTGGCGCCGCGACTCCGCCTTGCACGACGGGTCCTCTGTTGGCGTAATTACTCTCATTCCATAACAACTTCCTCGTCAATTAACTTGCATTGTTGCATTGTTTTGATCAGTGGGTTAATTCACTTCATTTTTTATACCTTTCTTTAGAGGGATTTGACGGGAGGATACTACGACGCCGGGGATAACATAAAGTTTGGATTCCCAATGGCATTTACTACGACGTTGTTGTCATGGAGCATTATCGATTTCGGAAGGAACATGGGACCGGAGTTGAAAAACGCCGTTAAGGCCGTCAAATGGGCGACTGATTACTTACTAAAAGTAACGGCGGTGCCTAACGTCGTTTATGTTCAGTTAGGTGACGCGTATTCCGATCATAACTGCTGGGAGAGGCCAGAGGACATGGATACACTGAGAACGGTGTATAAAATCGATGGGTCTCACCCAGGGTCTGACGTTGCAGGTGAAACTGCCGCTGCATTGGCCGCTGCGTCCATTGTGTTTCGTTCACGTGACCCTGCTTACTCTAGGTTGCTTCTCAATCGGGCCGTTAGGGTACGTCATTTTCACGCCTGGCGTCTTTTCGCTTTCTAGTGCTTGTAGACTGTCTTCTTGATATTTCACTTTCTGCTCAACTTGTGATCGATTCCAGATTTCTCACTTGGTGCTGTTTTGCTTTTCTGTTTTTGAAACCTGTGGTTTTCACATAAAGGTTTTCTCTACTATTGTTTACATGCCATAATTGTTAGCTTCTATAAGATATAGTCTATATCACACAGTGTTTTAGAAGTAGTGGTGGTGTGCATCTTTCGTGACATAGCTATTCAACAATTGGTTTCCTTTGGAAAATTAAGCGAGGTGGAGATTAAATAATTAAGACAAATTAATGTGGCTAAGAAAAAGAATTTATCTCGAACTGGGTTGTGTATTGATTGCATTTGTACCTGCTATACGCTTCAACGATCAGTGGTATGATAATGTGGAACCAAACCAAAAAATGATACAAATAAAAGGACAATAGTTTAAGGGGGTGAGCTTAGACTTGTACGATCAATAATTTTTTTGTATGTTTATATGCCCAACTGCTTAGGCACTGGGATTTATATTCTCCTGTGCTGGTAAAAAAATAAATAAAAGGCTATTCTTTTAATTTTATTATCTGAGAATGAGGCACTCGGGTGGTTTAGTAACATTAAACAATTGCCATTTTAAACATTGATCCTGAACTTGTTTTGAAATGATCCAATTACGGGTTGGTGAAGGCTTGTGGCAGCAGGTTGTCATTTTAGACGTTTGCGTATTTTGGAATATATATCATGAGAATTGAGAAATTGACCGTTGTGTCGTGTGTATTCGTGTGAAACGGTTTCTTTGTAGGTCTTCGACTTTGCTGACAGCCACCGGGGTGCGTACAGTGGTAGCCTGCACTCTGCAGTGTGCCCTTTCTACTGTGATGTGAATGGTTACCAGGTAAGCAACCGCCGTACCGCATTAGATAAGCATTGAGAATAAATAAAGGACCAAGGATGATGTTCATTGTGAATTTCAAATATAATATTGCAGGACGAGTTGCTCTGGGGAGCAGTGTGGTTGCACAAGGCTTCACGCAGGCGCAGATACAGAGAGTACATAGTGAAAAACGAGGTAATATTGCATGCTGGAGATACCATCAATGAGTTTGGTTGGGATAACAAGCATGCTGGCATTAACGTCCTCATTTCCAAGGTAAATTTTTTTCAACTTTCTTAGCTCCTAACATTAACTAGCAACTACTACTAATATGTTTATTTGATTCATTGTTCTTCTTGTCTTGTGTTTTTGTTTGGTATGTGGGGAATGTTTACTTATTATCCAGAACCGAATTACAAAGTAGAAAATCTACGTGTAGCACGCGACGATAAGTAATGAACATGTTTAGAGCGGGGTAGGGTAGTGTGGATTCGGCACATTGTTGGACCCTTAAGTTTCAGATCAGTTTAAGGTCTTATGCTAGAGACGTTAGGCTTGGATAAAGCCTAGATCAAAGGGAAATGAACTCTGCAAAACTCGAGCCATGTTATTGTGGGGTCGTCGTTATAATTGTGACCCTGCTAGCAATTTTTAGATCCTTGTGAGCATATGAAAAGATGGGAGGTGAATATAAAATAATCTTGATAACAATGATAAAAAGCTTTATAATTTTGATGATTGCACATGATTGATTATATTTGGTTCTGGTTTTCATGTCGACTTGCACCATTTCATGGGAAGTGAATATAAAATAATGTCGATGAGAATTCATCAGAGTGCTGCTGTCCCTCTCTTCAACCTGTTTGGAATTGCAGTTAGATCATAATTTGAAAAAAATTGATTTCATGTTTTTGGATATTTTTTTATATAAAAAAAATAAATTTTAAAAGATAAAAAAAATACTATTTAAATATATTTTTAATAAAAAATCACTAAATCAAAGTCGAAAGGTGCCAACGTGAAGTGCCCTGAAAGTTTACGTGTCCGGTTTTTAAGATTTGAGCTGTTCGTGGGTCCCAAAATCACTAGAATCCTGGCGGAAGCATGTGCCAAAAGGCTGGGTCTCTGTCCGTCCCATACTCTGAGCCATTTTATCTCTTCGACGTCCACTTTTCCTGAAAATGAAAGTGACAATTCTTTGATAAGAGATTTCCATTATTTCGGTCAAGGAGGTTTTTTAGTAATTCTGTTAGCTGAACTTTGAATGTTAGGTGACTGGAAAGTCTGGAGGAAACATGGGGAGAAAGAAAAGATTTATATATCTGTGTGCAGGAATGAATTTTCTTGTAACATGATAAATAAAGCTGCGATATTCATGGAGCCTAAAATATCAGACAACTTAATATTTAGATACAATATTATAGTTTTCTGTTCAATTTATTTATAACAGGAGGTTTTAATGGGAAGAGCAGAATATTTCGAGTCTTTCAAGCACAATGCAGACGGCTTTATCTGTTCTATATTACCTGGGATCTCACATTCTCAAGTTCAATATTCTCCAGGTATTCTCTTCACATTTTTATAAATGTATGCAATATTATATAATCACAATTTCTATTGCCCAATCAACACACAAGATTTAAGCTTTAATCCTAGCTCCTTTTCTGTGAAAAAAAGAACATTGTCACATGAACAAGTCTGTCATATATGTCCAATAGCCAGAGAATTAATGTGACTTTTCAGCAAGGTATTTGCGGCTTATTAAATTATTCTGTCTGAATGGAAATAGGTGGGCTGATCTTCAAGGCTGGAGGGAGTAACATGCAGCATGTAACGTCGTTGTCTTTCCTGTTTCTGGCGTATTCTAATTATCTAAGCCATGCCAATAAGGCCGTGCCATGTGGTGAGAAGACAGCTTCCCCTGCCCTCCTCAAGCAATTGGCCAAACGTCAGGTAACTTTTCTTTTCCCTCGTTCTCCGTTAACCAGAGATAAAGAAAAGGCCCCAGTGTCCAGTTCGCATCCTCATTAGATCAGTTTGTATTGGGATAATTCTTGGGACGGTCTGTCCATCCATGAAACTGGCTTTAGTCATCAGAGAAAATGCAAGATAGTAAGGGAAGACCTTTTACAGATAATGCATGTGTGTCGTGGCAGGTGGACTACATTCTTGGAGATAATCCACTGAGGATGTCATACATGGTCGGATATGGTGCCCGTTATCCACAGAGGATCCACCACAGGGGCAGCTCGTTGCCATCAGTGCGAGCGCACCCTGCTCGCATTAGGTGCAAAGAGGGGTCTCGCTATTTCTTGAGTCCAAATGCAAACCCCAACGTGCATGTTGGTGCGGTTGTTGGTGGGCCTAACGTCACGGATGCTTTTCCAGATTCCAGGCCATTCTTTCAAGAGTCAGAGCCCACGACTTACATCAATGCTCCCTTAGTAGGCCTACTTGCATACTTTTCAGCCCACCCTTGATTTCCACAATGTAAATTAAGGAGGATGATTTTAGTGGTGTGCAAAATGGTCACCCTCACTATTATTGTCAACAATTATAATTGTCCCTGGCTAATGAGGAAAGAAGAAACAAGGGCTCATTTTATCCTAGCCTCTCATTTCACCCTTAGTTTTTGTGCATGTAAATGATAGAATATCGTAAGATTATCGACAAATTATAAAGAGAGTTCATGAGACCAGGAATAGCAAGCGACACATAAGAAGGAAACCATGTAGATAGAGTCCACTAGTGATTTAATTATGACTGGTAGTTTTAGAACATTTACAAATTTTGGGATTGGTGGTGCGAGTCGAATTATAAGGATGAAAGGGAAATAGGACTAGAGGTCGAGATGTAAATTTTTTAGCAAGTGTTCTGGCCAACCACAACTTCACACGTCATTATTAAAAGTTCATTTGGTATTGTGATAATAATTGTTTTTTAAAAGTGTTTTTAAAATAATATTTTTTTAAAAAAAAATTAATTTTAATATTAGTATATTAAAAATATCTGAAAACATTAACAAAATTAATGTAAATAATTTTATAAAAATATTTTTAAAATACAAAAATAAATTGACTCTAAATCAATTCACTTATTGCATGTCAACGGTCAAGTATTTTAACTATTCCTAGTGTTTATCAAGTAATGTTTACAAATTGTTTTTTTTTTAATTTTTAATTTAGTTTTTGATTTGTAGTTGGGTTTTGAGTTGATAATTTATTTTTTATATGGTTGTTGTGATATTAAAAAATAAATCAGTGATTTAAAAAAAAAATTGTTTTAATAAATTCTATAATAAGAGGGCATGAAATTAAAAAATTAAAAATTAAAAGAGCACCTTATGTTTCAACAAAAGACATTTCTTTTCAAGTTTGCTATTCATCTTTTATGTGTTTCATTCATTAAAAAAAAATTATTTGATTTTTGTCTTTTATGTTGATTATAATTTTTTTTATTACTAATAATTTGTTTTGATATATTTTTCTATACTCGCCACTATATCAAGTAATTATCTGGACATCAAATCGGTGAGTGTTTTGTGATATATTATTTGGATTCTTCATGTCTCTAGAGATCGAGAGTGGATGGACTCACATTGAAGAATAGAAAAATATCGAAGCTTGGAAGGAGGAATAGCGTAAGCAAGACACGAAAATCGAATCAAAGATAAAAAAAAAAAAAAAAAACAAAGGTGGAAGGAAACAAGATGGGCTTGCCCATCGGACTTGTTGTGTTCTTTTTTTCTAGCCTGATATTTTTTTATAATTATTTTTTATTTTATTTTTAATATTATATTTATTAAAAAATAAATTTTATGATTTATTTTGATATATTTTTTATAAAGTTATTCCAATAGAAAATAAATATTTCAATATTGGATTGATACTTAATTTTACAAACATTTATTTTTTTAAATAAATATATAATTAAATTAAATAAATTTTAAAAACAAAATTTTTCAACCTCGTACAGTCTATGATCCAAGTCATTGGATAACCAAGGTTAACTTAATATATAATCTTCTCAATATTTAAAAATAGAGTTGTCATCTTAAAATTATTTAAAAAAAAACTATATTTTTACTAGTCATTCAGGTTATTTTAAACTCGTGAAATTAATCAATTCATGTCAGTAAAATTCTTACACAATTTAATTTAAAACTCGAGCTAATTTAAGAGTTTTCAAGATTTATCCATTTAATAAAGTTTAATAACATCACCTAAGAATTTCCCATGGCTTTGATATTATTTTTTTAAGTTTTAAATTTTTATTTATGTGACGGATACGAACGAATGCTGATTAACTAGTAATTTACTATGCTTTGTAAAAATCAGCGTTTAGAAAATGAAATAAACTCCATTGAAAAATTACAAAACGGGAAGAGAATTGAGCATTCATCGTTTAATTTTCTTTTAGCCGAAAAGGGCACCTGACCAATATTTGTTTGATTGGTAATGTGGTTGCGGTGAAGTTTACCCGCAGCCACACTAAAAACATTTGGTTAAAAAAAAAAAACTGCTTCCAGCTAGTAGGACTCACTATGTTACCGCAGGTTTTCGACAAGTAGCGTTTTACTGTGTCTCGTGAGGGACGATTCACAATAGTGGACAAGTTTCATTGTCGCACATTTCACTAAAATAGCAACTGAATTAAAATTTATTTGTATTATTTATATAAACAGTTTTTATTATTATTATTATTATTTCAAAAAATGAGTGTGAGTGAACAGTGTAAGTGAATTAAAATTCACTCACTGTTCACATAAAAAGTTTAGTTTTTTTATATATATTATATTTTGTAAAACCAGTGTGAGTGAATTAATTCACTCGCACTGTTTACGTGAATAATATTTTTTTTTGTTTTTTTAAAAAATTAATTTAAGGTGAATTGAAATTAAATTTACTCGGACTGTAATCTCAATTTTATTCCTGATAATATTTTACCTAATTTTATTGCACGCGTAAAAAATCATGGAAACTGTAGTTCTTGTTGAATGAATTTTATACGTAATGAAATTGTAAATTTTTTTTAAAAAAATTGAGTTTTACTCGAAAAATTAGTATTAATATTATTTAATAACACTACATAAATTAGAAAGATATTGCATGATGGCATAACATTTGTGGAATTTGATTGCAATTCCAATTATGTTCTTGCCGGGCCTGACCCAATTAAAAAGATTTCAGTTTTTATTTTTATTTTAATTGTGTTTTATTCAAAAAATTAGAAGAAGATCGCTTGATGACGTAACAAAAAATTTAGTTTTTGTTGTTGCGTGCTTAAGAAACCATGGAAAATATAGTCATTGTTGGATAGATTTCATATGTGATGACATTGCATATAGTTTAATGGAATAATAAAAAAAATTTGATATCAATATTATTTATTTCATGATGTAATAACAGTAGTTAAATCTAGAATATTTAAATTAAATATATTTTATAATTATTTTACAACCTCAAATTTGAAAAACATTTTTGTAACCAAACACATTAAACTATGTTTTGTTCAACCTCAATTTTAATCTTAGTTTTAACCAAACATATATTTTTTCAAATTAAATTTAAATAAAAACACTTTTTATAGAATAATTTTTTTTAAATGACAACCACAATACTAACCTCAGTACCAAACAGGGACGAAACAAGATTCGCAGTATTTGTGGCTTTGTATATCGTACAGGGCAGCTGATTCAATTTCACGGTAATATTAGGTATCTGATAATAACTTGTTTCTCTTAACACTACCGGCACTTCCAAGTTCTATCCTGCTATAGAATGATGTGCATCCTCCTTCGTAACTCGTCCCCCCCCCCCCCCCCCCCCAAAACTCAACCGGGCGGGTTCAACAGGAACCACGTACCACCTCCGGTAATAATTGATCAACCCGGTGGTTAGATCCTAAGCCGAACAACCCGGATTAACCTTTTCTAATTCCACCAAATTTCCAAAACGACAGCTCATTAAAGATTCACCGCATCATCAAAGAATATATGATGGGCCTCGCTATTGTTATATCATCTGCTTACTGGGTGAAAATGGCTCATCAAATTAATAATAACAACAACAACAATAAATTAAGACTATTCAATATTTATATCCATAAACTTTATCTGATAATTTTTTTATTTGAATAAATATTAAATTTATATTTTTTGAAAATTTTGATATATATATATACTGTAAGGACTATGGACACCACTTATCTCCACATTGGTATGATATTGTCCACTTTGGGCCTAAGCCCTCATGGATTTGCTCTTGGGCTATACCCAAAAGGCCTCATACCAATGGAGATATTTGTCCATCCTTATATACCCATGATCCTCCCCATTTCTAGCCAATGTGGGACTTTGGTCGTATACCCAACAATCCTCCCCTCGAACAAAGGACCACCGAGCCTCCCCTCAAACCGATCATCCATCCGTCCACTCTCAACCAACCAGGATTATTCATTCTCTACTTCACCGTGTTGGGGTCAGGACACGTCCATGAAGCATCCGGAGAGCACTACCTGACTTGAGAGTTTTGCTCTTTCTAGGTCAACTCCTCTTCACCGTGTTGGGATCAGGACACGTCCATGAAGGGAGCACACCGCCTATCCAATAGAGCTGATCCATGGATTACATCGTGATTGGGGGCCCACCACCTTCTGTTCGGCATTCCGAGGATTCATCCATCATGGCTAACTCCGGGGTCTGGCTCTGATACCACTTGTAAGGACTATGGACACCACTTATCTCCACATTGGTATGATATTGTCCACTTTGGGCCTAAGCCCTCATGGATTTGCTCTTGGGCTATACCCAAAAGGCCTCATACCAATGGAGATATTTGTCCATCCTTATATACCCATGATCCTCCCCATTTCTAGCCAATGTGGGACTTTGGTCGTATACCCAACATATACAAAGTACACGTTTAATCTTTTTCATATATATATATCCTTCCTTCCTTAAGCATGTTCTTCTTATAAAACGTGACATTGAATGATTCTAACATAAATCGACGAGTGACATTATGTTATTATAAAACATATTCCAAGTTTTGCTTTTTTAATTTGTATATATTTTGAATGATTCTCGACTATTTAAATTTATTTTAATTGAACGTCAGTCAGTTTTTTATTCCGTTCGACCCTCTAACTCTTTGCTTTCTTTCTACTCTCCTGGTCACGTTACTTTACGTTACACGCATTCTCGACCTACCTTTACCAGCTATTTCCGCGTGAAAATGGTGTTAATTTGGACGTTTATATTGACCAAGTCATGGCCTCTCCCCACTTTGAGAACAATCGCGAAACTCGGTCTTATACATGTATAATACTACACATCTTCACTCGAATTACGGTCCATGTATTAATAACATCACCCAACGTACCATATTTATATATATATATATATATATATATATATATATATATATATATATATATATATATATATAAACCCTCAATTAAATCAACCGTCAAGGGATTTCAGTATCTATAACGAATTAGAAACAATAACCACGTCGAATTCATACTAATTGAGGAGTAACTTTATACTAATTGAGTTTGTGTGGATGCATACCCGAGTTTTATTTTATCAAGACTCGAGAGGTACGCCTGAGGTTTTTAGGTTGTCACAAAGATGTATCCTGAAATTCCATCAGTATATTCTCCTTCATGCTTCTCTTTCTCTGGGTTTTTTGTTTTTTTTTTTCCTTTGATTTCCCCGGGATCATATATAGTTAGGAGGGTTTTAGGTCAAAACGTTCATAATAGCAATAAATTATGAAAAATCCTTAAATATAGTTTCACGATTGAATGATTTCCGACGATAATAAATAACACTTGCCGTATCCAATTCAATTTTGATTGCAAGGAGAAGTCGCCGTCCATTTAGTTATTGCTATTGCGTGCAACTATATTTTTAGAATTTTTTTATGTGTTTTTAAATAGTTTTAAAATGTTGATATTAAAAATAAATTTTAAAAAATAAAATAAATATTATTTTAATATATCTTCAAATGAAATACACTTAAAAAAACATCTTTTATCACACCCAAACGGGTCTATAATATTTGTTATTGTGGTAACTATTTATTTTTAAAATATTTTTTTATTTTGAAATGTATCAAAATAATATTTTTATTTATTTTAAAAAATTTATTTTTAATATCAATACATTAAAAATATCTTAAAATATATAAAAAATAAATTTAAAATAAAAAAATAATTTTTTTTAAAAGCATTAATCATCAGCATCAGCATGACAAACACGTTAATCAGTATCCTGTCTTGAAAATGTTCTGAACAAGTGAACGACTGCGAATGCCGCCATGACGCAGCCACTGTTCATTCCGCGTCAAAGAAAAAAACAACGCAAGTGATGTCACAAAAACGCAACTCGAGAAGAACAATTCATGTCTGGGTCCCTGCAATAAGGTGAAAAGAAAGTCTCATCCAAATCTGCTCATGTTAATTATATAAATGCTTCCAATAAAGTTATAGCTATCTAACACCATACCAAACCACGACCTAATTATCTCTCAAACTTAATACCTTTAATCATTTTTCAATTCCCAGAATAGTTTTTGATCGATTCATAATATCTAGCTCCAGATAAATCATCGCCATGGATCCATCAAAGCCAGGTGCATCAGCCCTTGAAATAGACACAAAGCCACAGCCTGCATACCCACCCCCCGTGACCGGCATTCCAGTGGGATATGCAAGCCCGTATATCAATGAGAATCCGCAGCATCCCCAATATCATCATCAACAGCGGCAGCATGGCCAGCAGGCTCGTTGGTCCTCTGGCCTCTGTGATTGTTGTTCCGATGTCCCTGGTTGTAAGTACAAGTTCTCATGAACAGGCGAGATAGCCTTTTAGTTTCGTTTTGGCCACGTGTAAAAATAGAACATGGGCTATGAATCTTTAGCTATATTATTATATTTAACCTGTTCCTATTAATTGCAGGTTGCCTCACGTGTTGGTGTCCATGTATCACTTTTGGACGGATTGCTGAGATTACAGATAGAGGAACAACACGTAAGTAAATAATATAGTGGTTCGTAGGCTTTATTGTTCATTGCTGATAATTTGCTAGCAATCAATTGTCGCGTGTCTAGTTGATTTTGGATGTTACTTCTTTTTTTTTTCTATATAATTATTTGTGATTTTTATGAAAGAATTCTTTGGTTTTTTGCAGCTTGTGCTGTGAGTGGAGCAATTTATGGATTGCTTATGTGCTTCACTGGTTGCAGTTGCCTGTACTCTTGCCTCTACCGGTCCAAATTAAGGACGCAATACATGTTAGTGGAGAGTCCTTGCAATGACTGTTTGGTTCACTGCTGCTGTGAGTCTTGCGCCCTGTGCCAAGAGTACCGCGAGCTCGAGCACCGTGGATTCGATATGGCTAGTGGTATATATTTCACCCTTATATTCCTTGGTCAGTTGCAAATCTGGGATAGCAAAATTATAAATTAACTTTGTCTATTTTTTTTATTTGGAAATTATCAGGTTGGCAAGAGAGTTTGCAGGGACCAAGTGGCACCGTGGTTCCATCGGCTCCGGTATTTGGACAAGGCATGACCCGATAGAGTGGGTGATCTACTGGATACTATCATGCTACAAGGAGTAAAAATGATGTCAGTTTGTGGAGAACGTGGCATCTTCTTATTGGATTACTTACATACTCTTCCTTGTTTCTTTATTCTGTTTTATCCTCAAAACATATACAGATTTTAATATGGTTTATCCAATGGCATGTGCGTGTAAGGCATAAACTATAGCGGTAATAAATGAAGCTCTGAGCTTGCTTTTGTTTTTGTGTTTTCAATTCGACTGGTGTTATCTTATTTGTTTGGGAATTGAGATTGTGGGATTTTTATTACTGGTCTTATTTATGCACTTCGTACACGGCTTAAATGATCAAGGGATAAACTCATGCAAGAAAAAAGTGTTTTCTTCTTCTTGTTGTTTTTGTTTAATCATCTTCGATATTATGATTATTATTGTTACTATAAATCTAAAAAGATGTGGTCATTTCACTGTTCACACACCAGGATATTAACTTTCATATTTTACCATAGATATTTTGTTTAAAATTCTATCTATTTTTTTAATTTGACTCTTAATTTGTTTTGTGCAATTCCATCATTCTTGGATCAAGATCAAACTCAAGGATAATTAAATCAAATTTACATAGTACAAATAAAATTCAAATACATGGGATCAAAGTAGAAAAACCGTCATAAGATAATAGTTTCAAAGTTCACACAAAACATTTATTTTAGTTCTCAAACTTTACAACCTATATATATTTGATACCTCGATATGTTTTCAATCTAATTTTGATATAAAAATTTATTTTTGTTATTTATTAGCTTCAGATTTGAGAGATAAGAGAAGAAAATCATCAAAATCTAACCATAAAATAAAAAAACCTAGGAAAAGAGCCCAATCTGATGGGCTCTATCTATTGAAAATAACCCATGGCATTGGACTCTTTTCTTAGGGCAGAGCTCATAAGAAATAGTCTTTTTTTTTTAATAGGTTGAGCCTATGAAAAATGGGCTTGTTTATTGGGTTAGCCCAGGAGGGCCGAGTTCTTTTTTTATGTTGAGCCCATGACATCGGACTTTTCTTTAAGGTTGAGCTCGTGGACAGTTGGACCTAGACACGTTATTTAAAACCCTGCATTTTTTAACCTTTAAAGATTTTTAATTCCTGTTAAATTTGAATTTATCAGCTTTAGTCAATAATTTAATATTCATAAGTATGTACTATGTGGTTATCATGGTAGCTCCTGTAAAGTGTTTGAGAAAGATTTAAACTTTTGGAATATTATGTTTTCTGGGCATGCTAAATTAGACATGATAAAGCTGAAGAATTTCAGAACATATTCATCTCTAGCTCGGATTAAGATTTAAAAGTGAGCAAACTTACAATCGAGTTACCTGGTCTGCTGTGGCAGTCACGATGCTGATAGGAATGGTGAAGAGAAAGGCCACGATACTTGCATAGATTAATTAGTCCCTGTTAGCAGTTGTGATGCTAACTCGAAAGACATTAATGTCTCCTTTTAGCATCTTTGGCATGAAAATAAGTCGCAGATTCTTATTCGTCCTTCGCTTTAGAACGGAGAGGGAACTGTCTCTAGCTACACTTGGGCTCAAGCAACATTGTTCTTGTGGCATGGACTAGAGACTTTTCGCATGGGCTCAAGTATTAAATTGGATGGTGCCCTCTCCAATTACAGTAGAATTAGGGTGCATTTAATGACAAGAATTTTCAACAACCTGTAAGTACGACCTCCTCAAAAGCTGTTGCCTAGAATGCTCAGGATCTGGGCTTCTTCAAGAAGCTCGTAAGGTGTTCGATAAGAAACATGTATTCATGGAGCATTACTAGATGCTATTTGTGTCTTTGGTAGGTTTTCAAAAATGGGTTTTCTACCGTATCATTGTAATTGGCCTCCAATGTTGAAGGAGTTTTTTTTGTTGGGACTCTAGTTTAGTATAAAAATATATGATAAAATAATATAGAACAAAAACTATTTTAAAAAATAATATATTTTAAACATTCATATATGATATTTGTGACCGGCAAATCATAAGTGTAATTAAAAAATCTTTCAAATTATAAAATTATTGGGTATAATATTCAATAAAAAAAAAACAAAAAAAAATCATATGAAAATATTAAAATTCTGTGACGATATTACCGATGCTGTTAAAAAAATTTCGATAAAATAAATTCAACTACACTAAAAAAAATCATCAACAATTATCAGAATTTTAATGTGTTTTCAAGGAAGTTTTTTTTTATCTTCTCTTTTCATTGAATTTTATATTTAATAATTTTATAATTTAAAAAAAGTGGTGAATAACACGTGCCACTGGTTAATAATCTTATAACTTCATTCTTTTTCCCTCAAAGCTCCACCACATCCATGTCCCTTCGAATTCATGACACACGCAAGTAAGCCACGTGTCTTCGTTCTATAATTTTTTATATTTTAAATCTGTTTTATTATTATATTTTACTGCATTAATATTGATATCGATTGGTGTTCGTTGTCTTGGGACCTCAATTCCCAACAACCACACGGTTTCCAAGTGGCCACTTGAACTTTCTATAGCCTGGCCACTTGAACTTTGCACTCTGCTTCGAGGAAATGAATTGATTGTTGTTGAGAAATGATAAACAAGGCCTGCAGTGACACGTTAAAGTAAACTTGACCCGCTCTCCATTCTTATCTTTTTATTATATATATTAAATATCAAAAACATTTATGAGTAGTAGAGATTTATTTGTTTTTAAAGAAAAATTATAAAGATTTATCATATATCTGAGCAGTTTTTTTTTAAATATATATATATATATATTCTAATAAATATAAATTATTGTTTTGTAACAATAAACCATGCAATTCATTCATAAAGCTCAAGGCCTGCCGATTTTTTTTTCCAATCTGTCACTTTCTCGTCCCTCTCTCATGAAAGATTGTCTCTCCTCCCCGGCTTTCGCAGTCCCTTCTGTTACGGACCTTGATGCCGATGACTTTGTTTTCAGTTTTTCTTAGGAATGCGATTGATCATTACATTGGAGGTTTCCGCACCCTCTCGGATATGGCCTTAAATGAAAATCATTGGTTCTTCAGATCTTGAGAGCCAGGAAAAAAAAAGAAAAAGAAGGCCCGCCTTAACGTGCAAAAGAACGCATTAGAAAAGACTTTGGCAAACACGAAGGAAAGATTGCTTGCAAAATATTGTGTTATTTGTAAATATATTGAAATAATATTTTTTTATTTTTTTAAATTTATTTTTAATATTAAAATATCAAATAATGTAAAATTATTTTTAAAAAATTATTTTTTTTTAAATACTTTTAAAACATAAAAATAGATATATATATAAAAAAAGTTGCCATCCGCCCGTTCTCGTCAAAGAAAGAATTGTCCACAATCTTGCACCAATGTATACGCTCCGTATAAAGTTAGAGAGGGCTGCTTGTAAATTAGCGACGCTGTCAGTATTCATTTATTCTGATATTGAAAATTGTACCTAGCAATAAATGATCAGTGATAATTTTGTAATATAGTTAACGTAAGAACAGGGGCCGGATCCCTGCAAGAAAATTGTTTTTCTAGTTCTCTCTTGATAATTTATATAATTTTAGTTAAAATAATAATACAATTAAAATCCTACCCCCCTTAATTTTATCTTTTACCTCTGCCCCTGCGTAAGAGGATACTTTAACTACCTTCTTCTCCCAAAATAAAGTCTTGTTCATCCACCCTGTTTTCTCCTCTCTCAAATTCTCAAATCTCATGGTATCCCAGCACCAAGATCTTCTCTCCCGTTCTTTAATCCCTTTTGCCCAATCTCAATCTCCATTTTCTTGTTTAAAGGAGACTCAAGAGAGGTGTATTGACCGATTACTTAGTTGATATATTTCTTAGGATCCCAAATTATTGGAGTCTGCGGACGAGAAATCCAATTCAATGTTGATCGAGCTAGATGACAAGGAGATTATTACATAACAGATAGATATGTCTTAGAAAATTATCACTGACTGTTGGGAATTTCCGACCGGTGATGTTCTGATATTTGCTCATAGGAGGCTTAAGCACACTGACACAATATTTTACGTGGTTCGGCAAATCCGCCTACATCCACGGGAGAGGTCTATTTTATTAGAGATAGAGAAAGGATACAATAAATACATGTAGAGGAGGAGGATTACATCCACTCTACTCAACTCATCAACTCTCTTGCTGCACTTGCAGCTGCTGCAATGGCAGCAAGGTTGCTGCCATTGCAGCCCCTCACTTTCTCTCTTCTTCTCTACATTTCTTACAACTCTCACACTCTCATTTTGCTCTCTAATGTATGCCTCTATTTATAGGCATCTATGGCAGCTCATCTTGCTCTTTTGTCATCAATGGTGGCTGCCAAACTTACCAAACTTTGACATTAGACAATGGTTGTTGGCTGCCACCAACAACCCACCATTGCAGCCATCTTCTTTGACAATGGTGGCTGCTGCAATTGTGGGTTGTTGCACATTAATGGCAACCAACCTAACAATCACCCCCTTTGCCATTCATGTGGGGCAACTGTCCTCTTGCTTCTTCGGCACAGGCTTGCATCTTGCAGCTCTTCCAAGCTTACCATTCTGAGAGCGTCTGTGGCCGAGTTTACAGGTACTCGCCAAACCTTTCAATCATCAGAGTTACCAAAGCACACCTTTTCTCACACAAAAGGATCACTACAACCAGATAGTCTGTCACTTCACATCTGAAGAGTGTTAACGCTTGTCTCTGGAACACAACATTCCCCTTCGAGCGTATCAACCATGCTCGGTTCGGAATGATTCATCAAGCCTTACATCAAGGCTTACAACACCCCCTCAAACGGAAATTTCAATTTCCAAGTGCGACAGTCATTATCTGAGTATCTCAATATGATCACGAGCTCACCACTCTTCCAAGAGTCTACTCATCCAGGAGTTGCGCCTGCCCTCTGTTCCTCCCTAGGAACCACGCCTTACTTCTCCGTGAGTCTCTCGCTCTTAGTCGTAAGAGTCCAGGTAGCTCTCCACCTTCACCTATGGGGGCAGCCCATTAAAGGTTGATCCATATATGTCTTCATACTCTGAGTATTATAATGCCATTACCGAGCTCACCACCTTGACAAGAGTCAACTCGTTCTCGGAACCTGCGCATGCCCTTCTGCTTCTTCATAGCAGCCGCGTCTTAATGCTCCACAAGTCACACACTTATTGTCCAAGGCAAATGTCTTCTAGCTCATTGATCTTTAGCATGGGGGCAATATCCATGAAAGTCAATCCTGCATTTGTCTCCATACTCATCATAGCCACTTCATTGGCTATACACCTGTCCACTCATATCTAGCCATCACATTGGCTCTAGGGCGTTCTGAACTGGGCTTACATCGTGGCCCACACACCTTCTCCTTAGGTGTCTCCGCTCGTCGTCATGCGGCGGTCTGAACTGGGGCTTCTATCACGACCCTCACACACCTTCCATCTAGGTGTCTTCACCTTTCATAGGTGGTCGCATCCTCCTTCAGCTGAGATGCTTCAAAGTGGCTCCAGAATTCTCTACCACCATGTGCACTATGGGAGAGATAGCTGCCACTAATCACATAGAAAGAGAAACTTGCGGTATACACCTGTCCACTCATATCTAGCCATCACATTGGCTCTAGGGCGTTCTGAACTGGGCTTACATCGTGGCCCACACACCTTCTCCTTAGGTGTCTCCGCTCGTCGTCATGCGGCGGTCTGAACTGGGGCTTCTATCACGACCCTCACACACCTTCCATCTAGGTGTCTTCACCTTTCATAGGTGGTCGCATCCTCCTTCAGCTGAGATGCTTCAAAGTGGCTCCAGAATTCTCTACCACCATGTGCACTATGGGAGAGATAGCTGCCACTAATCACATAGAAAGAGAAACTTGCGGTATACTCCTCGCAATCCTCCACCTCGATTTCTATGTTTGGAGCTTCTATGCCTTTCTGCTTGACAGCTCCACCTACACCAACTCTCTCTGGTGTCTTCGCCTTTCGTCATAGGCGGTCGCCTTTTATCATAGGCGTTTGCACCCCCTCAATTAGGTGCCTCTGCAACAGCTCTCTTTCCATCCTTGCATGCATTGGAAAGGTCTTCGCCTGTTGTCTTCATCAAGAGCATAAGAGACTTCCTGTTGTACAAACTTTAACAGTCTCTGCTCTGAGCTTCATCTGGGAACTCTTCTTCTCCTTGCACCTGTTGTCTCATTACAGTACCTCGTTGGATCCTGCGGGTACTCCTGCACAATCTCCGTGTGCCCTCGTGCAATTTCTGTTCTCCAGATTTTCCCCTATTCCTTGCTTATGTTTGACAGCAGCTCATCCTGTCACAACACCTGTCCAAGTCAAAATAGGGTGCCAATCTTTATCCCCTTGCTGTATTTCTCTTCCATTATCAGGGTCTTTATCAATTCTCCCCTCGAGAAATCACAGTCACCGAATCTAACTTCTTTGGAGAAATCACCACTTCATCAGATCCTTGAACATATGGAACCCAACTGTTCCTTTGTGCCGTCATCCTGCTAGTCTTCAACTGTTTCATTACAAACTGCTATATATACGAAAATAGTACCATATGGATAATCCTTCCACTAAGCAAGTTCCCAGGAAAGATTGGAGGGGTCACAACGGTCCCGCTTAAAACCCAATCTCCTAGACAGAACTTCTTAGGCCATATCTATCCATCGTACTGTCTCTCCGTATATACAACCATTTGCTAGCTTTGTTGCGGCTTTCCTTTACAAGTGATCTGGGTATCTTGGTTTTATACCTGATTTCTCAACATCTGGTGAGACTACCAGTGCTTAGATTCGTCAAGATTGGTCTTCGTCAGTTTTCACTCTTCACCTCAAATTGTCCACATAACCGGGTGTCCAGAGTGTCCCAATTTTGCCTTCCCTCAAGGCAGTTAAAATTCTCCCCACTTAGCAGTTTAACACATGTAATTGGGTAAACATGTGCACATTCTTCTTCTTCTCTTCAACGACCACCATGATGACCTTCAGATGCCTCCTGATCGGGCAATCTCTCTATAATAATTCACCACCACCACTTTCGGTCTAAAATCTCAACGATCGGACCGTACCATTGCATCCGGAACGATCAAATTAGCTAGAAACAAGTCTGAAATCGTCCAAATCGCATTTTAGACGGCTAAGATTTGATCAAAACAATTCTGGCCTGATCAACGGCTCAGATTCAATCTCTGATCCGGTTGCAGATAGGATCAGCTACACTGGATCCTGTCCCTCGGCTCGCGGCTCGGCTCGGCTCCAATTCGGCTCGGCTTGGCTTGGCTCGGCTCGTGGCTGATGATGTGGCCGGTGGGTCCCACTTTGCTGACGTGTCTGCTGACTGGTCGATGATGTGTCTGTTGACCGTCGCTGAAGTGTCTGCTGACTTTCGCTGACGTGGCTGTTGACTGGCGCTGACGTGGCTGTTGACTGGCGCTGACGTGGCTGTTGACTGGCGCTGACGTGGCACGTTGACTGGGCAGTCTCTTCGCCGGCTCATGAGGCCATTTTCCGACGTCCGATTTTGACGCCGTTTTCACCAGTGGCTTCGTCTCGGCCTCCTCTACACGGTGGTATGGTCAAAACACAATTTTGACAACTTTCATTTTTGAGCAAAAATCAAACACCACTTTAAACCATGTGCTCTGATACCAATTGTTGGGAATTTCCGACCGGTGATGTTCTGATATTTGCTCATAGGAGGCTTAAGCACACTGACACAATATTTTACGTGGTTCGGCAAATCCGCCTACATCCACGGGAGAGGTCTATTTTATTAGAGATAGAGAAAGGATACAATAAATACATGTAGAGGAGGAGGATTACATCCACTCTACTCAACTCATCAACTCTCTTGCTGCACTTGCAGCTGCTGCAATGGCAGCAAGGTTGCTGCCATTGCAGCCCCTCACTTTCTCTCTTCTTCTCTACATTTCTTACAACTCTCACACTCTCATTTTGCTCTCTAATGTATGCCTCTATTTATAGGCATCTATGGCAGCTCATCTTGCTCTTTTGTCATCAATGGTGGCTGCCAAACTTACCAAACTTTGACATTAGACAATGGTTGTTGGCTGCCACCAACAACCCACCATTGCAGCCATCTTCTTTGACAATGGTGGCTGCTGCAATTGTGGGTTGTTGCACATTAATGGCAACCAACCTAACACTGACAACATTGATCGTACATGCATGCCTTGCAAGCATAGTTGTAAGATTTTGCCCGCTATCTATTATTTTTATTTTAAATAGCATGTTTTCTTTAAAAAAATATTTTATTTTAATTTAACTAGATTTAACGAGGTTAACAGAGTTATAAATTAATTCATCATGTCGAAAATTATTCAAAATAAAACTTAATCTAAATCAAAATTTGAGCCCCGGATTGTCCTACCTTACTAAGTTGTGTTTAATAATTATTAATGTAAATATGAGTTCAAGTGACAATATCTTTTGGAGATTTTGTTGGTCTGGTCTGAGTCGTCTGACATATTATTGATGGAAGCCGGAGCCAGGGAAGAAGATCTTAGAGAGGAGAGAGGACGGGCACGTAGAGGGAAGAGAATGAGCAAAGAGCCTTGATTTGGGAGGAGGAGAGGGCAGTTAAAATGTCCTTACATGTTAACTATATTACAGAAATTGTCACTGCCCTAGTATTTAGCGGTTAGATGATGCAACATAGTTTTTAAACCCGGTTCGGTTCAAGGTTTGGATTTTGAATTTTAACCGGGTTGGTCAAGTCAATTCCTATTTAAAAAAAAAATTAAAACAATATCGTTTTAGTAAAAAAAAAAACACAAAAATCAACGGGCTGTAACCGGGTTTTGTCGGGTCAACCTGTTAGGTCAGCCGGGTCACACCTGATCATGGCTTATCCTATTTTTTCATCAACCCGGTCTGGTTCCAGCCCTGGATCGAGGGTCAACCCGCCAAGCCGTACCGGGTTTCAAAACTGTGGATTCAACCATGAAAATGATGACACGTGACACTAATCCATTGCGAAGACGAAGACGAAGACGAAGAGCCCTATCAGTTCATAAAGTTACCTATAGTCAACAGGTCCCACACCAAACCGTAACCGCAGTTTAATAAACTCAAACCGCCTAATCATTTTTCGCGTTCCCAGATTGTTTTTGATCAATTCATTACTGCAGTGGACAACAATCTAGACCCTAAGCCTACTCGTAGGACCCTTTATTGTTTTTTCTTTATTAATGGGGCATATGACTTTATTTAAAAATGAGCTAGGCATGTGCGCCTAACTTGCCGGTTCTAAATTGAGCATGAACTTTTTTATATATAATTTTAATTTTTAATTGATAATTGATAATTTTTTTATATGTATCTTTTAAAATAATTTTTCAATTTATATTAAAATTAAAATTTCTTGTCTATGATTAATTTATGATTGCAAGGGGAACAGAAAAACAGATATGTCCAATGAATAATTGCCATGTAGACAATTAATGTCTTTTTTTACCACGAAAAACAATAATTACTAATCAGAACAATAATTTAACACACTAAGATTCTGTTTTTTAAAGTAGCACAGTATTTAAAAAAAACAATAACACGGTTAAAAATTTATTTAAAATAATAATATAGTTTGAAAATTTAGGTACCACTTTTTAAAAAATATAATAGAGGGAATTTTATTGATTTTTTTAACAAATTATTTTAAATTCTAAATTTTAAAATAAATAAATATTATTTTTTCCATGGTTGCGATTAAAATAATGTTTATTTAAGATAATATTTAAAAAACAAATAAATACTAGTTTTAATTTGAAGTTACAAAAAAGATAATATTTATTGAGATATAAAAGGTATTTTGAATTTAAAAAATAAACGAACCCGAGATTCATTATTAACGGACATGGAACTAAGCATGTGAATAAAAATATCGAATATAACTTATTTTCAATGAAACTGGCTATTTGAAGTTGTGTTTTAAAAAATATATATTATAAAAAATATTGAAAAAATATTTTATTTTAATATTAATATATTAAAATAATCTAAAAATATAAAAAAACATACACTAGACCGTAACATACTCTAAAAATAGTCCGCGTTGACTTGTCAAAGTAAACTCTCCCCTATCCCCTTATATCTTCTCACTACTATTCTTATTTCTTAAGTGAACCCGCCCGCCATCCATTCAACTGGCATCGACTGGAAAACCACCCGCTACAAAGCATAAACCCTTCTCTTTCCGATCTGGGTGTATTAAACACAGTCCTTAATTTCCTAGCTTAATCATGTACTCATCAAACTCATCTTCTTATGACAAATTCTCCACTTCGCAGCCACCAGTCTTCAGTCAAGATACATCAACAACTGGGATTCCAGTGAGTACAACAAGCCAGTTCTACAGTACTGATGGATCTTCTATTGAACTCCGATCCAAGAGCAAGGGTCCCTGGTCAACTGGGTTATGTGGCTGCTTCGATGATTGGCGAAACTGTAAGTTCACGACCTTTTAATTAAAAAATGCCTCTCTTTGGTGGCGCGTTATTCACACGCCCTGCATTTCCGAGCGTGGGCTTGGTAGGTGGTGTCTCACTGACTGAATTATTTATTTTCTTTTTTCTCATTCTTTTTTTGGTGGTTTTACAGGTTGTGTAACTTTTTGGTGCCCCTGCATCACTTTTGGACAAATTGCTGAAATTGTCGATAAGGGATCTTCATGTGAGTACTTTATAGTATTTCACATCAATTAATTGGTTTTTGTAGTGTTACTATTAGTTTTATGATAGATGGTTTGTTTCATTATTAATCAAGAAGTTGAGGTTAAGAAATGAACCAGTGAATTACTTAATCGATTTTAGAGAAATATTGCCAGTACCCAATCAATTCCATGTCTGTAGATACTAATTAGCATGTTGATTAAGAGGTAAAATTACTGATTATCTTGATGTATGTGTTGCATGCAGCCTGTGGTGTAAATGGAGCACTTTACGCACTGATTTCATGTGTCACTTGCTGTCCGTGCTGCTACTCGTGCTTCTATCGTGCAAAAATGAGGCAGCAATACTTGTTGAGGGAAACTCCCTGCGGGGACTGTTTGGTTCATTGCTGCTGTGAGTATTGTTCTTTGTGTCAAGAATATCGCGAGCTCAAGAGTCGTGGATACGACTTGGCCATGGGTAAGGATATAAGTTTGCACAAGACTATTACACGCATGTGTTTTTTAGGTCCTGTCTGATCAGTTTCTTTTTTTTTTCTTGTCTGAGTTTCTTAATTAACTATATGGTGGTTCTGTTTACTTGCTTGAAATTGTCTAGGATGGCATGGCAATGTGGAGAAGAAGAATCGCAGCGTCGAAATGGCTTCAGTGCCACCGACTGTCGAAGAAGGCATGAGCCGATAGGGAGCTTTTGTGTAAAACAGTGTGATGTATTAATTATTATTATTATTATTATTATTAGCTCACGTCGTTTCCATTGTGACTGCTTTGTTTTTTGTTTTTTTTTCCTTGTCTGTGTTGTAGACTTGTGGTGGTATAAGAATAGTGGTATCGGATCCTCTATGATGATATTCATCTAAATCTCATTGTTGATCTTGAATTTAATGATTTGGATTGGATAAAGGAAATAAAATATAAAAAAACTATGATATTTTTATTTTTATCATTTATTAAATCGCAATCATTTAATATAAATTCAATGATTTACATTTAATGAATATAATAACTATAAGAACATGAAGTCGTCTTCCAAGTCCAAGAATATTAATACAACTATGCCATATGGCATATTAATAGTCTTGAATCCATGCACATGTGAGTTTAATGTTTTGTGGCTGTATTTTTTTGCGCCGGTCTTGTCCGGTTCATGAAACCGTGTAGGTTTTTCTTTCATACTACGTGTACCGGGTATTTTTATATCTTTATAAGATAGACAGGTCCTATCTTTCTTTTTTTTAAGAAAAAAGAAAAGACAAAAGCAAAAGCAAAAGCAAAAGCAAAACTTTCCCCGAAATGTGTTAAAACAACCACAACAACAATCAAAGCCCTCGGGCCTCGGCCCCCAAGAAATTCTGATTTCAAAACATGAGTTTCTTTCCATGTAAAAAGCTTCGTTTCTTTGTCAGACAGGTTGAAAAAAAATTAAAAAAAATTATTTTTTATTTTTCTTTAAGTTAATATTTTTTTTAATGTTTTTAAATTATTTTAATGTGTTAATATTTTAATATATTGTTAAATAAAAATTATTTTAAAAAATAACCATAACTAAATTACAAATACGCTCAAACACTTGGATCTCAGAGGATAAGGAGTTTGGCAATTTTGCACACGTCTTTCATCTCCGGAAATATCTTCTTCTTTTCGATAAGTAGGGCCGGAAAAACCTTTAGACTTTAATGCTCCAGTTACACGTGCATTTCCTTACAGATTTTATTATTTATGAGGGCGTATTGAAATGGATCGATCCATCATTGTAGATCCCACAATTATAAAATGCTCAAATCTAAGTGGAAAACATACCGACGGAACAAGGGTACCGAAAATTCCTCCATGGGCCTGAAGCCCGTGAGACAAGTTAGAGAGTTTACTCCATGGGCCTAAAAACAAGTTTGAAATAAACCCGTATGAACAGCAGTTTTAGATTGATAAATGAACCCGTATGAACAGCAGAATCAATGCAGCCAGTTAGAAAAAATGTTAAGCTACAGGTGCATCAGTATCCTCCCTGTTTCAAAAGATTTCAAATCCAAACCTTTTTTTAAAAAAAAAATTAATAATAACAAAGCCACACAAAACTTCTGTTCATTAGAAGTTTGATCGGGAGTGGATATATCTTTTTATTATTATTTTTTAAGCATAATAAAATAACTATATTGCCCTCAGATATAATTTTTAAAGCTGGCATATAAGAGTTCTTTTGTCTTTTAATTTGTTTAAAATACAACAACTTTACCTCTTAGAAGCAAAAATTTTAAAGCTTGTGTTGAGAGGTTTTTTAGTTTTTAGTCTCTTCATTGTGGTTTTGTTGTTATTACCGCGTAGATCGACACCAATTTAATCTTTTAGTAAATATTAAATGTTATTTAAGTAGAAAAAACCTCTAATATGCGTTGGTGTGTTTAAGGTGCTTGTGTTCTTTTAAGTGGTGAGTGCAATACCTTCTAGTAGCCTAAAACCCTGTTTAGTCATGTTTTGGAAGTGTGGCGACGCGTGTTGTCATTTATGGTGTAGTTTGTTGTTAATGACACATTTTTTTCCTTCTTTATTTTTCTTTTCTTTTATTAAAATTCACGCTGATGATGTAAAATTTCAGTGATTTGTAAGGATTTTCATTTCATTCCTATATTTTTTTTATGCTTTTATAAAATTATAATTTATTTTCAATCGTAACCTTTAATTTTAATTTGTAATATGTTATTTTTTTTAATTTAATTCTATTTTTTTATACTTTTTGTTAAATTGATTTTTCCTTTCAACTTCATTATTTAATCAAAAACTTGTTTTTACTTTTTTATTTCAATTTTAATCCTTATTCTTTTGATTATTTTAAATTTTTTTGAGTCCTTTTATTAATTTGATTTTTTTTTAATTTAACCCTTCAATGAAAAAAAAATTATTTTGTATTTAAATTTTGATCATCATTCATTAGACTATTTTAAATTTTGTTTTTAATTTCACCCTTAAATGAAAAATGAAATGTATTTTTTATTTCAACTTTGATACTTTTCATTTAATTGTTATTTCTTGTTTTGAATTATTTTGTATAATTGATTTTTTTTAACAATTTCATCTCTCGACACATGATTAATTAATAATTGAGTTGTAAGTTTATCATGCCAACTCGACCTAATATTTTTAGGTTTTTTAATGAATGAAAAAAATATTTTAATACCTTTTCATTTAAATTTTAAAAGGGATTATTTAAAAATTATAGTTATGATTTATTTGTATTGAAAAAAAAGGGAATATCTTAAATTTGATATTAAAGTCGCGACGTATAAATTACAAAAACTTGATTCAGAACTGTTTTCGGTTTGCACCGTGGCCATCTTGTCATGTCCCGAGTCCATAGAAATTAGCTTGATATGCAAGTGAACAATGTTTGTATTTATAGATACAGTATTAAAATAAGACTATCTTACTGTGCATTTCTTTTATCTGATTTAAATTCTCCACAATCCTCCCTGCACCACAATCTAGAATCGAATTCTAAGTAATATAGGATTTTATCAGTGGCTCCAACCCTGTCGAAGAGTGTACGGACATTATTTTGAAAATATTTGAAGGTATGGTCCAACTCTAATATCATTTATAATGCTCCAAGCACGAGGGGATGGTTTTGGCACGCAATAAATAATCTCCAAGTCTATATATGTAATTCCGAGTTTGAGTTTTGGGCTGCCCATTTATAGGCATCACAATGATGTTTTGGGCTGCCCATTTATAGGCATGGATTCTCAAGAAGTGATCTTCTTGAGCCTTAACTGGTCGCGAGGCCTGCTGATCCGGCTTCCCATATGCAATTTTGCAGGAAGCTAGGGCGGGGAGGGAAAGGCCAGGGCAGACCAGACCCGTCAAGTTAGAGAAACTTTTGGAGCCTACGAGGACCCACACCTTTCATTGCAGGACTCTCATCTTATTACAGCGCAATTGCCGTTTGTAATGTATGTACTGTTTAAGGACTTTCTCTTCGGAGGTCCCATCTCTCTTCTTTGATCGAGGGGCATTGTTTTGTGGCCGAAGCTGGTGGTACTGAGCGTCAAGGGAAGGGAAAGTTTCTGTGGGACTGGACCTACCTACATACAAGACTAATGATGACCGAGGCTGGTTCAAATTAGTCAAGAGTCAACTCCTTCCTCACCTCGTGATAAAAGGAAAACCTTCTGATATCGCCTAATTTCCCAGTGCCCTCATGTTGATTACCAAAAGGCAAATTCTAGAATGCCTGCATTGACTCTACAAATTCATTTTTTGCCACAACGTGCACAGGATTTTGGAGTAGTTTTATTTATTTTTGATAAATATACAAGAACTTGAAAAGAATAGTCATTTTTTCCACAGAACAAATCTCACATATAATTAGTAAATAAACAAATAAATAAAATACTAATACATAAAATTAAGAATGGACCAGCTATCTCCAAAGATGCCACAAGTAGCAATGAATTTGGTTATAGTTTGGAACACCCGGTCCATACAAAAACAGTCTAGTCAAAGACATAGTTAAGAACCCTACCAGTTTACGAGCAAAAAGCTGATCAATTTTAGTGTAGAAAGCCCTGATATTGCAAGAGCAAGAGGAAGTTCCCTAAGCCCCGCTTTGAAGTTTGATTAAGACTTCTCGGAAAGAGAAAAGAAGGCACCGCATTGTTTCTAGATGTGCAAGAGTATGGTGTGGGCTATCGGTGTTTACTCGATTATTTGTACTCGGACTCAAGGTGGTAACTTGCACTGGACGAGGTCTACCAGCACTTTCTTAAACCTGACATCGATTATGATATCACAGTATCCTGAATTATTAATATGCTCTCATAAAGCAACTGAGCTGAGTGTTGATAGCTATAATAGAACTTGTCAAATCTTGCCTGGCTTTCTAAATCCTAAAAGCAACTCTATTTTCACTCAAAAGAAACTAGTGATTTGGGGAGAAATGTCTTCATCATTCAAATCTCCCTTCTTTTAAAGAAAAGCGTGGGTGTACACAATAAAATACACAAACGAATTTATCACAAAAAGTCTATGTAGACTGCGTAAGACCTGTATCTTTGATATTTGGTTAATTTATTATTTTTTGATAATTTGATACGTTTTTTATAACTAAAATGGTTGGTGGTTGATAAGTAAAGATATCCTGTGAATGATATATGTAAAAAATCTCACTTTAAAGACTTTCTAATAATTATTTTTTTTTAAAAAAATATATGATCTTTTAGAGAAAAACTCTAAAAATAAAAATACAGTAAATAATAAAAATAAAAAACCTGGAGTTTGAAGGATTTCTCCTGTATTTAGAGCCCACGAGTTTTGTTTATTTTATAAAGATAAAGGGCTAACATGTAATTTTTTCATTATAGTTTTACTATCGCTTATTTTTCAAAAAAAAAAATATATTTGACTCATTTGAATTTCATGATCCAACACATAGCCCAGTAAGATTTTTAAAGTCACATGTGCTTGGACTCAGCGCTTGACTAAACTCGAAGATGCTGAGTTTAGCCAAGCATCGACAGCTCGTCAGACCTGTATATATTTGAGCTCGATGCTAGGCTGCACCCAAGATCGCTGGATCTAACAACTTGCAAGACCAGTATATGTTTTGACTTAATATTTAGTTAAGCTAAAAAATATTGAGTTATCATTCTTCTTCTAATTTTTTTTTTAAATTATATAAAAATAAAACATGCTCGTACATGTATAATTGGAAAGATTTTATTTCATTTGTTTATATCTAGATCAAAATTTAAAATATCTTAACAAATACAGCTAATATAAGATAAATATGCCACCTCTTCAAAGATAATTAAATCCTATGAACCTCAAAGTTGAGTATACATATTTTTCACAAGTGCATCTCTATGTCTTTAGTGTAATATAACAATCAGGTCTAATCTTCAGCTACTCCATACAACTGAACACATATTTGTGCGTAGGTGGGCTAAAAACTTTCTGTTAATCAAGAGTAAAAAATATATCCTGCGGCGATTACAAAACTAGCTTTGTCCCCACTACGCCTAACCCAACAACGACCTGACCTGACCTCTCCCTCCTCCCTTTTAGTGAGTGTTTGGGATTCTTCTACCATTTCCTCTTTTGCTACTTTCTCCCCCCCACCCTACCAGTCTTTTCCTCAAACACTTTGTATGCATTTACAGTAACTGCTGATTCATTTAGGCAGTTTTATGATCAATTTTTTGTTTAAGTGATGAGAGAATAAGCAAGAAATAAAAAATCAAGCAAAGTGAAATGGACGGAGCAGAGCTGGAACTAGAGCGAAGGAGCAAGTTCTTGAGTAGTTTGATAGAGAAAAAGAAAGCCAAAGAGCATCAAGAGGAACACAGCAAGCTCAATGTTCGTGTCAGAGCTGCTGATATGCCCGTTCTTTTGCAAGACCGAGCTTTTAGGTGTGCTCGTGACCAGCTTGACTCCATGCCTGGAAAGCTTGATAGCAAACGCCTCGCTCTTGCCCTGAAAAAGGTTAGAAATTAAACAAGTTCCTTACTTTTCTGGGTTTCGATCTTTGTTTACTCTACAACCTTTACAGGTTCTGGTGATTATAAATTATTTATTCTTTCGTTATTAGAGGGTTTATAGTAATGGGTATCGAGTAAATTTTGCATAGAGGCAATCCTGTTGACTGTTCAGGCTTTAACCTGAACTTCAAATGTGCTCAAGTATGAAGCTAAATCGGCTTGTTGGGTTTTTTTTATGGGCGTGTTTAGTGTAGATTAATGGCCACTGAGTAAATTTTGAGTATAGGTGGTCCTGTTGAATGTGCCATTGCTTTAAGTGAAAAATGGCTGGGTCCTTTTTATGCTGCTGGGTTCTAATCTTTAATTAGGGTATGGTTTACTCTGATTATTAAAGTTGGAATCCTTTACGTGAAGAGGAAAGTGTTTGGCACGTGGTCCAATCTTGCAGCCGTGTTAGATTTTTTCTGCTTCTGCTACCATTATGAAACAGCTAAACTGAGGATAATGGTTTGAATCTTGTCAGTAGTGTGTGTATAGAAACTGCAAGTACAGGTGGCCCTATTGATCATTTGTGTTGTTAATTCTTAATATAAAATTCACTGGCTTTATTTTTATTCTTGATTGCGAAGTTGGTCTGAACCCATTATTTCTTACCAACTCTTTGCTTGATTCTACTGAAAGTATGAATTCCTTAGATTCCAAAGAAATTGAAGTTGTGCAACCATATGCATTGAGTTAATCTTTATAATATTTAGTTATTTACTCAGTCTAATCGAGCCTAAAAGGTAACACCTGTCTCGTAACTAATTAGAATAACCAAATAAATAATACATTGCTGGTTCAATTATTTTCTTGTTTTAGATTTTCTTTTGGTTGATTGCCAGTCTGAATAGCTTCTCTGAATCACTAATTGCATGTGTTCAGAGGGAAGGGAATTACGTGAATCTGAATATGGGTTTCCCATCAACTTACCCGCCGTAATTTAGTTCTGTTGGAGGACAAATTTGACTTTTCTCTCTTAATTGAGGTTAGAGTTGAGACTTTGGATTACCGATACATGATAAATAATTTTAGTCAAATTATAACTATATGCAAATTTTATTGTAGAATTATTTCATTAAATGTACGAGAAAAAATAGAAATATCTGGATGGTTTTCATATAGGTCGTGTTTAAAATAGTAAAAGGGATCCAACCTGGTGATAACCTGGCACCTTTATGATCCCAGGAAACCTGAGAAAACGAGCAACTGGATTGCTTGCTGTTTAGACGTTCTATATATAGGGTATCTAAATCCTATTAAACTGCTAATGAGTTCTTAGAATTTGTACATATTAAGAGAGCAAAGCATTCTCACATCTCCAGCGTTCAGCAGAATTCTTGGATATGTAATAGGGGCTGCCCATGAGGGCAGGTCCAAGTCCAATATCACTTAAGAAAGGAGTTACAACTCCCTTATGAGCTGTCTAGAAGCAGTTTTAGGTCAGTTTTTGAAAAGGGAAAAGTAATATAGAAAAAATACTCGTTATTTCTCTGTCAAGGTTCTCTACATTGTGGATGGCACTTGAATTGTGGAAATTGCGTGTTCTTTCCTCTGTGATTGCGTGTTAAGCCTTTAAGCAAGAAAATAACAATGATCTTGGAACTTCTGCAAACTCCACTGCTCGGAGTAGGTGCAACCTAGATTTGTTAAATTGCTTCACTGGTAGCGGAGCTATGGTTATTACAAGAAGAAACAAGAGAAAAGAGATGAATGCACTGTCATGGTAGCAAAATAGAAGGTGTAAATGTTGAAATATAAGGCATATTGACTCGTCAGGCCTAAGCTTGTTAGAGCTTTCCTTAGTGTACTATCAATTGCGGAGGTTGATGTTAGCCTAGGTAGCTCTTGCAAGCCAGATGTTCTATTGTTCAAACTAGAACTTTGTCACTTGCATTTCTCGGGGATATAGTTACTTATACCTGCTCATTTGTTTCCAGATTTCTGAGACTTAAAGGAAGCATTGCACCAAAGCATCAAGCAGTGAATTTTGCTAGATTTACCTCTTTCTCAGTCTCTTTAATTTCCTTTTACCTCTATCAGAACACCTACTTGTATGCAATCATTATCTACATCAAACATGGAAATTACCTCTTAGATTTGTTTTAAGAAGCAAACTTTTGTATGATAAATGAAAAGAAAACTGGAAGCTGGAAAATGGGGAGAGAAAGAAACAGCTATTTATAAGGTGGTTTTCTTGTATCATAACTTTGATGTTTAAATACAAGAAAACATAGATAGGTGAATGTCCGCTGTTCTCTATCCTTTTGTTACCTAAGAGATAATGATGATCATTTAAGCTTGAATTTATGGAAATTGTTCTAGGAAGTGCCGTTTAACAATAACGATCTAACAGATCACAGTTTTTACTGGTTTGCCAGGAATTTGATGCTGCATATGGTCCAGCTTGGCACTGCATTGTTGGAACTAGCTTTGGTTCATATGTTACTCATTCCACAGGAGGTTTCTTGTATTTTTCGATCGACAAGGTTTACATCCTTCTCTTTAGGACTGCTGTCGAACCTTTAAACCGCTGACAGTTTACAAATTTTGAGTTTCAAGCTTTTCTATGTTGTTATTGATATCGTACATTTGATTTGCCAGTTTGTGTAAAATTACCGCCTAAGATTATAGTTTCTGTTTTTTTTCCAGCTGTATAACACTCCTCATCATAAGAGCACAAGAGATTGGTCCTCATTTACTATTTTTTTTGCTGCATTATGTTCTCTCCATTACAAATTAATTAAACCAGGCAGGTAGCATCGTATCTTCGGTCCAATATATTTGTGAAGGATTCTCATTTCTCATGCTTTAGATATTTATTATGAGATAATGCATTTAACTTCTACATATTATCTGGCAACACAAAACAATGATATTTTTGGACAGTGGATCCTCTCACTAACAATTTCACTTGCAAAAAATCACAAGTGCAGATGAACGCCTTTAAGATACGAAGTTCATGGGAAGTCAACTAGCCGATCCTTTATTTTGATTACGGAAACTACCAAATTATAGCTATTGGCTCGTATGGAAATGCAACGGATCCGTGCAAATGTTGTCTTTGTTATGCATGCATAGGTGGACCTACGATAATTTGGATTCTTGCGTTCATTTGCTTAGCAAGCAAGAAATGAATAGGTTTTGACAGTGTCAAATGACTGGAAGTTGCAATTACAAATGTGCGGTTCACATTGCTAGACGTATGTGTGATGTTACTCAGTTCCAAAACTCTTTCTTTATTTTTCTTGTCTGGCTGTGTCATCCTTTTACACCTCTTTCCTTGAACTCTTCCCCTTTATAAATTATCTTTTGAACTCAAATTACAATATTTGAGCTTGATTGGGGACATGGGGATTTTACATTATGTAGAGAACAAAATGCATGAAAGTAAAGAATACTTTATGCAGCCTCTGCAAATTCTGTATGCTTTTTTTTCTCATCTTGGTTCCAAAAATAGATATACAAACCGAGAGGTGGAACCAGGGCCACCTCATGAGGCTCTATTTTTTGTCCTGGCTTACCTCGATGTATTTGACCTTCTTGTCATGAGTGAAGTTTGCATGCCACTCAGAGATGCAGTGAGCAAAGATGTATTACCGTGGCGGAATATCATCATTGAAAGGCCTTTGAACTCGAGATTGTCTGATGAGATTCTGGTGCAAATCACTTCGAAGGCACATGGCAGACTCAGAACTTTGGCTCTCATAAACTGTTTCAAGATCACAGATGATGGCCTTCAAACTGTCATTGAAAAAAATCATTTAATCAGTAAGGTATGATTACCAGGATGGACCTTCGTTTGTTTCTTATATTCCCTTTATTTTTATTTTTTTATTTTTGATGATGATTAAATTGATTTTTTTCCACTTCCGTTCTCTATAGCTTTGCTATTTTAGCCACAGAGAGAGAGAGTTTCGATACTTGCCACCGTTTTTCAAACAACTAATTATCTAGGTTAAGGTGGGCATGGATAAGATATGTTTGGAGGGGATTGCATTTTCATTTAAAGCAAAAGATACCTAATCTAATCAAAATAATAAGTGGACGATGTTGACTTGAAACAGTTCAAGGATCAGATGAGTGAGTGGCTTCCTGAGGTAAAAAAAAACTTAAGTAATTCAATTGAATTGTATATTTTTGGTCGATGGAATAAGTAGATTGAGTGACTTGCTTTGAATCAAGTTGAAATCCCATGAAATATTTCTGCGCGTTCTTTTTTTTTTTCAATTGAAATTGCTTCAATTGATAAATTTACTGCAGTTGCGGGAACTCGTTGAAAAATAAGAAGATATTGCGAATGACTAGCAGTCTTCAGTAACAGAAACAAAGTATATCAAGAATGTTCAAAGGCCTAACACCAGTACTCGTGCAACAAGTATATGTAAATCACCAAAGCAGTAAAGCACTAACCCAAGGGTTAGACCGCTTGCTCTTATGAATGTACTAGGTTGACTTGGGAGGTGGTGCGTCTATAAAATGATCTGAGAAATAACTTAGTCTCAACTGACACTAAAGCTGGTTCAAGAATATCCATAATTTTGAATAAAAAGGAAGGAAGCACTTTTTTATGTGGAACAGAAAGCATTCAGGTAAATCCTTATTATTATTTTTTTGTCTTTTGGCTCAGCTCCACGTACCCGGATGCTCTGGCTTAACCCCTGAGGGAATCATAAGAATTGTGAAGACACTATCCCAACATCACAACAGCTTAGAGAGTTTACAGATAAACGGTATCCACAACCTAAAGAAAGAACACCTGGAAACAATTTCTTCTCATCTTCAAATGAACCCACCGCATCAAAAGCCACAGCCTATCCTGTATCATCACCATAGCAGTTCCTTAACATCAAGAAACGAAGAAAGTAACCGCATGATTGATGTGGACATCTGTCCAAAGTGCAATGAAGTAAGAACAGTTTTCGACTGCCCGAGGGCGACCAGCAAGAGTGGGAGAGAGCACTCATTCACCCATTGTAGAGGATGCTACTTTTGCATTAGTAGGTGTGAAGAGTGCGGACAATGTGTGGATGATGAAGAACTGGAAGAGACTCTTTGTTTTGGTATTTTGTGTACAGATTGCTGGCTTCTTCTTCCAAAATGTTGTTTTTGCAACCAGGCATACTGTAAGCAACATGAGAATTATCGGTGCAGTCTTCCAGACAGTACTGGGTTTCTATGTGACCTTTGTAACGAGAAACTCGAAACTTATGGGGAACTAGAGTAGTGATATTCAGTATTATGTTGAGACAGAGAAATCTTCAAACTTATGGCAGCTTTCTTCACATATATTTCTTATACATGAATCCATACAGTATGTATGAATATCACGTCAGAGCAGGGCTCAAAAGTGCGTTTAACTTGCGAACTTCAGAGCTTTTATACAAGGTCCCTCAACTTTAAATCCTCGATTCTGGTCTCCCAGCTATTATTTTTTAACAACATTTTTTCATGTAACTCACCATTTACCCTAAACTAAAATTGACAGTGAATTTTGACTCGCATATTCCTCAAAAAAGAAACAAAAATTATAGATATATTGAAAAAAAAAGGAGGGGGAAACAAAAAAACAAACAAATGGAAGGATTCTTAAGAGGGAAGAAAAAATAATTGACGGGGACAAAAAATTGAAATAAATAATCTATTTTCATAAAGACAAACTTGATGAGCGATCCTCGGAATGTCGTGCATGAGTCGCAATTTTGACCAAAAGGCCTACAAGAATATGTGCAGCAAAACCATTTGACATTGTACTACTGGGAACAACGTTTCACCTGAAAATCATCACGCTACCAATCAGAAATTGAACACATCACAAATCCAGTTCAAAGAATACATATTCTGCCCTAAAAAGATAGTTACAACTTTACAATAATCATCCAGAGTTCTTTTCGCTGGTCTATAAAAAAATCCAAATTCACCAACTCATGTTAAAAAACTACTCCGTGGCTATTTGACCAATCAACCTGGCCACCCCCTTTAACTCCTCTCCAGGAAAACCAAAATTGGGTGTGCCGCAAGTTGTCTGATGGCATCAAAAAACAAATGTTTTGAATGATTCCAATGCTATCCAAGGGTTACAACTGATACAAATGCACAAAGTTTTACAAGCAAACCATGCTCATTAGTAAAACAACTATAATCACAGAGGTTGTGAAGGAACCAGCACCATAGAAATATACGGAATGGCAACCAGATGTCGATGAATTTGAAGACGGTGCCAGAGAAGTTGTATTTGGGAAGGTACCATTTCTTCCAGCACTACATTAACATCAAAAAGCAGAGTAAAGAAATATCAGCAAACTACTCTTGGCAATCTGGCGTATCCAAAACAAGAGTTATGAAATGCAGTGCAAAGAGAATTAGACAGACGAGTGGAAAATAGCAGCAAGAAACAAAAATCAGGCCTTTAAATCAATTGTACAAGCTTTAGTTTATACCTTCCAGGAAATATACAGGAACCATGACCTGCAGAAGAAAAAGAAAATAAGAAACTCCATATGCGATAGGAAAACCACAAGGGAATAGACAAGCAACAAAAACTCTTGTCACTTGTGCAAGCATCTCTAGTAAAACCCAATCTGGCAGTTTCGAGAATTAAACACCCTAAATCATTAACAGGCATGGCCACTTATTTTTGCAGTGGAGTAGCTTTTATGCTAGATAACACTTACTGCAAAGTTAATATACCATTAGCCAATTAATGCTCACCAAGTAATTCATATCCCCACTGTAATATAGTTGGTTGTTTTCTTCTCAAATCCTATTTTGCTGGAACTATAATTGCTTACTTGGGTCACTGGTGGTGATGGTGGCTACCCCTTTAAAATCACAAGTACCAGGAGACTTGGCCATTTTCTGGAAATAAGCATTGAAAGCATATGTTGAATGAGCAACAACATTATCTGGCTCATAGCATGGCTGCCCTTGTAACAAGAATGAGCAATCAACTTTCCCAGGTCCACAAGCCCAATCAAGAGCTGCCTGTAGCATCTTTGGGTCAGCACCTTCCTTTGCAACACAAAAGGTTTGGTTTGTGGTGTCATTTGCAAGTAAAGTACCAGCACCAGTCAAGTGTAAGGTATAAACTGGCATGCCATTGGCATCAAAGAGCCCCCAGTTCTTTTCGGAGACTGGCCCGGGTCTCGAATCCTCATTATAGAGCTCATAAATATATGTACTAACCACAATCCCAGGATGTTTGGGAGTGCCTGTGTTATTAAGCACATGCCTAATCAAGTTGCTGTTGTAAGTGTTAGCATTGTCAAGTGTTGCATCTGGCTCAGATGAGTCACCTTTGGATGGCCAGCCAGACTCAGTCACAAAAATAGGGATTTTGGTGAAGTTCAGATAGGACATTGAAAAATATGCTGCATCAACAATGGCATCAAAGACGTTAGTGTAATGAAGGAGTGTATTAGCATCCACAGCTTCCTTGTTAGGAGGGAGGGGGCGGAAAAGAGCATAGTCCAACGGGATCACACCATTTGATTGCATGTAGTCATAGTATGGATATACATTTAGCATAAAGTATGACCCTGTGGACTGCAAAAATTTAAGCAAGGGAACCATGACTGGATCCCAAGAGCGATTGAAGAAGGCTTGGGAAGGAGGGAAAGAGTCAAGGATGATGGAAGAAGACTGAGGGGTAGAGACTTTAATTTGGCCATCAAGATTGGAGGCAACAAGGGCAGAATGGATAAACTTCAGGGCAGAGACCAGGACAGGGGCAGCATTTGGGAGCGTAGTAAGGATTTCAGATCCAACTGCAATGGCTGTGATGTTGGTGGCAGGGACATGGGCTATTACATTGCGAGCAACCCAGTTGGCTGCAGTGGCATTCGATTGACCAATGCCAAGGAGCTGCTCATTGGGAACTGAAACAGTTACACGGATGCCTGTGTTGGCAAGTGCATGGAGCATGGCTCGGTCTGCATCATAGAGCCTGACATGTCGAATGTTCTGAGCCTTAAGAAGGGCTACCACCTGAGTTGGACTTGGCATGTCAGAGAGTGCTGTGCCAATATTCACACCAATGAAGGCATCTGGTAAACGAGAGAGAAAAAAAAAGCAATTCAACAGTAGAATTTAGACAAGCAAATTGTCTTTGTTGATAGAAAAGATTCCATCTTCATCAAACCACTAAAAGTTTCTGTAACTATATTGTGAAATATGAACACGGACATTGCAAAACTATGTTCAGAAAGACTATCAATCCTTGGCCAGAGAAAATCTGAAACAAACAAGGGAAGAACGCATTTTGACATTCAAGAGATAATAGTCAGGCATGGAAAATAGCATGGAAAATAGCTTCTATATGCTCAGATACAAAGTGTGGAAACTGTAGCTCATTTGACACCAGTTAGGTAGATATCCATGATCATCAACGCATTGTATGCCTTATTTATGACCCATACACAACACATTCAGAATACAAGTATTAACAGTAGACATGGTTGCTTAATAATGGAGGCAAAATCTATAAGTAAACTAAAAAGAAATATAAATGCAAAATTAACTCCTTTCTACAGTGACAGCATCTAGTAATTTAACCATACCGATTCCTAAAAATGGGATCAAATTAGTCCCACTAATCCCAATCCAGTTTGGAATCACCACGATAAAAACCAACACTTTTCTTATTGAGCAAAACTTAAGATGGCACCACCAAATAATGGGGGCCCACACGTACCTCTCATGCTGAATCATGTACATGACTGTTAAATTGCAGATTGTATTTATCTACTTTGTACAACTATACATAGTATCCATTGATTATCTACATGAAAAGGCATTGTAAATACAAACATCATTATTTGTCTTCTTTTCAGAGCTCCCTAAGACTTAAAAGCATTATGAAGGGTAAGCTATATATTTACCCTTTTGGATTCATTAATATTTCTACTTCTACCTCCAGACTTTAAAGTTTCCCAATATTAAATAACCAAGGAAACGTTCACTTTTTTTCATACTTTGTATTATCTGTTATTATTTTTCCCTTTATAACTCCCCATGCATATTAAGCATCTAGAAAAAAGCTGCTAAAAATCTCAAAATCAAATTCAGAAGTAGGCTATTTAATGGTTAATGGTAACATTGCAACTTTTCACTTTTCAGGAACTATAAGGGTACGGCTGAAAAAATTTAAACCATAGGAATAGAAGTGGAACATTGATAAATCCATAAGGGCAAAAGTGAACTTTGCGTACCAGGAAACCATTTATGGAATTACAGCTTTATCCTTTCCATTGTAGAGAGAGATTGTTGATTCTGTCTAGAATGCATCATGCCATTGTTAACCTGAAAACAGACTCTTCTACTACTACTTCTAAGCTTAGGTACAATATTTAAGATACTATATATTATTCTAGAACTTAGATATAGGTTAATGAATTATAATCAACAAAATATTTGTTTATCGAGTAACATATTATTTGAGTTCTTTTATTAAAAAAATGTTATTTGAGGTGGGTTACACTATGTAGTGAGTCATTGGACATTTGATGTGCATTCACCATGTACAAGTAGGGATGACAATTTAACACGAACCTAGTGGAAATGACCCCAAATGGATGGAATTTTTTATAGTTGCCTTACCCGATAGGTAACGAATAAAGTATGAATAAGAATATTCACAAATGTGATCCAAACACAGCTCAACATATATATAGCCCAACATTAACATAACACACAAACACATGTATAAGATTTATAATATCACCATTTAATATATATGTGTACATATCTCAAATATATATTACTCTTTTATTTTATGTTGAATAATAAATATCATTTCAATAGTGAATACTCAAATAAATTCCTGAAATTCAATGGATAGTATGAATATCTAAATTTTTTATCCAATGGCTAATGGATAAGATATGGATATGGTAGAAACCCGACTCATGAATGCCCATTACCATCTTTACAAGGACATTTTGAGCTCGCTGCATGGAGAGATGCAGGTTCTGCTTTAAAACTATAAATAATATAAAATAGCAAATGGTGTCTAGTAAATAAATGACACGTCACACAATTTATGTAACACTGCTCTCCTAACTTTGATCATGATTAAGCCTTGCACTTAGTAGACCATCATCAACTTCAAAATTTTTCCAAATATCAAATCTCTAGACATTGAAGGGGAATGAGGATGACTTCTATTTCCAAATATCAAATCTCTAGGCATTGAAGGGAAATGAGGATGACTTCTATAATATCCTGACAATCAGATCTACAATGAGGATGACTTCTATAATAAAAAAAAGAGCTCTGGGAAAGAATAAAACAGCTAGGGAGGTGATTGCTTTTGCATACTATATACATCCACTGCCCACTGGGGGGTGTACAATGCTGTAGTGGAATACATGTATGCAACAGGTTGTGGTACTAGTAGCAAAACAACAACAATATCCTTGGAAAGAGATTTCTAGGATTCCAATTCATCCAATACAAGATGCTTTTGCATACTCATGCTAAGGGTTTTTTGGTCCTACAGCGTATTTAGTAGAAATGTATCACAGAATATGCTAGTTAAGGGACTGCCACGAGCTGGGGAGCAACATGGTAGAGATTCCCCCATTAAAAGAGAGGGTTGAGATGAGACCAGAGGTTTTCAACTAAGGGAAAGATTTTTATGCAGAGGCTTCTACTTTGATAGCAACAGATTAAAATTAAATGGAAAGAATATCTTTCAACATACATGCCATCCTTTTCTTATACAGGTTTCAAGAAACAGACCTGCAATGAAGTAGAAGGAAACTATTGACTAATTAGTACACTAACCCTGCAAATTCAACCAAATAACACCTATTTTATTGAAAACTTAAATTATAGTACAAATAATCCTATCTTCCTGTTCAGACTAATCACTGAAAACCAAGCTAGTGTCACATAGTAAGAAGAAGAAGAAGAAGAAGAATACTATTTCAAACGAAAAAACTTAAACTATTAAGTAGAGATAACTGAAAAACTGCAAAAAAAAAAAGATACCCAGCAAAGGCACACGCAAACTTAACTGGAGAACTACAAGAAAGAACTTGAAAAGAAAGGGGAATCGAGGTAAACAGAGAGAGAAAGAAAAAGGCAAACAGGTAGAATAGAATGGCAACTAATGCCTACAAATCATTGTTTCAAGAATAAAAACGAATTAAAATAAGCTAGCTAAGAGGACTGAGCTGCAGCGAATAATAAAGATAAAGAGTATGAAACCAAAATAAACCAAGCAGATTAGAGAATCAATACAAGAAAAAGCAATAAAACCATGAAAGCACAAAGAAAGAAGCTTGCCTTCATCAGCAGAAACAACAGGCACCGTCAATAAGAAAAACAGGAGCAGCAGAGCCATTGAATCTTCCGTCACAAATTAAATCTTCTATAACTTGAAAAAACCACAAAAACCCAGAAAGGAAATGTATTAGAGGACCAATCCGAAAGACACTAGAAGAAAACAAAAAAGAGCCCGCAGAGAGGAGGTAGAGAGAGAAAAGTTTGCTCCTTTTGAGGTCTCTCTCTATCGTGGGAAATGTTTTTGAACAAAACGAAGACGGGCTTCGTTTAGTTTAGTTTAATTCAGTTGTGCAATAAAGAGACAGAGCGTGTGGGCAGGGTTTGTTTATTCCGGCATTTCCTACAATGCCTTTGGATTTGACCTCCTCGAGTGGTTTCTTTTCTTTTCATAACCATTTCTATTTTCTAGAATAGCTTAATTATTATAACTTCAAATGTAGTAGCTGTAGTGGTGTTCTACAAGTACGGTTTTTTTAATATATATATGCATTCTTTCCATCAACTTGATGTATTTGATAAAAGATAAATTTCCTTGAATATTATTTTAAAATTCGAATTAAAAAATCAATTAAGAGATTAAACTTCTTTTACCACTGGAAAAACTAAAAGCACTAGTCTACAAACAACATGTTTATTCGTACTGGTATTGATTACTTAAGTGTCGGATACTGGAGGGCTGAGATTGAGCGAAGGTACGTGTTAAACTGTGAGGATAGCAACTTTGCTTCAAATTGAATGGGGAGAGGTGTGACTGCAGGCTTTTAATGGCAAAGGAGAGGGGCTTCACTTCACGGTCTACGAGGAGAGTTCCGGTGCTGACGTGGAAGCTGAGCTGGATTCAATCAACGGTCATATTCCAAGTAGAAAGTGCACCCTTTTCTTTATTTCTAGAGTTATGCCGTGGTCGGGTTTTTTTCAATAAAAGAAATAAATATATAAGTTTTTTCAATATATTTTTTTATATAAAAAAATTTCAATCACAAATATAAATAATTATATATATATTTAATTAAATAAATTGATATTTAATACAAAATAACTCACACTAATAAAAGATAAAAAAAAGTTATCAACAAAAACAAATTAAATGAAATTATAAAACGCAACTATCAAATAACTCATTATTTTAAAGGTAAAACTGGAAAAAAAAATAATGAAAAAAATTATTGGTTAACTCGTTCACATTGTGACCATAAACACATGGTTAGGATAAACTCGTAGAGAGTAAAATGGAAAAAAAAGCATAAAGATCAATTCCTAAAAAAATATATGTTAAATAATAAAATTAAAAAAAATAATGAAGCAAGATTCACAATGAAAAAAAAAGGTTAACATTCAAAACCGATGATCGACCGCATGTAAAACAAACCCAAAAATTAATAAAGCAAGATTCTTAGTTAAAAAAAAACCTAGCGATGAAACAAGAAAAAAAAAAGAAAAGCAAAGAAAAAAAATCAAGTCAACCTAGGATTGGAATAACCCCCGCGTAAAGAAAAGTGAAAAAAAAAAACATGAAAACCAGTTAAAAATAAATAAATTTGAAGGATAAAATTAAAAATAAATTAGTTTTATAAAAAAGACCTGAAAATAAAAGTTAATACAAATTAACCTTTAAAACCCGTAACCTTGTCCATGATGGTAGAACTAACCCCATAAAAGAAAAAAAATTTATCAAAAGAATTGGGAATAAGTTTGACATTAAAATCAAATCAAACAAAACAAGAAAATAATGAAATTGAAGAAAATAAATCAGTTAAAAAAACAAAATAAAACATATAATAATCAGAAAAATAAGAACCAAACTAGATATACAAAATAAATAACAGGGCACACCTACACTTTATCAAATAAAAGAAATAGAAAAGAGATGGGAGAAAAAAACAGCCAATCAGGATTTAATCAGAGCTCCACCACACATACAAGTCACACCACCACGTAGAGATCATTGATGTGCTTCCAACACCACCTTTAAAGGTGGCGTTTAGATACCACCGCATGCACTGTCCAGACAGCATGTGATTTCATTCACTTGCTATACGTGTCTAACACACACAAATGATTTTTTTTAATAATATTTTATTGAACATAAAAAAAATTCAATAAAGCCCCTTCACCAATCAATCATTAAAAAACTATTCTGAAAATACCAAAACATCCATGGCCATTAGTGAATAAGACATAATTTTTTAGGGGTGATCTAGTTAATTTATTGTAAAAAAAAAAGAGACAAAAATAGTTAATTTACCATGCAAAAAAAAAAGATAAAAACACTCTTTAGGACAGCCTTTGTTTTATTTTTATTCAAATGGCAATTAAGTCATTTCAATATACATAACATTAGTAAAAAGACAAATACACATCTCATCACATAAATACTCCCAATAGTCAGGTATTTGGTTTGTTCTAGCTAGGACGGGAAAAACACGGTGGACCATCCATGGTGTTTTCCCCGCACATGTTAGTTTTACTTATTAGTTATGTGACTTGTGTTTTGTCGTGGGGCACATATTTTTTTTTCAATAAAGAAATTTACATACACAGGCTTTTTTAATGCATTTTTGTAGAAAATAAAAAAATTTATGCATATATATTTCGCCGCCTAACCTAGTTTTTTGGGCATGCACACTTGGGTCTTTTTTTGTTGCATCAAGGGTGAATGACATGTCATCTGCTCTAATTTTTGTCTATAAAAAATTAAACAACATGTAATCTACTTTTGCCTAAATTTTGGCCACTGCGGTGGTAGAAAAAATCATTTCTTAAGGTTTTTTTATCCAAAAATATATTTTTCAACCCATCTTGATCAAAAACACCTAGAGAACACCATGGGAACCATGATAAACCTATACATGACCTAAAAAATCCAAAAATCCCTCCTAAAAAATAAATCAATCAGAAACAAAAAATCTTCTCGATCTCGTATCTATTTTTTTTTATGAACTTTAAGGGTAAAAAACACCTACTATGAACTCTTCTCATCAAATAGAACCATTTGACACAAATATCAACTATTTTGGTGGCCGAAATCGGTGTTAACGATATTTTTCTCTTTAGACCACTAAAATCCGGCTATCTCTTTATCAAATCAAGAACTAAAAAATAACAAAATTAAACCTTTGTGTACAATTTGAATTGAAAAAATATTAAGGTGCCGAGTACGTATAATTTTTAAAGTATGAGAACTGAAATAAACTTATTGTGTGAACTTTGAAGCCATCACCTATATGTGGTGTCTTTTCTAATATGGTCATTTGTTTTCAAATTTCGTTCTTAATCAATAAATTTGATTCAATTGTCGTTAAATTTGGTTAAAAAATGATGCAATTGCTTAAAAATAATTTGATGATTAAATTAAAAAAAATAAAAATTATAAATAAGAAAGGGTGCACAATATCAACTTAACAGTACTATTCCAGTTTTTTACTTAATTATAACTTATAATAATACAATATAATTATTATATTGGATTTATGTTGGCATGCTACGTTTTTTATATCATTTTTGTTCTGGGAGGGGAAGTCCCCACGAGGGGAGTGTTAGAAAAGACAGGCCTTTAGGAATAATGCCGAAACATCTCATTTTGGGCCAGTCTAGAATGCCTCTGCCGACCTCGAACACTGGATTTGATTACAAAAACAGATTCCGTGTTTTGCCATGTATGTGTTCGAACACAGGCATCGTAGCAGAGTGCTTTCATTTTTGGACATCAGTGATTGAACCTAGACGGAATCAAACAGGATTCTCTATCATTTCAGGATTTATGATTCATCCACACAAGTACATAATTAACCATCTGATTTGATCACTGATCTATTATAAATTTTCGTAAAAAGAATTCGGGTCCTGAGTCCCGATTCCCGGCTCAGGTATAATTCCCCTGCTAGTGCTGGCCCTGGTTCCCTGTAAATTGATCAATTAGTATATAAATTTTAAAAAATAAATGAATTGATATACAATAAAAATATTTAACGAAATAATATATTTTTACTTGTTGCTAATGTCATGGTTAATAACTACAACAATTAATTAATATCATGATTTTGACCATTGTATCGTTACTTATTAATTAATCCACGAACATTCTAAAACAAAAACACACAATTTTTTGATAAATAATATATATATTTATTTCTTTATGCTTGTTATATTGAAATTTATTGTTTTAGGATCATAGTGACTCCATTGTTGTAGGATCATTTCTGGTGCACAGACGATAAAGAATTAATTCCAACATATCTCCTCGAAGATCAGACCATCACCTCTCTTGATCACCTTCGTGAAAAGTCGCCGTCAATATCAATCAATCCCTTTTTCTTGTTCCAGAACCTGGAGCTCAGATTTTGAATGAAGACTGATATATGTGGTTTGATGTATAGCTAAAGCTTATATACACGAAAAACTGCACGAAGTTGTTTCCTTTCCTCCTTAGGAATACTAATTGTTAATTTTACTAATTATGTGGGGATTCCTTATTTCCAACAATAAAATCCCAATTAAATTAGGATTCAAAATTTTCCATATGAAAATTCTCTACACTTTGTCCTATACACACACACACACACATGCAGGCGCACAAAAGAGTTGTATTGCAAGAAAGAAGAATAAGCAACGCTCTCCAAGGTGGAAGGACTTTTTTTTGTCGATTTTGTAGGTACGCAATATATTGGGAACTCCATGGAAATTAATACCAAGGAGGAGGAAGAGCAACCAACGCAGTGGAGAAAACCAGACCTTTTCGACATCTCAGAATGTAGTTACCATGTCAAAAACATTCCAGAGTTGCAAGGTAAACTCTTGTGGGATCAGTTTTGCCAACATCGCCTTCTGGAGGAAGTACTGATTCACTAGGTGGAAGCAGATCAAGCCCTTCGGTTTCAGGAATCAATACTTCAAATTTTGTGTTACGAAGTGGCTATACTTGCCAACAACTTTCTTGCTTGTTGATCCAAGCCTGTGGTCTCTTACTAGCGCAGCTCCCTCCTGACTTTCATGTGCAACTTTATATGGAGGCATCGCGTATAATAAAAGAGAGCTGGTGGCTTACTGATGGCAAAAGGTCACTTGGGGAACTGGACTCTGCTGTTGGCTATGCTTTGTTGGATCCAACATGGGCTGCTCAGGACACCACCTCAACAGCCATTGGTATGCTATTTAATTTGTCGTCTAGTTCTGTTCCTTTTTTTTTTTTTTTGTTATTCTCAAAATGCTCAGGTGCCCAAATTTTCATAATTATGCTAATTTTTTAATTCAAATGTTGTTGAACTCTGGCCATTCCTAAATTCTCTGAACTTGAGCAATGAGCACCAACTATCTTTAATCATGCAAAACCTGAACGGTTAGAAAGGTTTAATGACCTTTACCGACTTTTGCTGATGATTTTAAAGCAAGCCATCTTGTTAATTCTGTAGCCCAAGTCATGTTTGTCAATAGTACACAGCGATATACATTTACATACCATGTTGGTGACAATGCAGTCATTGCATCTCGAGTATAACCTTGAAGAAATGGTGGGAGATGACAGGGTGTGTTTGGACAGCAGTAGTAGAGGTCTAAATGAATCCAAGGTCATGTGGAACACACCCACAAGTCCTTGTGATGCAGGACACGGAGAGGAATGTAGAAATAGAGGAAATAAGGAGGAGAGGAGAAGAAAGGTGCAAAGGAAGTGAGGATAGGAGGAGCGGGGATACAGAAGAGAAGAAGAACAGGGAGGCCATGATTTTCTCAAAATTTGATATCAATTCAACTACTACTTGATATAATAATAGATAGATATCCTTATAGAGGCACCAAAACCCTAAAATATAAAAAAGTAACAAACATATTGAAATCCCCAAATACTTCTAAATATTACAATAGCCTGAAAATAACTGTAGATTATAAATTAAGAAACACTAAAGCCAAACATGATCTCTAATTTTGCTATAACAAATATGACAAAACCTTCCTTTCATTCTCCATCACTTGGTGGTGGTATGGGCAAGTCAAGAGAATGGTAAAGAAAGCTACCGCATTCTGAAGATGGCGAGGCTCTCGAAAATATAAGATGGCGAAGAGAGAAGCTAAGAAAGAACTTAGCGAAGGCTTACGGTAAATCCTTAAGCAACTCGCACCAAATTCTGGGCACACGGGAGGTGAGAAAGAGATGTGCAAGTTAGCATGGCTAAAAGAAAAGAGGGGTAGAGATTTTAACCAAATAAGGTGCATTAGAGATAAAAATTAACATGTTTTGACAGGAGACAATACGGTCAAAGAGAGATGGTGAGGCTATTTGACCAGGTCATGAAAATGAATTTGGTGATCATAGGATTCCATTGGAAAACAAGAACTTCAACTATCCTCGAAGAATTAAATCTGCTAATGTCAAAAAAGCTTTGAAGAACATGAAAATAAAGAACTTCTCATCTCCTTGAAGAGCATGTGGTATCCCTTTAACGGTTTGGAAATGCCTTGGGGAGGTTGGGGGACTTGGCTAACCTAATTGTTCAGTGTATCGTGAACTCTTGCAAGATGCCAAATGAACGAAGAAGTACCTTGGTCCCTCTCTTCGAGAACAGGAGGCATCTTTAGTTGGACAAACTTCTGGGCATTAATGACACACAAAGAAACCATAGAAAATGGGTGGCATAACACTATAAAAGTGTGTTGAGAACCAATTTGTTTTCGCATCCGGTAAATCAACAATGCAGTCAATCTTTGTATTGAGAATGATCAATAATGGAGTTCTTCTATCTTTAAATTTTAGTTTTGTTAACAAAGGTTTTCATATTTCTTGCAGCCATTTCCTAATCAAGTATTATCATTAAATGCCAGTATCCCAGATATATGCCATTCGTATCATTTTGAATTAAAAAATCGTTCTTGTACATCTTGCCCTTTCGTCCCCAGTGAATGGTGGCAGATGAATGAATATTAGAGTTCAAATCTTATGGAATATTTTGTTCTTGTGGATAAGATATCCTAAGCATGCTACAACAAAAGTCCAACACGATAGGGGGCACTTGGCGAAATGGATACAATTAGGCAGTGTAGGATACTTATTAGAAAGGTCTTCCACTTGATGATCTACCCAATATTGGTGTTTCTGTTGCTGGTTTTTAATGGATCAGATCAATAAACAAGATAAATTGTCATAGTCAAATAAACATTTGACAACTGAGGTTTTTATACAAGAGTCAGGCATTTTAAGGGTGCCTTCCATTATATTGGTCACCCGGCGATGACTGATGATTAAGGTTTTCATTCAAAAAAAAAAGGAGGAACAGCTTAAAAGTTTCTCAGGAAGTAAATCCATTCTGCGGAATCTGTTAGTTTGATGTAGTTTAGTCTTATGACCAGCATAGAGAAGCCAAAAAACTAAAACTAAAATGCTGTTGTTAGGGGTTTATGAAGAGTTTTTAGATCAATACAAATGTTATATCTGCAAATGAACTTAAATAGTTGAAACTGTCTAAATCTGTAATCGTCGCCTATTTTATCTAGAAAATATCAGGTACTTGTGCCTTGTGCTCTGATTCATTGTTATAAATATCGTATTGCCAGGTAACATAATCGCCCTGCTACATTCTTTCTTTAGCAACCTCCCACGGGAATGGCTAGAAAGAACACAGGCTATCATTAAACATCTCAGGCCGCTAACATCAGTTGCAATGTTGAGGATAGCATTCCGTATAATGAGTCCATTGCTCCCAAGACTTGCTAATGCTCACACGCTCTTCAATAAGGTATAAAAGCTACTCATTAGTTTCTATCTCCTCTTAAATGTTCACTAGGTGAGATTGTGATACTGACATGTCCATGGCCAACTCGTTGTGCCTTGTTTACTCTGTGATGAACTATCCCACCATGCTTGTACCATGAATTTCTTGAGTTGTTAAATCTACAAAATTTGTAACTAGGTAAATAAGCTGAAAATGCTGGAGCTTAAGTTTTTCTGGTGACATATCTTTATCACTAAAGTCATCATACCTTGTGATGGAGGACAACTTAGGATTAATGTCCACAAAAGATTCATGTGAGCTAGGGTTAGTGCTTGTTGGATTAGGTTTGTGTAGGATTTGCTGAGACAAAATAGGATGGAACAGAACTGTTAACAGTAACTCCGATACAGTAGCAGCAGACCTTCAAGGCAAGGAAGAGTAATTAGGGAAAAATAGAACAACAAGAGTTGGAAGAAAAACTCTAGGCTCCTAAGCTTCAAAAAATCTTTGAACTCAATTTTATTTCATAATTCACCTCTAAGGTAAACAGCGTGATTCTGTAATTCTTTTCGGTCTATTAATATGATTTCTTTATCTGAAAAAAGGAACAGCAAAATAGATGCATAACTAATCCTTACTTGACTGGGTGAGCTATAGAATAGGAATATATACTATTAAAGATGGAGACACGAAATTCCTACGCAAGGCTAGGACCTTCTAGTAAATCAAAATTTCAAATATCCTTGTAGGAATATGCAGAACTTATAGTTCTGCCCCTGCTTAAAAAAATCACCCATAACTTAGAACATTAAACCCCAAACCAAGATATCTACACTTCTTGATTTATGAATAACCAATTGATCGAGCCTTGGGTTTGAGGTTCATTTTTTAGTTTGAAAAAATAGCCACCCCATCGCCTTATGTAGAGTTGGCAAGTTGATAGTGTGATGTAGAATGATACGAGATGCGTCTTGAATTTGTTGATTCGACTTGCTCCATGAAGTGACAGGATAAATTAAACAGGAAATGAAAAAAAAAAAGATGAACAAGAAAAAAAGAGGAGAGAGGGAGAGGGAATCCATGATGGTTGCCAAGGTATTGGGCTGATAAGCCTTGACCAGTGCTGTTTTTCCTCTTAATTTAGCAAATCTGATCTTAAGTTCTTAGGTAGAAAGTAGGTGGTGATGTAAATTTGAATCAGATGGTAGCAAGTAGAAGATGCCAATAGACAACAGAGGATGAATTGAGGAAGGACAGGTGAGATGAAGAGAATTGTTAGGAAAATGACTTTCGATGTGGACATTGCCTTTCGAATATTCTCCTACTGGTTTGGGTTCATAAATCCCTTTTATATTTGATTTTTCTCGACCATCTTTTTTTCAGACCCTCTCGTTGCTTTTAAATACAATGGTTGACGTTTTTGGGAGGAGTTCACAGACATCAACTGCTGTTGAAGCATCAGAAATTGCAGATCTCATTGACTTTCTGTTAGTACAAGTTTCTTGGAACTTTCTTTTATATGCTTTGAAATTCTGTATGTTTAAAGAATTTACTTTAACAAAACTCTTGTGTGTGTCAGCCATCATGTTGTCCATTATGAAGGGCAGGGAGGTCCTGTCCAGCCTAACAGCAAGCCTAAATCAGAGGTTCTTGCCCTTTGTGGGAAGGCAGCAGAAAGTCTACGTCTAGATTTACAGCATCTTCTTTCCCACTTGAAACCTGACACGAATTCTTCCATATATGCTGGCACTCATCCAAAGCTGGTCCAGGATCCCCCATGACCTTTGGGTTTAAGCATTCTTCATGAGCCGATCATGAGATGGCTATACCCTCTTAATTGAACTAGCTCTATATCCTCTGGGGTCTTCATACAGCAGATTTTGATGCACTTTGCTGCTTTGGAATAAGAGAGATAAAAGGAGTGAATGAAGGTGCTTGACAGCTTCCAAACCCGATAGCGATGGAGAAGACATCCCAGTTTGAAGGGCACTGCCCTGCGCCGATTTCCTTTTGGTCCGGGAAAGCCTCCACCTGTATCCATGCCAATAAAAGAAGCATGATCCCTTATTGGCCATAGAGGAGATACTGTACATTATTGTAAACTATTGACAGAGTTGTTAACTTGTGAATATCTGAATTTTGTAAAGCTATGAAATTTTAAAAACTACCTCAGCCCAACAAATTGTTTAGCTTACGAAAGTGGTAAAGCTGTGAAATTTTAATCATTGCACGGGAAAGGAGCGTCAACATGTATCTGAGTTTGGTAAGGTTTGAGGCTGTCTCAATGTGACTCCAAAACTTTGTTGTCTATCAATTAACCCCCCCTGAGGTTTTGATACATTTTCAGTTAACCCCCTTCTCTGTCTAGTAAAACTAAGAAATTACACTATCGATACTCAGGGTCTCGTGTATCAAGCGTAAAATAATTTATTGTGGAGTTTATTGCTTTCATAAGAAAGAATAAGATTTTATAAAAGCACCATGGCCAATCACTACTAATAAAATTTTATACAGCACCAGTAAAAGCACGGCAAAACTAAGATGTAAAATGCTTGGTAATTGACTCTTGTGTTTTTGATCATTTACATCATAATGAACTGCTCTGTTTCTTGTTAAAAGCATGTGGATCTTATGTTATTCAAAAATAAAGTACTTTCTTTTTAAAATATACGGGAGCTGTTCAAATATAGTAACAATTTGATTTTCTTTAAGTGTTATAAATATATATATATATATAACCCACAACAAAATAATATGCCAAAAAGAAAATTAAAATCAAAACACAAAATTAATGAGAACCATTCAAGTTTCAGAAAGGACAGCCATCTCATAATTTGGTATCATCCCTTTGTTTGAGCAAGTGAATTTTGTGGACGCCACAACTAGTTATTCCACATGTCTGCCACATTGCTTTTACTTCTCTCTTCTTTTTCCTCTCTTTTTTTTTTTTTTTTTCTTAAGAAAGAATCTAGAACCGGCCCTTGCCATTATCAGTAGCCTGTATATTTCTTAGTATGCAATTTGAATTCTTTTCTTTTTTTCTATCTAAGAAATTTAACTTTTTTCCTTTTTGACAAATCACGTTTTCTTTTTAAAACCTCATGTTTGTTTCATTAGCTATATATTTCTATATATATCATATTTAGATTATGCGAAGAAAAGTTGATACAATGACATCCTTATTGTTAATATCTAAAAAAATACTATTAAAAAGTATGTGTAAGTTGACCTTAACATCCATATTAATAAAAAAAATATCATTAAATATAATATTTGAAATGTTACAATTAATATTTTGTATTATCAACCATGATATAGATATCTTGTATTCATATCACTAAGATAATTTATATAAATAATATTTTTTAAAATAAAAAATAAAAAATTAGAACCGTGCAAAATCAACCCATATACACTGATATATTTAACTTTTAACTGTAAAAGCCACCAGTAGGCTTAATAAATTATAAATTTTCTATTTTTAAATTATAAGAGATGAATTTAGAGGGTTTTTCTTACTTTGCTTGAAGTTACCGTAACTTCAATAAAAATTATTTCATTTTTTTATAATCAAAATAAATAAAAAGACTCTTAACCTTGTACCATGGTCGTTGTAACTCTATCTCATTATGACTTATATAGCTTCTAACTTAACTTTTGAATTCTGAATAACTTCAAAAAAAAAAAATGAAAAAACCTACCGAAAGCCCTTTTCCCCAAAACTAGCCGAAAGCAATTTCGAAAGGCCGTGAAAGCCAACACTCTTGTCAAGCCGAGCCTAAGTTTACTTAAGAAAGAATACTCAGTAGACAAATCTAATCCATATGGCCCACCACGTACCTTGCACAGGACCAGAAAAAATGGTCCGGGCAACCACGAAACCTTGGAAGTTGAAATGAATTCTTCCTAATTCATAATAATAACAAATATACTGCAGCCCCATTTATATTTTTTTATTCACCATTGTAGTGTAGTGATTTTTTTTCTTTCACGTGAAGTTTTGTCTGTCATTAAATGAGGGGTATTTTTTTATACTATCTCTTAGGCATTATAGATTTGTTTTAGAGTATTTTTTATGATCAATAAAATAATACTCTCTCTTATATTATTTCTTGCCATCTCCTCTTCTATTTAGAGTAGCTTGTAGTATCTATATATTAATTTATTATCGGTGACGTTTTCTTTCCTTCCTTTTATTCCTCACTCCTAACTCGTTAAATATACTATTTTTTTATATATATTTTATGCTTTCAATCAAGTGTTAGCTTAATTTTTTTTGGACTTATTTTTCTCTTTTTTATATTTTAACATTGATTTTTAAAAAAATTAAATTTCATGATTTTCTTCATTTTCCTTTTCGATCTCATAACTTCATCTGCATGTTTGGCACAAGTTGATTTGAGCAGGTTCAAGTTTTTTTTATTTTGGCTTGCAAGTATTATTTTTTTATCCTTTTAGATATTAAGTTTTTTTTTTTTAATTTTATCTTTCAATGTATGGTTCATTAAGAATTAGACTTTAAATTTTTTTTAATTTAGTTGTTTTTAATGAAATTAATCGAGTCATGAGCTTAATTGGTTAACGGAAGCTGAGATCTTTTTTTTTTTGCTTATTTTTTTTATTTTTATCATTTATCATTGTTTTGAAAATAAAAAAAAGGCTACTGTCAGCTTAACATTGTTTTTTTCTGTTCTTTTTATCCGACCTGTGACAAAGCTAAGGTCACATAGCTACTCTGTGTGTGTGAATTAAGACAGAGAGAGAGAGATATGGTCTTATGTTGTTTCAAATATGAAAGGAGGTTGCTTAGCTATAAAGAAAGGCTATGCAATTATTACAAACTGGAAAGTTGTATAAAAATTATGCTAATAGAATTTTAATTATGCTATAAATGTGCTTAATATCACCTAATCTTAGAAGCAAAGAATCCGAGAGCATTAAAAGAAAGCGAAATGACAAGAAATGGGCGGAAAACCCTACACTTACTATATACGAGAGAGAGTTGATTTTGGCAATCAAACAGAGTCATGATTACAGTTATTCTATGAAACAAAAACACGTACTGACACCTTTAACTTGCTGCACAAAATCTCAACAATTCCCTTCTGCTTTGGCTTCATTGTATGTTGTTACTCTCCTTCTTGCCAAGAGAGAACTAGTTCCAGCTGCGGAGGTTGCGAAGGAATTAATTAGTAGGGTCCGGGGTTGGCAAAATCTGGAGATTTCTTGCTGAGGTTGTATGGCTCTGCATTCGTCGCTCTGCATGCACAAAAAACTGCCTCAATTCAGGAGCCGGATGATTTAGTTGAGCTAATCATTGCATCAATAATATCACTTCATTGAAATTCAATTTTTCCAATATAGTAAAGGTATATTTTTCCAATATAGTAAAGGTTGTAGCATAGTTTCTACTTTCCCCTCCTTTTTTTTTTTTGAAAAATTGTTTCTTTATTGTTGATAAATACGCCCCCCAAACCCAAAGCAAACGAAAAGCAGGCTTTGAAAATTCTGAAGCAAACTCCAAACAAATGCATCTCCAACTCCAGGCCCAAACAACATCTTTAAAACCATTTTCAGTTTTTCGAAACGGCCTGAAGGTATAATTATCACAAAGACAAAAATACCTAGCCTAGCTAAATTACATGCGTCTTACATCCCCGCAGGTCCTTGCTTTGGCTTACCATCTAAAGTGTATTTGTTAATAATTCTCAAATAGATTTGAGCATTAAGGTCAAAGTGAAAGTTAAAACAAGTATCTTTCATTCTTATTTGAGTTAGAACTCACCTTTCCTTGCGTTTCTCTAAAAACCGAGCCAGGGATGCTTTTCGAGCCTGAGGGACTGCAGTGACAGAGATTGGGCATTGATTATACATTGCAGATAAAGATTAAAAAAAAAAAAACCTAATTTGGAGACCATGCAATAAACTCTCAGTGAATGGGCAACATAATTTAGAAATCTTTTTGTCGGAACATCTTCATGGAGGCAATATATATTAGAACACCACTTTCAAGAGAGAAGAGAGATCATACCAGATGGTATCATGGTGGTTGTAGCAACAGATCCCACTACATATCCTGTCTTTGGATGATCTGGTTTAATAACAGGAATGGTCACAGGTCCAGTGGTTTTGGTTGCCATGATTTCCTCGGTACTAGTTGACCCACTCCCTGACTGGGCACCTGTATGTGATGGGCTTGAGAGACTAGAGCATGGTGGAGTAGACATGATAGGTTGGTTCACGGGACTAACATCAGCTGCTGCTGGCTTTGAGCTAAATGCCTGGACTTGGACTTTTGGCTGTGCCGATTTGGATGAAATGGAAGACCCATTTCCAGCCAAGAACATGATTGCCTGAGCCTGGATAGGATTCCGTAAAGAAACCAGATTTAGGATTGCCATCTCCAATTAGACAATAAATTAACTACTGCACACATTTATGTGGAGAAGAGAGAGGCAGAAAGAGAAAACCTTCTCAGGGGATATATCATCATAGACGTTGACTGAGCCAGCATAAAAGATGGTCAATTGAGCAGGAGACCCATATGCTTTGACACTGTTCCAATAAACATATTCAATTAATGTTTGTTGTTAGAAAAGTTTGTATGTGTTCATTTCAAGCATAAAGTGATACTTACCTTGAGTCTGCTACCCCAGCAACAGGACCAACCATGGGAAGAATTGAATGTGGAGCTGTGACAGGAAATCCTCCAAGCAACTGTGGCTTCATGGTAGTCCCAAGCATATTCTGACCAGTGGCTGGATAATGATTGTTGAAGAAAGGGTTGCCCGTAGAGATTGAAATTGCATGATTGGCAACCGGAAACATCTTCATATCATGAGGATGGTGCACAGAGTGCACATCATGTTGCGCAGGAAAAGCAGTTGGTGAAAAATGAGTCTTACCTTGTGTATTGAGATTGAATAATTTCTAAATGGTGAAAATCCATGGAGAAATAATGACAGTAGTTCACACTTGGTGATAAACCAGTCTCTTTACTCCGAGCACCCAGGGAAATAATCATCCAGCTCATTTTAAATAGTAAATGAAAGGGATAAAGTTTGTTCCTTCAGTATTCCTAATTCAGACTCATCTGATAAGTTCTTTGTGCCAGGGAACTTCATTAACTGCCTAACCACGTAAAAATAATACGAAACACAAAGGAAAACTATACCATACCTGGATTTCAGCAGCAGAACGTTTTTGACCAGGATCACATGCGTCTGCACTTAAGACAGACATGAATCCAGAGGACACCAAGGCATCAGATTCAATAGTTTTGGTCTTATCTTCTTGAGCAACCTTGAAAGACATCAAGTTATGAAGGGTAGAGACCTTGTTGGAGAAGGGCCATTGCATCCCTGAACCCTTAGTAAATCCTATGAATATCAACAAAAAGATTAGAAACCCACGCAACCTTTTAATTCAAAACAAATCCAGGAACCTTTTCTCTAAGACTCAACTTTGGTCAGTTATCAAATTAGAAATCAATAAATTAGGAAAGAAAATTCAAACTGTCTGAATCAGACTCCAGATGGACACTATTTAGAGTTAAATTGGAAAAATCAAGCTTAAGCTTTGTGTATACTCCAAATTTTCTTGTTGCAATAAACAGCTAAGCATATACCAATTATTAAAGATCAATATAAACAGTCACTGATACCAGATTGAATCTTTATCTCACAGATATAATCCCATCAACAACAAATAAATGACTACACACTTACATATATGCATATATATTGGTTAAACGGGTAAATACTACAGTATCGAAAAAATAAATTTAGCAAAGAAGCAAGAGATTTCTTAATGATATCAAACAAGAATTCTTATCGAGTTTTTAAGCAAAAAAACTCCATAATTTGTTAATAGTATGAACCAACTACTCTTTCTTTCCTTTTATTCAATTCAAACATCACAGTCACAGCTGCACCAGCCATGCACTCATAATTAGCAAGGTACAAGAAAAGGGGAATTTTCCAAATGAAAAAGAAAAGCAAAGCCACAATTTCATTTCAAAACTAACTCAAAATACATCAAACAAAAACAACATACACAAGTTAATATTAATGCAAGAATCACAAAAGAAACAAAAAAAAATAACTTTTTTATGACAAGAAGAAGAAGATACCTATATCTTTACACCCATCAGAGCTAATGTCCTCCTTCACCACAGCCGACGGTTTCTTTGAACTCAAACCCAAAAAATCTCTTTCCATTTTCAAAGGAACAAGCTACTACAAAGAGAATTCAGCTCAAACCCACCTCGAAAAACAAACCCAAAGACCATACAAGATTAATCAATCAATTCCTTGCCTCTACAAAAAACCAAACGTTATGGGGAGAGGAAGGAGAGAGAGAAAACCACACAAAAGCTTATAGTAAAGGGGGAGAGAATTTTTTAAGGTTTTATAAGATCTGGACCGTTAATTTCTTAAGAGTTATCAGAAAACAAGGAGTGAGAGTTACCGGTTTATCCAGTATGGTTACTGGTTTGTCCGGTATCCTACCACGTGCGAAACTCTTTTAAGTCACCCATTGCCATTGCTAGGGGCCCACTTGTCGGTGGTAACGCTTTCTTCGACTGAGAGTCTGACACGTGTATTTGTCACGTGATGATTTTCTCTTTGCGGGTTAATGAGCTGATATTTTTTTTAATTGCCGTCTTATCTCATATCTGTGACTTGTGCAACTGAGATAACAAAATTCTCACGAGAAATTAGTAAAGAGTGAAATGGAATTCATCTCAAGCTTTTATTTTCCTGTAAACTAGTTTTTGCGTCGCTCCGCTACCTTTTTGTTTTTAGTTAAAAATAGATATGCATTTGTTTGTCAAATTCGCCTAACAAATAACTATATATTAATTTACAAAAACTAAAGGGTTTGGGAAAGTGAACCATTGTTTCCCATATTCATTCCACTAAGTTATTCATAGTGTTTTTTGACTATTATTGATTTTTTATTATGATTTTTTAAAAAAAAATTAATTTTATTAATTTTATCTTTTAATATTAAAATGGTTGAAGATTTAGCTTTGTAATTTTTTTTATTTTACCTTTTTGTAGGATTAGTGTAGTTTGTGACCTGTCCCGGTTTACGGGTTTGATACGGTGTCTTTTTTTTCCTTTTCTTTTATAATTGAACTTGAATCTTTTTCTAGTTTATCTTTTTTTCTCTGAAAGTTGAGAAAAAATAGTTTTAGAGAAAAATTATGTTATTAAAACTTTATAAAATAACAGAAACTAAAAGGTGTAGAGAAACCATTGTTCACTCATACCCATTACATTATGAATTACAATGTTTATCTTCTTCTTTTTTTCCTTTCATAATTGAATTTTTATTATGATTTTTAAAAAAAAATGTTGATTTTATCATTTAATATTGTAATGGTTTAGAATTTGGCTTCATAATTTTTTTTTATTTTGTCTTTTTGCAGGGTTATATGGTTTGCGGGTTTTTTTTAGAGTAAATGAGGGTGATTCAATTTAGAGGCCCGGTGAGTGTTTTTTTTTTTTACTTGACTTTTTTTATTGTCTATTTTTTTATCATATAGTTAAAAAAGAAAACTACTTTAAGAGAAAATTCAAGTTATTAAACTTTATAAAGTTTATGGATGTGTTCATAAGTTTGGTTGATTGACCTGGTTCGCGAGCCTTGTAAGTTTAACTTTTTTTAATCAATTTTTGTTTTCAATTTCATCCTTAGATATTTTCATAATAGATTTTGTTTTGCTTTTTATGAGACTATCCTGACCTAAAAAAAATATTTGAATACTGGGTTGTTGTTTGATTTAGCGATCATTTTTTTTATTATGTAGTTAAATAAAAAGTAATTTTAAAAAAATAAAAATTATAATCTTGGTGAAGTCCATAACCCGGTTCAGGTTTTGTGTGCTAGACAAAGTTACCCCATTCACAAGTCTTACGAGTCTACCCACCAACAGAATATGTTTTTTATTTTTGTTTTTGGTCCTTTAATTGTTTTCACTTTTTTTTCAATGTTGTCCTTTAATATTTTTAGTCTAGTGCTTAATTTGTTAGCATCTATTTTTATTATATAGTTTTAAAAAAAGTTATTAAATCTAATAGAGTTCATAACCAAGGTCACGGAGGAACCAAGATCGATCCAATTTGTTATTATATCAATATTAAAAAAATAACATCTTTAATTTTTTTAAAAGTCAAACATTGTTTTTACCAATCATTAAGGTTGCATCTGGACTATGAAATCCATCAATTTAAGTCGGGTTATTTCCCATAGAGTTTAATTGGAAACTTGAGTTAGACAAAAAGTTAAGTTGGAAGGTTTCAAAACTGACTCGTTTAGTCAGATTTAATAACACTATCAAAAAATTCTTCATACTCTTGATATCTTTTTTTATATATTTAAAAAAAATTGATCTGACCTTTGACGAAGCCCCGAGCCATCCACTAGTCACACTTCTATTCAGTTTCATTATATTTTTTAAAAAATAAAAATTCAGGCACTCAAACAAGTATTCAGAATAATTGGAGTTGACTTACATTAAATTAGTAATAGCAACAATATTAATAATAATCAATATATTTTAAACATATTTAGTGACAAATAAGATGACATTTTTATGTATTTTAAGGGTTCTAAAACAATGAAATGGAAAAAATTGGATGACATGTCAAAATGAGAAATTTTGTTTGAATGGTAGTTAAACGCCACTTTTTCTGTGGCTAAATTATTCCTTTAATCATACATATTTGTCAAGTAATTTCCCTTTTTAGTTATATATATTCCATTTTGATGAATAAAAGATGATTAATTTTAAATTTACATGTTGATAAAGTCCAAAAAAATCCAAGTGGCCTAAGAATAACGTTTTCGGGTTGGATGATCAATTAATCAATTGATCACAACAATATCATCCATTCTCCCTAACTAAGGCAGTTGATAGCTTATACTTAGTGTTTGGTAGGTCAATGTAGCTTGTAGCTAGTACTTGTAAAAAAATCTCATTTGATAGAGGTGAGGATTATTTAATGCTTAAATAAATATTTTTTTAAAGAGATAAAATACAATAATATTATAGAGAGAAATACTTTGAATATATATATATACACACACAATAGAAAACGAAGACTGTGAACCTTTATTCCGAAGGTCTCATAAAGTATTTATAAATCATGAGTCTTATTCTTTTAAAAAGAAGAGGGTCTGAAGTGTAATTTTACCCTTGCGGTATTTTGAGTTATATTCTACTCAAAATAATACATATTGGACTAGTATAAAATATCGAGGGACATGTATGGTGTCCTAGGAAAACTCTCTAGCGAGTATCAGGGCTGAGCAATGTGCTCGAGCCCATTAAAGGTGAAAAGTGGATCCGGACATGCTGCCTAGACCTAAATACGCCGAGCTCGGGCATGACTTCCCGAGCCCACAAGGATGCTGGGCATGTCACACCCATGGTGGGTGTTCACCTTGCATGGGCGCTTCTTGGCCGAGCCCATGACTTCTAGGAAGCTGGGATTGGGCATTAGCCGAAGCCCAGGCTCCTTAGGTGACGAGCTCGGGCAACCATGCGTGAGCTCATTTTTTTTGGGCTCCCTATTATACTTTGAACTTACAAAATCGATCACGAGCTTAAAGGGTGTTTTTGGTGGGATTGTTTTTGGGGAATTTTTTGAATCTATTTTGGGAGGGTTTTTGGTCCATTTGTTTTTGATCCATCACATATAAATGAAAATTAAAACATATAAAAACAATTAAAATTAATCCTAATATTCTTTTACAATTAATTAAAACACTACCTTACTTGTATTTTCTCTAGCAAAGCTAATGATATTCCTTTTAGTCTCATTAGTGATATACTGTAGTTATCAATATACAAACTCTTGTAATATTTTAGACTTGCGAAGCCTGATAGATTGAAAAATTAAGCCAGGGGGAGGATACACTCATTTTCTGAGAAAAGGATAGAGTTAAAAGAAGGAATTTTTTCACCATTAAATGTGTCTAGATGTTAATGTCTTCCTTCACAGAGTCCTCGATTTCAATAAGCCATTTTTGTATCTGTGCGCGAGGTTAAATATGCCTTGATGTTAAAGAGGCACAGGTATTTTTCTGGATATCTTATTGGTTTTTTAATATTTATACACAACGAAATTTTGTTTACATCATGCTTTCATAAACATGATTTTATTTTTTAAGTCGCGTGTAAATAGAAGAAAAAAATTGAAAATCAAAGAGTTGTCTAAGAAATTATATTTAATTATCTAACGGGCATTATAAAAAAAACGGAAGAAAGTTGAAGAGATGATAAGAGAGCATTTGAAGAGAGGTTTAATTGTTTGATACTCATTATAACACAAAGAGAACTGCTTAAAAGTTTTTTCTTAATTAGAAATATATTAAAATAATATTTTTTAAATAAAATACAGTCTAAAATTAGAACATTAAAAAAACAGGTCATCAAAACAAAATCAAACACTCACTATAATAATAATAAAAAAGATAACAAATTAAAAACCCATCCAGATCATGACAAAGACAATTAATACATATACTTAATTTGAGTATGGGAAAATTTTTATTTCATCCTTGTATTTAAAAATAAATTAATTAGTTAATCCCCTTGTCTTGAAAAACCTAGCATTAAGTTCAATGCCTTTTTTTTTATTATTATTAACATGGATATCCGGGTCAGCTTACGCGCATCTCGATTAATCCCACAAGTTCTGAAGTTAACGACCATGTAAGCCTCCAGTAATCATTATATTAGTAACCACATGGTTCAAACCTGAAACTTGAAAAGAGAAACCCATTCATATACTTTTTAATTTGGCTGTAACATGATTTCTGTATTGTTTTTCTTCATGACTAAACTATTTTTTTTAATCATTACTTGTTTGTAATCAGATTTTATACCCATTTTAATACGGAACTAACTCATACTTTAGAAGGAAAAAAAAAGAGTAACTAGGAAAATCATTCAAAATACGGATTTAGTGGAGTGGTTACGGATACAAACTTGAGCTTTGCTGAGGTAGTAGTTTCGGATTCAATTCCTGCAGTTCTTTGAATAATACAGTGCAAAGCAACTCTTTCCATTACGTCACAGCTAAGGAAATTGGATTCGTTGAATCTTTTAAACTTTAATCCATTAATTATAAGAAACTATGGTGGGCAATCATGCTTCTATTTTTGTTAAGCCAGACTGGCAAAATTTACTTCAGTACTTAGACAACTGATAATCTTGATAAAGCTCTCCTTTTCTTTTTCTTTTTTAATCCAGTCCTCTCTTTATGCCTTTGTATTATTTTTTCCCCACAATTTAATACTTAAATTATTTTTTACTGGCAGGGCAGGTTATTTTTGAACTTTCTAAGTTAAATGTGTGATGTTAATATAATTTTTTCCCCACAATTTAATCCTTAAATTATTTTTTATTGGCAGGGCAGTTTATTTTTGAACTTGTAAATGTGTAATGTTAATATAATTTTCACATTATTTAATTTTGCATTCAGATTAAATAAAAAATTAGATGAAGAGATTTTAAATTTGATCAGTTAAGCTGATTTTTTTAAAAATATGAAATAGTTTTTTATAACTTAAATATTTTTATTATATTAAAAAAATGTATAATTTGATGCACAGCACAGCATATACCTGTACACTAGCATTTCACTAAATGCATCTCGCCTTAAACATCGATTGTGATAGCAAAATATTGGGGGTGATACCTGGCAATAGAGGGAGAAACACACGCTTCCAAATCATGCTCTCTAGCAATCATTGGACTGTCACCCACCCGCCTTTCAGACTTTAATTTCCTTGTTACATCTCTCTTCTTACTCTATTTTTATTGGTTCAAACTAATTTTCCTTCACTCTCCTCCTCGTTTTCCTTTTTTATTTTTCGCCATTTCTTTTCTAAATCAAGATATATAGTCTTGAATTAGGTTGCCTTTTCCTTCTTTTCAGAACGGAGTGGAGTATTCTCTTCCTTTTCCTTTTTCTTTGTTTTCTATATGATTATCTTTGGTGTTTAAAGTTTAAACTTTTAAGTCTTGGTTTTGTTGAAGGGGATAGGTTTGGTAGTGCTACAACATCTAGACTTTAATCACACAACATGGGGTGGAAGTGGAAGGATAATTAATATTAAAAGAAAACAAAATCATATAGGAACCACAATAAAGCTCTAATGAAAAAAGATGCACGAAAAACTCGTTCAAAAAATGTAATGTTGGGTATTTTTTTACCGGTAAAAAAATAGTTAAGATGCTAATTACTTATTCTTTCACATGATCTTATCGGATATTTGAAATATAAAAGGTAAAAATCATACTAGCATAATTTACATCAAGATAATATTTAAGATTATGACATGGTATTTTTTATTTGGAAATATATTAAAATAATTTTTTATCTTTAAATTTATTTTGATATTGACACATTAAAATAATAAAAAATCATAAAAAATTAATTTAAAACAAAAAAAAAACAAAAATATTTCTAAACACAAAAACAAGCTTACCCTAAATTAGTAAAGAATCATTTTATCCCTGTGGGAAAATAAAAGGGGAAAACAAGTGAGAAAGGGAAAGGTGAAAAAGAAAAGGAGTGCAATTACCTTTATTCGAAAACACTTCCCTTCGTAAATTTATTTGAAAAAGAATTTTACCTTTTTTTATTAAGAAAAAAAGAAGAAACGTTCTGGCTTTTTTCAATTTCTCGCCTTATGTACCGTGCCGTCATTTCGTAAAAGCAACGGGCTGTGACGAGGCACGGGGACAGATCTAAAACGTGTCACATAAACTATTGCTTAGCTTAGAACTGTACCCACGTGTTGTCTGCCCGATCTTCAGCCAATTGTTACGTGCCACGTCAAAGATACCGTTTCGCAGGTGACGTGTTGATACTCTCAGTACCCATCCCACGTGTCTCTGTTCCTGTCTCTCTGTAGTCTGTACAGGCAGTGGATTTTTTTATTTTCAGAAACCACGTGTAAAAAAAGAGTTTTGATTCGAGAAGAAATTATAGTGGTGGTTGAAAAAAAATATACTTATTTTTAATCATCCCTTGTTATGAAGGGAAACAAAATTCGTTTATTTCTGAATAAAATTGCATACTTTTAATAGTACTTGTATATTATTAATTATAATTAGGTTTTTTTTTATAGAAAAAATTAGATTTTGTTTGGTAGTTAGTATCGTGATGTTAATTATTTTTTAAATTATTTTTTGTTTAGAAATATATTAAAATAATATATTTTTTATTTTTTAAAATTTATTTTTAACATCAACGTATCAAAACAATTTAAAAACATCAAAATAAAATAATTTTTTTAAAAAATAAAAATAAAATATTTTTTTAAAAATATTTTTATAGCACAAAAACAAATATTTTTTTATATCAAAATAGCATGTTTAAAATATTGTGGAAAAACCTTTCGTTAATCTGTACATGGCTTTGAGAAAAATGGGCCTTTGGATGATAAAATTCTCCACCAGCCCCCCTCAATTAGATTGTGACGTGTCAAAATATATATAGTAATTTCACGTTACTGCGAGGTGTTAAAGTATATTTTTCTGCACTTTATTTTCAACAACATATTTTACTTTGCTTTTGAAAGCATCACTCTTCCATCTGCAACTTGCGTGTAAAACAACAGGTTCTGGGGGGACACGGAGATCGTGTAAATCAATTAAAACAATGATGCGATTGGTACATCAAGATCATCAAAGTAATATAATGGAAAAGTAAGCTTGAAGCTTTTCCATGGAACAGAATGCAGTTTCAAAATTCAAAAAGGATACATGTGGGTTAGCCAAATATCCATCGTGATATATTATTTTTTACAATTTGATTCTAATTATCTTGATTATTTTGTTTTGTTTGTTTTCAATTTAATTTTTTTATTTAAATCAATAGTATATTATTTTTACCAATTTGATTCTTTATTTTTTGATTTTTTTTGAGTTTTTTTTTTGCTAAATTTATTATTCTTTTTAATTTTGCTTTTCAATAAAAATATAAGATTTATTTTTTATTATAATTTTGATATTCATTCTTTTAATTACTATTTTTTATTCTAAATCTTTTTTTTATCATTGAAACTCTTTTTTTTTCAATTTTATTTTTCAATGTTTAGTTGACTGTGAACTAAACTTTAAGTTTTCTTCAAATAAAATGTTTTAAGTTTGATGATTCAAGTTATAAGTTTAAATACTTAACGCAAGTTAATATTTTTTTATATCAGGTTATTTTGATTTTATGATCTAAACCGTATATTTGACGGGATAACCTGAGTTGTTCTATCCCTAATTTTAAAAGCTACTTATTTGTCATACTAACTTATGTTAACCAAGGCTAATTTTTTCAAGTTATTTGTTTACCCTATTTTTACTGTTTCTGTATATAATAAGCTAGAAATTAAGTTATATTATTTGTTTTATTTTGAAAAAACATATTTTTTTCTTGAGATATCATGACTACTTAAAAAAATAGTTCATTTAATGTTATTGTCTGTTTTTTATTGTCTTTTAATTATATTTATGACTCAGATTATATATAAAAAAATTAAAAAGGTTTTTACCGCACATGAATATTATGTTTTGAAAAGAAAAAAAAAAGTCCCGTAAGAAAGCGCCAGCACGGAGCTAATTTAATCTATTTTTCTTAAAATTATTACGCGACGAGGACTGCCTCAAACCACGCGTATTGAAAAGAAAACAACAATAAAAAACCAAAAAAATGTTGACGGTGTTCAGTAGAACCATCAAGTAGATTGCTTGTATATTAAGAAAATTGAAAAACATTACGTAGCTTTGGTGATTTTTTTTAATTTCTCTCTTTCAATTTTTTTTTAAAATTTCATCACTTATTATTTTTTTACTATTCATTCAACTTATATTTAAATTATTTAAGTTGACTAAATCACATCATAATAATTCCAACATACTAATCAATGAACTAGACTGAGAAATGTTTTTTTCTTGACAATTTGCTTTTTTTGTTTTATTATTTTGACAAATTCAACCGTTTACTTTTTAACTCGGCCGATCAGATTAAACCTCGGCTAATCATGGAGCCAGGTTAAGAAAAAAAAATTTCTTATATATAAAGTAAGTAAATTCAACCCATTATCTGATTAAAAAAAACTAAAATTCGTAAAATTTTTGAAAAGAAAATTATTAATTCTTATAAATTGACTATTTTTTAAAATGCAGCTTAAAATACAAATTGCTTTTATTTTTAATTTATGCACATGTAAAACTCTAAATAATATAAATAAGCTACTTGATAGTTAAACTATATAGTATTGTCATTATATTTTATTTTGATTATCAAAACTCTAAAATACTTTTAAAAATCAATAAAAAAAATAAACATTAAAATTTAAAATAATTATTTTACTTCAAAACCCATAAGAATAACTTGAACTCTTTATTAATTTTTTTATAGATTATTTTTTTGGTATTGTCTTATGTTGTTTTTACTATTTCAAACAAAAATTGATAATATCAAAGCCTTTCTTAGTTGTTGTTTAGAACATGATAATAGTGCCTGCTTCAATTCTTTCCATGAATTAAAAAGTAATTCACTTATTAATTTATAATCATGTGACATATAATTTAATTTTATCCTTGATTTCTAATAAAAACAATTATAAATTATATATATTATGTGTTTCAAAAATTAAATAAATTAATTATTATTTGATAAAACAAAAATTAATTTGATAAATATTCAAATTTATTCATTTATAGATAATTCTAAAAATAAAAATAAAAATACTAATATATGCACAAAACACGCGCATAGAAATTAGTACAGGATAGACGCGGCCAGATGTCTCTGCCTGATGCTAAATGCCTCCATATGAAACCTAACGGGATGAATTTTTGAGTTAGCATTCTTCTCTGGACGAGAAATTGGTGGGTAGATTTAGCTGGCAAATTCATCTAGACAATTAGACTAGGCTAATCTAATTGTGGTATTCCATGAGTATAATACAAAACGAATGGACGTTATACTATAATAAATGGATTAATCGTCGTGTTATGTTAATTTTTGCCTAATCTGTGATCAGGTTGGTCTCTCTAACAATTTCTATCATTTGACTCGAACAGTATTCTTTTTTCAATAGTTCTCGCCACTTGTGCTCCTTCTCCGGTGATCTGAGCCATGCGTATGGATGCAATGATGGACCATAATAAGAACTTCTGGGGGTGGTCAACAGAGCCTGGGAGTCAAAAAAACAAGGGTACATGTGAAAATTTTTAAAGTCTGGAGGGACCAAGACAGGGGTATCTATGAAACTTTAAAAAAGTCATGGCCACCCCTGGTCCCTAGTGTCCGCTACTGTATGGATGTCCAACGTTTTTCTCGTCAACGTATTACATTCAGAAAGTTGCATTAACATGGAAAAAGAGATAAATTAAATAAAAAAAAATCTCCGAGTAATTAAAAATCTCTCATTGATTATTTTTATTTAAATCAGACGAAATATATATATACTGCTGCTGGTTCTAGAGATATCTATCGATACTTTTTTTTTCCCCAAGCATAAACCAAATGAGAAAAAGAAAGAAAGAAAACGATTAATACCGTGTCAATCCATACCCTCAAGATTTTCTTGGGTTGCATAAGATTTTATCACAGCATGTTTTATTTATATTGTTGTTATTTTTTAATTAAATTATTTTTAGTGTGTTATAGAACAATATAAATTATAATTTTAAATTTTATTTAATAGCTTAAGTTATTGGGTTAAGATGATTCTTGATATTGTATCAGAGCCCTAATGACCAAGCGGTCACGAGTTCAAATCTCACCATCCCCATTTATTTGATAAAAATTAAGCACAAGATAATATAGATCTGTGCAAATTTTAAGTCTAAAGAGCTTTTACTTAAAGGATATGTTAGAAAATAATATAAATCATTTCATAAAATTTCATTTAACAATTTAAATTTTTAAATTGAAATAATTTTTTTTATAATATTTCAATGATTTTTTGATTTTTTGGGGCTACGCTAATGATTATGAGAAGATTTTTTTTGAGATATCAAACTCGAAACACCCCCCTCCCCCCTCCCCCTCTCTCTTTATATATATATATATATATATAAAAGTAATGTGTTGGCTTGGCAACGTGCGGGGCACCGCGTTATCAAAGAATAAACAAAAAAATCATTTATCATGATAATTCTCGAATCAGCTTGGTTGAAAAGCCTGAATTACCGAAAAAATGATATTTGTAATGACCCACGAACGAATTCTCTTCCCTTAAAGCAACCATGCACGGATATACAAACTTTAATGTCTTGGATTTTACAAGGGTTATTGTCCGTCTACTGTGGGAGTGTTAATGGGCCTTTTATATATCTAAATTGTGTTGTATTTATTGTACTATTATTATTTAATAATAAATAAAATAAAATAGTAATATATACGTGTGTTATATTAATATTGAGATATGATATGTTATATTGAATTTAAAAATATCAATATTTTACATATATAATTATTTAATATCAATAAATATATCCCAATTTAAGTTTAGATCTGGTTTTTTATTATAGTAGACAATATTTATTATTTTATTTATTATCCATCTAGTAAGTATTTATAACAAACACAACTTATATATTTTTATTTTTATCTATTACTCATTAAGTAATTATTAAAAAAAAACTTATATATTTAGATTAATCTGAGATGATATCCATCAAATCAAATCAAATTATCAAACCCTTGCCATCTGTTGTTAGAAGGCATCTGCACACGCAAACTGGAAACTCCATGTAAGAGTCCAAATCACAAAACTTCCGTGTAGAGAGAGAAGCAATGATGATAGAATGAATATATTAATTGATAATTCTTAATCAAACTCCATGCTTTGAATATTTGAAGGCGATCTATTTTTTTGTGTTTTTTAACTATATTTGGATGTTAAAAAAAATATTTGACTTGAAAAATATTAAATTAATATTTTTTATTATTTTTGATAAATTAATATTAAAATTAAAAATATTAAAAATATTTTTAAATAAAAAATAATTTTAAAAATAATGTGTTTTCACTTACACTGAAGTGTATTTTAAAAATATATTTATCTTGAAAAATATCAAAACAATATTTGTTTCCTCTTCTTTTCAATAATCCTGCCATGGTAATATTAAAAAATCTAAAAGAAAGACCACTACCTGCCGCAAAACCAAAAATGTGCTCCAGCACTAATAATTACTTTATTGAACTGGACCATGTGCTTATGAGTGTTTTGAACGTATTGAAGTCTTGTCATGAATTTAATCCTGTCCTCTTCCTAGCTCGCGCTTCGAAAGTCAATGTCTATAGTACACTCCTCTGAAAATTAGAATATACTTTTTGATAAAATACATCGATATATAGTTGGACAGACAGTTGACCGCTTGCTTGATCATGGGGAGTGACACTAGGCAGTTAGGGTATGTGGCTGCGGATGAGGTTTATTTACAGTTATAAATATAAATATTTGATTAAAAAAAATTAGTTTGATGCTAATAGGATCATAAAAAATTTAATTGTGCCGCAAGTTTTTGTAGAAATAGTATTTTACTACATTTCTTATAGAAGAATTACTAAACAATGGAGTATGACTTTACTATTCAATGAATAGTAGAGCCATGTTTTATTGTCGCATTATTTATGTAAATAGTTTTTTTTTTAAATCAATGCAGTTAATTGTTTTTTTTTTTTCTTTTAAAAAACCACTATAATGAATTTTAATTTACTTGTACTTTTCACACTTTTCACGTAACTAATTTTTTTTCCAAAAAACCAGTGTAGTTAAATAATTTTACTTGCACTATTCACGTGAACGTGAACAATTTTTTTTTAAAAAAATTAGTTTAAGGTTAATTAAATTTATTAGTACTATAATCTTAATTTTATTCCTGATAATATTTTATCTAATTTTATTGCACGCTCAAAAAATCATGAAAACTATAGTTCTTATCGGATGAATTTTATATGTAATGGAATTGTAGATAGTTTAATAGAACAATAATTTTTTATATATATAAATTATGATTTATTTCATGATGTAATAGCGATAGTTAAATCTATAATATTTAAATTAAAAACTATAAATATTAATATATATATTTTTAAATTATTTTATAACCTCAATTTCAAAAGCATTTTTAACCAAACACATTAAACTATTTTTTGTTTAACTTTAATTTCAACCACAGTTTTAACTAAACATATATTTTCTCAACCTAATCTCAATTAAAATTATTTTTTATAAAATTATTTTTTTAATTCCCACTGCAGTACTGTAAGCCCATTGTTTTTTTTCCCTCCACGGCATCATATTCATTGCAGCTGAGAAGTTCGTCGAAGCACTTCCCATCAGGAAAGTGTTTTACACTAATAACACATGATAATTAATTATACTATATATCCATTATCCAGCAAATTGCATGTTGCACGCGCCCCTCTTTTTCTGATCCAGTGTACGGGAATTAAGCGCTGGACACTGTTGATGTTAATATCAACAAAACTTAAAGGGGGTTTTGATACGTATGGTATTTGTACTTGATTGAAAATAAAATTTTTAAATAATGTGTTTTTAACATGTAATTTACTAGCCATTTGACTTGGTTTCATTATAGATTAAGCTGGCTTTTCAACTCGCCTTTTGACAAATCCATCATAATAAAAAATTAAAAATCTTACACACATAAATTTAGAACCATATATGCCACTAAATATTTTAAAAAATATTAACGTGTTTATTCATCTTATATCACTGTAATATTAAATAAAATTAATATATTCATGAATGGAAAAGCTAACATTTACATATAATAAAATAAAACAAGGTTGGCGTATGTAAATAAATTCAAAACGAGTTGTTAATGCAACCTCGCTTATACTCAAACTAATTTTTTAAAGTGATAAAAAAATAAAATAATGTTGAATAATATGATGATGAAAAAAAAACAACAACAAAGAATTCATAACTGAAGTTGAATAATTTTTACACTAAAACTAAATATATAATCTGCAAGCTAGCTATTTGTTGTAATTAGGTTGGTCCTGTTGTTGATTTCTTTTATTCGTGTATTCTTAAGCTTTGCTCCTACTCCTTGAGAGTTTAGTAAGCTTTGCAACTGGACAGGCTTCTGCATTTTAAGTCTTGGTCTTGATATAAGTACGGTGGGAATCCCTCCAAATTTGTATGGATATAAAAAACACAATATTTTTTTATTTTAAAAATTATTTTTAACATTAGGGTATTAAAATAATCTGAGAATATTAAAAAAATATTAATTTTAAAAAAAATTCAATTTTTTTTTTTAAATATTTTTTATACACGAAAACAAACCGAATCTAAATTTTAACAAGCATCTCTTTTACTGCCCTGCTCTGATCTATTGTTACTTTGTTTGCTCAAGCCCAATAAAAATATATAAAGTTGCCATATCTTTCATCTGGGATTCGAGTCCTCTGGGCTATTTTAAAAAAATTCCTTTCCGAAGTAGAAAATGACGTTGGGCCCATCACAGGCGTCATGTCGGATTATTCCTGTGACGCCTGGGGTGCTAGCCCATAGTTTCATTTTAGGACAGCTATAGCCCATTGCTAGACGTGCTTCAAGATCCTAAGAATCAAGAGAGGTTTTCCATGCGATCCGCTCCTGTTTGAGCCGAGGCATGGCAAATTCACAACGATAGGTACTAGTATTGTAACTTATAAGCTCTGAAATAAAAAAAAGAAAAGAAAAATAAATAGTCTAATTTATGAATTTGGGTTATGAGTTTTTTTTTAAGTGTTTTTGTGAGATACTAAAACATGTATGGGGATTTGAGAGAAAAATGAGGGAGGAAAAAACAAAACAAAAATATGAAAAAAACAAGGTTTTTATTAGTTATTTAATAGTAGAGGTAGAAGTGAAACTTTTAGACTAGTGATGTAGAAGAGACGCCAAATTGATATATGGGATGGGTAGTATATCAAATTAAGGCATAAAGAATTGGATTTCCTACAGAAAAGAGAAAATTAGAGAAAGAAGAAAGAAATTCTATAGAGGAGGGTGAATCCGGGTTGAAGAATTGAAAGAAAACCCTACGGGATATGTACGAAGGTTTTCAGAATCAACGTTCTCTCCATTCTACTACGAAGGATATGTTGTTTATATAAATACCAACAATCACTAGAGTCCTAGACTAAATAGGAAATAATAATAATAATAATAATAATAAAATAAAATCCTAAACGTATAAAATGTTTTACAAGCATGTCATTTGTTTTGGCCCTATACTGCGGTCTGCATTAACTAGAGGAATAGCATTAGGAAATTATAAACTATGGGATAAAAGTAAAATATTAACGAGTTTATAAAAGAAAAATTATATATAGTTTATAAAAAAAAGTGGTCAAGTTGTTGTTATTTTAAAAATATATATTAAAATCATATCTCTTTAATTGTTTTGAATTTAATGGTTTTGATCTAACGAACCACGTGCGAGAGTAGAATAAAGACTGCTCTCGCAACATTTGCACTGTCAGCTCGATGTTTAGTTCTAGCTAGTGGTAAGCTAATTGCTATTCGATCGTATTATAATTGCAAGGCAAAAGAAATTGAGGAGTGACTCCAAATAATAAATCAAGATCGAGGATACTGTAAATTAAGCAAACAAAGATCTTTCAGCGAGTTAAACCTAATTCATTAAAAAAAGGAAAGCCACGACAAGATATGTTTACTGATGCCAGGCTACGTACGTACGTGTACATCCTGTAATTAAACATGATTCGTCGACAGTTAACTAGTCAAATCATAAATTAAAACATCGCTGATAAATAAGCATTCGATCGGTTCCCTCGGTGATTGATGATCATGACTGTGAATTATTCATCTCGCTTGAAATTTGAGCAAGCTTTAGTTGGTTGGTTCACGAACCTATCAAAAGAATACTGTCACCTTCCGAACATGCTGTTTCGAACTGATGGAGGTTGTAACGTAAAGTTGGATAGCATGGCAAAATCAGTTTCCCATGTCACTTCAAACGATGCTTAGCTGTCAAGTACTCTTCCTCGCTGGAGGCCCAGCTCCCGCCGTCTGTCTCTTCCGCCCTCCCTCCCCTTTCCCATCATGTGTGCTTTTTTTTTTTTTCATGTTTGGGACTTGGGCGAAATTTAATCAAGCTGGAAATGGATATGAAGTGATTTTCCCATCCCAACAATTTCATGTTAAGGCTTATACTTACATGTTCTCTTGCCGGCATAACCACTTTGCATTGTTTTGAATAACTAGCTTAATCAGAAACTTAAATCAAACAAATACCACATTTTTATTGGATAGAGATCCTCTCATATTCTTTTGAACATGATATATAATTTTTTTTTTTAATAAGCTAAGCTTTCTAAAATAAATGAATGGTTAAGGTTTTAGTAACCAATATCTCTTAACTAAACATCAAAATCAAGATATTTAATTAACACTTGCATTTTATATACTTTTTTAATTTTTTTTGATAGAAAATATATAAAATAAAAAAAAACTTTAAACAAAACGTTAATAAAAAATGCTTAATCCCATTGAGTGTGCTTAAGATTCTCCAAAAAAATATATGAATAATATTTATCACTGCATAGAAAATGTCCATAAATTTAATATTTAGAGTCCTCAATTCAAGTTTTTTCGTTGGTTAGAAAAAAGAATCATAACATTCTTTTTTAAAAGATGAAAATTTCGTTAGCATGGCAAAAAAGTCTACACAATCGTATTTGTCGGGCAAATTATGTCAAGAGAACAATGCAGTGGAAAATTCTCAAACGAGCTCTTAATAATAGAGATATCGCTAACACTTTTTTCCCTGTTTTTTTCCTAGCCTCGTAAACTTGACTATTCCGACCATCATTTGAAGGGAAGTTTCTCATGCACGGCAGTCACCAATTTGTTTTTTAATCTATCTTACTCTTATGAATAAACAAAAATTATCTAGATAAATGGAAAACTTCTTAAAGAAACTCAACAAACACTGCTCATATTGATAGAATGCTCTAGGAAATTGTCTAAAAAACTTACAGTACTATATAGTAGTAACATGGCTATAATTATTATGTTGAGAATTAGAATCTTAGAATTTTTTAATTAATATGTTTTAGTTTCTGTTTCCTTTTTTAGATTTGGCATGGTAAAGTTAAAAGTAGATACGAAAAGTAAGTATTGACCCAAATCTTGATTTTAATGTTTAATTGGAGACTTAACTCAACTAAATCTCATCTTCAATTTAATTAATAGGAGTCAGCCATTTGAATCCATTATCCGCCCTTGCTGCATGCCATCTTAGCTTATAGAATGCAAGAGTACATGCGGATCTCTTCTTCCAGACCAGTTGTGTAGAGAGCTAGTCATAATTGGCAGTATAAAATTTGATGTGGTCGGCAAAAGTAACAAAAGAAGAGCGAGTTTGGCCAACTATACATGGACCAGACATTACATGATCGATGCAACACAAAAACAAGCTAGCTATAGGCTAGTTCGAGAAGCATGGAGCTATGAGGTGCTCATGGGAGGCCTTATCCGAAGAGAAAAATGACAACGATTGGTCGGGAGGTTAAGCCAAGAACCTAAAGTGACCTTCCTTTACGAAGCTGGAAAAAACAAATGTTCTTGACGTAGCTAGAAATATAAAAAATAAAAATCCATAAAGGTTCATTAATTATTGAAAATGACCTTCTTTCTCTCTTCCCTTCCCTTCCCTTCCCTTTCCTTTTCGCTTCCTCCACAACCTAGCTAAATTTCCAAGGCGCCACTCACAATTCAGAAATAGATACTTCATGTTTACTAAACGTTTAGAATATAATTAATTACGAGTTGTATTTAGTTTCAAAGTCTTCAGTCAATTTTGTGCGAATTGGACTCCCTGTATATAAATTATAAAGATTTGAAACTTTGTAGTAAAATCACGCAGGTCTTGGTCAATCGTAACAAGAGAAGTCTACTACTCGAAACTTTATATATATATATATATATATATATATATATATATATATATATAAGTGAGAATTAAGCTATGCATTGAAAGTGTGTGAGTGTGTGAAATGTGGACGGTATTAAAACGAGTCACTGATGGAAATAGTTAAATAAAACTGATTAATGTTCATTGGTTGCCTATATGATTAATTTTAAAGTATCTTTTCCTATTAAATGTTTCATTAATGAAAAAACATATGCTCGTGTGCTAACTAGCTCTACAATAATTCGCAACGATACACACACACACTACTGTATAGGGATGAGTATTTATAGGAAAATATGTTCAAGAGCTCCACTACCACAGAATCCTCTGTGCCTGTTGCCTAGCATAATGATTCCTGTCGAATTCCAGGGAAAGATTTTCTCCGAGATTCTGAGTGGCCCTTCTGTTTTTACGAGTTAAAAAAAATAAACAAATAGGATTATAAAGCATTTTCCTATTTTATATAAAAAATTAAGTAAAAGACCAGTACTGTATGTGAGTGTACATAAAATTAGATTAGTACTGGCGAATATATGAATATATTTATCTTTCTAAGGTCCATGAAATAGCAACATGTTGCTTTCTTTATGGTCGTCTGTGATTTTTTTATTTTTATTTCTATCCTTCACCTATGTGCCCAGTGGCCAAATGAACGGGACTTCTTTGTGACAGCAGCTAATGTAATTTTGCGTGTCTGTCTGCGTGTTTAATCAATCCGCCCGTACTATAAATGATCACATTATGATTAAGTAAAACGTCCACACAATCTTAAATAATGAAATTGAACCTGCACTTTTGGGGTTAATTATCCCCGATCGATGTACTTTTACAATTGAGTTTTTGATTAGCTGGGTTCTTCGTTATTAATATGATTAATGAGGTTCATCCACTACATATTATTTTAGTTTTGGAGTCTTGATTGAGAGCACGGTAAATGTCCAAAAAAAATTAGAAAACTTGAATTTTTTTTATTGCTTGAAATTAATTTTTGAGTTAATTTTAAAAAGACAAAAAAGAAGAAAATATTTAAAAAATTTTCAGTTTTTATTAAATCATGCCTGATTTTTTTAGTATTTTTTATTTACCAACATGAGTTTTTATTTTATTTTCAAAAGCCAAAGAAAAACATTAGGAAAAATATCATAAAACCTCAAACACAAAATCGAGAATATTTTCATGAATAAATAAATAAATAAATTCCTAAATTGAATCAAGTATGTTTATAAATAAATCAATAATTTTATATTTCATTTATGGAGTAAAACAAAATAGACACTTTTTTTAAAATAAATTAATAAGAAATATAAAATGAAAGAGAGCTTTTGCTGTGGTAAATAAATAAACAAATACCTAACAGATTACAGATTATAAAAAAAATCAAGAATAAATTGAGAAAAAAGTATTTTAATATTTTTTCCTTCTATTGGAAATTTAAGAAGTGAATTTTAGTACATCAAATTGTTGTTTTCAGTCATTTAGACACGTATTATACTTCTGATATATCATTAGTTTAAACTGTCTTTGGAGTCAATTGACTTGAATATAAAAGAAACATATAATAAAGAGACCTCCTTAAACATACCACTAATAAAGTAATCCGACCAATCAAAACTCGTCGAATATAATTAACCATGCACCACTCTAATAATCCCCAATTATTGTTGTTCGATATTGTTGACCCGTGATCTATAGGGTACTGGACTTGAATGGAGCCAGCGTGCACGCCTTGGCACCCTTTTCAACGAAAGGGGAGGGCGATTCTTCCCTGAACTTTCATATGTCGTATCCAAGCTTCTTCTTTTTTCTTTTTTTTTTAAATTATTGTTAATGTGGGTATTTAAATTAACTTGTAAATATCTTGATTAATGGTCATAAAATTAACGATTATGTAAGTTTTTATTGATTCTAAAATTTATGAAACTCAAACTGATAATTTTTAAAAAACAAATATAAAACCTGATCAATTAAAATACAACCCTCTGAATTATAAACGCATTTACAAGTATACCTAGGTGCTAATATTCCAGACCAAACGAAAATTGAAATAGAATCTTAGCTTTCCCTACACGCCCATTGAAGCTGAAAGCAGCTTATGAGTACTTGTCTGAATTTTACACAGACTTTATATATATATATATTGAAATCATTTTCTAATTAAAACCCTGCTCAGAATGCAAATACACGAAGACAATACAAAATGTACAAGAAAGTGGTCAGAGGTATTTTAATTTTCATTATAGCACAGATGATATATAAAAACCTCTGACCACCCAGCTGAGAAGCAAAATACACTCGCATCACAACTAAAATTGGAGGGGCGTTTAAAATAAGAAGAATGAAGTTGAACTAGCCAATCCATTGAAATCGCCTCCCTTTGAAGTTCAAAATTCGAAGTCCATTTCTTAAGGGAGCCCTTTCTTTCAGACCCCTATTATAGCTTGCAGGCTCAACTAACGCCCTTCAGTTCGAGGGTCAGCAGAATTAGGTGAACAAAACATTAGAAAAAGCTTAGACTGATAAGATCTTCTTTCACATCATGGTTTCATACGTACTTTACATAGATTGAATGTCAAATACCAAAAAAAAAAAAGAAAAAAGAAGAAAAAAGAAGCTCAACCTCTTGCCCGCCATGCAAGGAATTAAAAAGCTCTGATTTTACAGCTGTAAGCAATAAAAGAAGGTCTACCTTGTGACTTGTACTGTGTACATGATTAACAGAAGGGCTGCCTGATTGGCAGAGGAAGGGATCTCTTTTCCAAGTAATTGTTGACCGCAAACTATATTTACTATTTAGTCGCTTTTTTTAAAAAAATTTATTTTAAACAATATTTCACTCAACAACTGCTTCGTTTACTTAACAGCTGCTTCATTTAATTATGAAACTAAGAAATGAACCAAGTGGTACAGTAAGTCCACGTTTCTTATTTCGTTTCAAATGAAGTTAGATAAAAAAATTTTAAGATTAATTAATTTTTATATTATTTTGATGTGTTAATATTAAAAATAATTTTTTAAAAACAAAAATTTATATTATTTTAATATATTTATAAAATAAATATTTTAAAAAATAACTAAAATCATCTCCTAGCAATCTCTAACTAAAAAGCTACTGTCGTTTTCTCTAGGCAAGTCCCATGACATGGTTGTTGTCAACGGTGAGGTGTTCCCTTTCCTAGTCTACCAGTGAATAGTTTTTAGTCATTGATATTAATTATCATTACAGTGAATAGAAGCTTCCACTACTCTGCTATTATCCCTTCAATTACTAGGGAGAAACTTCCTACTTTAAAGCTTGGCTGAAGTTTATTTGATATATTCTTCAGGCAATAACTAAATTGGATTTTACTTCGATGATAGTTGTATATTTTGAACCGTTCAATTATTCCCACACGCGTTCCTCCGTGTTAGTTAAGGCTCTTAATTGGGTTTAATTATTTTGAACCGTTCATTTTAATTGGGTTTAATCCGTGTTCTAGATGCCCATATGTTAAATAAGTTTATTTTTTAAATTGACTTATTAATTTATTCTTGCATTTTTAATTAGACCAATTTTATCTATATAGAATGGTGAAGTTTTTAATATATTTTTTTATTAACTTTTTTTCATCAGAATTAACTAAATAAATCATGCAAACAACTTGAGATTATATTAAATATGACCCTGGATTCTATGAACATGTCAACGTAATACAAAGCAAGTAGCAAAGTAGCACATGGAAGAAAAGTTTTTTAAAAAAACTCACCACACCTCTCCCACTTCTCTTCCTTTTCCATGCTATTTCTCTTGGATTGACCCTGCATCTTTCTACATAAGAATTTGAGGAAATTTTTTACCAATAATTCATGTGAATTATTATTGAAAACTGAATAATTAAATGACATATTATTTATGACAATCTAGTATTTAAATAATTATTTAAAGCCCGAGAAAATCAAATCTTCAGGTAATAAGTTTCTGAACAACTTTAAATCTGTTTAACATGATTATAAAAACTCTTGAATAATTTTGTTTTATTATTTTCACTGTGTATATATAATATTCAAAAACTCAACAAAAATTTTATTCAATTGATTATTTTTTATAATTGATATGTTTATCAAGCACCTCATTATAAGAAGACAAAGGAAAAACTTAGGTTAACTGAAATTGTTAATTTTGAGTCATTTCTCAAAGAGTTAACAACATTTTCATGAACTTTTTAATTTCTCTATTTGAGTGTCCCTGCTTATAAAAAAATAGTATCAATCAAATTATCTTTTTTTGTAAAAAAAAAAGACTTTTAATAAAAATATAAACACTCAAATAAAAAACATAAAAATATAGACACTTAGATGTAAAAACATCTAGTTAGAAATAAACTAAAAGCTTATACATACATAGCATAAAATGCATCAATCTAACAAATTAAAGTAAAAATAAAATTGAATTTAATGAAAATATTAAATTAGAAAAAATTGAAAATTCATACCCTTTTACCCGGAGTCATGCATATTGTAAGGAGCGAAGATAAGAAATCAAGCTATTAATTCCCATAAAAAATAAAAAATAAAAAGTGATATTTATATACATTTTTTTCCATACAAATTATTCACAATCGTAGCTGTAGCCTTTTCGGAAATCAAGGTCTGCCCCCCTTTTGATGCCTGCTGCAGTCAACCATCACCGGCCCACTAGTTATAACCACAACACCCGTCAATACAAGTTTTTACATGGTGAGATAATTTTTATTAAAAGTCATTGTTTTTTAGAAAGAACAAAAAAAAAAAAAAATTGGTATTAAAAAAAAGAAAGTTCTTACACAGTGAGATTGACTCTCCTTAGATTATCGAGAACATTATCTACCATATTAAGATAAATTTAGACTATTGATTTCATTTACCAAATTAACTAGTGTTTTAATTTTTTTTAAATTGGTAATTAGTTTTTTCTATGATGAAATTCTAACCATTAATTTCAAATTTACATGATATGATAAATTACGTTGTTCCTGACTCGAGAGTAATCCGATCCTAAATACTCATAGAGCACGTAATTAAAGGCCTGGACTGAATAGATGTTTAATATCACAGTCCAAATGTTTTTATATGAAAGTGTTATTTTTTTAATTAAAAATATATTAAATTATCTTTTTAAATACTTTTAATTTATATCAAAATAAACTAAAAACTATTTTACAAGACATTTTCAGACACACTCAGACCGCATTATCGAACTGGTCATAAAGCTCCTCGAAATCTCAAATCAAAAGATGCAGCTTGTATATATATTAGCAAAATAAGCAGCCATTTTCTTCTCTACCAACCCAGTACTGTATATCAACGAGTACGGTATATTTTTGGCAAAATTGGAAAAAAAATCTAATAAAATGCAGATAATAATAAAGCTACAATCATATATACCGGTATGCTGCATATGCGAAGGAAGAAAGAAAGTCCTTCTCTTACGCAAATTCTCCTCCAAGCAACAAACCCCCCACCCCCTCTCTTTCTGTCAGAAACATTACCATAGTTGCCAACAATCAGTTTTGCATATATTCACAGCCCTCAAAGATCACTACTGCCTCCTCTTTCCTTCTCTCTTCTTTCAAGTAACAAAGAGCTGATCAAAAACATGTCTAGAATATTAACGATCACAAATCTTATTTCCCTTCTCACAATCACAGTCCTTACAACCCCAGCTACTTCCTCTTCAGATTCTTTTGTCTTTGGTGGTTGTTCACAGCTAAAATACACACCAGGTTCTCCTTACGAGTCCAACGTTAACTTGCTACTCACATCCCTTGTCAGCTCAGCCGCGTTCACCACCTACAACAACTTCACCATCAAGTCCCCCACGCCACAGGACACTCTTTACGGTCTCTTTCAATGCCGAGGAGACCTCTCCAATGGTGACTGTGCTAGCTGTGTAGCTCGTGCAGTGAGTCAGCTCGGCACTCTTTGCCCTGACTCGAGTGGTAGCGCCTTGCAGCTTGAAGGGTGTTTTGTAAAATATGATAACACGACGTTTCTTGGAGTGGAAGACAAGACGGAGGTGTTGCATAAATGTGGGCCGTTGATCGGGTATGATTCTGATGAATTGAACAGGCGTGATGTGGTGTTGGGTTACTTGGGGACTAGTGATGGGTCCTACAGGCCTTTCAGAGTTGGTGGGTCCGAGGATGTTTCTTCTGTGGCGCAGTGTGTCCAAGATTTGAGTGCGAGCGAGTGTCAGGATTGTTTGTCTGAGGCGATCGGACGGCTGAAAACAGTCTGCGGGCCCGCTGTTTGGGGGGACTTGTACTTGGCCAAGTGTTATGTGCGGTTTTCCAAAGCTGGGGCCTCCTCCAACGGCGAAAATGGACATGGTAAGCTGTTGCGCCACCCGGCAGGGTGGTGGTTTAAAGTTTCTTGTTTCTGGTTGAATAATTTTTGGTTTAAATTAATGAGTAATTAGTGAAAATCCCTATCTTGAATAATCTTGAAATTTACCTAATGGCAAATCTAGCCTGTGACAATTGATGCTGTAGTTTTACATGGTTATTTGGGTAAACTTCAAATTGTTCAAGATGGGTTTTTTTTAAAGTAATTTTCTACATTTCCTTTCTTTCTTGTATTTATTTTGTTTTGCTTGTTACCCTTGTGCGTGTGTGTTAGAGAGCGGGAAGTTGGAAATGCTTCTCTCTTTTATCTGGTTAATGAGTGTTTGATGTGCTAATTTATTTTGATGAAACTGCCCCGCTGGTGTGATCCGATTTCTTGACGCATATTCAAGGTGAATGTGGCAGTGTTTAAGGAGATTCTGGAGCAAAGTTTATTGAATTTTGATTCAATACTCTTTTCTTGCAGAGTGATATATACAGTACTACCTGTTTCGATCATGGTTCTGACATCAATTCCATAATTATATATCAAAATTACTGTTCTAGATTTGATGAATTTGGAGAACAAAACCCAAAAGGGAAGTATCTCATAATCCTGCTGTATATTTCCATTGTCAAAGTAGATGCACACATGCGCATAAGGAAAAGCCCTCTAAAGTTCTTAACCACCACGCCATGATAAAATTAAAGCCCCACTTATGAATTAATGCCTCACTAGGAACCAACAAAGGATCCAACGCAAATGAAATTATTATGGTCTTAGTTCACAGTCTTTGGTCCCAAGTGTCTGAGTTTCTACAAAGGTAGAACAGAGCATATGGAGGAGTTCTAATCAAATAATGTAGAAACTATTACCTCTAAAATTTCCAAAATGAACTGGGCATGTTCTTTACAGTAGCATAATCAATCTTTGTTGATAAATAAGTTGAAGCAATCAGTAAATTCTCTCTTCTCATGCAGAATGTTGGCCAGAAATTATTCACATGTAATTGGGTTCTCTTTACTGAGATGATTATTGGCAGCTTAAATTTGTCATTGGCAGTAAGATATAGCAATTAACATAGGATTGCTAAGATAAGATGATATCTAATTGCTTGGTTTGTGTTTTCTTTCTGCTGTAGATAACAACGGAAATGATGAAGTTGAGAAGACACTTGCAATTCTGATAGGACTTATTGCTGCGGTTGCATTACTCATCGTATTCCTTTCTTTCTTAAGGAAAGTTTGTGAAAGAGAAAGAGGTAAGCTACTTGGTCATCTTTCTTTGCATCTTTACAGTTCTCTTTATTTTATTCTCCAAACATTGTCAAATCTTTTCAGTTTTTTTTTTTAAGGTTTAGTAGTTGTCAATACCCTTACTTATATACGTGTCATCTTTCCATACGCAGGTTGTAAATAATAGAATTTAAGCAGGAAAAGATATTCAGGAAATGGGTTCCCTCTGGTCATTTCCTTTGCATTATGTGGCCCGATTGCTTCCCTTTGTTGTTGTGGTCTCGACTTCCCCCCCCCCCCTCTCTCTCTCCCCCTCCCTCCAAATTTCTCCTAAAGAAGCCTGGAAGGGTAAATAGAAAGATGTTCATGGAAACAGGTACCCTTGAAACAAGTGAAAAAAAAGAAGAAAAAAAAAAGGTTTGCAATAAGGTGAAAAGGCCTAAAGATTCCGCACTCTCCTCTCTAGTCTTATAACATCTATGGTGGTAGTTCTCTCTCTCATTGTTTTGTATAAATAGTGATTGTGAAAGTGCTCTTTGCAACGCTGTAGTTAGTGCCTGAGATATTAGAGCTTTATACTTTGTTTTAATTGCAAGTGTTGTATTCACAAAACTTGTTAAATTTTATTTCAAGTCAATGTTTACTTTCCTTTCCTCGTATCTCCAACAAATTCTATATTTAGAAAACCTAAATCAAAGTCTGGTTAGAGTAAAGTTTTAATTTAAACTATTTTTTAAACTAAATTGACAATTTTTTTTAACCATAGCTTTAATAGACCAACTGATATACTAATGACTTGAGTTTTGGATTAGGTCAACTCTTATAACCATGATAAATCATGCTTGTTTGCTAAAATTCTCTTTATTTCTTATCATGTTTACAAAGCAAACAGTTCCCTTTCCTTATATATATATATATATATATATATATATATATATATATATATTATACACTTGTGTTTTTATCTGCTAGTTGAAAACTTTGCAGTTGCCGTCAAGTTGAGAGATGAGGCAACTGAAGCTTGTCTAGAGCCCAATAATACTATCTTGAACATTTAGAATATCGTGATGATTATCATCATAATGATTAGGACAGTAATCTTAGCATTTTCTTATAAAACCATGCTTATCAAAGTACTAACGGAGGTCTAATCAGTAAATTAAAAGGAACAATTCAAATGAATTAAACGATCAATAACAGGGCTAGTGGGTGATATTCATGAATAGTTTAGAGTCCTTGTCTCCCTCTCTCTCCTCCATTATCCATAGCTTTAAATTTGGAGTTTTTGTAAGGTGGGGCTGTCCCCAATCTAGTCCTTGGCACCATACTTTAATCCTCTTTAGCAAGCATGGATGCAAATACAAATTAAGATTCTTTCTCTCACCCTCCAATTACAATCCATGCATCTTTTTTTTTTTTTGAAAGCCATGGTGATCTTGATGACCTTTAAATAAGGGAAACATGAACCAGGCAACTAAAGTGACGAGAGGGATGACAATATTGGGTGTCAGATCAGGAAACTGCGTATCATAAAGCTCAAATAATAAGACCACTCTGTGAAGGTCCCAGCAATTGGTCCCCAAAAACTTTATTTATCAAACAATCATGTGAATCTGTTCTCTTAGAAGACACTTGTTCCGTTTTGGAAATGGTGCTGCTGCTAATACATCTTTTGTGATTGCTCCAATTAGAAGTAGGCTTTTGGTTTTTTGGATTATGTATACCAAAGAAGCTTGCTGTTCATCAAATTCAAAGTGCTATGCTCCATGTTACCAAAAAAGGTGTTGTTTTAAACTAGGATAATTAGCCAAATGTTCCACACCTAACTCCGCCACTTGCAAGCCATCCACGGCTTAATTACTCTAGCCCCATTTTCGACTTTTGCGGTCAACATGCGGAGCCTCTAATATAATTGGGTTTATGCAGTGATGCACTAATAATTGCTTACAATCCGGAAACCCTATTAATTGTTGGCCTTTGACGAAGCTTTTTTTTAATGAGGTTTAATCAAGTAATAAACAAAGCTGTAGGTGGATAACAATGACCCTTGTATGTCAAAACAGTAACAAGAACCTTGCATTTCTATCCTAGAGTGGAAGAGATTAGAAAGAGGAAAGATGGGAACGAAGCTTCCGTTGATTGATTTGAAAAGCATGGCACGCCAATAGTTATTTAAATATCTTTTTCTATCATATTTCTATTTTTTATTTTAAATATACTTATTTAAAAATTAAAGATTCACCAACTCCATGTAAAAATATTTTCTGCCAATACTAGTTACACTTTGGTATATCAAACACTAAATATATATTAAAAACTACATTGACTAAAAAAAAAAAAAAATTATTAGAATCAATTAATTAATTGATTATTCAATTTAAAAATTCTATTCCTATATTTCTTGAAGGATATCATCAGCAACAAAGCTTCGATTTATCAGTTTGAAAATCAGCAATGGCACACAAATAGTTACAATCAAGATCATGAAAAAGATGGGAGGGAAGGGTAATTGAGTATTAGAACCTGTTTGGGAGAAAACATGGTTTAAATTATGTTCTTTTAAAATTTAATTTTTTTAATTTAAAATTAATATTTTATGTTTTTAAATTATTTTGATATGTTAATGTTAAAAATAAATTTTAAAAAATAAATATAATATATTTTAAAGTAAAATATACTTTAAACCATAATCACTATTAAATTCTTAAATACACTTCCAAGGAAAGTGCGGTAACAACGTGGTTGAGGAGCAAAAAACAATTAGTTGATATAGATCGGGCGTTTGCAAGGCTGATAGTGATTTTATTTTGTATTATTCCATGATGAACGATACAGCTCAACTAATTGCATAGAGAGAGGGTGGTTTCTGAAAACAAATGGCTGTTGAATAGGCGCGTAGAAAGGTAATTTAACATCCTTTCTTCGCACAGTTCAGTTTTCAAACAAGAGTGTTTATGGTTCATTCCAAGCCCACTGGGCCATGAACTTCTGATTCAAAGTTCAAAAGTATTTAAGGCCACTTGAGTTGTCTTGTTACATTCCCAGCCCATTTTTATTAGGAAGGGGCTCGTTCATCAGCAGATGGCCTTATCCGAGTCCCCAACCAATAACCAAAAACAGAAAAGAAAAGGTAGCCTCGTATTAGTCCCCACTCAATAAACATTTTCTCAATCGGATCCTTATACTGAACAAATACTACCAATATCCTCTCCTTATCGTCCCTATTCGGAAATATATACACAAATTTAGGGAACATGTTTGTTTATTTAAGGATGAAACTAGGTGTTAATAGATTTATCAGGGCCCTTATTGGTGCAAGAGTATTTTTTAAACTTAACTGACATATTACTTTTTCTTTGGGGACTAACTTGAGTTTACCTAAGAAATCGGTGAAGCAAATGCCAGATGTCCGAAATAAGCACACGTGTCACTTATACCCCCTCCCATCATATCACAACCGTCACCTCCCCTCTATTTAAGAAAAACCAGCCCTTTTTGTCTGACCACGTTCGATTTCTCCTTAATCCCGAAGAAAAGCACAAACCCAAAATCCCCAATCAGATTTAGATCTATTAGGATCTCGGAGCAGCAATGGCACTTGAATGGGTGGTGCTAGGCTACGCCGCAGGAGCAGAGGCAATCATGGTCCTTCTCTTGACAATCCCTGGTCTTGACGGGCTGCGCAAGGGACTGAGCGCGGTGACACGTAATCTGCTGAAGCCGTTTATGTCGGTGGTGCCGTTTTGCCTGTTTCTGCTGATGGACATATACTGGAAGTACGAGACGAGGCCGAGCTGCGAGGGCGAGTCCTGTACTCCAACCGAGCACCTCCGACACCAGAAATCAATCATGAAGAGCCAGAGGAATGCCTTGTTGATAGGTGTTGCACTCGTTTTCTACTGGCTGCTTTACTCGGTTACTCATCTTGTTGTGAAGATCGAGCAGTTGAATCAGCGCGTCGAGAGGCTGAAGAACAAGGAGTAATTGATGATGATGGATTGATGAATGAGATAAGTGGGTTTTGTGTTCTGTTCTCATGAATTACTACGGTTAAATGAGACTTTAATTTCGTTTGCGGATTCAGTTTTTTACTTGTTCAGGTAGTAACTCTGTTTGATTTTGGATGTGAAGATCTGATCAATATGCAGCTTTTCTTTAATCATTTTAGGATACTGTGTTTTTTTCCCCTGCATGTCGAATTCATTTCCAATTTTGATTAGAATGTGGATTGCGAGTCGTGCAAGTGTAAATTGATGAATATGTGGATCTTTATTAAGCAGTTTGTGCTGATCAATGCGGATGGATGAATCTGTAGTATATTAGGGTAGGAGAAGAGAGTAGGGACGAATTTCCAAATTTAGTTATGCAATTGCCATGTCAACACTCTGATTGATTGTGAACTGTTATGACCAGTAACTATATTAGTCTCTTTTAATCCTGTCCTGGACAACCACCACAATATACAAATAATGGTCAGCTAGGAAAATGATGATAAGATCCAAGGCCTTTTATTTGGTCTCCGCTGAAGTCTCAACTTTTCAAATTACACTCGCATAAACCCCTTTCCTTCTCAACGTTGATGGAGAGAGTTGTCACTGGCGCTGAGGCAACTCTTACTTCATCATGTACACTCCATGGGATTCTTATTAGCTTTGTCATCATTGCAACTCGTATTGGTTTGATGTTTCATCAGTTGCATTGGTGACAAGCAATGAGAATTCTTGGTTTCAACGTGGATGAGCTGCATGTAAGTCAATAGTGGCTGTGGGTTGGAGGAGTGAATTGGTACCAGGTTGTAAAGAGGTGGTGGTGGCTTGCTTTGCGTCGGAAATCTGTACCAGGTTATAAAGAGGTGGTGGTGGTTTGCTTTGCATAGAGGAGTAGATTTTTAGTTAGTTTCGTCTATGATCCGTGGGTGTTGGAGTTGTTTGGCAATGAGGTAATTTATTGTTAGCATACTTTTGAGTGATGGGTTTGTTGATGTTGATCTTCTTAATATGGTGTTCGCATTCTCTATCGTATGTTGAAATTCACCTATTCAAGGCCAAAACAGCCCCCCACTTGCAGCACAATCATCTCATACCGAGTCTAATGTTCAAGCATCACCAGGTGAACTTGCATTACCCACCACACCACCTCTTTTCCCATTTAGTCAATTTGGTATCCTGTCTGCCCAGATCTCACGTCGTTGAGTGTTTAATTTCGATTCGACTCTTGAGTGTAGAGCCTCAGGTGAAGGGTATAGTGTGGTGAAAACGAAGCTGCTCTGAAACTATGCATTTAGGAATACGAGGAGGTGCCAGCCATTGCTTTAGTAGAACTGGCCGGGAACTAGGATTTCTCGAACTTATCTACAATTCCTCATTTCCCCTTTTTTGGGCTGCAGAAAAACATCTTGTTTTCCTCTCTCGCCCTCTAGCAAGGGAAGGGAGGCCTGGTTTGGGGGAGGGAGGCGTTCAGTCATGACTTGCACTCTCTCTTTTTGTGTGTGAGGTTAGGGCGATGATCCACACTTTTATTTCTGCCACTCCTTGCGGATCTTGCCCTCATTTTCACATTTACTGTTGAGTAGTGAAACACCTTTCTATCCTTTGTGTGTGAATCTTGTTCAAGAAAGGCAGTCATATGGCACCCAAAAATATAGTCATAGATGTATAGCAAATGTTAGTTGCCTCCGCGCGTATTTGATTCTTTACTTTTAGAAATCAAATGCAGACAGATTTACCACCATTCTTGTGAAGTGGGTAATTTCTTTGTCGCTGTTCTCTGCTGTAAAATGTTTCTCTCACTCGCTCACGCACGCATGAAAGCTATATTATTTGAAGGTTTGCTTGGGTGTATTTGTTCTAGATGATATATATATATATATATATATATATATAGTTCCTTTCTACACCAAGCTCGGTTAATGCTCGTTGATCCATGGATCATGGCTACGATGCTTTATCATATTTCCTAAATCCAATTTAAGCACGGTCGGTGATGGGCTTGATTAATGGAATTCCTGACCATAACCTGCAACTCCATGGTTGAATTATCACTAGGATGGGCTATAGCCCGTATCAAAAAAAATTTAAATTGTATATTGTCCTTAAAAACTTTAACTAATTTGCCATATAAAACAAATTTAACCAAAATAAACCACCATAAAAAAACTTTAACTAATTTACTATTATGTCACTTGTCTTTTATCATAATAATAATAGAAAAAAACACTTTCTCCACAAAATCAACCTCTTTTTTATCCTTTAAAATCTCTATGTTCCAGGGCTAAGAAAATCAGAATAAAAAATTGTATATACAAATTCAACCCAATCAAGAAATTATAGTACCGGTAAAGAGATTTTCTCGAGTTTGAGGAGCATTATAAGTTGAATATTCTCTTCTTGATTTTCTCGTTATCATTGCCTTTGTAGAAGAAAATACTTGTAGGAAAATTTCAAGAAAACAAATATAGCTTTTTTCTTGGTTAATTGGATTCAAACTAAAAAAAAAAAAATCTAGTTTTAGTTTAACTATAAAACTCTCTCCTTAATTCTTTATTTTGAATTTATATACTACATATTGTTTTTATCTTTGAAATGAAAATCTTGACATCTTAAATGCAATGTATTTTATGTCAACTATTAAAATATTACTTTAAACTATGAAAGTTATCTGATTTGATCTTTTCCTTGCACATGTGCAATCTGTTTACATACAATATAAAATTGACATACCATGTATGAATGCTTCATCTAAAAGGCCACAAATTATTTATGTCAGCAATAAGGATCGATGATAGTTTATCAAAACTATCATTGTGCTATATTTAACTTAGTAATAAATTTTCAGTTGAAAAAGTTAAATTTTAAATTCAATGACTTAACTCTGTTTTAGAACCTATGAGAACTTGAAATCATTTAAAGTAAAGTTGATGCTATTTGCAAGCTTGATAAGAAATTTTATCTTGAAAATTTCAATGAACAATAGATGTATTATTTGAGATCTCAGCTAGAACATTATTAAATTGATGTGATTCAACATGAGAGTTTTCAGAATATCTTTATCATTTTCGAATTATATGGAAGATTAGTTGAAACAAATAAGTCGTGGTACTATCACTTGATTAATAAGTTGATTCATTTTTATTTTGACTTTATTTGTTTCCAAGATCATTTTCAATTATGAAACATGTTAAAATTGTGCTTCATGATAAAATAGATAAGGTGTTCTTTATAGATTCTATGATAATTTACATTTGAAAGTTTGCTAAAAATATCGATTCAGATTTGATTATAGATAAATTATATTTAACAAAATATTGAAGGGTATAATTTTAATAGTGTATTTTATTTTTACTTTATCTTCGGTATACACTTTATTTTTACATATTTTATGTTTTTTATTTGGATTGAAACTTTATTATTAACTTGAAAAATTTATGTTATAATGATTGTCCGATTTATTTAATACCCCGGGCAGAAAAATTTCCTAGCTCCACCCTTTCCCTGTTTTTTTTTTTTTTTTGGATATATAGAAATTATCTAGCATCTTCAACAGAGCCAGCAAACTTAGGCAATGACAACCAGGAGACTTTTCCAAGAATGCTTCCTGTCCAAATGATATACAGGGCTGCTGAGATACGTATTACAGAGAAATTTCATGATAGTTGGCATGCATATTGCCATATGCATTAAGCATCTCCTAGCTCAGCATTGTATCTTCTTTTACTTTATGATAAAGAAGGGCTGTGTGTGTGTGTCCCAACAAAGCAAACATCAAATTACACTTCAACAATCTCTAATCTACATTCTGAAATCAAACACCTTCCTTGAAGTAATATGGCCAACCGGAACAGTATCCAAGCCTACCAAATATATATATATATATATATTCCTTTTCTTACACAACGCTGCATTAATTAAAAAATAAATAAATTAGGCAATATCCCAACGTGACTATCCTTCTTTTTTTTTTTGTCACGAATCGTTTTTAATTTATTTTACAAACAAAAGAATTCAAAGAGGATATATAATAAATAAATGTACGCATCCGTTATTGATAAAGGGCGGTGAAATTAATTACGCTGTCTTTTTTGGTGATGCTCTTTCCTTCTCCATGCGTTCAAATAAGCTTCCATCAAAGACAGCTCTAATTGTATCCTTGTGAAGCAAACCATCCTTATCCTTGCAAAGAGTGTACAGGATCTTCCATTCTGTGTAGGAAGCAACCCTGCAATAGTTTTCCAGCATTTAATTACCTTTACATATTTTTCTGAAAGACGTGAAATAATTTTCTAATTACTTCTGGATACTAAGAAATTGAAATGATCAGAAACCAACCATCCTTTGAAGTCCTTGGGTTCTCTGTTAGCCTTGAGCATTCCCATCAGCTCGTCTGATGTCAAGGAATTTGGATGTGAACGTGCATGTTTGCTGAAGATTTCTTCAAATTTTGCAGGAACAAACCTATAATTCTCTTACAAGAATTAATATATGAAATCAAATTTATAGAAGAGCCAACACTAAAAATGTTAAGCCATTTCTAGAGATGCCCTAATTGTGCTACTGAACCAGACGTCTCATATGTTAGCTTTTCATTTGGTAGATAGATGTTAACTGGAAAATATAGAGGACATAAAACAGCATCTCCTAAAAAAAAGAAGAGAGAACGAAAAAGGAGAAAAAAAATTAGAGAATACATAAATGTGACTACAGGAATATAATATGTACCTTCCTTCACTGTCATAGACACCAGAATCACTCCCATGCTTGGCTCGCTGGATGTTCTTAACCTCGATAGGGAACAAAAGAGAAGGAAACTTCCCCTGTAACACATGAAAATTTGATTAATCTATAAATAATTTCGCAGACCATAAGTGAAGTGGTTGTTAAATAAATGGCACTGGTATTTGTAGACTGTCCAAGTTTTAATTATATATCTTGCACTGCTTCCAAAAAAAAAAAAACAAAAGAAAAGGAGTTCTTTCAATGGTAGGATTAAGGTTTATTTTCTCATTAATTTTGAGAAAATACGAAATTAAAAGAAGAAGAAGGTGTTGATGTGTATTTGTTTCTCATTTTGCAAATGTTATTTGCTAGAGATTAGTGTTTTTTTTTTCCTTGGCCTAATTTTATGATTAAGTTCTTGTCATTATTAGATTTCTCAGCTTAGAGATTGAGCACATGCAAGTTATATAAATTAAGGGTAGGTAACCTGTTGCTTATAAGCAATGACCTAAACATATTTGAGAGAAAAGGAAGAAAAGAAGGGGAACCTTTGCTTGCGATCCAACAATGGTACTGTATTTTTGCCAAACTCCATTACATGTGTACTTGTTTTTTAGCTTCCAATTTTTCTCATCTATCTATAGCTAGCTAGGTCCCACCCCGTTGTTTGCCCACTCCATGCAAAGACTAAAAATACAAATAAGGTGCACTTTTAGCCAAATTATACATCCTACGGCGCCAAATGAAACCTAGAAACTTTATTTTATTTATTTTCCTATATGCTATTTTATTTTGTTTCTTTCATACAGCACGTACGTGAATAGAATGAAATATTGAATCCCATTATCATGGAACTCATCCATCATTAAACACTACTTTGTAAGAAAAAACAGAAGAAGCATGTATCATAAACCAACAGGTGAGTGAGTCTTCCCAAAAGAAATGGCGGAACAAGGGCTGTCTTGGACAGGGAAAAAAAAAAGATACTAATAAGAATACCCGATATATAATAGCCAAAATGATATACAAATCTTTTAAAAATAAAAATAAAAAAATAAAAATCACAGATTCCCATGCATCCAGAACGAGATGTAGGGAGAAGTGCGTGGGACAATCATCCTCCTTGGAGGGAACACAGACACGTGTAGGCATGCCATTATTCATGCGGAGACGAACAACTAGTGGATGATGACTTAAGTGGTCATTCTAAGAACATATGTATCTACAACAACAACACCTCCATTAAACTTTTACAGTAACGTTACTTCAATCCTTTTCGTAAAATTGAAGACATTGGCTTGGTGTCGGACCAAATTATATTAAAAAAAATCCGATCCCTAGAATGTCAGGGCATCGAGCCACAACAAATAAGACTGGCCTGATGTCAGTCTGGGTCCATCGCCAAGTTTTTAAAATCTTGTTTTCAAGCAAGGCATGGGATTATTTACCACTTTTACAAGCTTCTCGTTTTGTATGCACAGATTTTTATGTTCTACGATCTTCGAACACAAGAGCTAAACAGGTGAATTAATAGACCGGGTGCTTCTTCAGTCAACTTCCTAGCCAAGCACCTGTACTTGTCTTTTAGTCTTATATATATATATATATATATATCGGTGTCAATTGTGGACGGACTCCTATGGTAATTATATATATTATTTACTACCCCCTTCAATTTCTTAAACAATTATTTATTTTCCTCGTTAATTAGAGTCGAATTAGAGAGAGAGAGAGAGAGAGAGAGAGAGGGATATACAGGTCGAGTTTTCTGGCTGAGAGCGATATTGATCAGAAAGGCACTGGCAGTGGATAACAAGATACCACACCCAATTGAACGAAAACCTGTTAGTTAACAAATTCAGATTTAGATTAACCCATTAATTAAAATTTCCTTTTCTTTACACAAAAACAAGAATGAGAAATACAATAAACATAAAAAAAAAAGGAAAACATAAGAACACACCTTGAAACGTCTCCCAAGGATAAACAATGCCATCTTGATTCCTATCAAAGAAGAAGACATGCTTCTGCAGTACGTTATGATCATTTGGTACAAATTTCCCTGCGTGAGAAAACAATCTCCAACTTTAGCCATAAAACAAATAGCTGCAGGGGATTCTTTGGGGGGGGGGGGGCGGCAACAAGGGGTAACACGGCACAAGAAAGAAGGAAAGTTAAATCCATACCATTTTGTTGCTTATCGGTTGATGATAAGGTGGAGGAATTCATGTCTATAGTAGCAAAGATGGAACTGTGAAAGCGATTAGAGAGATGGGGATGAGAGGTAGTGTTTAATGGGGTGGAAAGGATATATACTGCGGGTGCTAGAGAAGAGAACCAAAGGCTTTGTTCTGTTCTACTTTAATGGATGCTTGTTGCTATTTGAGTGCCAGCTATTAATAGGGAAGGGGTTTGATGGCACAAATGAAAAATGGCAGCAATTTATTCTCTGCAGCCCACGCGCTTTATTGCAGCGGTGATGATCTTCTTTCTAATCATTTCATTTTTATTTCTTTCGTAACGCAACAACGGACAACGTGAATAATGAGATTTCTTTTCACAACTGTGTGTTTTTATATTTTAAAAATATTTTTAAAAATTTTGAATTTTTTTATTTTTTATTTACTTGAAATTAATATTTTTAGTATTTTAAAATAATTTTAATATAATGATATTAAAAATAATTTAAAAAAATAAAAAATATTATTTTAATGTATTTTTAAATAAAAAATACTTTGAAAATCAACAATTACTACACTTCAGGCACGCCGATAATATATATATATCAAATTAGATTTTTAAAAAATAATTTTTAAATATATAGATTTTTATATTTTTAAAATAAGAAATACAAGGAAAATAAGTAATTTTTTTATTTCTAAAATATTATTATAAATAAAAAACTTTTAATTTTAAAATTCTCCAAATAAAACATATAATAATATAAAAAATAATTATTATAATTTAAAAACTCTCGAGATTAATATAGTGGAGAGTCTATATCACTGGTTCCAATTAATTATTTGAAAGTTTGAGGGGCATGTTGAGAAAATATGTTTTTTTTTTGTCGTTTTCAGTTTTTTTTCTCCCCATCTTACTTTTTTTCTCGAGAGAAGAAAGTTCGGTATGTGTACAACTCCTTATAGCTTGTATTATCATTTAGCCCTTGACAAAAAAAAAAGAAAAAAAGAGGATCACTTTAACCTCATTGCTGTGTAAGAAGAACAGCGGTTAAAATAAGGGTGGGGACGAGATTCAATGATAGAAAAGATCTACATTTCAATTGTACAGCTTATAATTTTGATCTGTTAATACCATAAATAAATTGTTTTAAAAAAATAATAATTTGATAAATTTTCAATAAAAAATACTTTAAAAAGCAATTATTTCAACAACTATCTTGCATTTTTGTCCTCCTTAATTTAAAACCCTTCCTTTCGCTCTGACTTGTAAGAGATATACTCGCAACATAGAGCTTATTAAAGGAAAATAATAATGATAATAATGAAAACAAGGAGGAGGAAGAAGAAGAAACGACATAAATAAAAATAACGTAACTTGTCGGGAAATAAAACGGTTGCAATGTGAACACATCAAGACAGAAAAGGAAAAGAAGGGCGCGTGCGCGCTTTTCGCCTTTTGCTTTACAGGAGGAGGACGCAAACACAGGTGACGGTGCATCATTCTCTCCGATGCCTTCAGGAAATTTTAAAGCACCTTTTTTTTTAATATATAATATCTTGTCGAAGTAAATATATGCTATTTTAAATGATTATTGAGTTTCATAATTGATAAATTTTATTAAATAGTGTTGTTGATTACATGTATAAACAATGCTGTATCTTTGATTTTCTCTTGAAAAAATTAAAGGCTCGTTAACTTCTGCTTTAGAAAGTCCTTTTATCTAAAAAATGAAATTTTAATTTTTAAATATTTTTCAATAGTTTCAATATAATAATATTAAAAATAAAACTACATTTAAAAAAAAAAACATCTGTCATCATTTTGCCAAAAACATACTAATATCTTCCCGACAAGAAAAGCATGGTTTTACTGAACTGAACTTGCTTTCCTAATACAGAAACATGCGCTGTCTTAGCATTGAAAATCAGAGGCTATTTGGCGACTAGCGACGTGTTTCAGTCTTTCAGATTACCATCATTTTCAAAAGTGTCATCATATTCCCACGAAAAACATTTATTAACAAATACTAGCTTTCTCCACAATTTTTTTTTCGTTTTTTTACTTTTTTTCGTTTTGTTTTGTTTTATCATTTTTTTTTGTCTTTTGTCTTTCTTTCTTTTTTTCCTTTTTTTTTCCTTTCCCCCACATTTTTTTCCTTTTATTTTTTTTATTCATTTTGTTTTGTAAATATTAAACTGATTAAAAATTAAACTTTGTAGTTTTTTTTTTAAAAACATTGTGAATTGCAATAATTTTTTTTTATATAATTTTTTTTTTCACAAACCTACAAAAATGCATGGGCATGCCATAAGCCGTGACATCGCGCGGGCATGACATCTAATAAAATCCTAAGCTATGTTATGTCTATCAAATTAATTTCAAGGTATCCCTTTAATTTTTCAAACCTCTTTATGTGAATATATAATATTATTTTTTAAAAATATTTTTTTATTTTTTAAAATTTATTCTTGACATTAACATATCAAAATGATCTAAAAAAATTCAATTTTATTTTAATTTTTTTATAAAAAAACTTTTGAAATATAAAAGCAAATAAACTCTTAATTAAACTCAAAAACCTCAAATATTTAATTATTATATCAGGAGTCTCCTAGTTTGTTTCCGAATGCGAACTCCTTCCTCTTCATTCTTGAATTATCATACATACTTTTAAAAAAGAACATTGAATTAATAAGTTAGAAGCAAAGATCTTTCTGAAATTTCAGAACAGTTTATAATTGAAAACTTAAAGTTTTCTTTAAATAAGTGCTAAAATGTTTTTTCTGCATGTAGTTCGGTAATGAAAACAAAATACCACACCTTCATTACTTAAAATTTACGATAGTTAGTTGAATATAATTCAATTATGACTGCTAGCTGCGATAAATATCACAACTTCATTATTAAGACTATGATAGCTAGCTGCTCGTAATTCAATTTTGTTCGAGAATTTGACTCGGACACCTCTTGAAATCCCAAACCTTAGCCGTCAAAATGTCCCCTAAAATGCCTTAAAAGATTAATGTCTAAAAAATATCCTTTAGAAAATAGGGTTAGCTGATTAATGCCCAATAAAAAAAAAACACGAAAAATATTTTTACGGAATAACGTCGAAGGTATTTAATAATCACTCAAAAACATACATGTTTTTTCGTGTTTTATTTTAGCAGCAGTGTTTTTCCAACAGTTGGAGGTTATGTTTATATTTGCTAGGGCCAACCACAGATTTTCTGCTAGCCTATATTAGAGTTCTCCAATGTTAGCATTAATTATCAATTGGTTGTATCAACCACAAAAAAATTCAAAAAAATAAGTTAAATTAAAAATTAAATTGCATAGACAATAAAAATAAATAAAAGGAGAAGAAAGAGACGGAGAGGAAGAAGGGAAAAGAGAAAAAACTACTAAGAAAACAATTTATTGTTCTCTCGCCTCCGTTCCAAGTTAATTATAACCCCATTTTAACTGCCCATGGTTCCACGTTAATAGCAGTGCAACTCCCAACTCCAGCAGTTAATACCACCATAAAACGCCCCAACCAGTTCCTTATTATGCCTGCAGCTCCGGCGGACCCAGGGCTCCCTTTGCTCGCGCCATCGGTGTTCAACTTAACCCGTCCTTCTTTAGATGGCTGCTAACTAATACACTTGGACACGAGCTGGCAGCTGCATCCTAGTGGGGACTCCTGCTCTCAAACTGGTTTATTTCCATGAAATAATGGTTGATGTCTCCACGATGGTGAGAGGATCTGCAGGGTTGGGGTTGAAGATCATCCCATTCCTCATCTCCATAGAAACCTAGCAATATGTCCCAATCCTCTCTCATCTTTTTTTATCTCTCTAAAAGTACCCATCAAATTCTCCAAGGTAGATCGTGAATGTATCTATCAATTATACTTGAGAAGTGATTTGGATTATTTTCTGGTTACCCCCACCTTAATGGGAAAAAGACTTGATGCCTTCTCAGCCAAACACACACCACACATTGTGAACTGCAACTGCAAAACAGGATTTGCTTTTCTTGGATGCGTATGCTTCTCAGCGTGGCTAAAAAATTGACATGGATCACACTTCTGACACAAGCACCGGGGGAACTATCACGCTGGCGTTGCCCTTATCTTGCTGGAGGCATATTTTCTGAACAAAAGCAGTTGTTGTCAAAATCCAAAAAATTAAGCAACACGCAATTGTATTTCGCAGTGCAGAGATCAAGGTGGGGGCAAAACCGGCTACGTTTGTTAATACAATCTGGCCATGAAGATGTTCAATAAATATGCGTGTTTAGGGAGAAAAAGAAAGAGGCAGTCTTTCTCTGGTTTTAGTTTTCACACATCACCACCTCAAGCAGTCAAGGCGCGAGTAATTCAAAATCAAAAAAATTTAAGCAACACGCAATTGTATTTAGCAGTGCAGAGATCAAGGTAGCGGCAAAACTGGCTTCGTTTGTTAATACAATCTGGCCATGAAGATGTTCAATAAATATGCGTGTTTAGGGAGAAAAAGAAAAAGGCAGTCTTTCTCTGGTTTTAGTTTTCACACATCACCACCTCAAGCAGTCAAGGCGCGAGTAATTCAAAATCAAAAACATTTAAGCAACACGCAATTGTATTTAGCAGTGCAGAGATCAAGGTGGCCGCAAAACTGGCTTCGTTTGTTAATACAATCTGGCCATGACGATGTTCAATAAATATGCGTGTTTAGGGAGAAAAAGAAAAAGGCAGTCTTTCTCTGGTATTAGTTTTCACAAAACACCACCTCAAGCAGTCAAGGTGCGAATAATTCATCAGGATCCATTTATTTAGCCACCGTTTGAGGGAACTAAAGTCATCTTTCTCGTACACGAGATTATACATTGCTGGAACTAAGCCTGCAGGAGGAATAGGGCATGCATCTATATACAGTACTTGGCCATGAACTTTTAAATGAATTAGAGAATACAACACTTAAGAACTAGCCCCTTTTGATCCAACCTTGCCTCCTCGTTTCCTGCACATACAACTTATATTATTACCATGTATTTCTAGTGAATTTTACAGAACACATACATATTGTAAGCAATCACATTGTTTGCAAGACGCCCATCATTCAGTTGCTAGTGATTCCACATCTAACCATCCTGACTCAGTACCAGTGCTGAGGCTTCAGTTCACATCAGATTTAACTCCATCTAATAATAACTGCTTAACAAATTCCAATTAACTTATGCCCCTGATTGGATTAACAATTATTTAATGATCTACACTTCATATTTGTTTTTGCCTTGGTTGTGTACTGGTGGTGTCTGTCTCTTTCCCTTTTGAAACAGCACATTCCATTGTTTTTTACCACTCCCAACCCTCCCCGGATAAATAGAGTTGCTAATTTCATTAGGTAAGTCTTACTTGCCAAGAAAATCAATACCAAATAGAAATGATATACCAACAACACGCAGAAGCAAAACTGACACACCTTCAGGAGGCTGAGCGAGCTTCCTGTTCTGTGAAGTCATCATTTCTTTCTTCAACTGAGTTAATATATCCTCCATTGTATGCTCCCTCTGCCAATTAGCAAGCATAGGGAAAAGACTGGGCTCGACCTGTTAATTTAGTCAATAATTAGATTATTTCCAATCAATTGATGTAGAAGAACTCAGAATTACATCACTTACCACTCCACTTTCAGGATTGACGCAGGTCATGTTTATCCGAGTTTGGAACCTGACACTTGGTGGATTATCGGGATATTCCTTGCCACAAAACAATTTTAACTGGTAGATACGCCCCTCGTGAACAGTCTGGCAAGTAGTATGAGTCAATACATTATTACTCCTTTTGAAAAATGATATAAAGCATACACAATTACTTTGAAGAATCATGTTTCATCATTCAAGGATCAAGGCATAGATGGTAATGATTATCATGCCAGGCCACCAGAGTCATCAGGTTGTTTGCATTGCACATAAAACTGGGGATGGATATTCACCCCATTAGTCAGGAATCAAGACCTCCCCTGCCACTACAAGGATGGTTTTGGCAATGCTGCAGGTGAGGACCATCTGGGCACTTGGATAAGATATTTAATTTAGCTCGGATTCAATGCGGGGGCAAGTTTAAAGGAGATCCTGCCACCCCACCTAGATGATTACATATTTTCTATGATGTGCTTATTCCCAGCATAATCAGCTGCACACAAACAGTATTTAGAGGCAATTGTGGTTAATTCCCCCCCTCCCCCACCCCCATTCAGTCTAACTAATCAAAATCACAATCTCCCGTGCATACATTGAAAAACACACATGTAGATTATTTAAAAATCAAAATTTGGGGTCCATTCTAATACTTTTGGGTTTAGAAAGCTTCCAGAATTTTTGCTCATTCGGATAAAATGAGCAATAGATGTGATTCTGCCCAAAAACAAACTTCAACCTGAATTGATTCATCACTAGTTTCAGAAAGGCTTCGTGAAGCAAGCAAGGGGCAGACCATGGAGGCTCTTTTTTAAGTATATGAATGGGTGGGTGGTGGATGGTGTTAAAAATCGCATAACCATTCCAAGCCCATTCTCATTCCAACTTTATCCACCATTATAGGATGCTACCATCAAATGCCCTGGAATAGGGATTGACCTACAGAAATTGGCTACAGATCCAACTGTCTATGGAAAGCAGGCGTCAAACTTTTAGGTGTAGCGAAGGAGAAAAGAAATTTGAGATTTTATTTGATCTAGTTAGTTTTGAAAAGTTAGGGGGTTTGCGGGCTGGAGTTCTGTATCTTTAAGTATTTAATTTAAATTATATTAGTATCATGCAGTAGATATTTTAAGTTCTTTGGATACATAAATATTTAGATTTAGTTGAAAGGTCTTAGCTATCTTTATCTAGAATCGGTTCCCCTTTCCCTGCTTTTCCAATGATTCTATTTTACCCTTGCTCTATACTCTCCCAATTTCCAAGTTTTATGATTTGAAATTCTTTGGTACATCACAGCATGGGAGATCAACTGCAATTTTCTTTTAGAATAGATCTCTGCAGATGGCAAGCCAAGACTGACATCAAAGCTTATTCATTTATGGCGAATCATACTATTATAGAAGACTTGACAGCATAAGTTTTACAATGACAATCTTTTTTAAAAAAAATTATTTTTGATAAATAAGTTTTCCAATGACAATCTAATGCATAAAAAGAAACAAATGAAAAATGGTTTAAAAGTTTTAAACTGCAAACAAAGGGATAACCTTGAAGATTTCAAAACAGTCTGAACTACATGCAAAGGCAACTAGATTACTAATGAGTTACGCGGACATTATACTTCTGATTGAGAGCATTTAATGACACACCACGGTTTAACAATGTTGTGAAAACTTTTATAATGAGAGCTGCAGGAAGAGGAAGAGATTAAAGATACTTGAAAAATCAAATAACAACTGTTCTGAAAAGGCAAAGGGTGACTGTTGATTCTAGAGGAAAAAACAAGGAACTGGCATGCTGTGAAGTCAAGGAAATTTTAATAGTTGAAATGACATCATGCCTTTTTCAGGAAAAAAAGATTCATAAATGTTGATTTCACGAGTACTAAAGGTTTATATATGGACGAACTGATGACATGATACTATAAGAAGGATAAATTATTCTTGGAAAATTGTTTGTCTTGCTCCCACAGATGTTTAAAGCTGAGAAAGTTGGCTTGACACTCAATTAAAATTGGTATCCTATAGTAGGAATGTTTAATCGATAAGCAAGATTTTATGGAAAAGCACTAAAGGGCTGAACTCATATAGTAACTTTTTGATAGATGAATCTATATATAAAAACACAAGTCTCATCTTGGATCATAATCTACCACTTTGTATGTAAACCAAGCATATTCCCAAAATCAGATCATCAATTGCCAATTTGGCATGCATACAACATGAATGCACACATTGAAAGAGAGAATGTAAAGAACAAAAATAAATTGACATACATTGGGGGGGCCAATTATGGTTCCTGTCCATGACTGCATGAAGATATCATCAGCGTCGTCCATTCCATAACTGACAGTTCCATCTCCGATCCCCTTTTCCCCTCTCTCAAGCTCCTCCAGTAGTCTGAAGTTCCTCGGCACTGCAGAGGACACTAATATTCAGTTACAAAATAGTAATCATGCATGCATGCATTCTAGAAATCATCAAAGAGAAAAGGAAATCCTCCTTCCAACCTCCATCAGCCTAAATAAACCTTGTTACATGAGAAAAGCACTAAGACCAGACAGTGAGAAAGTTGTTTCTGACGAGGATTTGCTGACATGCAAGGAAAGTGACGGGGCAAAAATATGAGGTATTCATCAATACTATTTTTTTATCGTGAACCTCGCTTGATTCACTACACATAAGCAGGATTTCATTTTTCCACTCCAGGGACATTTGCATCATTGCGCAAATCAGCAAAAGAATAAAACTGTTTCTGGGCCTCCTAAATCAGATCTCTTTCAATTCAACCTACTCATACCATCTTCTAATCTCTTCCATTGCATACATATTGCACCCCATTTTAAAATTAATCTCTAATTGCAAACCAATGAGATGGAAAGCTTGCCTTCGGTCATGATTAGTAAAATCTCAAAATGCACAACTAACTCAAGTGAAGGAGCCTGCTTGTTTTAGGCATTTGCTCCCTCTATAACAGTACATTCTACATTCCACGTTGCATTTCATTACATTCATATCCTATCACGTAAAGGAATGGAGAAAATAACCTTCAAAGGCAGAAAACTAACTTCAAGAGAACTTCTATATGCTGAGTGATCAGAGGACGATATAGATGCAGTGAAAGAAAACTAATTGGCCAGAAAACAGTAAATGTCAAACTAGTCCAGCACACCCAATTAAGAAAGCATTATAAGAAACTCTAAGAGAAACAACAGATCATCTTGAATTTTAACTCAGAAACAGATCATCTTCAAACATAACTCAAAAACCCTAACCAATTGTAAACCTCAAAGCAAAATCCAAATCAAACACTCTACCAACACTGCAAAGTGCAAAGAAACACAAAAAACCAGGATGCCAACCTGCTAAAAAGAAGAATACAATTTTAATCTAACAAGGAAATTTGGGATTTTTTTGGTTCTTAAAATAGTGAGCTTACCAACAACGCTTGAACCTTCAGAACCCATTGATTTTGAATGTTGAGTTCAGCGAAAGAGATAGGATTTCTCTTCTAATTATTGTTATCTATTTTAGATTCAAAGGGAAAAAGGAAAAGAAATATTGAAGTGATCACAAGTAACAGAAAAGAAAAAACGAGGACAAAGTAAGCAGTCCGAGCCCGACAACAGTTTCACAGATCTCAAGTCCAACAGGTCAAATCAGGTTATTTTATTGTATTTAAAGTCTGGGTAAAGAGAATGTTAAAGGTTATTTAAAAAAAATTATTTAAAAATATATTAAAATATTTTTTTTAATTTTTAAAAAGTTATTTTTGATGATGCTATATTAAAGAAATTTAAAAATGTTAAAAAAAATAATTTCAAATAAAAAAATTCAAATTTTAATAAAAAATAAGTTATACTACAGGAACAAACAAGATATTATTGAATTCATGGGCCTGCAAAACTTCGCTGGCCAGATTTTTTTTTATAAACAAATAATATTCAGTGTCATAAATATATTATAAAAAAAAATCAAGAATTGGGTTATAGAATTATTGGATGAAATAAATTTTAATTAAATAATAAAAAACAACGACATATGAATCAATTTTTAAAAAATGGTTACAATAAACTGGAAAAAATATTTTTTTTAAAATGATATAATTTAATTCTCGACTAACTAAATATAAAATTACAAAATTAAATAAAAAATAACAAAAAAAAATAAAGTTGTGACCAATTAATAAGGGCAAGGTGAAAAAAATAAAAAATCTCAAATTCTAATTTTAAACAAATTAAATATAAAAAAATGAAAATCAGTAAAAAAATGAACAAACAGAGGAGGCTGACCTAGAAGTTTAATTTTTCATTTTAGTCTTTAATTTACTCAAAACTCTTTTTATATTTCATGCATAGACATTATCTTTTTATTTTTCAATTAACAAGTTTTATGATACTGGAAAAGGTATCCATAACGCTATCTTTTTTTTTGTTCTTGTATTAAAATTAAGACCTTGTTTATTTATTGAAAAATAAATTTTTTAAAAAATAAATTTCAGAAAAATAAATTATTTTTTGATGTTTGGTAGTGTAATGTAAAATAAGTTGGAAAACACTTTCCAGTGTTTGGTTATGTCATGGAAAATGAGCTGGAAAATAATTTATTAATATTTTATTTTTTTCAAGTTTATTAAAATAATGAGGAACAAATCTTACAAATTAAAAAATTGAATGAGAATGAAATTGAAAAAAAATATAATTTCATAAATTATCTCAAATAAAATAAATAATAATCAAAATAATAGAGATCAAATCTAAAAAATAAAAAAATTGAAAGATGAAGAAATTAAAATAATAATAATTAACATTTCATAAATTATTTCAAATAAAATAAGTAACAATCAAAAGAACGAGGACCAAATTTGATAAATAAAAAATTTCACTTAAAAAATGATAAGGAAAAAACAAATAACAATTATAAAAATGAGAACCAAAATTAATATAAAAATTAAATTCTAAGGGATGAAATTGAAAAATAAATATTCAAAACAAAATATATATATATAGCAATTAAAAGTTTGAGTACCAAATTTGTTATAATCAGCAAATAGTATGACATTTCTAAATTTTTCATAACTTCCAGAAAATGTTTTCTATCCAAAATAAAGAAAAACACTTTCTTGAAAACCAAGCTAAATTTTATTTTGATTGGAAAGTATTTTTTATTGATTGGGAAATGTTTTTTATAAGTTTAAAAGATAGTTTTTCTGGAAAATAAACATAGAAAAAGTTGAAATCCAATCACAGAGTTACACAGTTGACTTGTCTAGTCTAGCCCTAATAAGGTCCTGTTTGGGAACACGGCTGCGACTGCGTTCCCAAAAAGATTGATTTTTTTTGCTAAAATTTAATATGGTTTGTACATTTTGGATCGTTTTGATGTACTGATGTCAAAAATAATTTTTTAAAAATAAAAAAAACATCGTTAGAATATATTTTGGCACGAAAAGTTATTTAAAAAGTACCCGCAACCACAATGTCAAACACGCTCTAAGGCACCCAACTGGACTAATGAGATGCAATCAGGACTTCATCACAGATAAGAATGGTTCGTCAATCCAAGGTTTGGAGTTGTCCCTGGATTTTATAGGTTTTTAATAATGGATATGCTGGAATTTTAGCAAAACCAGTAATGATTTTGTTAATGTCACGGTGAGAAAATAAGAAAATTTGATAGGAAAATAAGGGTATTTAGGGAATGAAAATTAGTGCATTGTGACAACTAAGAGTGTGTTTGGTATTGCGGTAGCTTTTGTGGTTATGGTTTGAAAAAAATTGTTTTATAAAAAGTACTTTTAGTTGAGGTTGGTTTGAAAAAATAGATATTTGGTTAAAACTGTGGTTGAAATTGAGGTTGAAGAAAAAATAGTTTAATATGTTTGGTTAAAAAAATGCTTTTTAAATTGAGGTTATATATATATATACACTAATGATTTTTAATGCAAAAACATAATTGGAATTGCGATCAAATTTCACAAATGCTACGTCATTATGCAATATCCTTCTAATTTATGTAGTGTTATTAAATAATATTAAGTACTAGTTTTTCGAGTAAAACACAATTTTTTTTAAAAAAAAATCAACAATTTCATCATGTACAAAATTCATTCGACAATAACTACAGTTATCATGATTTATCCTGCGTGCAATAAAATTAAGTAAAATATTATCAGGAATAAAATTGAGATTACAGTACGAATAAATTTAATTTAGTTAAAATATTTTTTAAAATATATATATATATTTCACGTGAACAATATGAGTGTAATTAATTAACTGTACTAGTTTTTTAGGAAAAAAAACTTTATGCACCAGTTTTTCAAAAAAAAAACTAACTGTTCAAGTGAATAGTGCGCAGTGGAGCATGGCTCAACAGTGGAGCCATGCTCCACCGTTAACGTTGGGTCAGCAACATGAGAAGCAGCATTTTGCTGCTTCTGAAAACCTGCGGTGCAGCTTCAAATATCAGTGGCCCCTACCAGCAAAACACCCTACTTTTTTTTTAACCAAACACTAGGAAGTGTGACTGCGGGTGAACCTCACCCGCAGCCACACTATAAGGATTCCCGAGGACTAGTTATAAATGGATTTAAAAGAACAAGGACTAATTAGTAGTTATTGAACCTCAAGGGGCTAGTTAATTTATTTACTAAAATACAATATACTATCATAACTTAATGACCAGTAAAAACACCCTCTCACGCGAACCTACTCCACAATTCCAATAATTCAGCCTCAGCTACCGTACCGCGCTCAACATCCACTCAGCCAAAAACTACTCAAATCAAATCTAATGTTATTGTTAATTTCTTTTCGTTTTACATGAAATGGTTAAAATATTTTAAATCAATTCATAAAATAAAATAAAATAATTTTTATTTTATTTTAAATCTCGGTTTATTTTAGATTTTTTGGATAAATTTCAGCCAGAATATTCTAATTTCATTTCATATATTTTATTCCAGACTTGAAAAGCCATTAAATTAAATTTGTATTTTCTCTAAGTTGAGTTACTTTAAATAAAAGTTTTATTTAATCTTTACTATTTAAAAATATTTTAAAATTTAAAATTATATTTGTTTGACATTGTATTTGTATTGCATAATTTATTATTAATTTATTTTGAATTTGAATTATATTTGTTGAATTAAAAAAACAAAACACCTACCGAAATGGAATTGATAACCTTGATGTTTTATAAAAATAATGTTTTTTTTTAAAATTTATTTTAAATTTTAATATTAAAATAAAAAACACAAAAAATTAATTTAAAAAAAATTAAAATTTTATAAAACAAGATTTCTACTACAAAAACAAACAGGTATTAAAATTATCACAACAATCTCATCTAAGTATTTGCTGTAAAGTTTAGTTTTATTTTACTTGGTTAAAACTTTAAACCCTAGAGACTAATTAATAAACAAATACAAACATTTCTTCTCCCGGGCCGGGGGTGTAAAAGATACAAGCATAGTTACAATCTTATACTATGAATTATATATATAATCACGCATTATAGTATAATACATACTAATTAATTCATCTCAATGGTATCCCCGTGGTACGTTAGAACATTGGGGCTCTTAGCGGAACTCCTTTTCTTGATTGCTTTAATTTTTGCCTCTTGAGATGTTGAATTCGGTATTGATCTTCCCTACACTCGCCTCCATAAATGGCCGTAACCTGAGAATTATTAAAAAAAGAGAGGAATAATTACACTAAAACCACCCCCGGGAGTTATATACTATAAATAAATAAATATACACACACACACACATACCAACTTGAAATTATTAATTATTTTTATATAAATCAAGGAGAGAGTATATATGGAGACAGATGGTGCGGAGCACCTTGCATTCAATACTGCAATAGTGTGAACAATTATCTTGCAAACTTCTGTGACAGATGATGCATCTATAGTCCTTGAAACTAATTTGCTGCTGTTGGTGACGATGATAATGCTTCCTTTGCTTCAAGAATAGCACTCTAGCTTTATTTGTAACATAAGTCTGTGAACAAAGCAAAAGCAGCATAAATTAGTTATGCGTGTCTGAATTTATTTCAAAATAACTTTTGAATTCAAAAGTTTGATTGTGATAAAATTGAAATTATTGATCACTCGACTAAAAAATCCTCATATCATATAAAAAAATCACTTAATCTAAAAATCCAAACTATTAAATGATATTCCATTAATAATATATATATATATATATTAACTATCTAGCATTTGTTAAGTGATTGCATGATTTATTAATTGGAGTAACTTATAATTATTCCCTCTAATCTTGAGAATTAAATTAACGAGTCTTGTTTTGAAAATTAATTTTTAATTTTTTAAAGTAATTTTTATTTGAAAATAAATTAAATTAATTTTTTTTTATTTTTTAAAATTATTTTTTAACATCAATACTTTAAAATAATTTAAAAAATAAAATAAAAATTCAAACTTCGCAAGACCCGCAGTGCAGCCGTTTAAAATTGGGGCCGTTATTTTCTAAACCTATATAAAATTTGAGGACAGCAAGTAAATTAACAACGAGAAAACCTGTATGCCAGAGCAGTTGAAGAGCTTGGACAAGTCTTGGCGATTGATTACATCGCTATAGATATATCTTCGAATCTACAGCACCATGGAAAACATGTAGAGAACAGAGAATCAAGTTCCACACATACATGTACAATGCCATTCAACTGGGCAAATTAACTAGTAAGAAGATGAGATTGATGAGGTTAAGAGAGATCATGGACCTTGACGTGCTTATGGCGAGCATGAGCTGGAAGACAATTTGAGCACAAAGAAGAGTAGCAATCAGCACAAAAACGATCCATTCTCGAGTCTGGATGAGTGATGCATGTCCTGAAGAAGACGGTGTTGTACATAACAACTACCCATTGCGGCACCGCAGGATAGTTTTTCTGCAAAAACATCAATTTGTTTACTCGTGCTGAATCGAAGTTTCATGTTATGAACAATATTAAAATCCAGGAAAGTGAAGCTTCCATGAGAGAAGTGAAGGAGATTACCAGGCGTACTTCGTGTTTAGATGCACGGAGTTGTTTGATTCCCACAACCTTTTCCATTCTTCTTCAATTCTCTAATAAATTAAAAGGACTCAAGCTTGACGGCTCTGCCATGATTTTGGAACATTTATATGCCATAGCAACTTCGCTAGAGTTAAAGTCAAGTTCCCTGTAGATAAAATTCAATACATTTTAAATAAGATGTAGATAAAATTCAACAGATTTTAAATTAGATTTCGCCCATGCCTGTCAGAAAAAAAACCGTTTAAAGGGTTTTTATGATTAAAAGTATGTTTGGTTTAATAATTGCTTTTCAAATAATTTTTTGTGTTGAAATTTTTTATAAATTATTTTTAATATCAACACATTAAAACAACTCAAAACATACAAATTATATTAAATTTTAATAAAAAAAAATTAAATTTTTTAAAAACATGGTGGTTTCTAAGTAATCTTGCTTTTCTTGTAACTGGTTTTTTTTAATAAAATAGAAAATATATTTTACATGCTTGCGTTTTCTAATTAAAATGACGAGGGGATATATAATAATTTACTTCACATAAAAAAACCGTTTAAAGGGTTTTTATGATTAAGAATATGTTTGATAGTGTAGTAATAATTGTTTTTCAAATAATTTTTTGTGTTGAAATTTTTAAAAAATTATTTTTAACATTAGCACATCAAAACAATTCAAAACATACAAATCATATTAAATTTTAATAAAAAAAATTGAATTTTTTGAAAACATAGTGGTTTCTAAGTAATCTTGATTTTCTTGTAACTGGTTTTTTTTTAATAAAATAGAAAATATATTTCACATGCTTGCGTTTTCTAATTAAAATGACGAGGGGATATATAATAATTTACTTCACATAATATGGCATGAAATGTGAACTCTGATGGCTTACACTTTTAAAACAAAAAATATTTTCATTACAGCTAACTATTATGGTGCTCTTACAAATAAGAGAAAATGTTTTGTTTTTATCCACCCTGGCAAGTGCTTAATTTTACATGGATAGTAAGATATTTAAAAAGCTATTATGGCCGTATCCTTCAGTATTTGAAGACATAACAAAGGAATTGGGTGGGGAACCATATAATAAAGTGGGAAACCATGAATGCTCTAGATTTTAATTCTCCTATTGTTGGGGATTAAATTATCTAGGAAGGTCGCCTGAGCACTTTAGTTCATCTTGCTGATGATGCTTGCATTAACTAGCAATGTAGATTGGATTAAATTAATTATGCCGACGTTGTTTGTTATGTTATTTTTTGGTGAAATATAATTATACCAAGCCAGCTCCATTAAATTCTCTTCATTCGTACGGGCCATGACATTAAAAACAGAGGCCTGCTGCTATTTATTCCCTCCACCAAATTGACTTAATACATGCTATCAGACGCTATTCTGTGGCACCCCCCCCCCCCCCCCCATTTAGTTTTTCTTCATCCAGTTAGATACTTTGCTCGGTGCATAACTTCGACGGTGTTAATTCTCCAGCTAACTCACCAAACGAACGTAAGTGGATATATGCCCTCCATCAATACTTACTTAATCGCCATGTATTAACTTCACGGCCTCACCTCCCTTCTTTGACATCAAATTCTTATCTACTGGAGAGATCGCTCACATTTATGGAATAATTATTAAGAATTATCGAACACTAATCACCTTGAATTTGCGTGTGCATAGGTGTGTTGTTGATGTTTCGTAATATAGTTTTAAAATTCGATCCGACTCAACGAATCGATCTAGAACCTGATTGATCTAAGGTCAACAACAAGTTGGGTTTAAAAGAAAATAAGGGAAGATAAAAACTCGGGTAACTCAGTCAAAAACTCAGTTATACTTGTTGGCTATTTTTTTTCTAACAAAAACAACATTGTTTTGTTTTTTAAAAAAAAAATAGGGGTTGACTCAAGATGACCCAGTGACCCAACCAAAATCAATGACCCGGGCCTTGAACCAAGTCGACTACCATGCCAAAAAAAAAAACCTATATGATAAGAAAGGTAAAACAATATTTTTGCCTCCAATGTTTATAGCAATTAGTCATATACGATATGGATGTTCAACACTATGCTGCAACTAGCTAGATCAAAATATTTTTTAAAAAGATACCCAAACTACGATAATATTTTTAAAGAAGTAAGAAAAATTTGGAACCTAAGTGATTGATTTAAATAGGTTCAATAAACTCGATTAATTTAATAATATGATTGAATGAAAATGATAAAAAAAAACAATGACAAAACAAAAATTGAATGAGAATATAACTTCATAAAAATAAATAAAAATATGAAGTTCAATTATCAGAAAATCAAACAATGGAGGACAAATTGAAAAAAAAATAAAAGACAAAAAACATATTGGAATCAACATGCTAAATTCATGGTCCAATTGTGATACTAGTATAACCCCGAACAAAAAAAATTGAATAAAACAATGGAGGTCAACTCTCGAGCAAACTAAATTATTAAATGCAAAACTAAAAAAAATAAATTAAAAAAACCCGAGTCAACTCAAGCTAACTCAACTAATCCGTTATTCAGGACATGAGATTGAGATTAACTCCATAAAAAAGAAAGCGAAAGAAATCACAAAGCTCAAATGCCAGTAACCTAATGTCCAAAAATAAAATTTAAAAAATCAATAAAAAAAGATATGAAAAAGATTTGAGTTTAAATGAGTTAATCCTTAAACCCCGTGACTCGAGTCATGATATCAGGATTAACCTATAGAAGAAAACATAAAAAAATCATGAAACAAAATCTTCAATCATTCGAATATCGATGGATGAAATTGAAAAAAAAATAAAAAAAGATAAAAAAAAAATTGCTATAAAAAAAATGACGATCAAATATGTATAAAAAATAAATGAAATAAAATAACGAGGGACAAAAATAAAAAATAAAATAAATCAAGAAAATGATAAAAAAAAACATTAATCAAACTAACAAGGACCAAATTAGATATAAAATTAAATTAAATCAAATATTTAGGGATGAAATTAAAAAAAAAATCATCTTAAAAAACATTAAAATCAAAATAAGTAGCAATCTAAAAAATAAAAACCAAAATTAATACAAATACAAACTGATAAGGTACTTTTAATTTTTTAAGGGCACACACGAAACCTAAGGCATGAAGAGGGGAAAGAGAAAGGAGAAGAAGAATACTTTGTTGGAGCCACACCGTCAATCTTTCATCGACAAGGCATCCACCACCTAGAAGAGCTTGGTGCATTACTTTCAATGCCGCTATGGAAGTTAGCATTTGATCATTAGGTAATGTCACACATGTCATCCGAAAAGACGTTGTATTACATGTGCCTACCACTTTTGATTTTTAAATAACATCTTATATTTATTGAAATACCAAATTGCTCCTTAGTCAACTTAATTATAACTAAGAAACATAATTAAAATAAAAAAAATACATTATTGAAATACCAAACATGATTAAAATACATGTGCCACTATGGAAGTTAGCATTTGATCGTTAGGTAATGCCACTATGGAAGTTAGCATTTGATCGTTAGGTAATGTCACACATGTCACCTGAAAAGACGTTGTATTACATGTGCCAACCATTTTTGATTTTTAAATAACATCTTATATTTATTGAAATACCAAATTGCTCCTTAGTCGACTTAATTATAACTAAGAAACATGATTAAAATACAAAAAAAACCCATGAACATTGGTTCATTGTTTTTTTTATTTTTAAAGATAATTTAGTTATTTTATTGTGTTTTTAAAAGTAAAGATTAAAAAAGCTCTTAAATGCTAGTTTTAAAATTTTTGCTTTAAAAAATAATTTAGTTATTATATATCGTGTCTACAAAAATGTTAAAAGGCTGATTTTTTTCCTGATTATTTTAATAATGATTAATAAACCTTGTAAAAAAAATTATGTTATCACTAATAGCTAGTTCTAATGATTTTTTTTGGAAGATCAAAATGATCAATTACATTGTTTTAATCCACCATACGTTGAAATATTTTACCCGATGCAATTCTGATGTGGTTAATTAAAATCAAAATTGATAAAATATTGATCAATTTGCCCCTCAATAATTGACATAAATTATGCTGTTGGATTGAATTCAACTTTTCTTAAAATTCAGGAACCTCAACATTTGGATCTCCATCATCTGGCCACCCTCACGCTGTCTAGTGGTGGCGCAGTAGGGAAAGACACGGTGCATGAAGCGGGAGATATTAAAAACAACATTTAGTCACTCCGTCCCAATCTTTTTGTTCAGATTAAAATTAAATTAAAAAAATAAATAAATTATTAATTAGTATAGAAAACATTAAAATTAGTGACATTTTCACCCTAGAGAAACAATATTTAACACACTGACATATGTTAATGTGAAGTACTCACCGTTTATTTTTCATTAATTCATTTTGTACATTAAATTTTAGTTTAGGTAATTTAATTATAATTAAAGGTCAATTATTTTTTTATTTCTTAAGTAAATACAGATTGGAAAAAAAGAGACAAAAAATAAAAAGACACAAAAAAATATAGGAAAGTTAGACAACACGTGTATGAATTTTTTATTTAAAAAAATAATAGAAAGAATGACATGATTTTATTTTTTTTTAAAAAAACCTGGGCTCTTTTTTTTTTTTTAGTTTAACGTGGATGTTTGGGTCAGTTTGCGTGTATCTCGACTAATCACATGAGCTCTGAAGTTAACGACCATGTAAGCCTCCAGTAGCTTTCATATGAGCAATCACAGGGCTAGAACCTGAAACAACAGATAGAACAAACCTCTTAGTTTTAAGCTCTTACCATTAGATTACCACTTAGATGGTTATATTAGCTCATTTTAAATGGCCAGCTGGCGACTTGAATGGAACAAGAGCTTCCGTCTGGTAATTCAACAAGCTGTCGTTGTTAAGTAATTTGTAAGTTATGCCTTTTCAAATCATTGGATTTCTTCTAAGCTCACAGATTTTTGCTGCGTACGAAGTCAGATTTTGTTTAAGCTTCACATCACTAGGTTCTCTCTTTGTTTTTTTCTTTTCGTTGATAATTCTGGACTGTTGTAAATTAAACGCAACGCTTTACCACAGATTCCAGCACAAAACAAAACTACAGTCTTCTCCTTCTCCTGTTGATAATGTTGAAATGTAACATCATCTATCTTTTATAGGAGCACTGAACGTCCAGGGAGGCTGAGCTGCAGCCTGAGAGATCCATGTTTCTGCTGCAATTGTAGCCAGCTGCAACTTTTTGCCCGCTTCTATGATGGTAATGATCAGACAACCTTACGTCTATAACCAGAATCACATAAATTTTCTTAGAATCCAAGCAATCTTTTGTTGTCTAGGTCTTTATTTTGAGACAAGGAACTCCATGCTATGCTAAGCTACCGTTGTGACTTGAACAATTCGATTCGCATTTCTAATAGCTTCCAAGGATGTGTAGCATATCAAAATATTGCTTTGTTATTGAGCTCTATGGAATTGCACCTTCTTCTTTTTTAAAATAAATAAATAAAATAAAATAAAACAAAACAGACTATTTATCAAAGGAAATGGCTATTAACAGGGCCTCGTTGACCTTTTCCAGTTTAAATGACTAAACTATGCTTTCTTTTCTTTTCTTCCTCTCCTTTTATAAGCACGTGTCCTTTTTCTTCTTCCGCAGCAATTTATTACAACCTCAAATACCAAAAATCCTTAACTCAATTAAAGACAAAAAAAAGAGAGAGAAGTAGATGATGATCTTGGTCATCATGCTAGCAATTTACATCAACAGCTTGATTGATACCCGGATTTTCAATGGCCCCTCCCTTTAATTACTACTTTTTCTTACTACCATTATTACCAACCGTGGCAACACCACCACCCAAAATTCAAAACACACCAAAAATTAATTGAACCGATTGATGCTCATTGATCTCCTCGTTACATAAATTTTGTATTAAATTTAAATTAAACACGAGATTGGGTTTCTTTCTCTCCCTTTCCCTTCCTCCCTGTTGGATAATTCTTTCCAAGAATCTTTAATGTGAATTTCTTGTTGATATGGTTGAGTGAATTGCATGGTGCTTGATTTTAAAGGGTTGAGAAAGGAGCGGTGGCTGTGATGGGTGGTGGTGGTGGTGTTAGAGGTTAGGGGGGTGGTGGTGTCTGTGGCAGGTTTGGTTTTCCGTGGTGTTGCTGTTTTGCAGTGTTTGGTTGGGATTCTCTCATTGAGAGATGAAGGATCTTAAACGGGTTGCTGTTCATCTTTTACGATTTCAAATTCAAAGTTGAGATTGTTTCTCTTTTTTTTTTTCCCTCACTTCGGTAGTGAGTTTGCTGAGTGAATTGATTTTTAATTAATTGAAATTAGTGAAAAAATAGTAAAAAAAAATAAAATACAATGACACTTTAGTCATTTTAAAAAAAGGAGTTAACAAGGTTATGCCAGAGAGAGAGGGGGGGGGGGGGTTTGGGCCGACAGCCACTCCCCAAAACATTATTTATTAATTTACGAGTTAGTTATCTAAATTATCAATACCATTCCCGTACAGAGAAATATTACTAAATATGTTAAAATTATCCAGGTAAAATACCGTAGTAGTTTACAGTACCTTTTTTTTTTTCCTGTTTTTGTTCTCAAATTTATTTTTTCAATTTCAATCTTTAATCACCAAATTGACATGTGTTTGTCAAACTTTGTCAAACATTCCAGCCATCGAAGGGTATGAATGTTCAATTACAATCTTTAAACACCAAATTGACATGTGTTTGTCAAACTTTGTCAAACATTCCAGCCATCGAAGGGTATGAATGTTCAATTACAATCTTTAAACACCAAATGACATGTTGTAAAATAATAATGGCATATTAAAATGTAAATTCAACTCCATCTCAAATAAAGAAAGAGATTAAATCATTAACATAGTTTATAAGAAATAGATCAGTCCTTTTTTTTTATTATATGTCAATTCACACCTTACATAAAACCTTAAATAATATAAAACAAGCTTTTCAAATCACCCCTCACCCTATACATCATCTTATTGATACTTTATTTTGACTATTAAAATATGATTTATTTTCTCCATATTTTAACTGCTCAACATTATATTTTAGTATATAGTCCTATAAAGCATACTTGATGAGTTAAAACTTAAACAGGACGATGACTTCTAGAAAACAAAAGAGCAAGTTAAAGTGGGAAGACATTTCCGACAGTAGAAAACTAACCTTCAAGTTATCAAGTCACTGTCAATTTGCCAACAAAAAACAATACACAAATGTATAAAATTTAAACTCAATTTGGGTGAATTCAACGGCATGAAAATGACTAAATGAGTTAGGCGACCTTTCTAATAATAGAAAACCAATTATACTTACCGGCTTATTTGGAAATATGAAAAAAATTATTTGTTAAAAGATATAAAATTAATATATGTTTTTATTGTTACAAGGTTTATTTTTACAAAATTATTTAAAAATAATAATTTAAAAATAAAAAAAATTAAAACCACGTACCTCACACCACAACAAGTGAAGAACCTAACGACAGCACACAATAGAATCGACGAAACTTAAAATTGTCTGTTTCTATTTGATTGAATCTCACACGTTATTAGCGGAAGTTAATTCCGGAACTTGGAAAAAGACACTTTAGACTTTAATAGATATTTTAAGCAATTTATTAAAGGAAAATGTTTTCAGATGAACGAAGACTGATAATTTCCAATGCTCTCTATCCAGTTCCCTCTTTGCATCGGCAACACTCACAGCCACCACAGAGAATACTACTCCTGCCATAGCAAAACAGTTAGCCAAAAGAGAAACAAGAGAATTGTCATGGCAGCGACGATCAATGATACTGCTAATCAAGAGTACGATCGTTCAAAAGAAGTGAAACAGTTTGATGATTCCAAAATCGGAGTCAAGGGCTTAATTGACTCGGGCATCACCTCAATTCCTCGGATTTTTATTCACCCGCCAGAGACCCTGTCTGATCTCAAATCCAAGAGGAGTACCCGACTACCCGATTCTGAATCCAATCTGATCCCCACAATCGATATCTCGGGCTTGGAGGATTCGAATCGACGGTCAGCAGTAGTGGATAAAGTTGGACGTGCGTGTCGCGAGTTCGGGTTCTTTCAAGTTGTTAATCATGGGGTTCCTCTGGAAGTGTTGGACCGTACGATTGGAGCTATAAAGGGGTTTCATGAACTGCCCACGGAGGAGAAGATGCGGTGGTATCGTAGAGAGATGGGGTCTGGCGTCTCCTTCCTCTCCAACGTCGACTTGTTTCATTCTAAAGCTGCTAGTTGGAGGTAATAAATACCCTGTTTATGTACCCTTCTAATTCCAAAATATTTTTTTTTGTACTATTTGATATCAATGGTATTCTCAATCAGAGCGACAGCTTCCGCAGCAAAGTCTCTTTTCAATTTGATTTTAAGTAGACCATTCAATTCTGATTCTGAACTGGTACATGCATAAGAAAATTAATTTTCTCTTTATTGATATATCTGAATCCCTGTCCTATAATATTAATAATTAATAATTGGTATAGTTTTCTTGGTTAGATTTTAAATTTGTTTTTTAAAAATTATTAGTTTGAGTTTTAAAATTTTTAAAATTAATTGAGATTTAAGTTTTACATGATTGTTAATTTTATAGTCTAAAAAATTAATCTAACACGTTAATAAAAAAAATTAATAATTAATAATTTAATTCTTTTTACTTTTTTGATCCATCTTCCTCCCTCCCACTGAATGGAATACCATTTAGTTATTGGCTAGTTTTTTGTCCGTGAATTTCAATTTACATATGAGGTATATGGGAATCCACGGGTATGAATTCCTTGATTTTAAATAGTTTAACAGTCAATTCCCCTCTTCTAATCTTTCCAACAGCATAATCCTCCAAAATTTTCAAAACTTCACTTGAAGGAACGGTAATAGTCCCTGATCTAATGGATATGTGCAATAATACATGTCGAGAAAGACAGTGTTCACGCGTTCTTGGGATACAGATTTTCAATTATTCTGGTACAAAAGCCATAATGTATTTCCATCTGCAGGGACACACTCCAGATGACTCTTGGCCCTAACTTACCAGAGCTTGAAGAAATCCCTGCGATATGTAGAAACGAGCTTGTTGATTGGAATGAATGCGCCAAACAATTGGGAGAGCTGTTGATGGAACTGTTATGTGAAGGCCTAGGATTAAATGCAGGGAAGTTGAAGGACTTGACATTTTTGGATGCTAGGACCATGGCAGCCCACTATTATCCTTACTGTCCCCAGCCTGATCTAACAGTCGGGATTATGTCTCACACAGATCCTGGAGTTTTAACAGTATTACTGCAGGATCAGATTGGTGGTTTGCAGGTTAAACATGGGGAGGGTTGGGTGGATGTTAAACCTGTCCCTGGTGCTATTGTCATCAATGTTGGGGATATAATGCAGGTAGGAACTAGTAACCAGTAACTAGTCTCACTGCTCTTTAACTTATCACCCTGGATACCTTAAAGATTGATGTGCAAATAGGATGAAATTCTGAAGCTTTAAATTCTAATGTGTTCCTTTATGAGTTTCAGATTCTGTCTAATGACGAGTACAAGAGCAATGAGCATAGAGTGTTGGCTAATGGTTGCCATGAACCACGGATTTCAATTGCAATTTTCTTCAACCCACTCAAGAGGGATAGCTTGTTTGGACCTTTTCCGGAGCTAATATCACCAGAAAAACCAGCTGTTTACCGGGAGTTTATATACACGGATTATATAAAAAGGTTCTTCACAAAAGAGTTGGATGGAAAATCTTTGACAAATTACTACAAGCTGTGAGGCATGGAGAAAACAAGAAAGAACACGACCTTGTAATATGGATTACTGGACAGTGTAGCCAGTTAATATTCTCCCTGTAATTTATTATGCCTAGAAGTTGGTTAATTTAATTGCATAATGGCATTATTTGGTTCATACAATCCCCATGATCAAATGTGTGCAAGTAATGGACTGTATGCTACGGTTCTTCACAAAAGAGTTGGATGGAAACTCTCTGAAAGTTTACTATAAGCAGTGAACGAACAAATGCTCCAGTGTAATAATATTTTTGAACTTAGCTGTCATTCTTATATTACATATATTAGAGGTTGGAAGAAACAAAATAATTTTCACCATATTAATTCGGTAACAAACATGTCCTCTTACAATTTTCTCAGTGACCTCTTTTATGCACTTTGACAACTTCCATCTCATCTACAACAGGGATTCATCAAGTTTGCAAAACCACAAGAAGAATTTTACCATTGACCTCTCTGTTGTCTGTCACATCCACATCATGTGCGTGTTGATCAACAACGCATTTCTCAATCAAGAATTCTCAGATTCAGTTCCAGAACATCATGTTTCCTTTTTCCCTCCATGTCCAAACCATTCAGCCATATCTTCATCATCAGTAGATTCAAGGTACTTGAATCTTCTTTGAGTGTTGGCATATTCAAATTCCTTTTCATCTTCTTCCACATGCACACCACCTTTGCTCCTCTCCAACATTTCTAGCTTCCATCTCTCTCTTTTTTGGGCATTTTGAGACAAACTGCTCTTTCCTCCCGCAATAGGGAAATCTACAAATCTCACACCCTCATTCGATGAAATTGAATGATCATCTTCTCTTTCTTCTTCCACAAATCTCCACACGTCTGCACCTCTGTTGTGATGTGTTCCATGCACTCCTACAAAATTATGATCAGCGGCTTCATTTCCACTGTGAAGAAACTTCAATCTACTCTGCTCAGGATTACCTCCCTTGCCATGTTCAAGCTCAGTAGATGACTTTAAACAATTTGATGCCTTTGGCCTTCTATGATCACATTTCAAGCATACCATGTTTCTTCTGAAATTGATGTAGTTGCACCTGCACAATATATATATAGTATGGTTGTGATAGAACAATAGAGAGTAACTACGTTAAGTATGCATATTTATAAATCTAGAAAAATTGAACAATAGAGAGTAACTACGTTAAGTATGCATATTTATAAATCTAGAAAAATTGCAAGTGGAAATAACCCACGATTCACATTCCCACTCCCCAGGATTAAGGTGCCGCTTTGGAGGCTTCTCTTGGCATTGCAGACATCTTGTATTCTTGGCAAAGTTCAAGAAATTACATCTGTAGGAATAAAAAGTCAACGGAAAAGCAGAGCCTCGAGTAATAGAATACCAATAAATCTAAGAATCCATACATTGCACAAATCCAGTCTCCTTTCTTCAATGGAAGATGATCCTGATCCTCGCATAGATGCTTTAGCCTTTCATGGTGCAATCCATCACACCGCAGACATCTAACATTTCTGGCAAAATTGAGGAAGTTGCATCTAACAAACAATATATAGAAGGAAGGTTAGCCACTTGAAGACAAAAAACTATAGATGCCTCGAAATTCAAAATGCCTAAAGATCAAATCATAAATTACTCAGGGCAAAGCCAATCGCCAGGCTTCATTGGAACATTTATTGGGCCTTTATCTTGTGTAGTCGAATTATTTGGTAAAGGGAGACCCCTTTTCAAGGGTTTGCCATTAGGGAGGTCAGAGACAAGTTCGTCATTGCTAAGGCCCACCAACTCCTTCAGCAGCCTTCTCACTGATTCTTTAACCATTTTGTTCTTTTGACATGGCTTATTCTCCACTGTACCGGAAACATAATCGAGCCCATATGTCAGTAGAATACGCATGACATCCACAGTTCGCCCACCTTCATCTTCTCGTGCTTTGACATATGCCCTTTCACAGTCTCCCCTTAAGTTGCAGGAGCTGCAAACCTACGAAGATTACCAATAAACAGAGGCATCCCTTACTGATTGATCTAGAAAATTTGCCAAGAAACACTGAAAAAATAAAAAGAAAAGATTTCTTTTACTATAAAATTCTTTTCGAGAGAAAAAGTTTAGTACATACATGTCCTTCGTTGATGCCCACATGTGCTCTTAAACGTTTCCCAGAGTTTACAACTTTTCTATCTATGCTAGGGCAGCCGCATCCTGCAATAACCCCAATATCTTTCCTCGAGAAGTACCTGGCAGCAAAAGTAGCATGAGAAAGAGAGGCTATTTCTCTCACATTAACCCAATATCAAACAGGTGGCATGCATATTAGAAACAATAATCACAGAAATATATAATCACGTTGCTTAAAATCAAAGCTGGAACTGAAACTACTCTAGAAATAAATAAATAAAAGAAGCAAATATCAAAAGTTAGAGGCAAATCATTCACCCACAAATTAATCTCGGATACCTTATTAGTCCAAACCGATCCCGTGCAAAATTAAGGCACGCGGTTCTAATACAACTCGCGTCCTTGGAACCCAGTTCCTTGTTTCCAACTGGGTTTCCACCAGCTTCAAAGTACCCTCTCTTTAACAGCAATTCCATCAAATCCACCCATTCAGGCCAAGGATGGGAAATCTGAACCGTCGATTCCATTCGTTCACTGGGGTGGCTGTCATCGGAAGGTTCGTTAGTTTTTGATGGAAGTTGGTTTTTTTGGTTTGTGGGTTTTGAAGAATCGAGGACTTCTACCTCCTCGAAAATGAAGTCTAGATCCTGGGTTTTGGAGAAGCTGTGTAAATGTGAAATGGGTAGAAGAAACTTAGGGTTTTTATAACAGCTTTTAATGGAAAAGGAAAGATATTCATGGCGAAATTGAAAGAGCTTATGCATTTTTTAAGGATTTGGAGTCTTCTTTGGGGCGGGAAAATGAGCAGGTGACCGTTATTTTAAGGTTTCCTTTCATAGATTTTAAAGGGACAGGTTGGATTTGCGGAACTTTTGAACTGGAATAGAGGAGGGGCCGGGGGAGATATAGATGTTTTATACAAAGTCTGTGTGTTTGGAAACGACAATAAGTTGCCCCGAACCTGGGTAGTAGATGATGGATGGTGATAGCAATAAAATTTTACCTTATCTTTATTTTCAAGTAGGTTGAAACAAGAATTGTTGCCCGATCTGGCTTTCATGTACAATATGAAATGCTAGGAAAGGAATATGGTTTTATCACGGGAAAAAAGAACTTGAGAAAATATTATGCAAGGTGAGGTAATCAAAAGAGGAATAAGGTAGGATCTCACCGAGTTACCCTACAAAGCTATAAAAATGGAGTAAATATAATATAAACAATTAAAACCAAGCCAAAGAACTGACAGGAATTCAACATTGCAAAAACTGCAAACCAAAACAAACGCTAACTGCAAAACTGGCAGCTGCTGCACAGATTAGAAAATCCTGGAGCTTGAGCAACTTCCTGTATCAGCTTTTGAATTCCAAAGCCAAAGCTGAACGGGCATGAATGGTCAATCTCACTAGAGCAGTTACACCAAGGAATTGAGCATTACAAGGGTTTGTGTATATATGTTCTTATCTTTCCAGGCAGTGTAAATGCCAGCACGTCATGCCATTTTGTAAGGACTAAGAACAATAAGAAGGAAGACATTCTTTTGCGAGTCGCTTTTCACCCATCTAGATTTATTCTGCACAGTCATCATCCCCAGCAGGCGCAAAGGTATTAAGGGCAAGGGTGGGTTTTAGCCAAGATGAAGATGAAGATTTTATCAACATTTTTTTATGAGTTTTATATAAAAAAATTTATAATTATCGATTGAGTTATAAATTTTTTTTAAAAAATTATGTGAAACCTTTTAATATGATGTTTTAACTTAGGTTAAAATTTCAAAAGTTTATGAAAAATTCAAAAATTTGATGAAAAATTATAATTTGACTAGTTTTATGTTATTGAACGTACTTTTCAATCCGATCATCAGGTTGAGCTAAAATTTTACGAGGAATCTTAAAATATATTGAATAAAATTTGGTTAAAATTTTAGAAAAACGGAGCTTGGTAGTGTTAATAAAAAAATCATAAAATAAAAGAAAAATGACTTATAATTAGAAGTAAAATGGTTATTTGTCATTAAAAAATAAAACAAATAAGCTTTATATATATATATATATATATATATATATATATATATATATATATATATTACCGATCGGGTAGAAGTAGAATAGAAAAATGAAAAAAAGAAAATGTTAGAGAGAAATAAAAAAAAGTAAGGTAAAAATATATATAAAAAAATTTCTGGCCCTTGATTCCCAGACCTTCCCTGTAACTCTTTTGGCGACAGAACATGTAAATAATAGAATACTATGACCTTTACCTTTATTTTCTAAATTGCAAACAACACACGTGTAGTTTGGTTTAAATCCTTCATTGATAGCAAACCATGCTATACATCAATTATCAGGATGGATGCTATTAAACAAGTCTTCATGTCGTGCTTAGAGTCACAGAAGGGAAGATGCACTTCATTCACCACTCTAGTGCCATTCAGTGTATATTTTATGAGAGAGATTTCTTTTTGGGATCGAACAGCTTACGTTTTTCTTCTTCAAATCCATCGCTTAGTGACTGCGCATCAACCGTCGCAACTCTCGGACCTGAACACTTGTCCCCAGAGCCTCAGACTTGTTATAAACTAAGCCTCCCCAGTCCCCAACAGCCAGGGCCAACCTATTCTAATTCCAAATACAACATGGATCAATTGGGAACTTGTGTAAAAAACAAATAAACTGTTGGGGTATAAATGTACCATATTGAAAGAAAGAAAGAAAGAAGGAAGGAAGAGGTATAAGCACGATACAAGTGAAACGCCATAAATACCCAGGTTATTAACTATTCTACTGTAGATTAACCCAACACTAAAAGGGAAATAATGAAAGGGGACACTGCCAAGCTAGGACGCCTAGAAGTTAAACACGACCTGGCTAGCCCAAGGCCGTAGATTTCCAAACTGATAGAGCCCAAGAACTTATGTCTCAGATTTAATAATCGATAGCAGAGCTCAAAGAGATCCGAGTTCTGATGGAGCTCAACAAGAAAATTGAAACTTTATACCCAAAAAAAAAAAATCTAAGCCCAGAAACCAAGAAAAGGAAAAATAAAATTAGAAGTCAAGTTTTGATGGAGTCCAACAAAAGAACTAACCTTATGCCAAGAGAGAGAGAGAGAGGAGAAATTTAAGAAAGAGAAGGTGATGCCTTACGCAAGAAATGATGTGGTATACCAAATATAAAGAAAGAAAGAAAGAAAGAAAAAGATCACTTCGTTAATAAATGAAGCTCGACCCAAAAAGAGCACGTGAGGTGTGTGCAATGTGTCCACGTGGCAATCTTAGGAGAGAAAAAAAGGCTGATGGTTGCACGAGGGTGTTGAATGTGCTGCGTATACAAAAAATGAAGTATAATTTTTTAACTAATTTACAATTAAATAATAAAATTTTAAAAAAAATTAATTAAAAAATAATCAAGTTAATTTAGGTTAATCCACTAAACACAAGATTTTAGTCATAAGATCATGATAAATTCAAAAAAATTAAATTAAAAAATTATGAAACTTTACTTTTAATAAATCTAATGTGGAAGATTTAAAAACAAAATCTATGATTCCAGTATGTAAAATAATAGAAAAAAAATTATGATATAAAATTCTCAGCTAAAATTAAAAAAAAAACAATGTTTTTTGAATTAAAAAAATAAATAAAAAACACACAAAATACTATTACATGTTTGGTTAACGTGGTTACAGTAACTCACCGTGTTTTGTTAATTAATTAATGTACTTGGTGGAGTGCATAATTAATCATTTTAATATGGACTGGGCTCAACTCTGAATGAAAAATAATAAAAGTGGGCATTCCCAAACAAAGAAGCCCATCAAAAAGTTAAAGCTGATAAAGTTAAACACAACCCAGCCCAAGGCTAAAGGATTCAAATTTAACCTAACCACCTGCGCGCCTCCATATGTCATCATCACGATGATGCCAAAGACTTAATGGCCCTGCATGTTAGGATTAAATTTTAGTTTTACCATCTGCGTCTTACTATTACACGCCCCTAAGACGGAAACAGCTGAGATCTTGAAACCATAGTTCCAGTGATGATTAAGAGGAAAGGAAAGTTTGTTCTGAGTATAGCAGTTCAGCTACTTCATGCAGCTGAAGTTGACTTTCAGGGAGGATTTGGGACTATAAATACTTCCAGGACTTTTCTTCTGACTGATTCTAGACAGAACATCGAGGCCAAGAGTGCCCACTGAAATATTAATTTGTTTGCAAATATTTCTATTACTGACAAAGCCAAGAAAATGTATGTTACTTTGCAGGAATGCCTAACTCCTGTAGTCAAGCAATCTAGCAACAAAGTAGCTGCGCTGCCATATCCATAAGTAAAAAGCAGATGCTTGTCTGCTAGTTCATTTTATGGAATGAAGTTAATTCTGTATCCTCTTTTTTTTATTATGTTGATCATCTGCCAATATTGGGCTAATTAACATGATGCCATTTGAATCAAAGAAAAACTTATGTAGGAAAGGGACGATTACGATCGATATTTGAGTCAGGTTATATAGGAGAGAACTTGACATTTCCGTTGATCCAGACAAGCGGAAACACAAAGCATAGCATACTGGCGGGTCAAATTTGAATTGGTTATAGTAATATGAAAGCATGAAGACTTGATAAGCGGCTAGACCATAAGTAATCATCCAGTTTTTCCTGTGTTACGCAACCTCCTTTTCTTACCAATGACAGTGCTGCAAATTGCGCCTTTCTGGTGCAGGCTGGATGCGCACCCACTAGCTTCCTGTTCAGGGTGGAGAATGACAAAGCATCAAATAATGGGTAAGGATCAACGGAGTCTACTTATATGTTTTTCCAAACAAAAGCAGTCTGGTATCAAGTCCAAGAAATTAGCCAGGCTCTAGCCATAGTAAATTAGTAATCAAGATCTTGGATTTGTTGAGGGAAGCCATTAATATCCATATACATTTGGTCCCGGCGCTGATCATTGAAGGAGATCAAATCATTTCCTCAAGCCAAACCAAAAGGTAGCTTCTCGCATCGTAAATAGAAAGTGACTTGGTTGTTTTGGCTCTTCGCTAGCACTGGCTAGTACAAGGCTCTCAAAATCTTCATATATCAGTTGCAAAATTAACTACTTAAAATTTTTTCCATATGATCGAGCCCGACACTAGCTAGAGCAAGTACTGATCAGCACTCTCCCACCACGGATTTAATTCACTAAGTTTCGATTCCATATGTACGTGCGTGCGTGTGCGAGGGAGAGGGAGGTTTAAATATAATGACATTTAATTTAAAGAATAAGGATGACTCATGATCTTCCACTGTAACCTTCCAATGGTTTTGTGTTAATGATGGCGGAGTCCATTCTCTAATATGAAATATTAGATAGGAATGGGTTTTCAACACCAATATGCTACGAAGAAACATCAAACTCTATTGTTAATGCCTAATGAACTAATTAATGATGATACCAGCAGCTAACAGAGTAATTAATCTTATCTATACGAACAAACATGTGGTGTAATTGGAGGTTTAATTATATATATTCTAATGGCAAGCTAATGGTATACAAGTTTTGCCACTACCTATTTAATATTATTGTGTTTTTATTTATTATTAATGTGAGTGTTCGAGTCGGCTTGCGCACATCTTGACTAATCTCACGGGCCCTAAAGCTAATAACCATGTAAGGTTCAAGTGGTCATCAGGGGCTCGAACTGGAGACCACAGAGAGAGCAAACCTCTTGATTCTAAACTCTTACTACTGAGCCACCTACTAGATTGTTAATATTATTGTGTTATATTTTGTGGTGTTATTCTATTTGATGCTATATTATAGAATAAAAGTAGTATTTAATAATTAGTTATTATGTTGTGTTTCTATTGCTATACTTTTAAATTACAAAATGAAGATTGTACTAAAAATTATATATATTAAAAAACATTGAAATAGAATTATAAAAAATACTAGCATATTTGGTATTTGTAATTAGAAAAAATTGATGGAAAAGGTTTTTATTTATATTAAAAAAATGGATCCTATAAGTAGTTGTGCTTTTAGTTAAATGCAAGGTACCCTATTTAGTTTTTTTATTAAAAAGAATAATTTAAATGATTTCTACTTTGATTTCAAATCAAAATACTAAAATATCGTTTTTAAACTAAAAAGAACTAAAATCAGTTGTGTTTTAAAAACATAACAATATCAATTAAGCACCTTAAACACTTTGACAGTTGCAGATGTGGAACCACCATTCCCCACATAACCAGACAACCCAGTAGCGGAACTAGGTATACAGTTAAGGGTGCGATATATGGCAACCTTAGATTTTGAGAAAGTTTACAGTTTAGTCCTAAACACTGATATGTATTTTGCATCCTCAAAAATTATGTGCTATCTCTATAGCGTTTCCTTTATTATTTTATTTTTAAGCTTATCCTATTTTTTTTTTTCATTTTGACATCTACAGTTTAGTTCATGCTACAACCTGTCAAATGTTTTCAGGGTGGCCATGTGCTATGAAACCATTGGCTGGCTCGTTGCAAAAATTTGTTGATGAAAAGGAAGGGCATTGAGAGGGGGCATAGAATCTGATGCCTGGAAATTGATTAGTGGCTGCACGTCACCTCTACTCAGAATTCTCTACTCCAACATATTCGTTGTCTTCATAATTAACAAGATGCTTCGTTCATCTTGATTCCAGGCCAAAAAACTAACAAAATACGTTTCGAGTCCTCATCACAGTTAAGTCTATGACAAACACCAACGATACCAGTCAAGGCAGTGGTTTTTATCAGGAGGAATTTTATTAGGGAACAGAAATAAAGTTCTGGAAATGTCATGTGTGTGTGTGTGTGTGTGTTGCAATGGCAAAAGGATTGTATCAAGCTGGAGGGACAGGGCTTGATTTGTTGGCTGGATGAACTCTGTATGACATCAAGGTGTCTTTACTCACGTTTATATAGCAGACAAATTAAAAGACGGGAGAAAGTATGAACACATAGTATTCAAATAGCTCATTAAATGGAAAGTAAAGGATATAATATCTCACCAGAGAAATTAACATTTACATTTTACGTTTTTCAGCTACTTTTCCCTGCTTCGGTTTTATTATTATAAGAGCATTCAGTAAAGAACAACAGGTAGTTCTGTTTACTAGTTCGATCTTGACCCGTCTTCTGCATGTTTCCATGAAGACATGGTGCGTTGAGACTTGGGAATATATGTGTTATGTACAATTAATCTAATCTTTTCTATCTCAGAGATCGCACGATAGCACATGCTCTTCGTTCTGTTGTTGCAGAGATTTATGCCGCTCAACTAACATGTCCAAGGCTTCCTTCATCCACCAATGCCTACAAACTTCTCTGGCTTCATCCACAGTCATCTGTTGTCACGGATAATAATATTATCAGCACACAATATTGTGGCAAATTATTTAACATATATGGCGCAGCAGAAGAAATTAAAGCAACATACCCAAATTCTTTGCCTGACATTCTTCTCCGGCCAAAGATCAAGTTGCTTTGTCACAAGCAAAGGAAACATATATCCTTCATAAAATGTGCCATGTCTTTTGCTTAAAAAGTTCCATTTCCCTAGTCCATCCTGCCATGTATAAGCATCCATATTAAAAACAAAATTTAAAAACCATACCAATATATAATATCAAAAAAAGAAGACCAAAATTACAGTGGTTATTAATTTACAGTTGGCTTAATAGACACCAACCTCAACATTGCCAAGAACCCCGGCTTCTTCAAGCGATTCTCTGGAAGCTGCTTCTTCCACAGATTCATCAAGTTCCCAACCACCCTGACAAGCCAGAAGGTAACATGTATGTTAAAGCATAATCAGTGATGCAATTTTAGGCCCTTGATATATGAGAGGAAAAATGCGAAGCCATTTTTGAATTTTTTGTATACCTTAGGGAACATCATTCCTCGGGCTTGCCCCTTCTGTGAAGTGATAACTAGTACTTCCAATTCATCACCAACGGAACCATCACTGCAATTTTTGAATCGATATGGAATGCATCTGAAATTTCAAACATTCAATAACATAATAAGAGATATTTCTGATTAATTAATATAAGCAACTTAATCATGATTTGTTTATTTGAATCAAGGAATCAAAAGGAAACGAAAACAACATATAATGTCCATGAAGGACAAGCGAGCATAAATGGGGGCCACGCCAAAGAAAAGGGCAAAAAAAAACAGAAGAAGAAAAAACTCTTCTGCTATCAAACAAAGAGAGAAAGGCCGCCGTCATCGAGAAGGAAAACTCATGGGGCCACGCAGTTACGCAATCTCAATACTAAAATCCAGAAAATAAAAGATGAGAAAAGGAAAATTAAGACTCACCCAACTACTTGGCGGCGGCCCAGGTTATCATACCTCTGCAGCTCCCTCCCTGATCGAGCTACCAAACACGCCATTTTCGAGAGCTTTGAGTTAAAAAGAAAGGTGGCCTTAAAAAATCCTTCGGTTAAGAAAACTACGGTAAAGGATTGACTTTCAGTTTAGTTTCCAAAAACATCTACCAGTAACAAAAGAAAGATAGGTTCTAAATATTCCTAGATAAATACACTGTGGGGGTTGAATAGAAATTAAGAACCAGTACAAGAATGAGGCTGGAAGGCTTGCTGGTTTGGCTGGGCACAACAGCGAAGCAAAAGCCTTGTATAGAAGATTACAAGAGATCACACAAAGAATGGTTTCCTTTGGTCCCTGTAAAATGTTTTGGACTTCGTTATATGGATTTATCTAGAACTGCTATATATAGAGATGGATAGACAGATGTGTCTAAATTTATATGTTTTTTAGGTTAAGAAAACATTAAGGTGAGGTCGTCACAAAGATGTGTAATGGACGCGTCGGCATCTCTATGCTACGTACGTGTCCTTTCTGTGTCGTTTCCTGGCTCATGATTTTATTATTCTATTCTATGGTATGGTGCGGTGTGTGTGATGGTAGTAGAAGTAAATAGTAGTTTTATTGGGGTAGTCCACACGGTTCAAAATAAATGGGGGGCGCATGAGGCGTTGACTTGATCAGAGAACATACTCACATGTGCGCGAGCGGGCTATTGTTTGTTGTCAGGTTTGGGTGGATAGGGAAGTCATAGCCCCAAGCTAGCTACGCTACATGTCATT